>NC_139320.1:47530701-48168201 GCF_056507025.1 Lutjanus erythropterus | reverse complement strand
CCTCTGAAAACAGCAGTGAGTACCGTTCTAGGATCCGGTTCTCTGTGTAACTAATAAACAGCTTGTCAGATGGAAGTCGTAAAAAAACTTTGGACAATGTTGTAAAAAAAATGTAAATTTCCCTGATTTCAGTGGAGACGTAGTGTCACATGAATTAAAAGTTGTTTCTCTGAAGTAACAGTTTTCTCTGTTCTAGCAAACATCAAATCAAATGTACTGTGCAGTAATACTACATGTTGTGGATTTTGAAGTATCAGTTGATTAAGTTTACTAGTAACTGCATGTTTTAATGTGGTGTTTTTTCTTTCTGTCCTCTTGCAGTAAATGCAGTGTACAACCTGTATGCAGTGTCCAACCACTCAGGCACCACTATGGGCGGTCACTACACAGCCTACTGTCGCAATCCCAACTCGGGAGAATGGTACACGTTCAATGACTCCAGGTACATTTAACACCCACCATCATCGAGTTTACGTCATGGTTTAAAAAAACACATGTATGGGCAGGAAAAACTACGGAAGTGAAAAAATAATTCTGTTGATTCATTTTCTAAGTCTGATTCAACTGTGTTTGACTTAAGAACAGGTGACAAAAATGTTTTTTTCAATTTGTGAAAACGGTGTAAAAAAAATATTTGTCAGGATCATTAAGTTATTTGTTATTTCATCTGTGAAATTGTCAGGACCATTTCATTTCACTTTTGTAATACTCATTTTGGCCACAAGAGGCTAAATTTCCAAAGCAATAATGTTTTCTCCATGCAGGCTAATGCTAACCAGTGTTAGGCCTAGCTCAAAGTTGATTTCACAGAGACTAAAATGAACTAGTTCATCTCATTTCTTGTGTTTTATCAATTATATTTATTTATTTATTTAATTGAATTTGAAACAGAACTTCCTCCTTCTAGGTACACTAGAGTCTACATAATGACATTATACTAAATAGTGTAAAATATTGATGTTTATGTTTTTATTTTATTTGTAAATGTAAAATTACTTTTGACTAAATTCAAATAATTAAAATCTAGAGATAGAGTTCTGCTTCGAATGCAGACAGCACCTGACATTGAAAAGAATTTGAACCACATACAAAAAACTTGTGTGATTACTTTGAAGTGTGCTTTTATTTGAGATACATATTAACCTTTGTGGGTCAATATGAGTTATTTTTCTAGTGTTTCAACTGCCCCCAACCACTGTAACAACTGCCCCCACAAAGGGGGACAATGGTAACACCAACTTCTTACATGAAATGTAAAATTATAGTCTCGTCCTCACTGGTGTCCACATTCACTCACACTCTTTCTGTCTCTGCTGCAGTCACACTTGTTTTATCCAGGTGATGATGTCAGTGCTGTTATCTCTGTCAGGAGTGAACAACACTCACTTTCACACTGATTTGTTCACGTTTACTAAAAATATGAACACATTCAATGAACGCCGCTCTTTTAGCGCATTCATGCACCACACTGATGCTAACTTTTAGTGCTAAGAGCTGATTAGTACTGATTTAAGTACCAAAAGAAAGACATGACAGTAATGATAAATAACCTGCAACCCATTTTTCACCTGTTCTTAAGTAAAAAAAAGTTTTTCTCAGTTACGTCTCAGAGTTTCTGTAGATAACCACTGAAATAAAGGAATCTAATACAACTGGAAAAATATTCCTACATCTTCTGGCACAAACGTAGCACACAGAAATGTATTGCGATCAGCTGCACTAACAGTCATAAAACAAAGCTTGCAGAGATTTTCACTGGGATCGTGTTTGTAATAAAACAGCTTGTTTCCAAGTCAATTTCCTGTTAATTATTGATGATACTGATGATGATGTTCTTACATGAAATACACTCAGATCCATTCATGAACAAATTATACAGCAGTATGATTTATTACAACGTCACTTCAAACTAACATTCAAAATGTAGCTGCTAAATTATTTATCACCAAATATAAGTATATGGCAGCTGTTCATGTTCACTTAACAAACACATCATTTAAACTACTTTTTCAATTATTGCTCATCATTTTACAGCCTCCTAATAGTTACATATTATTCACATATACAAGAGCTAAATCATTTATAATGAATCTTTCACCACATCTTAATACAGTCTGTTATCAGTAACCTGAGCACATTAGCAGTTACCATGACAACGCTGTGGTTCAACAGATAAGCCAGTCAAACTGTGGTGAGTGTAGCAGCAGCAGCAGCAGCAGCAGCAGCATCAGCAGCAGCAGCGCTGAATGGAGGAATAATCCTCCTCACCTCTGTTATCTCCTCTGCCGCCTCCTGAGCAGCCAGCAGCTCCCTCCAGGCCTCTTCCTGCTCCGCCGCAGTCATTCACAACACGCCACTCTGACGCTCGCACGAGCCACACACTGTATTACAGATCTCATGCATTCGCCACATTCACTTTGCTATTGTTGTATCCCATTGTAACAGTGGAACAGAGACTGAGGACATGGCCACGCAGAGTGCGTCTCTCGTCACATGACTACACACATCATGTGGTTTAGTGTTTGTTGGAACTGATAACTGAACACATATGAACACCATGTGTGTCGTATACACTGACAGGCTTCTTACAGCAATAGTAGCAGCATTAGTTGGTGCAGTTGGTTTGTTTTGTTCAGTCGGGTCGTTTGTTAAAGAAGGAAACTTAAACTTGAAATGAGGAGGAAAAGAGAAAAAAGAAAATGAGGGAAATAAAAAACGGTGCAACCCTAGTCTTATTATTTTATGAAAGCACCCATAGCCATGCCTACACAACTGATAAAAAACAAAACAGAATAAAAGTTAACATTTTTAAATAATAAAAAACAAACTGTAGTGAGCAAACTCACTCTGAAAACTAATCAAAATTAATTCATATCGCCAAAAGGATGATGTGAGCTCTGGTGTCAAAAACTGTTAAAGGCTTAAACACCCAGAATTTTAAATGTAGTTTGTTAATTCTCTCAATAGATTAGATACGATACGAGTCAGATTCACCATAACTCACCATGCAACCTGTCTTCCATCTATTTCTTTCCAGAGTAACGCCAATGTCCTCCAGCCAAGTGCGCAGCAGCGACGCCTACGTCTTGTTCTACGAGCTGGCTTCCTCCTCACGGATGTGAGGCCTCCTGGAGGACGATGGGCCACGCACCACTCTGACTGACTGACCGACGGACAGACGGGTGGAAAATAAAGAGTGTTGGTGGAGCCGGGCCTATTTTGGACTTGTATTTGGACATATATCTCACACACACGCGCACAGACACACACACACACACACACACACTCGGCTTGAGGCTGCTTCTCTCCGCAGACAGAGCTGCAGAGGGGAACTCTCTGGAAACCACAGGAACCCGATCGACCAGCCCTGCTGTCTTTTCCCTCTCTGTCTTTACTCTCGTGTCTTTGCTCGCTCTGGGTGGAGGTGTGTGTTTACTGCGTGTGTGTGTGTGTGTGTGTGTGTGTGTGTGTGTGAGTGTGCAAGGCTGACACAGGGCAATAATCCCATCTGACCGACCAGCCGATGAAACCGTGTCCATCTCAGAAGTCCCTCTCTATGCACTGCAAACCGAACTGTCATCCTGACCGCGCCTTCGCTTCGTTTTCTTCAACTCTTCTCGTTTGCCTCAAACCATTAAGTTAAAACTGACTTGTTGCAATTTTTTTGAATTTTTTCTGCTATGAATTCATGTTGTTTTTATGCTGTTTTTTTGTTTTGTTTTGTTTCTTGCTGGGGCGTTATTACCCCAGCACCACGAGCATCATCACCACGTTGGACTGTGGATAAATTGTGCTTAGCGTGTGACTGTAAGAGGACTGGTCATGGTTATCGAGGAGCTTACAGCCCACCGGCCTGCTTGTTTTTCACGGCTTTCCCTTCCACTGCACCACAACACTCCCGCGTCTCTGTCGCCATCTTCTTCACCTTCTTTCTTTGTCTCAAAGTGGTCGGGAGGCCGGTGGCACTGTGAGCGCGACATGTTTCAGAGGACGAGCCTCTAACGTGTTTTATTTCATGTGTTTCTCCCACGTGTGGCTGCTACTGATGTTTTCAAAGTGCTGTGAACAGATGAAAGGACAGTCCAGTACAGATCTGCTAAGGATTAATAATATAGATGATAATAATGGTAACAATCCTCATCTTCAGCATGAGGTCTTTTCTTCCTCTCTTGTTTCATGCCATTGAACAACACGGAAAGAATGTTTTAAAGAAAAAAAAAACACACTATATCTGTATATTTTTATATCCCGATGCAATATAGAGAATGTACTATTCAATGGTGCTGAAAATGACCCATAACTGTTTTCAGTTGGTTTATTTCCCAGGTTTCAAGAGAGAAAAAAAAGTTATTATTTATGCTTACAGGTGAAAATGTGATGAGTCACACTTTTTAACAGTGGCAGTCAAACACGAGTATATATAAATATATATATATGAATAAAAGTTAACAAAACAGTGGTTTTACTTTGAGTCTTTGTCTTTTTTTTACTGTCTATGATGGGATTCTGCACAAATATTCTACCAACAGTCTATGCCAGTGATACTCAACCTGTGGCCTGCAGGCCAAGTCTGGCCCCCAGTTGGACGCAGGTGGCCATTTTCACAATGAAAATTAATTTATGTATGATGACATAAATGACACCAGAGAAGGCTGATCTTTGTGTGACAGCCTGTCAGGCTGCTCTGTAAAAACTCAAAATTTCAAGGCTCCAATTAATTTTTGAGTTTTGAGCCCAACTCAAATTCTTAAGTTTGAAAAAGTTTGCCAACTACTGATCTTTTGTTGAGATAATTTACTTTTATTCTTTAGATATATATGTAAAGCTTTGAATTTTAGAAACGTAAAACATCGTATTAAAAAATACCAAGTAAACGAATTGAAGTGAAAGTAAATGTTAAAATTTTTATATTATCAATGAAAACTAATAGATTTTTCAGGCACCAGAAAAAAAGAAAAAAATGTGAGGTTTCCAGGTCACTGTGACCTTTTTTTTTTTTTTAGTTTCTAAAACTCAAAGATTCAAGTTTATCTAAAGAAGAAAAGTAAATTATCAGAACTAAAGATTATATGTCAGCAAAACTTTTTAAAGTTTATTTCTAAACTTAAGAGTTTGGTGCAAAACTCAAAAATCAAAAACGGTGAGCTGTGCAGGAGGAGACAACTATAAACTGATGAGGATAATTCTGATCCCATAAATGTTTATTTCATTCTGTCAGTGCTTGAATATCTGCAGTTTATGTTCATGAACCATTCCAACATTTCACTGCATGATGGAAGAGATTCCAGCTACAGTAGCAGTCTAAAGTTACATTCAATGCTTTTTATCTTTGTTTTTATAAGAAATTATTATAAGAAATGGTTCAGATTATACCAACAGTGTATAAAGCTGTCATCAAAGCAAACGGTGGCTACTTTGAAAAATCTAAAATCTGAAAGCACAAAAAACTGTTGCACACTTGTAGGTAGACAGGTGTGTAGCAGGAGACCATGGGTTGACAATAACAAGTTTAGATTTAATAACATAAAAAGCAAATATTTAATAACAATCATATAATTAAATCTTGATTGCAAGCGCAAAAGACTGTTCAAGAGTCTTTTATATTTTGGATTCTTAGAAATCAGGAACATATTTTGCCTTGTTTTTGTATTTTTTGCTCACCACATAATTCCACATCATTCCATTTTTCATACTTCTGATGTCTCCAGTATTCATCTATCTTGACTGGTGCTCTTTCAAATGTAACCAAATCATTTTCATCTAAAAATGCAGCTGCAGCTGTAAACATAGTAAAACATCAGACTTACCAAGTTAATTTAGTTAACAGGTTGAGTTAATAAGTCAGTTAATTTGAAAATAAAGACTTTTAAAGAAAGGTGAGCTCTGGACCTTTTAATGTTTATTAATTTCATCCAATAAATAACCTGATTATTAATGTTTGTTTATTCACTGGCCTCCTGACATTTTGGACGAAGCGAGAAAAGAATCCCTGTTCTATGTTCTGCTCGGTGCCACTTCTGTTGAAGCCTGTGGGAGATGCAAACCAAAAACCTGATATATCTACACTTTGATAAAGAAATATCTCAACAAAAGTAAAGAACACACTTCAGAGAATAATACAATGAATGATTTTCAAATGTGCACATTTGTTTACCTGCTATTGATCGTTCAAAACTGATTATAAGCATGCTGTACAGGACTCATGGCAAATCAAATTGAAATGCTCACAGTGGCATTTCTTAAAAAAAGCTGCAAGTGAAGTGTCCCTTAAAACTATTGTTATGAAAATCTGTATTATCTCTGCTCTCTTCCTTTTATTTCATTCTGGAAGCTGTTTTACCATGATTGACAGGATTAATATCTAATGTTCATATTCAAAAGAAACGTTTACAAGCCTCCACTGATTATTGATTGTGCACTGATAGACTATAAACTAAACCTTAGCTATAAATCAACAGGCATTCTGTATATTGTACAGAACAGTAGCTATTATTGGACTTGTCATCATGGTAAAACAGCCTAATGAAAAGGAAGAGATAAGGAATAATACAGATATTTATTCTCTTAAGTGTGTAATATCAGCTGTAGACATTGGCACCATCATGTTACTGTTTGCCATTCAATAATGAATTTAAGGAATTAAACTACTGATATGCAAAATATTCCAATGAGGTCTAAATACAGTTTGGCAAAAGAGTTTTTTGGGGGAAGAATTGAAAACTGGTAACACTGAGCACTTTTTTTTTGCACTGAATTTCCTGATAATCCTAACTAATATGAATAATAATTATTATAGCTCTCTAACATTGTGATCCAAATGTTTAGAAATTCATACAAGTCTTATTCTAACTGAAATGATCATTTCGTAATGAACCTGACCTACTGCACTCAGTACAATCACACTGTAGTGATATAATTCATCTTGGGTAGAAACAGCTCGACCGGCTCTCTTATCAGCTTAACACCGCAGAGACACACACCATTTTCTTTTGATGGATCGCTCAGTAATCGTTATGGAAGCGCGGCGGCCTGGCCTACATCCTGCCGCTCCATTATCCCTACGTGGCCTATTTCTGCGGTCCGAGCCGCGCGGCCTCACAGTGTGATCTGACGCCATGAAAAGGTCCACCAGCCAGGAATAGTTGTATAGGGGGACGCCCCGGAGGCTCCCACATCACAGTGGAGGGACTCATCCGCTCAGACATCTGAGGACAAAAAAAAAAAACCCTAACCCGATCCACATGCAGTGAAACGTTCGCGCAGCGTGGATTAGTGGATGGAGGAACATCCATCATATCATCAGACTGAAGTATTGGTGTCACTCCACTTAGTGACACACCATCTGCAAAATTGGTGAAAGCTGTGCTTCATTTTGCAGGACAGCGCTTCTCATTTTACTCTTTAGGCCACTCGTACACTCAGAACTCAACACGCAAACATTAAAGGAACTCAGCTGGGTGGGAGTTCAGTGTGACACAGAGGAATTCATTCAGTGGTTCAGGTGTGGATCTTTGTCCTCACATTCGAACAAACAAAAACTGAATGCTTTGAATCAGGGGTTTTCAACATTTTTCAGGTCATGTCTTAGTTGATAGAAAGACGGAGCAGGGACTCCCAGCTGCGTAAATTGCATTGAATATTTTTGGATCTTTTTTCATTTGTGCTAACACATAGCTGCTGCAGCATGGCTAATGTTAGCTGCGTTAGCCTTTACCTCTGCACTTTTGGTTTCCAAAGTGGAGGGTCTGTCAGAGCCTCATGTTAAGTTACAAAATGAACCAGTGGCTCACAAGAGCATCTGTACACTGGGGATAATAATACAGCTAATTGATCAATATGTTTTAGTAATATGTAGCTAACTGGTTAGCCTTTTTGGAGAGATGCTCAACAGTGATTTAGTCGGTTAGTTAGCTCACATGATTGCACAAGGATCCATAGTGCCTTGTTCTTTCTAAAGTTACCTGCTTTAAAAATGCTGATGTAATATTTAATTTATGTCACATAGAGACAGACTGTTTTTCCATTTGGACTGACTTTAATTTTAGTTACAAATACAAAAACAAAACAACAACAACAACAACAACATGTTGTGACGTTGTTTTATATCCTCATTATATCTGTTTGGCCTGAGTCATTTTATGGTCATGGTTTATCAGTCACTTCTCTGGAACTCCTCTGCTGTGGACTTTGAAACTACTACTACATCTGTTGCCTGTCTAAGTCATCAGTCATGTGACCTGGCCCAGCCTTGATATATGTGGAACAAAAGCTGTATTTGCTGATTAATTCAGTTCTACAGAACAACACTGAGTCAGCAGGAGGACGTAAATGCCGAACTGGAGTCACTCTCACAGCTTTTTGAGACTGAAGCTTTGACCCCGCTCTCACCAAGTATTATAAAAAACAGGAACCTTTACATGGCAACTTCATACGGTGAGTTATTTTAAGCAGTTTAAAAAGACTTCTGTGTGTGTGTGTGACTTGGACATGATGAGTGCTTGTTCAGGTCCAGAGCCCAGCCTGTCCCATGTAGTTGTGCTGTTACTGGGTGAGAAACTCAGCGGGAAGAGCTCAGCAGGAAACACCATCCTGGGTAAACCAGCCTTTCACAAGAAAACAACTCACAGCTCCAAAGAGACGGCCACCATGTCTGGAATACAGGTGAACATATGTGGGTTTAAAGTTTGTTTTTACTCATTTCAGCTAAAATCTGCTCTTTACTCACTTTGTCTAAATGTGATCTCCAGGTGACGGTGGTGGACACCCCAGGGTGGCTGTCCCACTCCATCACTCCAGACAGAGTGTCCCGGGAGCTGAGCAGAGGTCTGACCCTCTGCCGCCCAGAGCCCCATGTCATCCTGCTGGTGATGTCCACCACCTCCACCTTCGACCAGGAGGAGTGGAGGGCCATGGAGGCCCAGCTCAGACTGCTCCAAACCCCCATCTGGCAGCGAGCCGTGGTCCTCTTCACCCACGGAGACAAGTTAGGTGAACCAATCATCTTTTACTCATAACTGATATGTTGTCATAATACTAACTGTTTAGGTTTCTTAGACTGGGTTGCACCAACAAAGTTAATTTAATCTAAGATTAGTTCTGATCAGAGTTTAGCAAAACTAGTTTTAAAATGAGCAAGTGCAGGCTTAAGATTAAGTGGGACTTTGATGTACAGTTAAAAACCAATCCAAGTTTAGTAAATACAATTTCACTGACTTAAACCTTAATTAAATAGATGTTATTAATCAATATGGAAATGCTTGCTTACCCAAATTAAAATAAATGCATGGTGGTGATCACATGGATAATTTTATTTATGTAGTACCACAAATCATAATTTGCCTCAAGGGGTTTTGTGTTCATGTTAGGATGCTGACGTTAGCATTTAGCTGCAGTCTTATTCACTTATAATGATGGTTCCTTGGCTCCATCCACTGAAGTTGAACTCCACCAATGAGATTATTTCTGCTGCAGGAGGTTTACCCATCCAGGAGCACATAAGGCGAGGGAGTCGGACTCTTCACTGGCTGCTGGAGCGGTGTGGGAACAGGTACCAGGTTATGACCAACCAGTCCGGATCCCCCGAGGCTCAGGTTACAGAGCTCTTTGGAAAGATCCAGAAGATGGTGGAGGCTAACAGTTGTCCCAGGGAGATTAAATACAGGATGTACACCCAGCTGAGACGAGATCTGAGCCTACAGAGGGAGAGGAGTTGGCAGCGAAGACAAGAAGAGATAGAAATGTCAGTGATGCATGATGTACATGATGGTAGGCCAAGAGAAAGACAACAGATGGCCTCAGGGTGGTCATATATGCCCAGAGGTAGGTGGAAACTTTGATTATGTTTTTAATTTTGGGGGGCAAGCCAGGATTGGGTGTGTCCTATTTATAGGAATCTTTTTTTGCCAAGTTTATCTCTATGCAGATGATACTGTTTTGTACTGTATTGTTGATTGCATTCAATCAGCCATCAAGAAAGTAAAACTCTCCTTCCATGCGTTACAGCATTCTATTATTAATCTTCATTTAATAGCTAAAACAAATAAAACTTAATTCCATTCCATGAACTATCCATCAAACCAATTTTGGACTATGGGGATGTTATTTACTGACATGCTGCTTCCTCCACACTGAGGCCCTTAGAATATGTGTTTACCAGTCAGTTTACCGGCTTCAACAACACTGCAGTCCTCTCTGACAAGGTTGGTGTCTGTTTGAGGGATGCAACAAGCACTGGTGTGTGTACATCTACCATCATATATCAAATTTATTTTTCATCGGAGCTCTGGTCCACTTTTAAGTCACTCTGGGTACTGGCTAGTCTGCCAGAACAAGGACTGCTTTTAGTATTAGTGCAGCAGATGTACTGAATCTCTTGGAATCCAACCTAAAACTGAATACTCTTATACCTCTTGAACACTTCAGGAATGCACTTATTAACCACCCATTCATATGGTTGCCTGCCATTGGCTGCTTGTTTCCTTCAGCATCATGGCATCCACTCTCTGCAAGTCCCCGGCTCCTGGGTCTCTAATGAAATGAATGTAAACAAGCTAGCAGCTGTCACCTTGTCTTTAGAGATTTTCATGCCAGGGTTCTCATCACGATGTGCAAATGTTCCACCAAAACAAGTTGCCCCTTGACTTGATTTTGCAGGGACACCTTTGCTGCATGGATCATCATAGCAAATAAGGGTCACCCTCAATGATTTAGTTGAGAAATTTTAAGGTTGAATGAATGAAAGTGTGAAAACCACTGCGCTGTGTGTCATTGCAGCATCCCCAGCAGGGCCAGCTGGTTTGAAGCCTGCTCTCAGTGTCATCCTGCTGGGAAGGAGGAAATCAGGGAAGAGCTCAGCAGGCAACATGATCCTGGACAAACAAGAGTTTCAGATCAACACAAAGACCACCAGGTGCTCTGTCGGCCAAGGGACGGTGTCAGGGTGGCCCGTCACGGTGGTGGACACCCCCGGGTGGAGTCTGTTCAGTCTGGCTAATCCAGAGCAGGTCAGGATGGAGATCAGTCGGAGCCCTTCCCTCTGTCCTGTGGGGAGCAGAGTGTCGTTCCTGCTGGTTGTACCGTTGGGTTCATTCAAAGAGAAAGACAGGAGGGCTGTGGAGACTTATCTCAGCATGTTGGGGAACGACATGTGGAGAAGAACTGTGGTGTTGTTCACATACAGAGAGGAGCTGAGGGGCAGGACAGTGGAGAAACACATCGAGGAGAAGGGAAAACCTCTGCAGTGGCTGCTGGACAGATGTGGCCGCCGGCATCACATGTTTGATAGAAACACAGGAGATGATATTCAAGTAAATCAGCTACTGCAGATGGTGGAGCAGCTTTAGAAAATATAAAAAATGTGGGGGGACATTTTATTACAAGTAAACATTTTTCCATGGAGGATGATCATGTACAGTATCTCACAAAAGTGAGTACACCCCTCACATTTCTGCAAATATTTCATTATATCTTTTCATGGAACAACACTGAAGAAATGACAGTGATACAATGTAAAGTAGTCAGCTTGTATAACAGTGTAAATTTACTGTCCCCTCAAAATAACTCAACACACAGCCATTAATGTCTAAACTGCTGGCAACAAAAGTGAGAACGCCCCTGGGTGAAAATGTCAGAATTGGGCCCAAAGTGTCAATATTTTGTGGCCACCATTATTCTCCAGCACTGCCTTAACCCTCTTGGGCGTGGAGTTCACCAGAGCTTCACAGGTTGGTACTGGAATCCTCTTCCACTCCTCCATGATGACATCACGGAGGTGGTGGATGTTAGAGACCTTGTAACACTAACGAGTCACATGACACTGGGGAGGGAAAATAGCTAATTGGGCCCAATTTGGACATTTTCACCTAGAGGTGTACTCACTTTTGTGAGATACTGTATGTCCAATTACATCACATTTCTTCAGCCATATTTAAATTTTGCACCAGAACAGTGTCACTCCACTGAGGGGTAGTATTATATGTCACCCAGTCTTGAGAATTAGGACAAATCATGTTCAATCAAACAAACACAAAATGCATTATTAATTATTATTAATTCAATTTTTTGGTAAAATGTAATTCTTTAAGCCTTTATATATAAGACATATATGTAATGTATTAAGTATTTTGGTCTGCTTTATTATGTTTTATTATGACAGACTGTGCACAGCAGCTTATTTTGAAATGTTTCCACATGGAAGTCTATGTTGTTTAAATTATCATCTGATACACGTATTGAAATTCATGGCTGAGAGAAGTTGATTGTGGTGTTGCACTGAAGCTCGTCACATCCTTGTATCTTACTTAACTTATATTAAGTCATCTGTATAATCTTCTCACTATCTTTATTAAAACATCATTTACAAAAATATTTCCTTTCTTAAAACACAAACATATGAATTTGTTTTCAGTGTTGATGTTTTAATTGAACCATAATATCTGATGACATGTTTGGTCTGAAGGGTGATATTGGTTTTTTATGGCTTTATGAATGGAGACAGTTCACACAGCATTTTGCCCCTAAATCAATTTAGATGAGTGTTGAAGGTCAAGAAGACGACAAAACCCGACAGAGTTTGTATGAGTGGTGTGTTTGGGATGATATCATGCTTTATTATCACCATTTTCCCATGGAGATAAGATTAAGAATATAATAAAAGAATACAAAAAATACAGGAAATTGCAGTAGCCTATTTAAACCTAATTTTAATATATAAAATGATAAGATGATTCTATGTCCTTGTTACACAATCAGCAATTTGGACATTGGTCAAGACCTTGTTTACTTTTTAACAACTAGGGCTTTAATTTAGTACAGCAGCTTATTTTGAAGCTGGAAGTCTATTGTTGTTTAATTTATCATCTGACAAACTGTATCAAAATCTCTGGCTGAGAGAAGTTGATTGTAGTATTGCACTGAAGCAGATATAAATATATATATATATATATATATATTGGCAGTAAAAAAATTAAATGAAAATGTAATAAATAAATATAAACTGAAATATGAAGTTATATCACATTATTTATTTATTAAATCTACATTTATTTTCTAAATTATTTTTGGTGCATTGGTGGAATATTAATTTATTTACGGAGTCATTTATTTTATTTTGGCACTTATGGTTTTATATATACTACATTAATTGAACTTGTAAACAATGAAAAGGTTATTTGAGGTCAATGTTTGCCATTGGTTCAAAGCGCGCCTCCTTCAGCCAATTACAGCGCTCTGAATGAGACGCGTCAGTCTGACAGGGAAGTTCAGCTCAGGACTGTTGCTGTTAGCCACATTAGCTTCTCCGTCCGTGCGGCCGTGTCGCGGCTACAAGAGGAGGTCGGCTGGCTCATATAATGCTCAGTGCCTTGGTTTGTGGAGTTTGTGGAGTTGCGGTGTTTCCGGGGCTTTTCTTCAGCTTCAGGAAAATACTCAGACGCGCCTTCAAACAGTGGAGGGATGCGGACGTTGTTTGTGTCAGTGAGAGGTCAGCAGCACCGACACTCCTTTAAGACGAGCGGCTGATTAATGTTGTCTTGCTTAATTATTAATTAACATACAATGTGGAGATTTACTTCTATCTTATTTTATTTGACATACAAAGCTGGTAAATTCGGCACTGACATAATGACCCATGGACAAGTTTCAGTAAAGTTTGTTTCAGAAGAAGTCCTTACGTTAATTACGTATTGGTCATTATTAGCTGTATGAAGAGGTGAAATTTTACTCAGTTATACTGTTATGTGTGTAACAAGTTGGCCGAAGACACTAAATTATATCTCTGAGGGGTTTAATGTTTATGTTATGTTTTAAGGTATGTTTATTGATGCCAGTAAGCAAGACGTGACATATATTAGCAGGTATTTCTATGGAGTTTCGTGTTAATTGTTTCTAAAAGATGTGGAGTCTCAGTTGTATTTTAGTGCATTAACAGTTGGTCATTTTTGCCTATTCTGTTTCTTCAGGCTGGTCTCAGCCATCCATGCATCTTTGGCTACTGCAGCTGGAGTTAAAGTTGTGACATCCTGCAGGGATACAATGACTGACAGGTACAAGACACGTTTTAACACCATGAAGAACATTTGCACTTAAAATCAGAGGATCAGCCTCAATATTTTGTTGCAGTCAACTAAATATACTACATTTTCATGTTACATATTAATTGTTTGCATTAACATTAATTGGATCGACCACAGTCACTGGCTGGTCAATGGTTTCGTTTTGTTTGGAGCTCCCTACATGGCCTACGACATCTACGCCATGTATCTGAGCCACTATCACACTCAGAGGCTCAGAGGTCACTCCGAGACATACAGCAGCCACTCTCTGCAGACAGTGAAGGCTTTCCTCATGAAGGACTGCATGCTGGTCCTCCATCACCTGACGCTGCTTCTCATCTTCCTGCCCATCACTTTGGTAAGTTTGAGGAGGAATCAGTGTCATACTGACAGTGTGTTTATAGATGCCATTGGTCTGTTTGGCATGAACACACACACAGGCTAAATAAATAAAGTGTGTGTGTGCTGACTGTGCAGTGTGTCTGATTCGCAGTTCTTCAGAAGAGGGCTGGGTGATTTCTTCGTCGGCTGCCTGTTCACTACAGAGTTCAGCACTCCTTTTGTCTCGATAGGGAAGATTCTCATCCAGGTAAGTCATGTGGACATTATAACAGTTTGCTGCATACGAGCCACTGATTTCACACCGTTTGGATATAGTTTACAACTACAAAGCAGTTAAATAGCTCCTACTGGACAGTAAATGTTAATGAATATCTGAAGGCCTGAGGAAAATACCTGGCTTATCCCAGCTTTTTGTGGCACAGTGCCCACTCTGTCTCATGGACAGGATTACATTGTGTCATTTCCTGTAGGCACATTTCCATCTGTGACTCAACAACCATATTTTAGAAAGCTGCAGCAATCATGAGGTTGTCCATTAATCAGAGGGTTGATGGTTCAATCTCATGACCTCATTTCGACACATGGAAGTGTCCTTAAGCCAGACTCTGAACCCTGATCTGCTCCCAGTGGTCAAATCAGCACCAGGTGTTGGTAGCTGCAATGACTGCGTATCTGTACTCATTACTTTCAAAGAACTGAATGATATAACCCAGTACCAAGTAGTATTGAAACTTCTCCTGATAGCTGATACCTCTAGTTGATCCTTTTTGTACCCAGATCTAGAAAATAATTAATATTTGTTTTTTTTTCTTGCCACAAGCATTCTTTGATTGAATACAATATGTGGTTGTCCCGCTACTGTAGCAGCTACAACACACACAGTTCATGGATTATTTCATTGGTATCAGTATCACTTGAAGGTTACTGGTACTGGTATCATAACTGGAAACCCCCTAGTAGCTGCCATTGGTGCCTTTGGTCTGTGAATGCGATGCAAATTGTAAAGTGCTTTAGATAAAAGTACAAAATGCAATTTACTCTGAACATCTGCAGAAGCATTCAGATGATTTACTTTAGTAAACATGGCAGTATTATGTAAAAATACTCAATGGTACAATTAACTGTCCTACATTAGAAATATTACTTAAAAATATACAAATATCATCATAGAAATGTACCTAAGTCTGAAACGTCAAAGTCTTTATGTAGTGCAGTCCTTTTTAGTGTTTCAGTTTTCATATCCTTTTTGTTTGTTTTTTGCTTTTGATACATAAAATTCAAAGTATTGTGATTTTGATGCCTAGTGAATGTGATACTTCAGGAATGTCTTGAGGGAATTTCTTCAGATTTGGCACAAATGACCACTTGGACTCAAGAATGAAGTGGGCCGTGTTCAGCCCAGACAGAATGTAACCTGAACAGAAACGGTGGCGCACAGCGTTAAGCAGCCTGTTGTGTACAACAACTGCACTGCACTGCCTTTTTAATAGGACAGTGTTTGTACACATCGGATTAAATAATACCTCTGACACTACACCAAATGAGAGAAAACGTACCTGTGGGCCTGTTCCACACCATTTTGAGGAAACATGTCGGTACAAAATGACTGAACGTGCCCCTGATGAAGTACTAACATTTTTCACCATAACTCAATAATTCATACACTAATTATGACATAATTTCACACAAATTTCTAATAGGATGAAATGATAAGGTGATATTTTATATGCAACAGATCCAGAAGTAAAAACTGAATGTAGTGATAACTTCTATTTAGTCAAAAATACACTTAATAACTTTAATTAAATTCAAAGTCTTTACTACATACATTATATAAGTCTGGATGAACATGGATGTAAACTGTAACTGATTGGTGGTGACATATAACCATAATTCTAATTACTACTGATGAATTCAGTATAAGAATTCTAATGTTGAAATGGCAGTATATTTAAAAAGATGAAAATGGTAAAAAGACATGGTCTTGTAACGTGCTGGCTCACAGAACATCGAGACCTCGTGTTCTGCACTCAAGCATCTGCTTTTGTTGTCAGATTAGTTCTTAGTAACCCACCTGTGTGTTTAATGAAGTTTCAGAGTTTTGTTACTTAGAACATGTTGTATTCTTCCTGTTCTAATTCCTTCTCGTCTCTTCTGTTTCCCCCTGATATCCAGCTGGGCCTCGATGACACCAGGCTGCACACAATCAATGGCATCATTGTCCTCCTGAGTTTCTTCACGTGTCGGATCCTCATCTTCCCCTTCATGTACTGGATGTACGGCCGGCAGTTTGGGATTCCCCTGCACAGAGTGCCCTTCCATCTGCCTCTGCAGTGCAACGTGGGTAATCTGGTGATCCTGGCTCCACAGATCTACTGGTTTATCCTGCTGCTGAGGAAAGCTAAAAGACTGTACCAGCGACAGAAGAGAGGGCAGGGAAACGGAAACAAAGACGGGCAGAAGACAGACTGAAGAGTCCAAGGCTGCTTTTACACTGAGACTGAAGATACGACGAGTATTAAAGTCAGTCGGGATAAAATATACAAGAATTCAAGAATAAGTAATGAGAAGAAAAATCACAATGACAACTGAATGAGAAAAAGTTGCAAGATTTTTGGGGAAAGTGGTAATATTTTGGTATTTAAGTTATACCACTTCAAAACAAAAAATATTTCAAAAACAAGTAATCTTGTGACAAATATTGTACTATTTTTTAAAACTTTTATTTTTTTAAAAATTGGGAGAGAAAAATGTCTGTTTTTTTTTTTTTTTTTACTAAATATTTGGATCTTCTCCCCAAAACAGATATTTATGGGAAATTGTCAACTTTTTCTTTAAATATGACTTTTTTTTCTCAAAATATTAGTTTCACTTTTTCCCCAAATGTTGCACTAATGCCATTTGTTGAGCACTTTATTATGCAGCTTTATTCTCTGAATGTGGTCAGATGTTACATGACAAAACTGCCTTAAATGTTGTGTTGCAACTCGTACAGCACATTGTTAAAGTTTAAGTTTGTAGAGACTATTTTTGTATAAAGAAAACAATGACTTTTTAAAAATAAACTTATTAAATTACATGCTGATAGTAATTGTGTGTTTCTTAAGGATTTGATGATGATAGCCAGGGGATACAAAGTGCTTTATATGCATGTCTCCAAACACTGGTTGCCCCAGGTGTACAGCAGATGGATATGTAAATTTTTTTGTAAATTTGCACATTTACCCTCCAGTTCAGATTAGCATACCTCTAACAGGTCAGTCAATGAATGTTACTCAGGCAACACAGAAAGACATTTGCTGTGAAATATAGATTATTTTGTTGTTTTAATTTCTTACTCATCACTCTGAAAATTAGTACAGCGTATGACAGAACTAAAGTGATCTGTCCTCATTTTATCACCACGTGTTTTTGAGTGTTTCAGCATCCTGGTTCTCCAGTGGAAAACATGACAAATCAGTGCGTCTTAAGCTGCCGATGACACGAGCTGAGCGATCTTCTGCTGCAGGACAGCCTTCATCTCCTGGTTCTCCAGGTTGTCAGTGATGGTGGAGAAGAAGTGTCGGGTGTTGTCGCTCTCCAGCGGGCTGCTGCTGTCTGGGAAAGCGGCCATGATGGCCTCGTAGTGGCTGAGGATCTCCAGACTGGACAGGAACAGCGGTTCACACTGGCCTCCTGGCATCATCACCTGAGAGAAGAAAAGGACTTTATTCTAATGTACCAACTAACTTTTGGCCACAAAACATCTAAAATCCTGATATTTTGACTTTCAAGAACCCAGTTAGTTAAACTGTGTGGAGGGGAGAATACCTGACAAGTTGCAAACAAACTATTATATATTTGTGTGGTTCTCAACTAGAAGTCCTTGACTTTTTTCCTTTTAATTTGGTGGTTACTGAAATAAGCAGAGCTCTATGATCTTTAGGCAAAGCATCACTGCTGCAGTTTAATACTGGCACAGAAAATAAGAACTGCAAACAAACAAACTATGTCATGGGTGTTTAGTGATAGTTTTAAGACTTAATTCACACCAAATTCCAGCCAACCAGGACCTAGAATTCACAGTAACCATGGTATTAAAGGGACAGTTCACCACAAACTTAAAGATACATATTTTTCCCCTTGCAGTGATATTAGTCCATATACATAGCTTTGGTCTGTGTTGCAGAGTTTTGGAGATTGCAGGAATTTGGAGATTTTGGTTTTGCAAATACCTCATTTCCCAGAAAAGTGTTATGAACAAAAGCTGAACATAAAATTGTTAACACAAGGTGGAATATCCTACTCGCTCTGGATGAAGAGAAGGCTGAAGCTCACTGGGAAAGAAGACGGACCCACCTCTCTGTTTGGGTTCATGAGATTTTGCAAGCAAAGAAAACATCTTGGGTTAATTGGTTCAAGAACTGAAGCTGGTCATGCTCAGAACAGGCTTTTGTAGCAGAGTGTAAATACATGGAAACAATCCAAAAACTACACTGGACTCAGGAAAAAAAATGCTTTGGTTGACGCAGTCCCTAATTGGATCTTCCTCAGCTAAGCTCTAACCTCTTGTTCATGAGTAGTTACATGCTTCCCTCTGCGCGGTGATGCGGTTGGCGAGAGTGTAAAGAAAGTAGTTCCTACATCAAACTGCTCACAACAAGGTCTGTGGATTATTTTGAGTAACTTGGTCCTGATTTCTGGAAAGAGATATTGCTTTTTTTGGCCATCTAGTTCCATTATATCTGAGAGAAGGCAGACATCTTTACAGCCAGTATCTCCAAATTTTAGCAACTCATGCCAAAACTATCTAGAGGGATAAGTAGTACTTCAGGCCAGTGGAAAAATATGTATTTTTTATTTTGGAGTGAACTGTCTATTTAATATTAATAATTCATACCTGAATGTGCTGAACATGGCAGAAGAGCTGGCTGAGTACGAAAAGGACTTCCTGGCTGGGAGCTGTCTCAACCTCCTCCTCCCTTTGTGACTCTTTTGATCTCATAGGAGATCCGTCCCTTTGTTTAAAGTCTTTCGGAGAGTTTTTGGACATTTTAGTGGATTTGATTGAAGTGCTTGAAGGATTGGCATGTCTAGACGCTGGTGTTTTGGGAGATGTTGACGCAGAGACAGACACAGCACCAGATGAAGGAAGAGGCAGCTTGGCTCTCAATGAGTTCATCATCTCCCTCACAGCGTGGGCGTATAACCTGCCGACGTGCGCCCAGCCGTCCGCTGACAGCCAGTGGGAGCAGCTGGAGCCGCAGAGCAGCTGGAGGACCCGAAGCAGGAGGACGGACAGACGGAGGTCGCACGAAAAGCTCCTCAGGTCCAGGAGGGGCAGATAGTCCACGTACTCCAGCGAGAAGGGGACGTTGAGGCGGCCTGAGGCGATCAGCTCTCTGAGGACTCTCAGCAGTCTGGTCCACTGGGAGACGGAGCACCAGGGCAGGGTCTGCGTCAGAGCCACCAGCAGGCCCTTACTGAACATGCTGACGTGATCGGGCCGACGCTGGTCCAGAGAGAGACGGGACAACATGATGGACTGCAGGGAGTCTGATACAGAGCAGCACTCCATCCAGGCCAAAAGACCTGTACCAGGACCGTACTGAGGCAGGTCCAACCCCGACCACTCCTACAGAGAACAGACAGACGATCAAATATTGATTATCAGAAGTAGTTTGATTGGAATGAAAGCAAAACAAAGCTCTATTAAATTTTGGGCTATTAAGTATGAGCAGCAGTTACTGTTATTATTCCTGCTGCCAGCTGCTCTGGTCCAGCTCAAAGTTCACACAGCTTATCATTAACTAACAGATTACAGATTATTTTATTGCATTTATGCAACAAACTCAAAAGCACAAGGTCAGACCTGCTGGTGACCAGAGGCTGAAGATGTGTATGTTAACATGAACTTTATAACTCCAGAAAATTACTTGTCAAAATATGCATTTTCTCACCTTTATGTAATGAACATGTTAAACTTATTATATAACTATTCCACATCCATCTGCTTGTACACTGAGTTTACACTAAACTTTTTTTTGACTGTCAATATGGTCATTAATATTACAGAATCCTGGTCATATAGAACAACATCACATATCTTTAAACAGTCATATAATAACAGAAGTATAGTGCTATTTGTTAGAAGTACTGGAGCGCACTTATGACACATGCATTTATTTGTACGCTTTCATTTCAGGTCTTTAATCACTGATCCTGCACTAGCAAGCTTACATAATGTAATCAACTATACATCTGCAATTATTAATCTGTTTGAGTCACTTTATTAAGAGAAAAAAATGTCCATATTCTCAGATTTCATCTTTAATGTGAATATTTTCTGGTTTCTTTTCTCCTCTCTTGACAGTAAACTGAATACTTTTGGGTTGTGGGCAAAAGACTTTGAAGGATGTCATCTTGGGCTTTGGTGAACACTGATCCCCATTTTCTGACGTTTTATAAACCAAACAACTTATCAGTTCATGGGGAAATTGATTGTCTGATTGATCAATTATGAAAATAACTGTGACAAGAAAAACTTGAAAAATATTTTTCAAGTGACAAGATTGTGACAGTGTTCATTAATCAATTAATCATTTTAAGACAAAAAAAATCTCCAATTTCATCTACTCAAATCTGAATAATTTCTGCTTTCTTTACTCCTCTCTGTCAGTAAACTGAATATCTTGTGTTGTATGTATATATATATATATATATATATATATATATGATTAATCATCCATGAAAATAATCATTAGCTGCAGCCCTTGTCTACTATAACTGAGCACATGATCAAATGTTATATTGATGTTATGAACAGTTCCATCATGTTGAAAATATTATGTGCCAGTCAGTCCACATGAACACTCTCATATTTAAAACACAAGCCACAAGAGCACATTAGAAGCGTACAAAAGGGTTACTGTCTTTAGAAAACTACCAATTACCACTGCTAATCAGTGATGTTTAAAAAAAAGGCTTCACAAACCGAAAATATTCTGTTTCCTCACTTAGAGAGAAAAAAAAAAATCACAGAGCATTATGGTGCGTTTCGGCAGCACTACACCTACGACATCAGGTGTCCTTTGTCCTTTCATCATCTTGGACACGCAGGGAAAGTCTTCTTATGTAAGTATGATTCTGTGAGCCTCCCTTCAGTTCATCTGAGGGGAAAAATTTCACACCCGACTCTTTCACGTAACTTCACACTACACCAAATACATAAAAAAGTTCTATTCAAAGACATACTACATTTTCAGTCACTGATCTTCCCCTGAAACTGAGTTCCCCTGGAGAGCCCACCTCCCACTCTGAAAACCTCTGATATACAACAAAACTAAAGGTTAAATGCTATTAATTACATAATATTATTTAAACAATTAAATCCCCCAACACTCCTTTCAGCACTGTGGATAACACCACTCTGCCAAACGTGTCAAATTACTGATTCACTAAATTATTGACTATTTTTTAAATGTGATATTTTTATTTGACATATATTATACGGTCTATATGGCTTATTTCCCACCGGACATTTTGGCCGTTGATATTTTCCTCTGCTGGTCAATTACATGTGATAGTAAACTAATGTAAACCTTTGGTCATTTACAGAGCTGCAACACGTTTATTTTCATTATTGATTAATCTGCAGACAATTCTAGTGATGAAGCTGTGAAAAGTTTTGTCTATAAAATGGCAAATAATCATAAATCTTAATAAGTCTTCAAATGTCTTGTTTTGTCCAACCAATAGTCCAACACCCAAACACGTTCAGGTAAATACTGTGTGAGACAAGGAAAGGTCCTGACATTGTAATTTTTGGTTATCAAAATAGTTAATTTATTAACTTCAATTATTTTCAGTTGCTTGACTGATTTTTCTTGCTCCACTTTATTATATACAACGTCCCCAGAAAGACATATAAGGTTAACCACGTCCCTTGAACGTCTCAGTAGGTTGGCTTTAAACCTTGGACAGGTTTGAGGTCTTTGAACATTTTGCTGACCTTAAAATCATGTTTAAATCAAGTCCAGAGGAGTTCTTACCTGCTCAGGTAGATCACACACAGTCAGCAGAGACGAGGGAACCTCGTTTTTAAAGTGTTCTCCCCAGACTGGCTTCAGGTGGAAACGAACGGTCCAGTCCAGCTCCTCCATCTTGTTGTAGAGCCAGAACAGCGCTCTGGACCAGCTGCCGGGGGCCGCCGCCACCTCTGCCCCCACCACCTGCCCCAGTGCGGTCAGCACCGACAGCAGCAGCTCCTTGGTATCCATGGACCAGCGGTGGACAGCGCCCTCTGGTGACTGCTCCCAGCACCTAGCAGAGATGTTGATGGTTATATGTTGAAATGAGGGGCAGGTTACGACCATTTCTCAAAGAGGTGAGCATTGAAGAGGCACAGAACAACGTGGATCTGGACTGAAGCCCATAAAGACACTCTTCATTCACACCTGAGAGTCTGGCTGTAGAGCTGGGCCAAAACAAAGAGGAGAGGAAAGGGAGAGCAGTCCAGCACCCAGTGAGGAGAAAGGTCTGGTTCCTGGACATCCACAGACAAAGCAGTGTGGAGAAGCTGCAGAGTCAGTTCTATATCGAAGGAGCTTTGACCTGCAGGGAATACAAAGACGAATGGTGGAGCAGAGGGGTTAAAATGATTTTCTTACATAAACACATCATGTAAACCAACATTTTTCACAAAGAATCATTGCAGCTGCACTAATCAATATATTTTACAATAAGAATGGATTTAATAACAACATATAATGTGAAAAGTGTCAAACTTTCAGACAATTATCATCCCAATCTGCAGCTCCACAGAGCATTTCAGTGCCTTTTTGTCTGATTATTGTTTCAGCAAAAAAAAAAAAGAAATCCCTGATAAGCCCACTGTACACGACTCCAGACATGTGATCTTTGTTTTCCTCGTCTGCTCTCTGGTCTATATTACAATTCTACTCTGGATTGCAGCCACAACATCCAGGAAATTTTACACAGGCTGCCGCTGCAGAGTGGCTGGCTGTTAGTTTAGGAAGTGCTTGATCTGATATACAGCAGTGTGGTGCATTTGAAACGTCAATATTGCAGTTGATCATGTTCATTTAATTGTGGGAAGTTAAAACTGTGATGGTGATTAATATTAGATTAATTGTGCAGCCCTTTACGGGACACTCACCCATCGTGGAGAGATTAGGCAGGACGAAGATGTTCACAACTTCCTGAGGCTGAAGAAAGCTTTGCCTCCTTTCTTCTCCCTCACCTGTGATGACAGGCATCATCAGGAGCCCCAGAAACTTGAGGAGCTGCTCTTTCTCACTGGCTGACAATGACTTGGACTTGACGGTCTCCTGCAGACACCTGCAGAGTAGATCGCTACCAGTCAGAGCATCATTGCCTTCATCCATACTTTCCTCTGCCTCTTTTGTTTCTTCTTCGTCACTTTTAGCTTCATCTTTTAGTCTCATCTGTCCTCTGAGTCCAGGCAGCTGCTGAAGGATCTTGGCCATCAGAGCGAAAGCCCCTTTATTGAAAATAGCTGAATGGCAACAAGACCTCAGTGCGGCCTCTGGGTTCTGAAACGCAACTCTCGCTACCAACGAGACCGCTGTGTTTAGATTGCCCTGCGACGCCGCTGCTGACACTCCTCCCCCTCCTTGGATGATGCAGTTGAAGGCCATGTTGAGCTCTTGCTCAAATCCATCAGTCACAGCAGAGGGGACGGAGCATCCAAAGAAACCCCTGCTGGAAAGTCTCAGCATTGCTGCCAACACTTTGTTCTTGTCTTTTAAGGACAGCGCAGAGAAAATGTCTGCGATGATTTTCATCAGCTTCCTGCACTGGCTCACGTTCATGCTCTCGCTGCAGAGTTTACTCATGAGGGTGGAGGTCAGTTTGATCAGCATGCCGCACTGCTGGAAGGATGCTTGGTTCTTTTGCAGGCAGTCCATCCAGTCCTCATCACAGGAAGCCCAGCTCTTCTCACCAGCAAACAACACAGCAAAGCTCTGATAGTCGTCCAGGCGATGGCTGATGATGATCGCTGCAACCCTCGCGTTCATCTTGGTGGTGCTCTCTATTGCAGGGACAGCCAGTGACTCCAGCAAGCTTCTCAGTATATTCTTCTCAGTCTCTAGATCATCCATTTCAGTCATAGTTTGAGGCGCTTCTGCTTTCTGTAGAGCTGCCAGGACTCTCTGGATGCTCTGTTCTAGTTTGAACACTAAGAAACTTGGATTAGTGCTGTCACATGCTTTCAGGAGTCCACTCCTTTGCCAAAACTGAGCAAGTTCTGTTATAATCTTCAAAGCTTCACCAAGCTTCATCCTGCTGGGCTGAAACTGAGATGGTGTGTGAGAAGCGTGCAGGTCTCTCTGAGCTTCCCGAACAAGTTCAGGACTCATTTTCTCATTGTTCCTTTCTCTGAGACTGATGATTGTAGACAAGATGTGCAGCCTCTCTTTGGATGGAGGTTCAACTGCTTGCTCTATCAGGAAAGATGTGTGAAGAGCATCGAGAGAAATGGAGAGGGCCTGGAGGCAAAGGTCTGCAGCAGAGATGTGATCTTTTATGTCTTTAAGTGCATGAAGGAGAATGTGCAGGACATCGGTGGGTGGCGACGGTGCCAGTAGTTCTGATGGGTCTAGCTTTAACCTCTTGGCAGCACGAGGGGATAAATTGGAGGACTTGGAGGAGAGATGAGCAAACTGTCTAGCGAACATTGTTTCTATGCTATTCTCTCCTCCCACTTTCTGCTCATCGCAGCCTTTCCACATTTCCCACCACACCTCCAGAAAAAGTCGAAAATCATCCTCTGTAGTGGGGCTGCTCCTCACGTGTTGCACCAGCCTCTCAAGCTCAGTGCAGATCTGAGATTGAGGGAGACACAAAAGGAAGTTGGCAAATGTCTGAGCAGCTGCCATCGACCTCACCACTTCCAGCAGGACGACATGGTTGACCTCAGGGAGGCCATTCTGGAGGGGGAAGAAAGGGTTCTCCCTCCAGGCTGTCTCTATGTCCTCTCCCGTCTCCCTGCACAGCAGCTTCAGCCACAAAACACAAACTACTTTCTTTATCCAGCTGGTGGGATGTGCAGTGAGGTTCTCTTGTCTACAGATTTCTCTGACTGCTTCCAGGACTGGATGTCCCACCCTGCTCCAGTCAGCTTTCTGGAGGGAGGACAGGGATGAGGGGAGACAGAGTTTATCAGCCAGGAGGAAAGACCCCTGAAGAACGGCCCAATCTGAAAGCACAAGAAAGCAGACGTCAAAAACTAAGTGAAGGAACAATGCTCATTCAAGGAAATAGTATATATCAGTGGTTCCCAAACTCAGGGGTGGGCCCACCTGGACGGGGGCACAGAGCCACTGCAGGGGGGTCTCAATGACCAGGGGGGAAATAAGAGTGAAACAAAGCTGAATGAATATAACCAATACAGGGGAAATAAACAAACATGTTTTCTGATTCTACCGTACTGTCCTTTATTTCACTAAGATTCAACTTAAATCATTTTTATCAGTTGCTTCCCCCATTATTGTTAATGAATGACAGTAAGTGTAGGTTGGAGGGGGGTGTAAACATTTTGAGGCTTCTGAAGGGCAGAATATGCCGGAAAAAGTTTGAGAACCACTGGAATACAAGAAAAGCAAGGCGAGGCCAACTAACCAATACTGGAACTTAAGTTTCCTAACATAGATAAGAGAAGTGAGACTGCAACTGACAGTTATTTTCATGATCAATTAATGGTTCTATCTAAAAAAAAAAATGTTATAAAATAGTGGTAAATGCACATTATAGTTTCTCAGAGCCTGAAGTGATGCCTTCAAAAAATGAATGATTGAATTTATTGTTATAAATGAACACATATGTCAAAATCACAGTAATTTTTGCTTGGAAAATGATTGAAAAGAATACTTGATTATCAAAATAACGTATTAACTTGATAGTGATCGACTATCGACATTAATTAATAAATCAATACCTAATAGCTTAGAATCACAGTCATAAAAAAAATCTGATTTCATGCTCTCTAATTTGCAAGACTTAGTAGAATATTTCTCACATTATATGCCTAGAAAATGTCTATATTAAATGAACTGCACACAGCCATTTTTCAGTTTGACACAGGACTAATTCATTAAATAGAATAGAGTTATCATTATACCTGATATTTAAACTTCAATACAATACTATTATACAAAAACGATACTCCATGCCTCTTGTAATACCATGTTAAAGATAAACTACCCTAAAACAGGATATCAAAGCAGGATAATTTTCTTAAAATTAACAATTGCAGAGTGCTGGTGCAGAAAAGTCATTGTACACTGTCTGATGATGGAAGGCAAATTTCAATCCCACATTTTACCTTTATAAAAACAATGCAGATCCTGGATATAAATATTTTGATAATATTTAGAGTGATTGTTCAACCATAATCATAAATTACCGTTGTCTTTAGGCTGATAAATGAAGCAAATCTCCCAAACACTGGTTTATTTTTGGCTGCTACTGAGTGGTGCTAATTTTGTGCCCTAAAAAACAGGGTAAGTCAAAAATAAAATATTCTAAATTAAATGTAGTGTCATATTTCCCACATAAGAAAGGGAGACGTGTTTCACAACTTTAATTTATATACTATTTTAACCTTACCTTTGTTCATCGTCAGCGTCATAGCTGCTGCATGTAACTAAAAGCAGGTAAGCTACTTAGTTTAGAAGATAATTCCAGTCCAGTTTGAAATTCCCAGTCATGAGCTGTTTGTTGAGTGTCTCTTCTTCACTAAATCACCGGTACGACACAGTTCACCGCCACGTAGTCTATCAACTAGTTGAAGTCAGTCAACATGAAACGCGTTTCACAGGTTGTCCGCGGCATGTTAACGTTTTCGTATGTAGCGCTTCCGCTCTTCCGCATCACGTGTGAAAACACAGGAGGACCCCGCTGCGCTCTGCTCTGTCCTCACAGCGCCACCACAGGATGGAGGCGGTACTGCAGGTCTGCCGGCACAAAGAGTACATAATCCAGGAACAACTATATTATTTAGTACACATACATTGTGTAATTTAAAATAACATTTAACAGTTTCGTAGCATACTATATTGTCTGCATTTTAAAACTACCTGCATTTTTTCAGTGATATTTTATCCATTGAACATCTGAAGTAAGAAAAACGAAAGTGAAAGGATCAACCCACATTTGAACAGCGCAACTCAAGTCGCTGCTCGGGGAAGTCAGAAAGATTTGTTAAAGTTAACAACCATGGGTCGGATCTTAAAGATACTTATTTACTTGTACCTGTGTGCAGGTAAGTTAATGTCCTCAGCTTTGTTACAGGTTGCAGTATTTTTGGAGCTTCAGTGTGTCGGATCAACAACTCTGTTAAACCATTAGACATTAATGAAATGACCACCATACTGTACTGAAATATAATGCACTATACACTATTCAATATAATAATGTCCTGTAATCTCTTAGGCGGCAGAACACCATAGTATACTACACTATACTAAATTATACTATACTGTACTGGACTGTACTATAATATACTGTAATACTATACTACAATATACTATACTAAACTGTAATATAATTCACTGCATGATACTATATAGTGATATATTATTCTATACTATATATTACATTGTGCTATAATCTACACTGTAATATACTGAACTGTAATATGCTATATTAGGCCTTGGCCATAAAACAGTACTGATATAGCATCATTGATCTGTCTCTTAATAATGAAGCATGACATGCAAACAGTCAGTCATTAACACCATTGTTAATAAAAAGAGACAGGTTAGCTTGACAGTGCAGCAGTTTTTTATATATTGAGTATATTACCTGTGTTCTGTGTTACATAAAGTGGTTATATTTAAATAAAGTAGCTAAATTCAAGCTTTTTTTCTCCTGGTCTTTATTAAAAACAGGTCTTTAAATATTATCAGTAATTATCCATATCGACTAAAGTGAAACATTTTATCATGATACATTTTTCAACTATATTGCCAGGCCCTACACTATACTATACTGCACTGTGCTACAATATACTATCCTGTACTGTACTATTTTACACCATATTATCCAATACTATATTATAATACACTATACTGTACTGTACTGTGGTGTATTGTAATATATTGTAATATACTCTATCCTAATATATTACTCTACACTGTACTCTACTATATTACATTATTCTATTCTATACTATGCTATATTACAGTATACTGTACAACATGTTCACTGACTGAACTGAGTCTGTGTTTCTCTCAGGTGTGCAGTGTGTCCATCAGATGTCATGGCTGCCCTGTCAGTTCATTGATGAACGTGTGTATCTGAATGAGGACAATCAGACTGAGACTGAGCTCCTCCACAGAGAGGCTGTGCTGCAGTTTGGTCAAAAAGGAGACGCTCCGGTTAATCCACATGCCATCACTTTCCTTGTCACTGGTGAGAGCTGCAGCCTAAAGGAGCAACAGATTGAAAACTATTGTATTCTACTGTGGTCTGTTCTGTTCCAGGATCTAAGTTGGACCTGCGACAGTACGTAGAGGGAGTGGGACCAAAGCAGTTGGAGTGTGAGCTGCGTAGGTACAGTACACCAGGCATCCATGTCCGCTGGCCAGTCAAGGGATCCGAGGAGTACAACCGCTGGTTCAGCTGCACCCTCAAACACACCAGGGGCCTGTTCAACCTCAACAGCTTCCTCAGACACCCAACTGACCAACCACCCACAGGACAGCATGACTACCGCAAGTGGTCTGTAATTCCAGACAAAGAGATACTCATCACAACAGGTAACTCCACCACAGTTTGTATTCATATGGTGCTCTAAAGTTAATATCAGGGGGATTTCACACCTACATCATTTGGACCAGTTAAGATAGACCATGATCCGGTTGCCCGGTTAGTACAGTTCATTTGAGCTGGTGTGAAAGCTGTCAATCTAAACAACCCACCTTTTCAAGTCTGGGTTCAGTTCCAGAAGGACTCTGGTGAGGTTTGTTTGTGGTCTGAAAGCAAACAAACTAACCACAAGATTTTATGTTGGTAGATATATGGTTTCGGCATGATTTCAAAAGCGAAACTACAAATAAATCCATCTGCTGATCGTACAGTCTGTTTTGGAGCCCTTCGTCTAATTGATCTATATAAGCCATGTATTAATTGGATTTATTGAGTTAGTAGCATGTACGTACATCAGCACTGGTTCCCTAATTAGTTGGTCAAAAGCTGTTAAAACTGTTGTGCTTGTAACCTACCTAGTCCATTATAGAGGTTTTGACAGTGATCCCACGCTGTCACTGTGTGGACACCACACGCCTATGAGCCACAACAGACACCTCCTTTTTGTCTTGTCTCTACCTGTTAAGGCCTGGTCAAAGGCAAGGAGAGGCAGTTTTATTTATATAGCACCATTCATACACCAGGCAATTCAAGGTGCTTTACAGAACTTGAAAATGCATTAAAATAAAAACATTAAAGGAACATTAAAATTGCATTTGAGATCATTAAAAACAAAAGCTAAAAGCAGGACAATAAATAGTTTAAAACATTACAGAAAATGCATTTAAAGAGCAAACATAAAACAAAAGCAACAGCAGACAAATATAAAAACAATAGCTACAGGTGTGCAAATTAAGGGGAGTGGCGGTTTTCAACTTTGGTGAACTTTGAGAGGGGCAGTCTTAACCAATAGCAAAGACATTTACTTTGGCAAGTGATGGCCACTCCTGCCTATGAGGGACTGTGCCCTTAGTCATTATGCATATCATGCAGCAATTTGCTAAATAATGCTTAGAAATGGTTATTTCTTCGTGACCTGTTTGTCACACCAGAGTACATAAATAGACACATCAGAATCATCAAAGTGTTGCTTAAACTTCTTTCAGTCACCAGAATTTGATTTCCTCAAGTGGGTCATGATGATGCAAGATGACGATCGCCAAATCAACAAGTTACCTGTCTGTCCATTTAACTCAATGTTTACTCCTCTTGGTTTGCTTGTATAATTTTTTACACTGATCTGGAACAAATGAACCGAAGTACAGACCTGAAAGCACCCCCAGTCCCATATCTCTGTTTAATCTCAGTCTGTGTTCATGTCTAAGAACTACAACATATCTCTGTCTTGTCACATCTGTTTCCACAGTTGTCATGGTCATCAAAACACAGTCTCCATCAGTGACATCAGTCCGTGGTGCAAAACAAAAGCTCCACTGCCAGTTTGCTCTCGATCACAAAGTACCAAACATCACTGTGGAGTGGCACTGGCAACATCATGGAGAGAGAATCAGACTCTTCAGCCATAACAGTCGCTTAGGACAGATCGAGGGGACTGGTGTTGGGCTAAAGAGCCTCGCAGGTGGAGATGCTTCCTACACCCTCTCCAACGTCAAGATGAGCAGTGAAGGGACGTATGTTTGTTCGGTGTCAGTGAATCCACTGTTCACCAGTCTGGACATAAGTCTGAATATTGAAGGTGAGGAAAAGACAAGTTACTAGAATCCAATGTCAGAACAGACTGATATTTTGGGCGATTAATAGTCCTATTTAAGAAAAAGAATTGTATCTCACAGCTGTCGTTAATAGATGGAGTTGTCATGGATTGTTTTCCCTTGTTTTCATTTCATGTTATTTTGTTCTCTCCTCAGAGGCTCCCAGTGTCTCCCTCAACGTTGAACCCAATCTCTTGCTGTTGGAGGACACGCTACAGAGGGTTGACTGTGAAGCAGAAAATTACTACCCTCTGGATGTGGACATAGTTTGGTACAAGCAGCCCCCTCCAGTGTCAGGCCAGGACTTTCCAGTCCCCGAGAAGCTCAAGAATGCATGGCACTCCAGCCACAGACACAACCAGGACCAGACCTACTCGCTGTTGTCTTTCTTCTACCTCAAGCCTTCACTCAATGAATCAGGGACACAGTTTACATGCATTGTCTCCCATCAGTCCCTGACAGCGCCCATCAACAAGAGCTTCATCCTGACTGTTGAAAGTAAGAAGAAGATGCTGTAGTACCATTGTGTGGCCACACAGTGGCAGCAGAGGATTTGACTTCTGTAAATTGACGCTTGTTGACTGTTTTCTCTGTTTAGACCCAACAAGCTGGACGTTAATGTTCATTGTGATGTCAGTGGCCGTCCTGTATTTTGTGCTGCTCTTCTTGCGTCGAGGTGAGTGTTGTGAACACCCTCAGACAGGCTGTTAAAACATCATGATGCTGGTGTGTGAAGAGTCCAGGCTTCTGTCATAATAAGAAATAGTTTGATTTAAACACTAGATTTAAAAAGAACATTAAATAATGTATGAAAAGCTAATTAACACTCACACCACTACAATCTTTTAATGTATAGTGCAGGTAAAATTCAAATCATCAATGTTGGCATCAATTTGACATATGAAGTGTTGATGTCTGACACTAATTATCATTTATTTTCTCCACAGCAAGAAAAAGATCATGGCAGGTAAGATGAAATGAAAACCAAATTATTGTTTTTTTATTTAACCATCACCATCAGTGCAAACCAACATTTAACCTGTATGTGTCTTCATATGTGTGTTCTGAGCAGAGGAATCCATACTGAGCAGCCTTGAACAGACCAACTGGAAACACCAGTGAAGGCAGACTGTCCTCCTCACTCCTCCTCCATTGTTTGCTTTTATTTCAGAACATCACAGACGGTTGATTTTGGTTTGTTTCTTTAAGATGAATTTGGGTTTCTGTGAAAACAAGTGTGTTTTCATGTTACACTGATTTTGCTCTGATTTTGCTCATGTTAAAAGTAAGTGATTGGTCTCCAAGTGAACAGCAATCTTTTAGTGAACTGGGCAAATGCAGCAGTCACAGATTAAAGGTGGCTTGTAGAGTTTTATTTATTCATTTTAAAGATTATTTTCTGGGCTTTTATACTTTCATTTGATAGGTGGCAGCTGATAATATGACAGGAAAGGGGGTAGAAAGAGAGAATGACACGCTGCAAATGGGCTGCAGGTTGGGAGTCAAACCAGCAGCAACTGCAGAGGACTTACAGCCTCAGTACATGGGACACATGATCTACCAACTGAGCTACAGAGACGCCCTGCTTGTAGAGTTTTTGACCACTAGTAGTGCTGTGGAGCAGCTGCTTTTACTACTGGGTCACTGTTACGTGCCTGAGTATACAGCGATCAGGCATAACATTATGACCGCCTGTCTAATATTGTATTGGTCCCCCTTTTGCTGCCAAAACAGCCCTGACCCCAGGCATGGCATTATGGGTGGGACTAACGTACCTGGGCCCACCCACTTCTACAACTGGCCCACCTTAAATGACTGGGAGAACATATATTTTCTCAACTTTTATTTTTAATGATTAAAATCAGGATTTTTATACACCCTTAAGACAAAAAAAAGTTTCTATTTGACAAAAAGACAACATTTATTTGGCTATTATCACATGTGAGGTCTGGACCAATCACAACAGGCCATTATTCGCTGCCCCACATATCTTACACTCACACACGCACATCACACTATGGCGGTTGTTCAGCAGAAACTGAAGACTGGTGTACTACGATAAGCATATCATTGTCTTATTTTATACCTGCAAATGCATTTCTCATCAAAACCAGAACTTCTATAAAATGTAGACAGTACAGGAGGTAGAGCTGAATATTTCTGCCTGACTTGATGTCTTCAGATGAGCTTCACAGCACAGACAGTTCAGTTTATGAATGAACAGAGCATCGCATCACGCTCTCTCTCCTGTTAAAAGTCATTGTAGCTCACCCATTATTCTGATCGCTTCGTTTCTCTCTCTCCTTACAATCAATTTAAAGAGTAATCCAGCCAAATCAAACGAAAATGCATTAAAAGGAATAAAATGTCAGTTTTATTAATGATTGATAAACTGATCTACTTGATCCATAGCAAAAATATAGATAAGGAGATATCCTGTGCCATTTGAAGGAAATACAAACTGCTGCCTTGAAATAATAAGATATCTCGACACTGAAACTGTTTTTAAAAGCATCATAATCAAGTGCTAGTCGCCATCCACAGCATGATACCAGTCATTTTTGTTGAATGGGGACTACCAGTTGGAAACAGTGTTAAGTTTTGTAATTAAAAAGCCCACCCAAAGTTACTGTGGCCCACCCAAAATTGAAATCCTGGCACCATGCCGACCTGACCCGTCGAGGCTTGGACTCCATTAGACCCCCTGAAGGTGTGCTGTGGTATCTGACACCAAGATGTTAGCAGCAGATCCTTTAAGTCTTGTAAGTTGTGAGGTGGGGCCTCCATGGATCGGACTCGTTAGTCCAGCACATCCCACAGATGCTTGATTGGATTGAGATCTGGGGAATTTAGAGGCCAAGTCAACACCTCAAACTTGTTATGCTCTTCAAACCATTCCTGAATAATTTTTGTTTTGTGGCACAGAGCATCATCCTGCTGAAAGAGGCCACAGTCATCAGGGAACACTGTTTCCATGAAAGGGTGTTCATGGTCTGCAACAATGCTTAGGTAGGTGATACGTGTCAAAGTAACATCCACATGGATGGCAGAACCCAAGGTTTCCCAGCAGAACATTGTCCAAAGCATCACACTGCCTCTGCTGGCTTGCCTTCTTCCCATAGTGCATCCTGGTGCCATGTGTTCCCCAGGTAAATGACATACACGCACCTGACCATCCACGTGATGTAAAACAAAACGTGACTCATCAGATCAAGCCACCTTCTTCCATTGCTCCGTGGTCCAGTTCTGACGCTCACGTGCTCATTGTTGGTGCGTTCGGCGGTGTGCGTTCGGCGGTGCACCGGGGTCAACATGGACGCCCTGACTGGTCTGCAGCTCCATACACAACAAACTGTGATGCACTGTGTGTTCTGACACCTTTCTATCAGAACCAGCATGAACTTCTTCAGCAGTTTGAGCAACAGCAGCTCGTCTGTTGGATCAGACCACACAGACCACCCAATGAGCCTTGGTCGCCCATGACCCTGTCGCCAGTTCACCACTGTTCCTTCCTTGGACCACTTTTGATAGATCCTGACCACTGCAGACCAGGAACTCCCCACAAGAGCTGCAGCTTAGGAGATGCTCTGATCCAGTCGTCCAGCCGTCACAATTTGGCCCTTATCAAACTCGCTCAAATCCTTACACTTGCCCATTTTTCCTGCTTCTAACACATCAACTTTGAGGACACAATGTTCACTTGCTGCCTGATATATCCCACCCACTAACAGGAGCCATGATGAAGAGATAATCAGTGTTATTCACTTCACCTGTCAGTGCTCATAATGTTATGCCTGATCAGTGTAGATCAGAGAAACCCATCCAAGTACTTTGTGCCTGCATCATGAGTCCACTTTATATAATAATATAATTGATTCTAGGTCATTTTTATATGGAAGATATTTTTCAAGCAACCCCCTTGTTTATAGCATTTAAAAATGACTTTTCTCTGTCTTTTAAAAATTGAGGAATAGAAGTGCCTCAAGAATACTTGAAGACTTATTTGACTTATTGTTATTTAAAAAAAATAAAAATGAATAAATATTATTTCTATTTGAGTTTGTTTTGTTTGTTTAAGGAAACTTGTACTTTGTTCTTTGTTTTCATGGTGTTGTGTAACATAACATAAAGATATTTACACCTAATATAATATATAAAGGAATGACTAACTTAATATTCAGCACACAGACGCATTGTATCATTAAAATTATCACAATTTCTAAGATATATTGTATACATTTTAAAATGTCGTGTCAGTAATATTTCATCTGCTGAACATGTGATACCAGAGGCGGGCAAAGCAAGTTTTTTTTCCTTTAAAACGAAAGTGAAAGTGTGACTTCAACTGTGAACAGCTCAGTAGTTCTCGAGCAACGAGGAGAGATTTCTACTTGTTAATAATCATGTGTCGGATCTTAAAGATACTTATTTACTTGTACCTGTGTGCAGGTGAGTTCATGTCTTCAGCTTTATAACAAATTGTGGTGTTTTTGGAACATCTATGTGTCAGATAAGGCAGGAAATGGCCACCATACAGTACTGAAATATAATTCACTATACTACACTGTTTAATATAATATTGTCCTGCAATATACTAGACTGTAGAACACTGCAGCATACTATACTATACTGTACTATATTATACTATGCGTCGTTTGCTGAATAAACTGTTTGATAACCAACTAAATTGTTTCATTTTGTGTTTCTCTCAGGTGTGCAGTGCGCCCGTCAGATGTCATGTGTGTTCACTGATGAACGTGTGTTTCAGAATAATGACAATCAGACTGTGTCTGAGACCCGCCACAGAAATGCTGTGCTGCAGTTTGGTCAAAAAGGAGACGCTCCTGTTAATCCAGATACCATCACTTTCCTGGTCACCGGTAAGAGCTGCAGCCTCAACAGGAACAGATCCAGGATTTGTTGAAAACAGGGGCCATACTTAACACAGTGGGGCCTGGGGTTGCACTGGTGGTCTGGGGGTCCAGGTTCAAATCATCAGTCGAGCAGTCAGACTTTTTCCTTTGTCAGGCAGTGTGCATTACAATAACATGAGTCGGCAACCTGTAATGTCAAAAGAGACATTTTCTGGTCAGATTCTTTTTTTGCTGGCTCACTGTACACAGAGCAAAGCAACAGCATGACGGGCTGAAAACTTTACAAACCGACTTTCTAAATCACCACAAACCACCAAACTGTGATAGAAACAGAGAGGGGTGATAGAAACAGAGCACAGGTAACAACTGCCAGTGACTTCAGCCACACCACAGAGGCAGATGACACACTGCAGAGGCTGACAGGGATTTTATACCTGAACTATGAGCAGGAGAACACACACTTTCACTTTCTCTGACTGTGTGGAAATCTGATGTTTTCACATAACAGATGACCAAGAAAGATGCTAAAATGTGAGTCTTACTGATAAAACATGCACATGTAAGCTGATGAAGGAGATGAAATGAAAAAAAGAGGAGTGAATCGTCAAATCTTTGTATTGAACAGCCAAATCCAATTTGACTGACAAAATTCTGAGTTGGGTACAGCCCTGGTAAATAACCACAAAACCCAACTAAGAGCTAAGAGCCTTGTGCATTTCAGTATAATAAACACAAACAGATATACAACATTCGAATGAAGGCCACTTTTCAGTTTGTCAGGTTTCAGGAGTTTTCATGTATCTGTACTTTAACTGAGTATTTATTTTTCTGACAACAAGTACTTTTACTGAATGACTGACATGGATGTTTGTACTTTGTAAGCCTTACAATTTCAAAACAGGCTTGTTACTTTAGTTTTAATGCATTTGAGGGGAATTAATGAGACAAAGGACAAACGACAAACAAAACAACAAACAACGTTAAAGACGTAACAAGACAAAAAAAAACAATGTAGAAGATGTGACAGGATGAGAAAGAACATAAAAGACAGCTACATATTGCCTTTTTTACTTTGAGTACATTTCAGAGCCTGTACTTTTTCAGTACTTTTTACTTGAGTTATGAATTTGAAATTAAATACTTTTACCAGAGAATTTTTCCTACAACTATCTGTACAATTTGAGTAAGGAATGTGTGTGTTTTTGTCAGCTCTGCTAAAGGAGTAACAGAGTGTGAAGTATTTTACTGTGTTCTGTTTTATTCTGTGTATTCTGTTCTGTTCCAGGATCTAAGGTGAACCTGCAGCGGTACGTAGAGGGAGTGGAACCAGAGCAGTTGGAGTGTGAGCTGCGTAGGTACAGTACAGCAGGGATCCATGTCCGCTGGCCGGTCCAGGGGGCCAATGAGTTCAACCGCTGGTTCAGCTGCACCATCAAACACACCAGGGGCCTGTTCACAGTCACCAGCTTCCTCAGACACCCGTCTGATGACCCGTCCTCAGGACAACAGGACTACCATAGCTGGACTCCGATCACAGACAGAGAGATACTCATAACCACACGTAATTTGGTTCTTTACAGCTAATATCAGTCCCATATCCAAAATTAATCTCAGTCTGTGTTCAGGACTAAGAACTAAATCGTATCTCTGTCTTGTCACATCTGTTTCCACAGCTGTCATGGTCATTAAAACAGAGACTCCATCAATGACATTAATCCTTGGTGCAAAAGAAAAGCTCCACTGCCAGTTTGCTGTTGATCACAAAGTACCAAACATCACTGTGGAGTGGTACTTGCAACATCGTGGAGAGAGGACTAAACTCTTCAGCCATAACAGTCGCTCAGGGCAGACTCAGGGGAAAGGTGTCGGGCTGAAGAGCCTCGCAGGTGGAGATGCTTCCTACACCCTCCCCAAAACCAACATGAGCAGTGAAGGGAAGTATGTTTGTTCGGTGTCAGTGAATCCACTGTTCACCAGTCTGGACATAAGTCTGCATATTGAAGGTGAGGAAGAGACTAACACAAACAAAAACATTAAAAGTCTGCTTACCAGCTTTTTTGTAACATTAAACTGTATCTCACAGCTGTCGTTAATAGATGGAGTTGTCATGGATTGTTTTCTCTTGTTTTCATTTCATGTTATTTTGTTCTCTCCTCAGAGGCTCCCAGTGTCTCTCTCAACGTTGAACCCAATCTCTTGCTGTTGGAGGACACGCTACAGAGGGTTGACTGTAAAGCAGAAAATTACTACCCTCTGGATGTGGACATAGTTTGGTACAAGCAGCCTCCTCCAGTGTCAGGCCAGGACTTTCCAGTCCCCGAGAAGCTCAAGAATGTTCTACAGTCCAGCCACAGACACAACCAGGACCAGACCTATTCAATGTCATCTTTCTTCTACCTCAAGCCTTCACTCAGCAAGTCAGGGACACAGTTTACATGCATCGTCTCCCATCAGTCCCTGACAGCGCCCATCAACAAGAGCTTCATCCTGACTGTTGAAAGTAAGAAGAAGATGCTGTAGTACCATTGTGTGGCCACACAGTGGCAGCAGAGGATTTGACTTCTGTAAATTGACGCTTGTTGTCTGTTTTCTCTGTTTAGACCCAACAAGCTGGACGTTAATGTTCATTGTGATGTCAGTGGCCGTCCTGTATTTTGTGCTGCTCTTCTTGCGTCGAGGTGAGTGTTGTGAACACCCTCAGACAGGCTGTTAAAACATCATGATGCTGGTGTGTGAAGAGTCCAGGCTTCTGTCATAATAAGAAATAGTTTGATTTAAACACACTAGATTTAAAAAGAACATTAAATAATGTATGAAAAGCTAATTAACACTCACACCACTACAATCTTTTAATGTATAGTGCAGGTAAAATTCAAATCATCAATGTTGGCATCAATTTGACATATGAAGTGTTGATGTCTGACAGTAATTATCATTTATTTTCTCCACAGCAAGAAAAAGATCACGGCAGGTAAGATGAAATGAAAACAAAGTAATTGTTCCCATATTGTTTTTTTATTTAACCATCACCATCAGTGCAAACCAACATTTAACCTGTATGTGTCTTCATATGTGTGTTCTGAGCAGAGGAATCCATACTGAGCAGCCTTGAACAGACCAACTGGAAACACCAGTGAAGGCAGACTGTCCTCCTCACTCCTCCTCCATTGTTTGCTTTTATTTCAGAACGTCACAGACGGTTGATTTTGGTTTGTTTCTTTAAGATGAATTTGGGTTTCTGTGAAAACAAGTGTGTTTTTCATAGTGCACTGATTTTGCTCTGAATTTGCTCATGTTAAAGGTAGCTTGTAGATTTTTATTTTTTTGTTATTATTATTATTTTTTAAGATTATCTTTTGGGTTTTTATGCCTTCATTTGATAGGTGACAGCTGATAATATGACAGGAAAGGGGGTAGAGAGAGAGGGGATGACATGATCTACCCACTGAGCTACGGGGACGCCTTAGTTGTAAAGTTTTTGTCTGCTCGTTTTTGGGTGAAAACAGCTGTGCTAATTTTACTGGTGGTCAGTAAAAAGTCTGAGGTCTCTGCCAGTTTAAACACATAAAATAAGAAAAGCATATCACTGTTAAGCTATTAATAACTACGTCTTTGCTGGTCAATGATCAGTGGCATTACATAGAAGAAAATTAAAGAAATAGGGATTCACGCATGTCTACCTGCATCAAAGTGGAAGAATAACTCCACCACATCAGGTGGTACATCCTGACATATACAACTTTTTAAGACACCATTTTGCTGTTTCAGTCATCTGTCCACTGTGGTCCTATGGTAACATTGCTAACACAGACTAGACTGTGTGTTGCTAGTGCAGTGCTAGCATATGGCTAACGTAATGCTAGTGTGGGCCAACTGTCAAGCAATGACAAGAGAGGCATCTTGTAGGAATGATCGCTGTTACCTAAACAGACAGGATTTTCAAGGAGCCGCATGAAGCTGGAATGACTGTTGGAGGATAAGTGGGAGCAGTAAGCTCAGTCAGGATTACAAAGAGTTGGATGGTTGTCATTTATTGTACATCAAAGCATCACAGAGATCAAGCTCCCACTCAAACTATGTGAATACGAGGATTACAGCTGTAGGAAGGAGTAGTTAGTGGCACTGCCACTGTCTGTGGACGGTAATGAATGTCTGGACATTACAGGTGTGTGTGAGACACAAGAAGAACGACAAGATTTCAAGAAAGAAAGAAGGAGATCGGAAAGTTTGTGTTTCTGACTTTTGAGAAGGAATTGCCGGAGAGGCTGTATCTGGATTATGTGTGTTACAGAGTGAGGCTGCAAGGATATTTCTGAACTCTGGGGACATTTCTGGAGAAGATTTGGATTTTAGTGCATCAAAAGAAGGATAGCACCGACTCAGGTAATTGGGTCTAATGTTTAATGGCTGCACAGACCACCTCTGTCTACAACACTGCCTCTGCTTTAGCCTCTTTCTCCAGAAGTACATTATTACTGCCTCCTCCAGCGTCACCATATTTGCTGTTGTCAGGAACAATCAAGAAACTTTTGACTCTTCTACTTCAGGGCAACTTTTGATTGTTTTCCAGGGCTGATCTAAACGGTGCCCTCGAGTGGATGCATTGCTTGACGTTCATGTGAACATAAAGGACACATGGAAATATGTGGGCAGTGTTGGATTATATTGTTTAAAATGTACATGTCTATTTTCAGAGGGAGGGTGGTTTATATTTAGTCTTCTGTGTTGCTAGCCTCCCTAGCCGAGGCAACCTTCTTCCATTTTGAGTTTGTTTTGAGGGTGAGTACTTGCCATGTTAAGTTAGTGTCTTTATAAATGTCCATTTAATGTTTAGTAATTTAAGTTAGTTATGTTCATTTGCCATTAAGCATTTAATTTTGTCTTTAATTTCTAAATAAATACATCATTGTTTGTGGATTTGTCTTCCTTCTTTTTCCATTACTTTAAAATATTGGAACTCCGGACATCCACTGGACCACCACTGAGGAACATAACAGTCACTGTTTTTATCATACAAGTGCACAGTACACATTGCTGCAAAAGGTCTCTCACTATAGCAATGATGGTGGTAATGCACAAAGATGGAAAACAATGCTCCAACTCTGTGTGCTCATGAGTTATTGCAAATCTTCAAAAATGAGCTATTTCAACAAAATTTGATTGGCTTGTAAAATCAGAAAGGTATTTATCTTCAGATTTATCTTGTGACCCTTTAGTGGGTCCTGACCACTGATCTAAACTTGCCAAGTGTACATAAAGTAGTTAAAACCAGCTCTAAGTTGTACATTAATGCATCAGTATGAGCGAGTACTTTTAATTTTGATACTTAGAGTAGACTGCGTTGATAATATTACTGCACTTTTACTACAAGTGCAATTTTAAATGCATCTCTTTTGCTTTCAATAGAGTACTTTTAAATTGTAGTATTGGTACTCTTACTTAAGTAAAAGATCTAGAGTACCACCATTGTCCACATGTCATAGTCCTCATTTGCATGTTTGTGATCAGATGGCCTTATTGGCTACAAAAATATACATAGAACTTTTGGATATTATTTCAGATTGTAGGCCTACTCAGTAGTGAATAATGACAAAGCAGTTAAGTACATTACAGAGTGTAATGCATACTTCAAAAAGAGTAAAATCATAGACTTGATATAATACTCAAAAAACTATGAGTACCCCCAAAAATGATCCAGCAATTTTGATAATTGTAATTCATTACTTATACTGCTGGTCAAGACAGTTTTATTTTAAATTCTCATAATAATAGTAATAATAATAAAATTAACCATCATCATAACAATAATATTAACACACTTTTTGTCTAGTACACTCCACTTTTTTTTTCAACAGTTGACAATAATCCAGTCTTGTTTAAAACACTTCGAGGAACAGATGACATACATTTAACGAAACTTTGTTGTATTGGCTTTGATTCTGTTGGTTGCCTGTTTTTCCTCTCTAATAAGTCACAGTGTATAAATATCATCGTTCATTCTGATGTTTTAAAAGGTGTTCCACAGGATTCAGGGTTCGGTCCCAAATTGTTCTCAATTCATATAAATAATACTGTCCCATCTTCTGAATCCTGGAAATTTCAACTTTATGTGGATAACACAATTTTATAATGTTCTTACCCATAACCATTATAAATATGGTTCCTCCTCAATGACCCTTGAGTTTAAATTAAGGGTAGAATTAATTTGGCCTCAAATGAAGCTCAGATATTTCTAAAATATACAAAAATACATTGTTTAGTCAAAATCCATTAAGAAATTGAAAATGTGTGTCTTACCTCAGGTCTTTTGGGGACAGGCCATGAAGGTCACACAGGTTGGACTTGGTGATACCTTTAAGAACAAGGAATATTTATCTGAGAAGATACAAAAAGCAACAATTTAAGTACTGAAATGCATCATTGTGCCTCTTACACAGCGTCTCTAGCCACTCTTTTAGTTTAGCACTTCCTGTTTCTGCTCTTCTGTGGTTGGTGGGGGTCATCATTAAAATCATGTCACCAATAAATTCAAACTGGGAAAAAATGAGCCGACCTCATGTTCGTCATTTAATTGTGCAACATGTGACCCTCTGTACACACTGATGAAATTGGAGCTGCAGCTTACCTGAGTTTGGGTGCTGAAGACTGTAGTTAGAAGGTGGCGCTGTTGACATCTGAGGTGGGGATGGAGCTGGTTGGAAGAAGCTGGAGCTGGAGGTGCAGCTGGGTACGAGAAGAGACCACAGCTGAGCACTGGCTGCTGAAGGTGAAGGTGGAGGCTAAAGCTGTCGGCTGTTGGTTTTGTTTTTGTTTTGCCCAGAAAGCAGGTGGAGGTGACGCCTGTAGATTGCTGCCAGAGGATGAAGGTAAAGGTCTGAACTTCATTTTTTGCTGCCAGAACCAGCAGGTTGGAGGTGGTGGCCGCAGTTTGCTGGCAGAGGATTAAGGTGGAGGCCTTGACTTTAGCTTTCCACCAGGAAAAGCCGGCGGAGTTGGCTGGTGCCGTTTGCTGACAGTGGAGGCGTCGACTTCTTTTTGACAGAATCTGCGGGCGGAGATGGTGGCTCAAGATTCCTAGAAGAGGATGAAGGTGGAGGCTTGTAATGTGTGTTTCTGCACAAATGTTTAGGTGGAGGCGAGACAATTTCACGTGTCTATTATGAATGGCCCGTCGGTAAATAACACTCCCACCACTCATACTACAAGTCCCACAATGCATTGCGACAGCTGCCGCGCAACTCGATAAAGTGCTGATGGAGCTGCAGCTCCACCTGAGACCAGGTAAAAGTAAAAATATGGCTGACCTACAGCAGAGAGAGAGAGAGAGAGAGAGAGAGAGAGTGTGAGTGAGTGAGTGAGTGAGTGAGTGAGTGAGTGAGAGAGAGAGAGAGAGAGAGAGAGAGAGAGAGAGAGAGAGAGAGAGAGAGAGAGAGAGAGAGAGTGAGTGAGTGAGTGAGTGAGTGAGTGAGTGAGTGTGAGAGAGAGAGAGAGAGATTTTTTTTACTGATTTGTAAAAGTCTGATTTGTGTACTTTTAAATACTTAATTGCTGCATTATTGTAAGTGATGATGAAGAGTCCAGACTCTCCTCTTCATCTCCTCAGTGTGAGTCAGTTTAATCTTTTCCTAAAACACAGCTGGTTCTGTGGTTTACATTTTAAATCTGAAGCCTGCAGTGAACCAGAGAAGCTACAGTTGACTTTTCTGTTGAAGTTCTCAGTGTGTTTTGATCTTAATGTTAAATTGATCAGATCAATATGTTCATCTGTACCTGATGGACTGATGGGTTTGTAATATTATTATATGAGCAGATTTATAATGCAGAGTCATGGAGGGTTTGCATGATTAAAGTGTGTGATATCTTGTGTCCAGACAAAAAGCAAACATTTTCAAATGTAACCCCCACCTGGATATGTGAGCTGAAATATTCTGAGCTGAAATATTCTGAGCTGAAATATTCTCGTTTTCTTTTGTTATTGTTGAAGAAAAAAAAACAATTTTAAATCCTATTTATTTTATTGAGGAAAAAGTTGTTGCAGTCTGGCTGTTCAAATTCATATTTCTGTTCAGTTTTAATCTGTTCAATAAATGTTAATCCTGTTTGTCCTGCGACTTACACTGTGTTTTAAACTTTGGCCCCTTCTGTGATTGAGTTTGACTCCCCTGCTTTAGGTGGAGGGTTGGGCTGCAGCCGTCTGTCAGAATCTGCAGGTGGAGGCAGAAGTGTAGCTTTTGGTGTGTAGTGTATAGACAACAGATTGCTGGCAGTGTCATGGTTTTGGTTTTTTGTTGATTTCCTGTTTTATTTTGGTAGTCTTGGTTCTCCCTCATGTCTAGAAAGTCTAGTCTTTACTTCCTGTCTTTGTTCTTTTTCCCCTTTTTGATTGTCATGTGTTTCACCTGTTTGCCCACCTGTGTCTTCTTAGTTCCCTCTATTTAATCCGTGTTCCACTGTGTCTTTGTCAGTTCGTGCTTGTTTTCCATGTTTGTCAGTTGGTATCCAGTGTGTTCCTTCTGTGTTTTTTTTCCCTGGATGTTTTTTTCAGTTTGTGTTTTTATGGATTCTGTTTTTCTTGGACTTTTACCTCCCTGCATTTCATGTAAGCCTTTGTTTTGTTGTTTTATTTAATTAAACCCATTTTGAACTGGTACTCCTCCTGTTGTCTGCATTTGGGTCCTCCACCTTGTGAAACTGTAACAGGCAGAGGTTGTAGGTGGAGTTTGAGACATTAACTATCAGAATTTAGATCTTAAAGTATGTGTCAGAGATAGTTTGTGTCCTTGCAGGGGGTGGAGGTTGAGCTTGAGGTGGAGGCTGGATTAAAGAGTTGACAGATGCTGCATTTACTGACATGGAAAATCCCAGTTGATCTGATCTACTCTAATATTTACAGCTGTTTTAGATGTAATAGTGTTTGCAGTGGAACTGCTCCTTCCATTTTCCTGGTAGATCTTGATTCTTACATCTTTTGTCTAAAGACTCCAACCTCACATGAGACCTCCACATGTACAAGTCAGCCCTCAGTGGCTGATGATGTGAACATGGGAAGGTCCAGTCTCTCCCCCAGCCTCTGCTTGATGTTGCTGCAGCTCCAAACTGTAGGGATGAACCCGGCCACTCTTGTACCAGTTCTGTGGTGGAACAGGAAAAAGAAGTTGATCCAGGTCCTGGTCACCCCAAAATTGTAATTGAGAAAGAAAAACTGAAGAGACACACATCTGCCAGTCTTCTGCATTGCAAAATGCCTCGATGTTTCAAGAAGAACCGTTTACAGGAGAAGTAAGTAAGAGGATCATACAGTTCTGTGACTGACCAAGAACTTCACAACATAATTTCAGGTATTAAAATTCAAATGCCATATGCTGGATACCGAATGGTTCAAGGCCATCTGGTTTCACTGGGCCTTCGCCTTCGGTGGTGGAAAACGATGGCCTCCATGCAAGAAGTTGATGCTGCAGAGATCTTCTCACAAATCCTAGAACTGGGGTGTGTTATGAGAATAAGTTATTCTGTCCGTGGCCCTGTGTCCCTGGTCCACATTGATACAAATCAACAGATAAGGTAGAGTAAAATAGCATATTTATACAATTATCTACATACAGAATGGTGGGAGTGGAGTCATTTTATGTTTAAGAACAGCCTTAGTTATATTTCAACCTTTGCCCCCTCTTGAACAGGTACAATATATACAATATACTGCCTTACTTTGCCACCAGACAGCCATTTATTTTCGCACTATATTCCCTCAGAAATGTTAAAAAAGATCTCTGCACACCTGAAAGTATGACAGGTGCGTAGGAGGAAGATTCAACTTGAAGAAAAACAGAAAAAGCTCCAGCACATTGTCTCGCTCTCTATTGATTTTATTAAATATCCAAGAACAATGTTTCAGTCTGGATGACCTTCATCAGGTATACTTGCAGCATACAAACATTTCTACCCATATATAAAGACAACAAATTGTCTCCATTTACTAGCATCCAATCAGAGGACTGCTGAGATTGATCAACACCTGAAATGAATTCAGGTATTATCAGCCTGTGCATGTATCAATCTCCAAAAAATTAAATTCTTCCAAATAACTAACCATTTTTCAAATATGGAAGGATACAAAAATACAAAACAATCTTATAACATTACATTAAGCAAAAGTTCATCATTAAGTCCATTAGGAGACAGGGTTTGTAACGTGAATATCCAGTATGCTTCTCTTCTCTTCAGTAGCAGGTCATGGGCTCCACCCCTGGGTGGCATCGAAACATGTTCAATGCCACAAAAGCAGAGGGAAGGTACGTCATGTTTCATGTCACTGAAATGAGCCGCCACCGGATATTCTCTGTCCTGTCTACGGATCGCGCTCTTGTGTTTGCTTATTCTTTAAGTTTTCTGGTTGTTTTGTTAATGTGTGCAAGGCCACATGTGCAGCGTATCATATAAATTACATGAGTTGATGCACAAGTGATTACAGACTTTATAGGAAACTTTTTCCCTGTAAGGGGATGATAGAAATGTGTCGATTTTTCCGTGTTATGACATTGGGCGCAACTCCCACATCGATAATTTCCATTAGTCAAAGTGGTTAAAAGGGTTTGTCATGGAGTTTTTTGATTACTTTTATAAGAGAAATTTGCATGGACTAAATGATCTCTTAAATTACGTCTGCATTTCTGTACAAACAAGGGTGGATTTTTAAAAATATGAGACAAGTCTAGGTCTGATTTTAAAATATGCCAGTGTTTCATCAATACCAATCTAATTAAATGATTCTGAGGGGAATAAGTGGTCACCAATGCAGAGTTATACGCTTGTTCTATCCAGTCAAGCAGATATCCCCGTGAGAGGAATTTAAATTTCATATCCGCCAATTTTGAAACAAAATCTTCTGTGGTCTGACAACCTCCTCAGTCTAAAGAACTGGATTTTTGGTAGAGCCTTTTTGAGTGGAGTGGGATGTGCGCCTGTGACCATCAAGAATATTTCTATCGGTCTCCTTACAGAATAAGGTGGTAATCAGTTTCCCATTGTTTTTCATAACCCACATATCAAGAAAATGTACTTGTACCCTGTTGGATTCACATGTGAACTGTAGATTCTTTTTAAATCCATTCAACAAAATCATTGAGCTCCTCTGGATCACCTTGAAAAATACCAAAAATGTCATCTATATATCTGTAATATTTTAACAACTTGGGAAGATACTTATTTTTTTTGGGCCTAAATAAAAAATGTTTTTCAAAGAAGCCCATATATAAGTTGGCATAATTAGGGGCACAGATTGAGCCCATGCTTGTTCCTGAAATCTGTTGATAAAATTCATTATTAAAACTAAAGTAATTGTATTTCATGACAAAAGTAGCACAATCTATGAGAAGGCTGTGAAATCAAACTTTACTCACCTGAAGATGACAGATATCATGCGTCACTGTGCTTTTCCTCCCGTTGATGTCCCATTGAATGATGTTGGGCTTAGACAGCTGTGGATAGTTACATGGACATAAACATTCCACATGTAAGACATCCTTGGATTCACAAAGATCCTGCATTAGGAAATATAGTACCAAAATAAATGGCTGTCTGGTGGCAAACTAAAGCGGTGAAAAAAATCATAAATTTAGCGCACAATTGAACAGATATTGATTTTTGTGGCAGGGATTTATGTAGTTGACACAAGTGTCCCATTTGTGGCCAAATATACGCCGATATCGTCCAGCACCTATGAGTGACTGAACAGGTCATCAATAAAACCGAGCTCAATGTTTTGAGCAGATTTGCTCATCGACAGGAAGTGTCTTGTTTAACTCTTAACAAGGCTTAATTTATATTTATAGTTACTGACAATCAGTTGAGGACAGTAACAAAGTGCATTCATCAGGTGGTTTCAGAGAGTTACAAGGTTCTGTAAATGCAGTGTGAAAACAATACAGCATGTACTGATATTAGAAAATGTACTTTGTAATTTGTACTTTTGAACACTTAAGTATTTTTAAAAGCAAGTTCTCTAATACTTTTACTCGAGTAAAATTTTGACTGAACAACTTTCACGTGTAGTTGAGTAATATTCAACCAGGACTATCTATCCCCTGATGTGTCAACCACAGCTGGAACACCTTTACACCAGTCCACTCCACTGAACCTCTCAGCTAAACGAAGAAGTGGACGATGTCCTGTCAGACTGCAAAGCCCTCTGAGGCCAAGTATTTAAGAATGTAGGCTATGCAAATAAACTTGATTTGAGTTTTGTTCTTGTCCCTTCAGTAAAACTGGTTAAGAAATTTAAGGGCCATGTAGAAGGCGCCAACCCAACCAGGAAAACACAAAGCAGCGAGCCACTCATATTATCCATTTTCTAGAGTTCATGGTAGACTCAGAAGTTCCAAACATCAGCCTTCTTTTCTTAAAAAAAAAGACACACACACACACACACACACACACACACACACACACACACACACACACACACACACACACACACACACACACACACACACACAGGAGTTGATTTAACGTCTTATCAATGTCTATTACATATATAAGACATGAACCAATTTTTATTTTGACTTTGAAGTTTTGTAGTGCACCTCCAAGACAAGGGGTTTAAACCAACAACCCAGAGAAGTTATTTGATGGACGCTGTGGCTTTCCTGAAATATCTTTTGAACATGTCATGACCAAATGTCAGACTTTCTAATAAAAATATCAACGCTCTCTTGGTTGAACTGAGGACACGTCTAAGAAATGTTGGCCAGGATGTAGTTGGACACCAGCTCACCGTGCACCAATCTAAATCTGGTAAGTTTAACATGCAAAGCTCCACCTCCATTTATTAACATCACATTATCAATGGTTTAAAAAAAAAGTCTATAATAAACTGTATTTAAAATTGTTTTCAGATAGACTTGTCAAAGCAAAGAAACACACTTTATTCATTGGGTGTGTTTAAGACCCAAATAGAGCACTCTGGAAATCTGTGACAGTTGGTAATGACTTCTATTAATAAACAGACAAAATGGGAACTTAGCCAGCAGCAGGAAAGTTGGGACCAGGGGAGCAGACAGAAACCAGAGACGCTGAGGCATAACTCGTGGTCAGGGACAGAAGGCTGGTGAGTTTACCAGGAGACAGGCGACGCAGGCGGGTCGACAACAGGAGATCTGGCAGGTAAAGAGTGCTGGAAGGTCTCGCATGAATGCTGAAGAACAACCTGGCAAGGAGTGAGAGAGCTGGAGAGGCTTATATGCAGGGCTGATTGGGAATGAGCTGCAGCTGAGCTTGCAGGTGAGTGGAGTTGGGCTGATGAGGTGGGAGTGGCTGACAGGTAGAGTGGAAAATTACTGAGGCAGAGGGACAGGAGGGAAACTGGAAGGATGGAAATTGTAAATTGAATCTATATTTTTCTTAAGAGGGATTATACAGACTTGGGCAAATGCTGTAGATGTTTACATTACAGGGAGTGACCTGTACAAACTGAGTTTTTAGGTATATGTGGGTCGGATGACCAGGATGTCTTCCAGTTTCTATGGAAGAGTGCTGTGGTGGTTGATAAAGTAATGTTGGTTGATCCAGAGCTAAAACATTGCAGGTTCATATGCACAGCTTTGGATTAAGATGAAGCCCTGCAGAATTTTATATTGCAGGGACCTACGTGGAGAAACTGGGTTTTTATTTATGTGGTAGTCTGGTGATTTTGATTTCTTCTAGTTTCCATAGAGAAATACAGTGTTCCTTTGTGGCACTTTGTGGTCAGTGTGTGGCCCTTGTTTGGTCTTTTATGGTGTGTGCGCCGTCCCTCTGTGGTCCTTAGCTAAAGAACATCACTGTTACAAGTTCACACGTACAGTGTTCTTTCTCTGTTTTGACAGGTTACCTTGAGAAGCACCCAGAGAACAGACAAAAAATGAAAATGGGTAGAAGTCGACGCTAAAGCGTCGATTCTGATGCCTCCGCCTGCAACAGTTTCATATAACTGACTTTTTGTTTTCCCTACACCTGATTGAAACCATTGATTCATTATAAATCCTATTTGTCCCAGGAGTTTGAGAGTTATGGTTCTGTTGATACAGTTTACAGTTAATGAGAAAAGATTGCAAGGAAAGAGCTGTTACCTTTATTACCTAATAGTATCCAACATAGTTATTCAAAAATATATCAAAGTCAAAATTAAAATTGACCAAGTTATTGGCATTAGTGTGTTTTCAGAGACAGGTCTGTCAGGCAGCCATTTTGCGGCCATCTCAAAAGTGTTGGCCTCCAAAATTTAATCAGTTCATGTACCTGTTATAGAGTGTTAGCACACAAGATTTGGTGCAAATCCGGCTCGGCACCTTCGGCGGGTGGAGGCATAATGAAACTTGTTCTTTGGACTGCTGGGTGGCTATATTATCACCATAACTGGCCACCGAAAGGGTGTCGTCATCAATATGACACGTTATTTGAACAAGCTAAATTGATGCCAAACCAAACCGCAAGAAAGGCCAGACAGTGACAATCTCCTCTCCGGAGGATAAAAGGGAGGACAGAGAAACCAGGCAGGATGAAGACCACCAAGGATTTGAAGAGGAGAAGCAGGAGCCATCAGAACCAGAGGTGTAGGTGAGAAAAAGGCTTTACCAGCAGTGTGGGAACACGATATCTATGCCCTAAGATCTGTAGTGGCATATTTTTCACCATGGCATTCTCCCTACTTTCCTAAAGGGCATTCTTAACTGGCTGATTTAGCCTGAGGTACATTTGATAGTGAGCGGCGCATAAGAAGCCAGCTGCTAGCGGATATTTGTTTGAAGCTTGATTTATATTGTTTTTAAAAAATAGTAAATTAAACCACACGAACCTAAGGGACGCAGATATTCTTCATGCGATAGATAAGAAGAAGTGCTGAGGGGTAAAGAAAACAACACACAATTACGTTCGAGTGTGATCCAAAATGTTTAAAGGAGGAGGAGACTCTTTAGAACCTTCAGATAGTATATAACAAGGTTCATTGATCATTGTTCTTCAGTCTCATCCTGGGACTGGCTCATGTTTGTTGATTTTTGTTGCATCAGAGATCAATAAACTTTGTATGGTGGAACTTGTTTTTTCTCCTCCAGTGATACTTTCTAGATGTTGGTTTAGACTTTGAAGTAAGTTTAAGGATTGATTTTTCCAGTATGATTAATAAAGTTGTGGCTTTAAGTTCAGACCACACTGGCCAATTTTCTGAGACTTTTTGTCACGACACTCTCTTTCAGGCAGAGCTGAGTATCGACTGCAGCATCTGCCAGAAGACAACACAATCACTCACGGTTTAAAATGACATATGCTATCAATAAATAGAGACGCTACAAAATATGCAACATGGAAATTGTTCTGTGCAAATTCTGCTAATAAAGTGCAAATATCGCTATCAAAGTGCCAAGTGCCATTATTAATGTGCATAGTTTAGTTGTTTGTTATAAAGAGCAATTAATACCAAACATTGTTGTCTTCCTGAGTCCATGTTATATCCTTTGTACAATTTTGTGAGTTTGTAATGAGCAAAATATATAAAAAACAAAAAGGTCTCAACTTTCATTTCAGTCAAGTCTGTTGGGGACACATGTCTCCCACACACACTCACACACACACATACTTAAAAAGATGGAATGAGTGTAATGAACAATCATACACCAATGAAAACATACTTATGAATATTATATTTAATTCTTTTCACATTATGCTGATGAATCCCTGTAATTCTTACATATGGGACCATTTAATCAGGCTGCACATTTACAGACACTCTCCTCCTCCCACACTCTTTCTTTGTAAATTCCATAATATGTACAGTATACCATGAAACAGTGTATAAACTTACAAACTTCATAAGGGGGAACAAATGGAGAGACAGAAAAACAGACAAATATAGCAGCTGCACTTATGAATAACAAGCCTAACCTGAAGAATGATGTTTAAAATGTAAATGTTCTTACACTTGTTTGATATCAAGGTTATTATAGTTAGCTAAAACTACACATTAAAAAAATAGGTTAGCTGGATTAAAAATAAAAACTAGACAATAGGAAATGTCGAAAGTTTTAGTCTTTGGTCAAATTTGTCAACACAAGCAGCATGAAGAGGTGTTGGTGCAAATAAGACTGAGATGTTTACATGACTGCCTTCAACTAAACCTGATACTGAAACTTATATTAAACTAATACTGAACACTTTTAAATAATAAAAGCTAAACTTAAATGAGCAAACCCATTCTAGAGACTAAACTGAATTGAAGACAGAAAATAAAATTAAAATTAAACAAAATAAAAGTAAAAATAAATAATGAAAAATACAACTCTGTTTGGTACTTTGAGCTTTGGCAGGTATGATGCTGTAAAAAACTAAACAAACATTTGATGACAGTTTCATAGAATAATAGTATAAATACAACTGTGATATTGTTAATATATTTTGGGGAATATAGGTTATGAAGAATGTAATTAACTGTTTTTGAATATGATGTTGTAAAAGTTTGGTGTTGTTTTGCAAAACAAAGAATGTGAGTTTTCACATAGTAATATTTTAATTCATTTATATATATATATAATAGTAGTTTTTTTTCAGACGGCTCCTTGTTTTATAGCATTAAAAAAAATGACGTTATTTCTTTCATTTTTTAAAAGAGATTATGAAGAATGCTTTGAGAATATCTGATTTACTTTAATCATATTTTATTTAAATATCCCTTGGAGTTAATTTATATATCTACTTTTTATTATTATATTAATTTATTTAATTTTATTATTATTATAATTGTTTTTATTTATTTATTTGTAATATGTAGTTAGGTTTGCTTTTTTTTTTGTTTGTAGTATTTTGATATTTGCTGTTTGGATATATTGCTAGATGTGTTTAAGATGATACTGCCTATTTGTCATTTGAAGATGTTAAATAAAGGTTGGAACCACTGCAGTGTCATTAAAAACGGTGTTTTGTCTCCACCCAGTCGTCAAATGCGTTCGTTACAACTGCCGTCGCACTTCCGGTCATTCGTATTCCACGTTCAGCTCCACACAGACAAAAACAAACTAATACAAGCCTGTTAAATAACGTTCAGCTCGTCATGAATTGTCGCCAAATAGTTTTGGAGCTGCAATAAGGAAACGTGCTTTGTTCTTTGCTTCATGGTGTTTTGTAACATGACGTACAGTAGTTTACACCAAACATATGGAAAGATTAATTTAACATTTAACACAGACGCTCATTGTGTCATTTAAAATATTATTTATATTATATTTTCGTAATATAAAATGTTTAGTCAGTGATATTTTATCTGATGAACACGTGATCCAGAAGCAGGCAAATCAAGTTTTTTTTCCGTCTAAACGAAAGTGAAAGTATGACTTTGAACGACTGAGTGGATCTCGACAACAAGGAGTGATTTCTACCAAATGTTAAGCATGGGTCGGATCTTAAAGATACTTATTTACTTGTACCTGAGTGCAGGTAAGTTCATGTCCTCAGCTTCGTTTTTGTTGGCTTCTGTGCGCCGGACTGTTCAGGAACTGTGTTACCTAATAGGACATTAATGAAATGACCGCCGTACTGTACTGAAAAATATTGTACTGTACTCCACTATTCAATACAATATTGTGCTGCAATATACTAGACTATAGAATAATGCACTATACTATACTATGCTATTCCATACTGCAGTATACTATTGTAAATGTAAGCCAGCTGTACTGTTTAATAAAGGACTAAACAGCTTCATTTTGTGTTTCTCTCAGGTGTGCAGTGTGTCCATCAGATGTCATGGCTGCCCTGTCAGTTCATTGATGAACGTGTGTTTCAGAATCCTGAGGGCCACACTGAGACTGAGCTCCTCCACAGAGAGGCGATGCTGCAGTTTGGTCAAAAAGGAGACCAAACTGTTAACCCAAATGCTGTCACTTTCCTGGTCACTGGTGAGAGCTGCAGCCTAAACAGGGGCAGATCCAGGATTTTTCAAAAATAGGGGCCATGCTTTATTATGCGGCTGGTCTGAGGGTCTTCCTCCAGAAAAATTAAGTATTAGACACTTCATTTCCTGCATTCTGTTGACTGTTTTTTTAATGTGAATAATTGGGCTGACCCCTGAAAGTCAAAGATTTGAATTATCAATCGGAGACCCTTCTGTTAAGGTTATTATCATAATAGATAGAGGCTTACAAAAATGCACAGGGAGAATATTTCAATGAGGAATTATAAATAAGGGGAATTCTGAATATATTTTTATTTTAACTACTACACTTATTTAAAAAATAAAGTGGACTGCTGTTTTTTTAGCTGCATTATTGTACACAGAGCAATGCAACAGCATGGCACGCTGTAAATTTTACAAACTGGTGACACACTGTAGTGACGACACGCTGTCGGGGATTTTATACCTAAACTATGAGCAGAACGGACACTTTCACTTTCTCTGACTGTGTGGAAACCTGATGTTTTCTCATAACATGACAAAGAAAGTCATCAAAACACGAATCTTACTGGCAAAATATTCTCATGTAGGCTGATGAAGGAGTTTCATGAGGTGCTCAAATGAAAAAAAAAAGAAAAAAGAACAAATTGTCAAATCTTTGTATTGAACAACTAAATTTGATTTGGGTCAAGCCCCAGTAAGTAAAGCTGGAACCTACCGAAGATCATCACATTCCTACATAATATTTAAAAATGGTCAATAAGGCATTTCATACAGCTCACAGTAATAATAGTTCCTTTAAAAACTGTGTATAGAGAGCCTGAGAAAAAAAAGTGAAAATAAAAATGATACATGACAAAGAAAGTTCCTCATTAATGATCATTAGTCAGATAATCTGTAGCAAAACATGGCCTATATGGAGTATATAGATGCAATACACACAGCTGAATAAAGCAAATTTCACTTTATTGTATTGTACATTTCAGGATAATAAACACATACAGGTATATACAAAATTCTAATGAGAAAATTCAGCCAATGGAGTGTTCTGAAGCAAAAAAGATTAACACTGAAAACTAATGTACTCTGTTCTGTTCTAGGATCTAAGTTGGACCTGCGGCGGTACGTAGAGGGAGTGGAACCAGAGCAGTTGGAGTGTGAGCTGCGTAGGTACAGTACAGCAGGGATCCATGTGCGCTGGCCGGTCCAGGGGGCCAATGAGTTCAACCGCTGGTTCAGCTGCACCCTCAAACACACCAGGGGCCTGTTCACAGTCACCAGCTTCCTCAGACACCCAACTGACCAACCCCCATCTGGACAACAGGACTACCGTAGCTGGACTTCTATCGCGGACAGAGAGATACTCATAACCACACGTAATATCAGTCCCATATCCAAACTTAATCTCTGTCTGTGTTCAGGACTAAGAACTAAATCGTATCTCTGTCTTGTCACATCTGTTTCCACAGCTGTCATGGTCATTAAAACAGAGACTCCATCAGTGACATCAAGCCTCAGTGCCCAGAAAAAGCTCCACTGCCAGTTTGCTGTTGATCACAAAGGACCAGACGTCACTGTGGAGTGGCACTGGCAGCATCGTGGAGAGAGAATCAGACTCTTCAGCCATAACAGTCGCTCAGGGCAGACTCAGGGGAAAGGTGTCGGGCTGAAGAGCCTCGCAGGTGGAGATGCTTCCTACACCCTCCCCTTCACCAAGATGAGCAGTGAAGGGACGTATATTTGTTCTGTGTCGGTGAATCCACTGTTCACCAGTCTGGACATAAGTCTGCATATTGAAGGTGAGGAAGAGACAAGATGCTAGAATCAAATGTCTGGCTAGGCTGATATTTCAAGGTATTAATAGTCTTAAGTTGAAAAAAAATACTATATTCTTAGTAATAATATTAAAAGTAACATGAAATTATTAAATTACAGATTGTTTTCTCCAGGACAAAGTGAACCTCGAGTAAAGATTTATTTTGTCAGGCTACTATTTCCATAGTCAAGAGTAAGATTTCTTGCTCAGTATTATTATTATTGTCATTGCCATTAGTAGTAGTAGTAGTAGTAGTAGTAGTAGTAGCCACAATAATTAATTTAACAGTTGGAGCAGAAGCAGTAACACTAATAATTGTATATTTTGTAGTAAAAAAAATAACAAAGTAACAAAAAAGTCCTTCACTGGATGAAAATTTGGCTATTTCTGTTTTTAAATCAATCAATCAATCAATCAATAAATTGTGCACAACACAGGAAGGAACAGCTGGACAAACTAATAACCTAACAACAAAATACTATTTTGATAATTGATTAATTGTTTTGAGTATTTTTTTAAGTAAAAAAGGAAAAACTCTTTGATTTCAGCTTCTTAAATGTGAACATCCTCTGGTTTCTTTACTCTTCTCTGACAGTAAACTGAATATTTCTGAGCTGTGGACAAAACAAGACATTTGAGGATGTCATCTTGGACTCTGATCCATATTTTTCCACCATTTTCTGACATCATGAAATCGAGTTACTGAGAAAATAATCATTAGTTTTAGTCCGAAAAACACTTTATTAGGCAAAACAGTTTCACCATATTTTACATTAAGGCAATCCAAAAGTAATGGAAAGTAATCAAGTTACATTATTGTAATATTGTGATAATTGGATAATGTTACTGGCTACATTTTGAAGAGGTAATTAGTAACTGTATCAGAATACATTTTTAAAGTGACCCTCCCACACTTGCCAACAGTCCATAGAAATTACTCTCTCTGTTATAAAGAAACCTGACGTTGGTTCTTAGCAGCTGGACTCAAACTTGTTACAGAAACTTCTTGCTGAAATATTTAATTTCACGTTATTCTGTCCTCCCCTCAGAGGCTCCCCGCGTCTCCCTCAACGTTGGACCCACCCTCTTGCTGCAGGACGGCATGGAGCAGAAGGTTATCTGTGAGGCAGTGAGTTACTACCCTCTGGATGTGGACATAGTTTGGTATGTGCAGGACCCGGCAGCGTCAGGCCAGAGGGTGGGCGCTCCGCTCCCCAAGGTGCTCCAGAACATTCTGCTGTCCAGCCACAAACACAACCAGGACCAGACCTACTCGCTGTCGGCTTTCTTCTACCTCCAGGCTTCGCTCAGGGACTCGGGGAGACAGTTTACATGCAGCGTCTCCCATAAGTCCCTGAGAGTGCCCATCAAAAAGAGCTTCATCTTGACTGTTGAAGGTGAGAAGAGGATGCTGTAGTACCGCGAGTGACCACACAGTGGCAGCAGAGGAACACTTCTGACATCCACTGTAACTTGATGCTTGTTGTGTTCTCTCTGTTCAGAGCCAACCAGCTGGATGTTCAACCTCACTGTTGGCTTCGTTGTGGTCGCACTGCTGATCATCTTGTGTTATACCCTGCCCTTGCTGTACTCGGGTGAGTGTGGAGACCCTCATACAAACAGGTTGTTAAAGGGATAGTTCAGTTAATTGAAATGAAGCTGGTTGATGGAAGTGGGTTTTTATTAAGTATAATTAGTGTCTTGCCTACATTAAATGGAGAAACAGAGTGGGGCACCAGCATGGAGGTTAAGCAATATACTGCTGTGGAGAGGTTCAACAGTTGAAGGTGTTTTAGACACTTCAGAAAGATCCACCCCAAAAGATTAATATCAGTGTAAGTGTAGGCTATATTTACAATGTTTTCAGTGCTTTACCTTGCTGCCAGACAGCCTTTTCTGACACAACTGACGTTGTGTGAGTCAAGTGTTGCTCTCTGCAAACCAACCAGACTCCATGAGAAAAATCAGTTATTTTATCTTGCAGGGAATGTGAGAGTTGCTGGTCTACTGTTGCCTCAGTATGTTAGTTTGCGGTATTGTGTGACTTATGTGAAGTTACACAATAATACAAACAAACAGATTGAGGCAGCGGGAAACCAGTAACTCCTGTGTTCTCTGAGGTATTTTGCCTGTGGAGTTTGGTTGGTTTGGAAAGAGCGATATTTGACTTATGTAACTGAAGTTTCTCATCAAAAAAGGATGTCTGGCAGCAAGGCAAAGTGGTGAATATATTCTAAATATAGTACACGTGATATTAGTTTTTTTTCTTTTTAGGTGGATCTTTTTTAATTGGCTAAAAATACCTTTTGTTGTTGACTGTACCTGTCCCCCACACTTCATTGCCTAGCTTCTGAGCTGGGACTCCTCTCTGCTTCTCTTTATTGGGGTTGTGCCCACTGGCATCTACTGTAGGTAATACATTGGCTATTGATAAGTACTACAAACAAACCTACATCAAATTATCTGAACTATCCCTTTAAAACGCTCTCGCTATGTAAAAAGACATAAAAGAAGAGGTATCATTACAGTCTTGCTGTGTATAGTTCAGGGAAATATCAGACAATGCAAATCATGTTCACATCAGTTTGTCATATGAAGTGTTGATGCCTGAAAGTGATTATCATTCATTTTCTCCGCAGCAAGAAAAAAGTCAGCAGAGGTAAGGTGTTGTTGTTGTTCCCATAATTTTTTTTTTATCACCATCAGTGCAGATGCAGTATTTAATCTCTCTGTGTCTTCACATGTGTGTGTTCTGAGCAGAAGAAACCTTACTGAGCAGCCTCGGAGGAATGAACAGACCAACTGGAAACACCAGCGAAGGCAGACTGTCCTCCTCGCTGCTCCCTCCTTCATTTCTATTTCAGAATGTCTGAGGCATTTGATTTTGGTTTGTTTTGTTGAGATCAATTTGGGTTTCTGTGAAACCAAATGTGTTTCTTCATGTTGCACAGTTCAGATTTTTGCTTTGATTTTGCTCATGCTGAAAGTAAATGAAAAAAGAAGCTAAACTGTTGGTCTCCTAGGTGAACAGCAACCCACACATTGATAAACTGGTGAAAATGCAGCAATCAAAATTTAAAGGTACCTTGAGAGAAGAGAAGAGTTTTTCACCACAAGCAGTGCTGTGGAGCAGCTGCTTTTAGTGTGAGTGGCTGTTTCGTTTGTATCAACAAGTGCACAGGCAACATGACACACATTACTACCAGTGGTTTCACACTATTGATCTACAGGTGGAGGTAATGTGCAAACAAGCAAAGCAATTCTCCAACAAAAGCAGTGAAGAAGAAGAACTCTGGTAGCTAGAAGACACGAATGTAAACAGTGATTTTGAATGTGTAAATAAGATTAAAATATTTTTAAAATCGGCTTTAGAAATGTTGAAGTAAATAAGGAAGTAAATAGTTTTAACAAATTTTGTTAGACCTCACGGAGAAACCTACCAGCTATTCCATTAAAGGAGCTATATGTAAGAATTTTAGTTCGCTGTATGCTTTTGTACGAAGATTCCCTCCAATAAAAATATTATTTAAAAAAAATAATTTAGTTTAAAACATTTAAAAATGAACTAAAATGGTCAATAGAATGTAAAGTAATAACAGTTTTGATGTTAGCAATACCACGCTAAAATGCTAGCCTTGGCCTGCCATGTCTTCTTATACCAGTTAGTGTCTTAAAAGGCGTCAGTGAGTCATTGTAGAGTCCAGTCTGCTCTCACCGCAGCGTGTGAGGATGATGCAGAAAACCACATTTAGCAGCAAAGAAAAAAAGTGATAGAATTATGAGCAAAACAAGAATTAACAATGGCGTTCCTGAGATATAATAAAATTAGATTCTGAGCTCACTGACAGTGCTGACGGAGCTTTACTGACAATGTTAATGTGTCTGCTACTGCAAGTTAGCAGTTTCTTGAAGGAAAGAAAGACCTCTGGAAGAGACTGTGCTTTTCCCTGTTTTGATCATAGGTGTGGACACCAACTCTCTAGTGATGCTGCCCACAGGTTGTTTGGAGTATGAATTTGACAGGTGGCCAGTTCTTACATATAGCTCCTTAAATGTATTTAAATTAAATAATTAAATTAACATGGACACTGATAACATTTAAGAATTTATGATATTGTGAAACGGTGTTTACATTATTGCTGGCAACATGTGAGTGAACAATAAAACTTTCTTGGGGTAAGAAAATTGTCTTTTCCTTTGATTTTCATTTCTTGTGAGATCTCACTGGAACTTTAAGTCTAAAATTTATTTTAGCAGTTAGATAGATAAGCTGTGTAAGATTTAAAGGGGTCTCTTGGCAGAATATACTAGAAATGCAATACAAGTATGTTAATTCAATTCTGTATAATCTTCTGAATAGCTAAAGAGAGCACAGGTCTTCTTTCACGGAGACCGCCATGTTTCTACAGTAGCCCAGAATGGGTGAGTTTCCTACACACTTTGGAGGGGATGGTGATATGAGTAGATTGCAATCTGCTCACTTCTAGATAACACTAAATCCTACAGACTGGTCCTTTAAATGAAAGATGCTTCACTTTTCCCTTTCACTCCTACTGTGTGATGAAAAGCTAACTCTTAAATTCAATGCCATAAAAATGCTCTTAATTTTGTTAGCGCTCCAGATGTCTCTTAACTTGGTCAACTGTAGATCCGAGGCGGCTGCAGCACAAAAAGACGTGAGCGTACACCTTCTGAGACATGTTGTGGAATGAGCGGTACATTTTTTTCACAGTATGAATGATTCATGGTAGCTTTAACCTATTTGCAGTTGCCAAACATACTTTTAATATGATGCTTTGCCATTTTTTCTTCTCCACTCTGCAGCAGTAAAAGTAACAAGAATACAGCTATAGCTACTGATTAATCTATTATTTTCTTGATTAATTGATTAGTAGTTTGTCAATCATTTGTCAATGTCAATCAGTGCCTCTCAAAGTCCATGATGACGTCCTCGAGTGTCTTGTTTTGCCCACAACCCAAAGAAATTTAGTTTCATGTCATAAAGGAGTAAAGAAACCAGGAAATATTCACTCTGAAGAGGCTGGAATCAGAATTTTGGATTTTTTTTTTGTCACTCAAGCCGATAAAGCAATTGTTAAAATAGTTAGCGATTAATTTAATAATCAGTTAATCATTGCAACATTAGAAGCATCATTTTTAAAAAGATATGTTTTAATATTTGCTCTTGGTGTAAGCTGTCTAACGTCACCGGTCACTGGTGTCGAAGTCCAACTGGAGCTGCAAGTCATGTTTGATTTCGTCACGTAGAATATAAAATGTGACTCAAGTCTGACTCTAGTCCAAGTCATGTGACTCTTTCCCTTCTTATCCATTTTCTCTGAGAAGTCTAATATAACAGCAGCAGTGTCTTCCATTTGCCAGGTTAGTTTTCTTTTTCAGACCATCTTTTATCATTTCATCCCTGTTTGTATATTGATTTCGTGTATCCCTTGATACTGGAGATAGCATATAAATTAGAAGTAGAAAGAAAAATGACATAACATGTTTTTGCACAGTGATATGTCACTGAGAAATTTAAATTTAAAACAACAAACAAAGGGAGAAATAAAGGGCAAATTTAAGTGTAATTCTTGGAACTTTGATAAATAAAGGCCCTGAACCACAGGCCTTAATGGTTTCATTTATTCTCTTTCTGTTGCTTCCTTTCAAACACACACTCAAGTCTGCATATGCACAAGTAAAATCAAAGCTTCTTGTAAAACTTCCAGATGACCTTTAGAAATCCTCGGCTTTCGCATTACATACTCTCTCTGTTCTCTCTCATTAGAAACACGCACTCACAAAAAACACGCTTGTAAAACATACTGAACCTCGCTGCTCGTATACGTCAGCCGTCAGCTTTGAAGTGGACTGATGAAGAGGAACTTTAAGATGGAGGACACACGGAGGACACCTAAACTGGTCAGTCAGGTCTGAGTCAGTTCACAGGGATAAACAGAGCTTTTTTAGACTGATACCAGATGTGTGTGTGTGTGTGTGTGTGTGTGTGTGCTGCCAGCGCCCTTTGCCCTCAGGGTTATGTGTGTGTGTGTGTGTGTGTGTGGCCCAGGTTTGATCACAAATGCTCAGACAAACAGAGTAAATCAGCACTACGCCTGTCTAAGAGGCACAGAGGACAAGAAGGAGAGTTTGAGCTTGAAGCAGAAATGAAAAAACACTTTTGATGATCTTTAAAGAAATGCCCCGACAAAACAGGAAAGGAAACACTGAAGATTCACATAGAGCTCCTAAAGACCAGGGATGTCCTGATTAAGTTTTTTGGCCCAGATCCTGCTCCTTTAATGCTGAGTCCAATCTGATACTTATATTTATATATTTAAAGGTCCAATGTGTCAGATTTATTGGTAGAGTATGGCAGAAGAGGAATATAATATTAAAGTTTTTTTGTAATCACCTGAAAATAAGTTGTGTTTTCGTTATCTTAGAATGAGACATTCATATCTACAGAGGGGGCGGGTCGTCCTCAGTGGACCGCCATGTTTCTACAGTAGCCTAGAATGGACAAACCAAACACTTGTCTATAAGGCCTTTTGAGTTGTCCTTCAGTTTCACGGTCACCGCAGGTTCTCCTACACACTTGGAATGGGAGGGCGAGGCGACATGCCACTAAATCCTCCACACTCGTCCTTTAGCTGACACGGTGAAATGACGGCTGTAGCTTTCTAAACTCGGCACACGTCATTGTTAATAATTATATTATTATATTGGAAAGAAGGCAGACATCTCTACAGCTAATATCCCCAAAACTAATTTGATAATCCTGCACATGATACTGCAAAGTAGAGGGATCAAAAATGAAAACCATACAATGTGATTTGATGGTTGAACTCTTCTCAGGGTACATGTTGTCCTGTGCAACACCGTAACATTCCTCAATACACCGACACATCATTCCTGAGAAAATTACTATGCAAAGACCAGCTTTTGACATACAGGGTGTATTTATCCAAAATGCCAAAATGGCAAACATGTTCTGGCCAAATACAAACTGGATTAACACATATAAATGAAATGCAGGCTGCTATTCAATAAGAATACTTTGGAGGATTTTCCAGTAATAAATACGGTGGGAAACTTTGATTTAGAAATAATGAAAATGGGCAGATATATGGACTGTGGCAGCTTCAGTAGAGAAACAGAGTTTACAGTTACACTGTAAAGGTCTGCTAGGAAAACCCTCAGTTTACAAGGAACATGAAGTTATGTGTTAATTATGTAGTTTCAGGTCAGGGTGACACAGCTGCTTGTCATAGATGATGAGAAACAAATGAACGTGACAGTTGGGACACTGCATGTTTCATCAGCTCTATAACTAGAGTGACTTTATCCAGTCACAGATCTTGAGACGATAAGCCGGTTTGTGAGACAGGAGGCAAGCCAGGGCCGGTGCAGGCAGTTGGCTGATTTCACAGTAGATATAGTGAAGCACACACACTCTGATCCCTGGATGTTGTAACTGTACAGAGAACAATTAGCTCAGAAAAGTGCAGGAGGCTGGAGATGATTTAATGCTGCTGTGGTTGTATCTCTTTGTCTGTTTGACTGCTGGATCCTTATCAGTGATCTTGTGTTTCCAGGTGTGCTATTAGAGCTAACCAGCAAAGTAAGGACATGTCTGAGTGTGCTGGGTAAATAAAGAGCCAAACTCCTTTTTTTTAGGATTTAATTATGACATTCATTATTTGACTTGGACCTAATCATCTCTCTGGTTCTAAGAAAAAAAAACTGTGGCACACAAACACGCTGCAGTGCAGCTGGTAAAAAACACGTTGGGTCTCAGCCTCATGTATGTGAATGAGTCTACGGCCATGTTAGTGTCTCTTTGAAGCTATATTAGCCTTAAGATGATTTGAACTTAAAGGGGCAGTTCACCCCAAAATCAAAAATACATATATTTCCCCTGGCCTCTATTGCTATTTATCCATCAAGATTTTCTCTCCAGTATAATGGGACTAGATGGTTTCGGCTTTGGTGCTGAAAGAGACCATGTTGTGAGCAGTTTCATTGAGGAATTGTTTTCTTTCTATTAGAAAGAAAGTAGTTCTGGTAGATTCTACTGCAGAAAGAAAGTAGTTCCTACATGAAACTGCTCACAATAAGGTCTGTGACTTATATTGAGAAACCGGGGTCATGATTTTTAGAAAAAGACACTGGTTTAGAATTTTTCAAATGTATTTTTTGCTGCCTGGAGCAACACACTTGTGCTAGTTAGTCCCATTATATTTGAGAGAAGGCAGGCATCACTACAGCCAATATTTCCAAAACCCTGCAACTCACACCAAAGCAGCACAGATGGATAAATAACACTACAGGCCAGAGGAAAAATATCTGATTTTGAATTTGGGATGCATTGTCCCTGTAATGCTAATGTCAGCAACTTTTTTTCAAAGCTATTTTCATTGCACTTACACAGAAATAGATATAACAGCAAAAAAACAAGGACAGCAAAGCTGAACAAATAAAGTTCAAGAATAGACGAGTCTGTTATGTTTTCCCTGGCATGTTTTCATGACATGGAGACTGACTATTGTTCTAATGGCCAATTATTCTAAAACCTAAATAATAGGTTTGAAATATGTCCTATTGAACCAAAAGCCTGTTATCCTGAAAACAAACAGCCATTGCTCTGAAAACGCACATCCTCCCTGCAGGTATCTGGGGTCAGAGTTTGATCAGCCTACATCTGATGACTCATCTGACGGGAGCACACACCAACCGAGGTACTACTTTATTGATCTTGATCCAACATTGGAAATTTGTCTATGATAGTAAAATTTATTGAAATGTCATGTGAAGTTTAAGGTTATGGGTTTAGTGGCCAAAAATCTGTTTTAATTTAGACAGACAGACTATCCCCTATTTGGTTGTGTGTTACGGGTTAACACCTTTTTTTGCAACTCTAGCAGCATCATATTATGTGGAACTGGATAAACAACTCAACCACCTCCTGCTTGAGGTCTTCCAGTCAGACACACGCCTGCTAAGATGATTTTATTTCTAAGAATTTGACTGTTTCCTATGAACTTTTATGACTGGAATGTCATCAATAGGCCAAATGGCTGAAATTCAACTTGTGTAATTAGTTCATTACCACGTAAAATAAACAAATATACAAGAAAATAAAAAATCATCACTGACTTCCCAGAGAAAGTATATTTTAATGTTAATGAACTGCATAGTTCATATAAAATATAAGAAAACATTTTGAACTCCATTGTTATGCCCTTAATTAAAAAATTAACAATCCATTATTTAATGAGAATAAGATGAAACAAAAGCCTTATTTTAGACCATTTCAGAAGTTATACTGTAAAAAAAAAAAAAAAAAAAAAAAGAGTTAAGACAACTCAAGGAAACTGCCTTGGCTCGATTGCTGAAATAAACTAATAATAAAAACTAATATCACACTGTAAAAATACTTGACTACAAGTAAAAGTGCTGCATCCACAAAAACCTTACTGAAGTAAAAGTATGCAAAAATTATCAGATAAATATATTTAAAGTAAAAGTATTCATGTTGCGGTAAAATGTTCCCTTTCAGTGTTTTTATGTCTGATGTTTCTGGATTAATATTATTGCATTCATGTTACTTCTGTTTACTGCTGTAGATGTTTAAGCATGAGCTCACTTTAATTACTATATAGGCCACTGTTGACTAGTTTAATCTACAGCAATGCATCATGGTCTATAAGACCATTAAATGTCTGCAGCATCACTGTCCTGTGAGAACCATGTATCTCTAAAAAGTCAGAAAACAGCTTTTTTTTCCCAACATCATGGATTAAATCGTTCAGTATTTGCCTCTGGGATGTAGTGTAGAAACATAATGTTGGATAAAATGGAATTAAAGTACAAAGTAAGTACAGTTTTCCAGTGCCTTCTGGTCAAATAAGTTCTTCAGACATCTCAGCAGAGGTGCAAAAACATTTTGGTGGGTGCTAAAGAAAAAAAAAAGATTAAAAGAAATTATTTCACTGCATATGGACACAAAAAAAAAAAAAAAAAAGGTTGCACTCTCTGGGCTCCTCAACTCTTAGATCAACCCCTGCTTGTTCTAATGAAACATATGTCATGTAGCTAATGTTAGCTAGGTGGTAATTAAGTTGTAGTTTTAAAGGTTTAATTTAGTTTTATAACAGTTACATATCTTTATTCTCTTTACAACATGTTATGAAACGTTCAGGGCAAATTTAATCAAACTGTCCAACATGCAACTCTTAGCAACTTAGCTTAATCTCATCTGCTAAGCCTGCAGATGAGATTTTAACCATAAAGGGCAAACAACATCGCTGGGTTTCATATTGTCTGTATAAAGGTTTCCAGGTTTTTAATGTTTTTACCTGATGATAAATGAGAAATATAAAAAATGGTGGAAAAAAGATAATAATTTCAGGTTCTTCCTCTCCCTCTGTACCAGGCTGTGTGCTGCCCACATGTTTATTCATACTTGTCAGTGTGTCGCGCAGTAGATTTGAAGGGCGTTGGCAAATTTTATTAATGGCGGCTGTGTCACAGTGTGTGTCTGAGGTTTGCAGACTGACCTTCTGATCCTGCAGTGTCCCAGCAATAAACTGGTAACTCAAACTCAGTGGAAATTTCATGTCAAGAGCAGCAAAGGTCCCATCTGTGTGTGTGTGTGTGTGTGTGTGTGTGTGTGTGTGTGTGTGTGTGTGTGTGTGTGTGTGTGTGGCTCATAGGACCCTGTGACCAAACCGCTGGCCACACACTTAACTACTGCACGCATAATGAAGATCAATGTAGAGCTAGTGGAAACTTCACGGTCTGAGTGTGTTTTGAGAGTGTGTGTGTGTGTGTGACAGTCTGTGGCTTCACTTCTCCTCTTTTCTCCCCATCTCCTTTTTCCTTTTCCTTCCTCACCACAAACGCCCCACTTTTCTATCTTTCTGGTCTCAGTCTGTGTCTCTGGGCTTCAGCTCGGGGCTAACAGCGCAGCGCTCCTGTGATCTCTGAATAATAAACAGCTCTAATGACGGTCCGGCCGTCTGGCTCTCCTCTCCTGAGCTGTTGTGACAGATCTGGAATAACACCAGACGGATTTCCAACACAAAGGGTGTTTGGAAAAGTAAAGCAGCTAATTGCCATCACTGTTATCACTGTCAGACCTTGACTCACGCAGTTATTCTTCGACTCTCTGCCCTGCCAGTTTCACTTGTGAGGTCAGGTTGCATGAAGACTCAACAAGTAATAAAAAAAAGAAAAGTACATGCAGCAGCTTGGAGGCGATGAGCTCATCCCATGGAGTTTCTGGCCTGGCTGAAGGTGCGCTGCTATCAGCCAGCAGCGATGGACGCTCTGGGTTTTCATGCTGAAACACCATTGTTGCATAACAGAGAGAGAGAGAGAGTGAAATATGATTTATATGGCACACCGCAAACCAACATTTAAGTCAGATCGTAAAACGAGGATATGTCATTGCAAAGCAATGCAGCGAGTGTCATGAAAATGTTCGAAGAAAATAACCGGATCAGCTCACTGGGGAATTTCTTGGTATTGTTTTCGGGAAACTGTTTCCAAAAAAGATTGTGTATGTGTTTGTGTAGCACTTCATTTTTGCGGTGACATTATAGAGATAAGCTTTGGCAACTTCTTGTGCAGTAAGATGTGATCAGGAACAAATAGTTCTGCTTCATATTGAGATTAATGACACTATTTTTAACTTTTATTTCTCCCTCTGTTTGTGTTTGCATGGAAACTGGAGGGGAAAAACTGTAATTGATAGTGGACCTTAGAGACTGTGTGTGCCGCCCCTTGTGTACACTTCTAAGTGGAGTTTTAAATGTCTTCATTGTGTGCCATACCTTATGACATGGTTGCCTCCAGCTGCAGGTTTGAGTGGGTGTTAATAACATTCATGCGCACACTCTTGCAGGGCATGTAGGGTAAACACTCTCAGGGTAGGACTGGGTTTCAAAGTGTCATGGTTAGTCGAAGAAGCTGGCGTCCACTGAGGGGAAAAAGCAATAGGTCAGATGACGAAGAGGATCCATGGCAACCGCTCTCTGCTTTGTGATAGTATTTGTTTGTTTGTTTGTTGTCAACACAGTCACAGGTTGGTCCTCATGCTGGTCATCAACAGTTGAAAGCTGAACTCTGAGCTGCTTGTTGTGCCAGCTGACATGACTACACTCTGGGGAGACATTAGATCTTTCTGATGTCAAGTGGAAATGAATAACACTTGCATGCGTGACCAGATATTTTTCTCAGGCGCTGGTGGAGACCAAAACAAAGCAAACAGAGAGTCAGTATTGGTCTCACCAATTGGTGAGAAACAATTCTGAATGAATGAATGAATGAATGCTAATGTCACTGTGTATTTGCTGGATGTGTAAACATGACACATGACACTGGGCTGTGCGATATGATGGTATGTATGTGAGAATGCTCTACATCTAACAGCTCATTTCCCTGTGTCACAAATCACCTTGTTTATAGCGATATTTATTGTCATTGGCTTTGCAATCTTCCACACAGCATGGATGCAGGCAGGAAATTTGCATGAAGGCAACACAAACAAACATGGAGGAAAGTGAAACAGGATGGGATAATTCAGGGACAGACCAAGAAAGACAAAATGAGGATCTTGTACCTAAAAGAGGAGCTACTTCTGGACATGGTTTTGGTATGAAAACCCAGACTGGACCCACAACCAACTCAAACATCACTAACTTCTTTCACCAAGAATCTTGTCAAACGGTATGGAGAGAGTCTTTAGATGAGTGCCACAAAAGTACATGCAAGCGTTCGAAACCAACCCCAGGATCAGATTTTGCAAGAGGCTTTTTTACGTGGCACACTTATGCTATCAGCAAACAGGGGTTTTTAAGGTGGTATTAGAAGTTCCTGCCACATCAGCCTGGATTTTGCTGTATATCATCCCCTCTTTCTCAGTGAGGGGACGCTTTCTTATCTAGTCTTCAGTTATCCTATCTAATAAAGGCCAAGATATAATTTTTTAAAAAGAGCACTGTATGCAACATTCACTGCCTCTAAAGGTCACAGTCAATCACCAATATCTCAGACCCCCCAAAAAACAAAGCAAAAGAAAAAAAAACAACAAAAAAACAAAACCAAACAGAAAAGCTTGTACATGCCACACTGAAGCATCTGTCTGTATAGGTTTCATATTGTCTGCGCATTTCAAAGCGTCCAGCATCAAACAAGCAGCCAGACTTTCTGTGAAAATCTGCAGTTTTCCTTTAATATGTGTGTAAGAGAGAGTAGAAAAAAGAACATACCAAATGCTGCACTCAGAGCAGACAGGTGTTGATGATCAGGGCAGAGGGATTCAAATTTAGCTGTGGAGTCGTCTAGTGGCAGGAAATGTACAGTTTACCAGTGAAACCACTGCAGAAAAAGTTCGAGAAGTTCCGGTGTCGTGCCTTTCAGCTGCAAGGTGAAGTGAATGAGAGTCTGTGGCATTAAACCAGAGCAGAGGGAGCTGCTCTTGGGTTGTGGAGCACAAAAAAATGTTTCCAGTGTCTCTTTACCTGGAACCAGTCTCACTGTCAGAAAAAAAATAGACTTAAAATAAAATTTAAAAAAAAAGTGGCATTTTTCCACGCTTTAATGCTGGACACTTTTTTCCCCACAAACTTAACTATATTTTTAAAGAAAAAAACCCTAAAGTGCTTGACATTTCTTGCAGTTATCCATCAGTTTCTATAGCGACCAGCTCAATAATACTTATCAGGAATGTGTCCTTTCCAGCTGAAAAACATCAACTATATCTCAGGGCTCATTATTATGGAAAAAAATGACCCACTTCTTCCTCACTTATCCAAGGTTTCGTCCTCTATCTGAATGTGAATGGTTACACTCTGTCATAAAGATATCTACAGTATGTATTTTCCAAGACTTATGTATGGAAACCTCCCCGACTCCAACCCGCTAAATCCAACATTTCTCTGATTACATTATCAAAGAGCCTCGTCAGCAGGAAGACCGATGTCCAAAAAGGAGAGGCTGAAAGATGGTCTTCTCTTTTCCAAATGGCATCTCCCCTCATGTTGTACACTATAATTTAAAGGCAGACATCAAAATAGTACTTAAGAGGAATCCATCGCTGATTTTATGAGTAGGTGGTATTCAGGATGGATCCACACTGAGATATGATTTAAATAACTGAAGGGTAGGAGGTTCAGAGCAGAAGAAATACTTTGTGGTAGCAACCGCACTGTGAGCCCTGCTGACAGTGTAATTTGTAATGAGGAGGCCAGATGTGTGTGTGTGGACACGTATTACTTATTGTAGGGACATAAATCTGCATACACACTCACATTGTGGGGACTCGACATCCTTATGGGGACAAAATTCAAGTCCCCATAACGTGAATAATTAAATTTTAAGGTGAAGTTTTGGGTTAGGCGTTAAAATGTTGCACTCTAATTAAATACTACCAGAGGCACAGGCACACGGGGACCATAAGTGTTAGAAATACTTAAAAAAAAATAAATAAATAAAATGAAGTCTGTTAAAATGACCGTTGAAACTATGATGTAAATAGACTTAACTTCAACATTAAAACACACATAGGTTAGTATGGTAAAATAAAATAATATTATATGTATATATGCCTATTTATGTCTGCGAGGCCAATTAATTTAGTATGGAATATACAGGAAATATAAAAGAAATAATCATATATATTGTAAGTTTATATAAAAAAGGACACACCCCTGAAGTCATTAGATAAAATTAATAAGGCAAGACGATAAACAGTTATAAAACATTCACACAACATATTTATTTACATTTTTATCTGCTTTTAAGTGCTAAAATTAGACCAGTCAACAGTGTATTGTATGTGTTGGGTATGTCTCCAGGAAATTGGAGTGTGTGTGTGTGTGTGTATTTGTATGTGAGTGTAACACGGGAAAGGTCAGCAGGACAGACTCCCAGACTGTTAAATGGCAATAAGGGACATTCAGGGAAATACAACCGTTATGTCCTCTCTCCCTGCACGTCCATGTCTCTTGGTGTGTCTTCTTTGTTTCACACTCACACACACACACACACACACACACGCACACGCATAGCGTAAAAACAACACACTCCTGATTTATTGGCTCTCTGGGGCCCTGATAAAACTCATCCTGAATGACCTCATCTGTACTGCTACTAGACAGAACAGACAGTCAGATGCAGACTCTGTGTGTGTGTGTGTGTGTGTGTGTGTGTGTGTGTGTGTGTGTGTGTGTGTGTGTGTGTGTGTGTGAGAGAGAGAGAGAGAGAGAGAGAGTTTTGCAATACTTATGTTTTGTTTAATTAGAAATGACACACATCATTGTCATGACACAGAAACCCAGTGTTGACATGTTTGTCTCCGCAGTTGTTTCCTGTTTGTCTTGTTTTATGTCTTCACATCCGTCTGTGGCTTCTGCTGTCATAATTTATTCATTCATTCATTTGAATGAATGATGAGCCTTTTATTCTCAGACAGTAATAGTTGACTTTGCTGAAATTGTTACCACACTTAAATTTCATGAATGTCTTGGGATGTCCAACTTGTAGTTGACTTTTGGATCACTGGTCCTGGATAAATCGCTGCTTGTCAACATTCAAGAGCTGATAGAGAGTGAGAGCAGTTCCATACACATCAGTCCTTTGATGTTTTCTAAGAATGTCCCCTTAAAGCCTTTGCATTTTTAACAACAGTTCAGGATAGTCTACATGCCTTAAGGATCATAACACTACTTTCACATTTGAAATAATGCATCTCAATACATGTAACTACACCGATCGGTTCACGAAACACTCCCTGAGCTTCAGTGGAAAACAGCGTTGCAGCCAAATCCAGAGCAATTGAAGTGAACGGTGACCAGTTTTAAAATTTAAAAAAGGACCACAGAAAGTACAAAATGTCTCCATACTGCTCGTGTGGTGTAATCAATGGGTCCATAAGCCACGACATTAAAATTTGACCCAAAAAGACGCCATTTACACCATGTTTTTAGCCTAAATGTTAACTGTAGCCTCTCAGACCTGATCCACGTCCACAATCCACTGAAGCTCCACGAGTGTTTTGTAAAACTGGAGATCTTCCCCCATCCTTGCATCAGCACAGGGGTGAGCAGATATTGAGTGAAATTTCAGTTTTGAGTGAACTATCACTTTAAGTGGGTTTTAATGGACAATTAAACATATTTTCTGTTGCTGTGTTAACTTTTTGGGACTTTTCTAAATGACAGAATGGCATTGAAAGCATCTCGACATGCATCAAACTGACTTGACGCTCGCATTCTGACCTTGTTTCAATTTTGGAGCATCGAATGAGGAGCAGGTCTTTTTTTTGTCTGCAGCTGCATTTTGTGGAATAAAAAAAGCATAAAAAAAGTATCTGTACTTTTAAATACGTAATTACTCCCCATTGATTAATCATAACTACGAAGAACTAGAGAGAGACAGCAGAGAGGAGGGAGGGGGATCGTGTGTGAAGTGCCGACTGATATAAAACTTTTTTGATGATAAATCCTGATGTTACTGAACAGTTCTCTGACTCAAATATCTGTCTGAAACAGACAGACGCTCGTCTCCTCCATGAAACGTTTGTCTCTGCGCTGCATTATTCTGAAGCCTGCACTGCACTATAGAAGCTTGTCAATAGACGCATCAAATGAAGCCTGCAGTGTGTTTTGGCCTTTAGACAGTTAAAATAATAGTTTTTTGACAACAGTTTTCACCAGAGTATTACAGCAAGGTCACAATTTCAGTATTTTCCACTCCAGATTTGGGAATAACCCATTTTTCCGTCTATACAAATAGAGTGCAGTTAACTGATGTGAGGCCAAAAGTCCCAGAGACAACTCTAGCAGACAGTGCAAATGGTTTACATCATAACATAACATAAATCATGACCCCTTTCACATTTCTATATGTTCTGACTTATAACTGACCCCTCTGCTCTAAATCAGTGAGTGGCAGCGGCCTGCGGAGGACAGCGGGTCAGTGAAGGGTTGATCCAGGAGTATTTCAACCGTCAGCGTTTATAGATCCCACCATGACTGGCTGGATTACATTTACTCCAGATACAAAGTGATGTGACGCAACATTACTTACGGTCGTGTCTGGACGAGTGTGGGATTCAACTGAATTTACAGGCTCATAAAAACACCTGCAGAGTTTTATGTTCAACCCTGACACAACGTCTAGATAAACTTAAGAGTCTGAATATTTCTTACGCTTTGTGCTGCAGACAGTGGAAGTGTGCCACGGTCATACATGTGTATGCATGTAGTATTTTCAGATGATAGTGGCAACTGTCGTGAAATTCATATTAAAATAGATGTATTGCAGAAAATAAGTGTCACGTATGCTAAGAGTTACTTACAGGTGTCTGACTCACACGTTCAGCCTCTCATCTGGGGAAGATTTATTTTGACTTAAGGAAATAAAGGTAATAAGTAGTTGTGGACAGTGAAGGGGCGTTTCTCAGAGACACGGTGTACTTTACAACTTGAGCCAGGAGTTTATGAAAACATTGGAATAAAATGTACAGGTGGAGAGATGAAGAGCAGGAGGTAAAGATGACACAGATATCAGTTCAGAGAAATGTTACAGGGTCTGTGTTACCGAATGGTTCTGATATCCAAATGGATCAACTTGCTTGAGAGCTTGAGGGCAAAATACGGGCTGCTGTTAACCCCTATTCCTCCTGCTCTCTGTGCAATGTGTGCAGCTTTCTGTGCTCTGACCTCGCCACAGGTTTGAATGAGGATTTATTTGATTAAACACAAATTAGCATGGAAATATACAGTAGAAAACACATAAGCAACAGACAAGACAGAGACATAATTAAGGGGGTCTGTCCTCAAGACAATATCATTGACCAGCAGAGACGGAGCATCCTGGCAGCTCTAGATGCAGCCAGTATGCATGCATGCTGTTTTAACGAACTGTATATTCTGTCCCAAATATGCAAGAAAATGTAATAAGACAGTGTTATTTTTGATAACCATAACTTAATGTTATTAAGCTAATGTTAGCTGGCTACCTTCAATGAGCAATTTCAGTCTATCCTTTCTAAGCTTCAGCAAAAATTTTATCATTAGTAATGATATAGTAACCTGACACACAGAAACCATTTGGAAAAGGGCAAGGACTTTGAAAATAATAATAAAAAAAACACTTGGAAGGTGACTTGATGAACCATCCAACCAACACTTCAACCAATCAGATCAAGGAGAAAAAGCTTTCAGTGTCGTCAGTGTCCTTCTGTCAATGAAGACATACCGTCCAGTTCTGATATAACTGATGCTATTGCAGTATCTATGCTAACCTCTTCAGGAGCCGCCATTGTTTGTTGTCCAGGGAAGCTTCTCACTGTCCTCAAACCTAAAACCACCGCTGTAGCTAGTAGTCTAGTAGTCCTTCCTAGGACGCTGATTGGCTGAACCACTTTTGGTGTGGATGCAAACAGATAACTGACACAGAGGTGACAGAGGCTACAAATACCACTGTTTTCCAATGATGGCAAAGTCATGACCAGCCTAACTCTCCCTCTGATTGCCTTACCTTCATATTCTTACTCTAATCCTAACCAAACATTCCTCACACAATGGGTACTAGCCAATGAAAGTAGGGCAGGTCATGACTTTACCCTCCTGGGAAAACATAGTCACAGGTCAGTGCCCTATTAAATGTCTTTTTTGCATATTAATGAATGGGATAAAAATGCAAAATTGGAGCACAAACAATTTGTGTATATTTGAATCAGATATGAGACGTCCAGTGTCATGCACTTTTGATATGATTTGTTGATCAATCTAACTTAAACTGATCCGAACAAGACATTTTGTGTGTTCTTAAGTATTGATTTAATTCATTCATTCATTTAAGATGTTTAAGATAGATTTTACTTGAAAGTCCCCAGATAAATACTTCAATTAGGAGAAACTAACTGAAAGAAGGGCTTGTAAAGTTATTAACTGAATGAATTTATTTAACATATCCAGCACCATGAGCAGCGAGGTGCTCATTTACCCAAACCTGGACACTCTCTGGAGGTGGTTCTGATGAAAAATGGAAATGGAGAGGATGGGCGGCTCAATGGAGCACTGAAATGACAACAAGATGACTGGTTAACAGAAATCAACCCAAAGAAAAGCATAAGTTCAGAATATAGCCTTTGTCTCCTACACATAAATGAGCTCAATTTAAGACCCGTATGAAACGCTGACCATTTTCTCATTCTTCTTAAATTTGGCTCCTGTGAATATCCTTTGTCTCGTCTCAGCCTGAGACTAATTTGAGCCTAATTGAAGATCTTATAATATTCTTTTTTGTGTGTCACTGCACTGATTACAAATTTATCTTAAAAAAAAAAAAAGCTGAGTTGAGATCACAGTGAGATCTTAAAGAAGTCTCTGCGGTCCTAAAAGAGAGTCTTGTCACTCCGAGGAGAAACTTCTTGAACACTAAAAGATCTACTGCTTTTCTTTTGCTTTGCTCCTTTACGGCGGGCTCAGGAAAAACAGATGAGACTTTGGATGGCTGAAGATAACAATGTCATTTATTACTTATAAGACAAAGACACTGGATTTTCCTCTGAGAATGTTTAACAGATATATGAAAAGTAGACTTGATTGAACTTTTGTCGAGCTTCATTCCATTTCAGAATTTTTCAACACTGAAGCCATTTCATCCTGAAAATTGGAGGGAGATGTTTAGTGACATAAACATTTTACATGCTAAAGCAGTTCAGTTCAACACGTTTTTCACGTGTTGTTTTTAATAAGAGTAATTTTTCCATGCTGCACTCTAATGTCACACATATGTTTTCGTTTCACCTTTTTTCATGATATGCAACTGTTCATTTCACATGCAAAAATATTTTCTTTACATACTGTGTGAAAACCAACATGTGTTCTAAGCTGTTCTTTGAGCTTGACTTGAATACTAAATGTTGGTCTTTGTTTCTCACAGCAGCGGCGTCAGCGGCGCTGTAGCGTTTGACGTCTGTTTGAAATCAGCAGCTTTGACAAATCTCCTCCTGTGTTTTCAGAAGTGCGCACAGATTACGTTACTGTGGTGCTAATCATGTTGTCTTTCCAAACTGTAGCTCTGAAAAAAAGCTTGCCATGATGGATGTTCTTTAGTAACCCTGCTAACTGGCTCTGTACGTGAATACGTGAGTGTGTGTGGTTGATTTTGTGTGTGTGTTCGGCTCCAGGGCCTGGACGAGGAAATGGTGATGTAATGCTGAATCAGGGCCTCGCTGCCTGCTGAAGGCCTGATCTGGTACCGCTGTGAGGTTTTGATATGGTAGAGCATCGTGTGTGTGTGTGTGTGTGTGTGTGTGTGTGTGTGTGTGTGTGTGTGTGTGTGTGTGTGTGTGTGTGTGCGTGTGCAGATTGCAGAGAAAGAACAATTGATGGATATGACTGAGATGTATTTTGGCCCAGTGTGGGTGAATGACATCATCTTGCACTTACACACACACACACACACACACACACACACACACACACACACACACACACTCACACACACTCTTAAGTGTAAGAATCAGTCATCATTTATCCCTGTGTGTTCAAAGTTCACTGGCTTCTGGGAAAAGTATACACCTCTTTCACACTATACGTCTTTATTCTGACTTTAGTCATTAACTCCATGGTAACAGGTGTTTGTTGGTACAGATGGTCCAATATAAGGATGTAGGGAAACAATTTAACAAATCCCACGTACACATTTCAATGACAGATTACTCATACTGAGTGATAATGTTCGAGCCACACTGGCTGCTTGCACCGTGTGTGACGGCTACCTGGCTGAACTGTTGTGGCTTGCAGATCTGTTGTTCCACACAAATGGTGTTTCATCTGCTGCCACCCCTGTCTTCTTGAGTTTCCAGAAGAGTTTTGAAGAGTTTTGAAGAGTTTTCTATGTTGAAGTCCTCAAGTCAGCTGTGCGCATAACAAGTCACTATTTCTGAGCAGATCTCTCTCTGTTGTCTGAGTCGCTTCCAGGTAGCATGTAAACACAGATGTGAAGGGATCGTGAGATCTGGTATATCTCATGTTGCACCACTTGCATTCACAATTTTGTTTGTATTTTGGGTTCCTAAATTTCAGTGCCAATGTTATTAAAATGATAAGCTTTCCTTTATGGATCTCTGAAAGTAGGACTTCAGTCTTCAAACTCATAAAGTTCTTCTTTTCACTCTTGATGCTGTTTTCATAAATGAACACTTCCCAACATATCAAGCAGGAAGTGAAGCCTTATTTGGTATTCTTGGGGTGTCAATTATGATCATTTACAAGACTCACACACGTGTACTCATATATGGACATGCAAACGCAGTTATCTGATTTTTTTAATAATGTTTTGTTGTTGCATGGGACATGAACCTTGGCCTCCTGGGTTAAAGTCTTATGTTTGTTTGATCTATCCATTTAATGGCAGACTGGAACGCTTGTAGCCATATCTGCTGCCCTCATGAAATCCGGAAGAATTGCATCATTGGAACCTTTAGTATTGTAGACAAATGAGAACCATCACTTTTTCTGAATGTTTTATTTCTTTTTCATTATTTTGACATCACCTTACCAAAGCATGGGTTGTTGTGACATCCTGATAAGGACATCTGGATCGTCACTGCCAACATTTTTTCTTGTCAAACATATATTGATGTATCAAAATGAAACCTAAGTGTGCACGTGAAGGTTTGTGTGTCTCTTGTTTATCTACAGGCACTTCCCAAAGTCCATCTAGTTCTTGAGGTCACATCCTCACAGCGGTTCCCAGTATCCTCTGTATTGTTGACATTAGGGGTCTGTCCACTTCCACACCTATCTACTACTGATGCCGTCCCACAGAGGACACCCGGTCCAGACTCATTCGCTGTGCGTCTCCTCAGTCTGCTCACTGTCTCCCTGATATCACTTCTCCTCTCTGGAGAGCGCGGTGCAACAGTCAGGTCAGCGGAAAATAGTCGTTGTCTTCCCGGTGCTGCTGACTGAAAGCGATGATAGTTTTGGTTTTATTTGTTCAGGTTCTGTGATTTCTGCCTCCATCCCGGTACAACGTAGGTGAATGGAATTTCTTTGCGGGGATCGCAACACTAAAAAATGATTTTTAACAAATTCTAAAGCAAAGACTGAATGCACTCTCAAGTCTGTCCCAAGTACAGAGCTTTGTTTTTGGAAATATTGTGTTTAAAATAATTTTTACAAAATATAATTTTGTCAGTTCTGTGAGGGTCACAAACAGACCTGCATCAAAAATACTGGAGAACTGAACACACTGCCCAGAGTTTTTCTCAAATATTCCAAATATTAAAGAAGTAGTTTGACATTTTGGAAAATCTGCATGTTTTGCAGCCTTTTATTTCACAAAGCATTCGCAAGCCAGTCCAACATTTACTCTTGTATTTTTCCTCTTGCTCAGTTGCTCACTCCTTTTCTCTTTCTAGCTTTTCTTTTAGCTTTTCTTTTCTTTTTACCTTAGCCTCTGTCACCGTCCTCTTTGGTCTCTTCACCTCCGCTGTGATGTCTGTAGAGGTTGATTCCAGTTAGGTTGCCCGCTCACCAGGCTCCAATTCTGGCACGACACCGGCGCCGCTCTCCGACAGCATTCCCCCCAGTCAGAGCCTGAAAACCTCCTTCCAGCGGTTTAAAGCTCCTGCTGCAGTGATTTTGAAGCTGTTATAAGGTAGAATTGCTTGCAGAAGCACATCCATTCATGACGTAGCGAGTGCAATCACTCGCACAAACAGATTTGTTCTTAAGTGGTTTGTACGAGTGATTCAGGAGAACTTGTTGCGTTCACCAATTTTTTTGCATTTTGACTTTTCTTTCAAGTATGAACACAAGTGGTCCAGACCTGTCGTAGGAGTCTCATGCAGTCAGTCTGCTGTTATCCAAACCAAAGTTTTTCACTAATTACTGTATATTTCATCAGTTTGAAGACTTTCCTTCCTCGTGCTCAAATGCGAAAAGTGAAGTTTTTTCTCTTATGTTAGAAGCATTTCGTGAATCTGATGTGGCGTGTTCGTCAGAGCCCTTCTTATGAAAATGTCCTTCCACAAGGTTCAATGATTTTCAAGCTTCAGATGTGAGGCACAGGCAGAAGTGTTGGCAGTGTCTCTTTTGCTGTCACCAGGAGAAATTCATTCACTTAATGTAGTTTCCATGATAGTCACTGATGTGCTCAGCTATCACATTCAAAGCCAGAAACAGCTTATTGATTCTCTCTAAGTTAAACCACAGAGGAAAGACTAATCACAGGCATTTTTCCTCCATTTTCCTCAGAGCTCCTCTTTCCGAAAATGATCGATCCGTGCGTGGAACCCCAAATGCCAAAGTAGCACAAAAGACTCTTCACTCATGCAAAAAAAAGTTTGACAAAAGTACATCGTTGTTGCTGAAAATGATGGAATTTTCTAATTTCTTTCAGCTCAGTTTGTGATTTAAGATGATCCTCCCCTGTGTGTCTTCTGGGTAAAAGCCCGAGTGCAGAGGGTCAGGCGCAAGGAATCGCTTGAAAAGTTATTGAAAATAAAGTTCTTCAGTAGTGCAGGGAAATGTATGTTTGTGTGTATGTTGAGGGTCAGTGGACATTGCAGGGCTGTGATTATGGGAGGACCTCTTCTCCGTCCATCTCTTCCACCCCTCCCTCTTCACACCTTGTTTCTTTCTGTCCCACATCTTCCTCCTGTCTTCCTCATTATTTTTTCACAACTCATTGTCTGGCCCGGGGACTACTTACAATCTGATAAGTTGTCCTTGGAAACATTTGCGGCGTAAAATATTTTATTGCTGGCTTCAGTTACATGTACAGTATGATCCAGTCAGTGGTGATGAAAAGGCCTCACAGCTCATGTCCGGTATTTCATCCATATTACTTCTTAAAACAATAAAGTAATAAAGCCTCTTGAGTTGAGACGACAGGCTGATTAATGTGTCCCAGACGTCATCAGAGAGCAGAGGCTTCTTTGTCCTTTTGAAGGCAAAAATGAATGATGTTGGAAAATAAACCAAAGCTTTGACACTGGAAGTGACCCTGTGTGGTTGTTAGATATTTCTGTTATACACAAATCCCATCCTGTTGCTCTCTTCAACCCTCCCAAAAATGTACATCAGACACACCTTCTCCTCCCCATTGTTCTGTCTGGATCGGTTCAAATCTCAAGCTTCTATCATCACTCCTCCGCCTCCCTGCGTCTGCGGAGCGTCATCCATCCTCCCTCCTCCCCGAAATTTCCCAGAGACCCTGACACTACATCGTTCACCTTTCCTTACATTTATCCTCTTCGACGTACCAATTCCACTGTCGTTTTTGTAAATAATGGAACTTTTATCCATCCCCTTTTAAGATGATCCAGCAATATTAACAGCATCAAAAGCAGAGCTCAAGTCAAGAACGACTAAAATCAAACAATCACCAGCATCACCTGTTAATAAAAGGTCATTGGTTACTTTAACCCTTTGATACACAAGTTACCAAACCCTTCTAATGTGCAACATAGGTCTAAAATGACCCGTATCATTTCTTATGTGATTTCTGCAATGCTGACTGTTTCTTCAGTATATCTTTTTAAATAATTTTATTTCATCATTTAATATCCCATATACTTATAAATATGTTGTCTTTGATTAACACAAAGCATTACTTTCATTTTACTTCCTTACTTTATGACAAGAAATACATTTTTATATGGCTACAATAGATTCACTCACATGGGTCTAAAATGACCCATGGATGAAAGTGTGATTTTAGAAAAATGTTTGTTTAACTGTGATATACAACTGGTTCTCAACCTGGGTCGGTACCCCTGAAGGGGTCACGAAATCGTACCTGGGGGTCACCAAATGGTTGTGGAGAATAAAGTAAAATATATTGTGGCAAGCAACACAGTTGGAGAGCTACGAAGCAACTCTCACTGACATCAGTCCCTAAAAGATATTCAAAATCAGTCAAATCACTCAAAAATATGGAGCTCAGTAGCTTTCATGTGTTATACCAAGAGGGTAAAAAATACCAACCTGATTATTCTGGGCTTCACTGCTCACATAGGCCGAGAACCACCGATTAAGAACAGACAATAATTTTAACTTGACATATGTTTATTTGCCACTTCATTACAGATAACATACACATTCAATTGAAAACCAGCAATGTTACTGAATCATAGATTCATAAAAGACATCAACTCCAAGTAAACACCCTTCTATAAATTATTTTAATTTAGAAATGTGTCTAAAATATTTTAAATCAGTAGAGTCAAAGTTTGGTATTTACAGTTAACAGGACCAACAATGTTAACTTCCTGCCAATGACGAGATTCCATCAGTTGCTGTTTTCACTGCCAGGCAGTCGAGGATGCTGTAACAGATCATCTAACAAAAATCTGTCCCTTAAGGAAGAAGGGAACTGCTGGAATTCAACAGCAGCAGAAGATGATGTTATGTAGTATGAAAAAACATCAGCGCTCAGCTGCGGCCCCCGAGGCCCCTGGGGCTCACAGCCGGGGCAGGCGGCCCTCCAGCCCTCTGGCCTCTTGGACAGGGTGTTTTGGGGCGGGGGACACACAGCTAATTTTAGCCACACTGGTGACAGTGATGTCACACACGTAGTATGAAGTGATAAAAAATAATAAATAAAAGCATGAAGTCGATATTCTGCTTAAAAATATCTTTCACAACACTGTTTTCTGTTTTTTTTAAAACATGGATTTTTTGATGTTCAAGTGCTTATAAAAAAAGGATGAATGAAACCAGAACAAAACATTTCTTGTGTGTTTGAAACCATCAGATCTGTCCTTTAATTTGATATATTCCATGTTAACATATTCATAGAACTGAATATTCTGTGGACGTTGAAAAATCACTGGTGGGGAAAGACTTAAAAACCTCTTCAAGAAGTAGGATAAACTGGAAATCATGATTAACCAGAACTGGGTTAAAATTCACCCAGTTCTTTTTCAAACTCTTCAGACACTTAAAGACACTTTCTCACTACAGCCTCACACACAACATTTTGGCATGTGGACAAAGTGATATTTGATGAGCTATGATTGGACAGTTTTTAGTGACTGGTCACTTTCACAACAGCATCTCTTTACGATCTCATTTGATTCAAACTTCTCATTTTCACTGATGTATAGAAAATGGATGTATATCGATATTGTCTTCCTCTTCATCTGGGTGGCCTTATTATCTTATTAGAGACTATTTTGCCAAAACACTTGTGGAACTTAATAAGACTCGGTCTAAACACGACACAATAATAGCAAATTTGTACTAATTGCACTCAAAAACAATGCATTGCTTTCTCTTTCGCCCTCCCTCTCCCAGCTCCATATGTAGCTAATTAAAGTTGTGCTTTGAAGTGTCAATGACATCATGACTTGGCTGCCGTCCCCGTGGCCCTGTTTAGGCATGACAGGTTCCCATGGAAACTCTGATGTCATGGAATGGTGGTAGAATTGGAGTAGATGATGTTTTCAGGCATGTTTTGGGGTGAAATGTGACGTCTGTTAACACACAGACAGACAGGAACAGCGCTGCGTGTCAGCAGACTGGGATCAAAGCCAGCAGGTAGCCTGTCTGTCAGCCGGGAGACTCGTACAACGGGCCGCCTGGCACGATCTGCTGTGTGTTATTGAGTCTCACGGTCGGTTTCCAGGAAGGCATATCAGAGCCAAGCTGTCTTGAATTTACAGAGTGTGAATTAAAGACTGATGTAAAGAGAAATGACCTGGCTGGATTCCTTGGTTAAGTGTTCCCACTAAGAGAAATGACCATAAATAGACTGAAAATCAACCCTTTTACAAAGTGCAAATGATTACACATACTGCTGTCAAGAAAATCATTTAAAACATGGTGTATGGTTCCTGTTTTCTCTTTTCAAAAACTACGGTTTAACAAAAGGTTCCTGCTTTCTTTTTAATTGAAGAATTATTTTGACATGTTGGTTAATACACTTATTCATTTTCTTGCCAATAATTGGATTAAAAGACCAACTGCAATGGACAACATCTCAGCTTCCCAGAATTCAAGCAAAAGTATCTCGCCCCCTGGTGGCTGGCTGCAGTATAGGTTCCACTCACAAAGTTAAAAAAAAAAGTAAAATCAAACATCAAATACATTTTTTCCCAAAGATCATTTTTGTCATTTTAGGTGGTTTTCATTATGCTGACACTTCAAATGTTCAGCCTACAGTCAGTAGGATTTGTCCAAGCTGTTAAACACATACGTGTCCTAAACACATCAGTACTTAATACTTATTGTAGCTTAAATGGCGATGTTTTTGGTTGGTGAAATCTCCCAAGCACAACAAAACAATACACTCTTTTTCTAGGAAAATGTCACAGATTGCACCTTTAAAATGAGTTATCTGATGATGTAAACAGGGGGTTTCACATCTCGCTTGCTGTCTGGGAGGGGCCTTGATGCCACCGCTCCAACCCTGATCACGACTGCACAGACTTGGTTCTAAATGACAAGATGGCAGCGCTTATATCTATGATATTTCACCTCTGTTTTTATACAGTGGGAAGAACTGGACACACTTCATCCATCTTTATTTACAGTCACTGGGGTTAATTTGCACGCTGCTTGCAAGTAGCTGTAAAACACAAGTTTATTTGTTAGTTTTATACTGTGTAGTTAGACGGCTGTAATCTTTGCATCATCTAGATCTTCATGACCTGAACCCTGAACGTTTGGACCGATGTTCTGGGTTGAAAAGCGCCCAAAATCAGTAGCCACACCAGAAAAACAACATCAAAATCTCCATAAAATCCAGTAAAACCTGTCAAACAATGCATGCAACTCTACATGTGTCGTCACAATATTGCTAAATAAACCATTTCCACAAAATCCCCTCATGGCTGTTTCCAGCTTGTGTGTTGGCCGCAAGTCCTGCTGAGTCATACCTCACAAAGGCTAAACTGAAGGGACATAGCCACTGAATTTGCATTTCTGAGTGAGTGACTGTAAGAGAAGTCATTGGAAAATGTCCTACTTAGCATCCATAAAATCCTAACTTGCATAGAAGAGTCAACAACAGAAGAAGAAGTGTTCAGATCCAATATGTGAGTAAAAGTTGAAAGAAAAAAGCACTATATAATTAGTCATTAGTGACGTTCAGATTTTTACTGAAGTCAGAAGTAGAAGTACTCAGACTGGTCCCTTTCACAGTGCTGTATTACTGTGTAATACATAATATTAAAATATTACTGACACAAGTCAGTACCACTAATGTATTTGGTTGACATACCTCTATTTTCCATTTACTACTTTATACTGGTGGGAACTTAACGCATCATATTTTAGGCTTTGTTGTTTATTTTAGGAAAATGTAGTGGAGTAAAAACCACAACATTTTACATCAGTTTTTCTTACATTCCTCAAAACAGTTTTAACATTTTAGCAACTAAAATGCCTACTACCTATTGCTCAGCACCTTTTCTGTTTAAATTTTCCCAGTGGCTGGCTACAGATGCCAAATCCCAAGAGAAAAATCCTGAGGAAAATAAAACACATAATAGTTGCAGCTTTATTTTCTTTTTTGTCGAAAATGGACTCTTTTGATAGTAAAGGGTGCCGACCCCTAGGCTAGTCCCAAGTAGTTCCGAGTCCTAAACTTTGAGTTTTAAGTCCTAAACAAACTTCACTGTTACATTATGTAACACTTGTGTGATGTGCAATGTGCTGATTAGCAGTAGCAGTGGCGTTTTAACCTAACCCACATGTAAAATGACTCATTTAAATGTTTAGACAAAGGTCAGTTTGCTCTCATACAGATCTGCTTTGTGCGAGCAATGTTTGCATCTCTAAGTGTGTATGCGTGTGTTTATGGGAGGTTGGGGGAGCGTGGACATATTTGTGTTCTGTTTAAAGCGGCGGTGACGTAAACTGTTCTCTGTGGGCGAACTCAGAGCACTCTTGTTAATGTTTACAGTCTGTAACCAGCAGTCAGAAGGAGTGTGTGTGTGTGTTTGAGTGTGTTTGTGTGTGTGTGTGAATTAGATGGATTTTGGTGATATGAGGATAATGACGCAGAAAGGGTATTGTAAGTGTTTGTGTGTGTGTGTGTGTGTGTGTGTTTACCCTAACCTCCTTATACTGTATAGGGGGATGTGGATGGTGACGGTGGGGAAATTAGAGAGGACCGAGGCGCACTGTGGTTGAGTTTGGCATCTTTACAGTTTCACTATGTTCATACTAACATACCTATAATTAACAACTTAATTATAAACAAGTTATTCCCTAATGACGTCTCTCAAACATTATTCACTTAAATACAGCACTGAGTTCTCCTTTCATCATGCCAGCTGTAAACTGAAGCCAAAAATCGTGTTGAAATAAAACCACTGGTTACGCTGAGAAAAAAAAACAGAAGGAGACAGAAGTCGTGTTTGTGTTTCTGAGAATAGTTTTTCCCTCTTGCAAGAAAATAAAATAAAAAACTAACTAATTTGAATGAGATTTACATGCCTCATTTCCATGTTTCCTGACAGGATGCAAATTCAAAAATCTAATGACACTCAAAACAGCCTGTTGTAAGTCAGTTCAATGACAAGTCAGAAGTGAACAAAACACTGAAGTTCCCATGACGTCTAAATCAATGTTTATATGTTTGTTTGTTTTTTGTTCACATATTGTGCTGTGTGTCTTCTGCACACCAGTATCTTGGCCGAGCTAAAAACAAAAACATTTTTATACATGTTTGGGTATTTTTGATGGTACATCAGTTTGTCAACATAATGAACATGGCATCCAACATTTTACAGAAACTACAAAAGCAGCTAAGTTATGACGAACTCTTAAGAAGAAAAGCTGATATCATTATTAATGAATATTTAATGAAATTAAGATCTGTTAGACCAGGATACAGGGTGGTGCTCTCAGTGGTGGACAGGAACAAAGTACATTTACTTCAGTACTGTACTTAAGTACATTTTTTGAGTTTCTGTTCTTTACTTGAGTATTTGTTTTTTGTTTTTTTTTTAAACTTATGACTTTCACTCCACTACATTTCAAAGACAAATATTGTACTTTTGACTCCACTACATTTCTAGGAAGGTTGTCGTTATTTGTTGCTTTCAGGCTAATCATAGCTGTTGCTGTTTTTTTATTTTTCTTAAATGCAATTGGTCACACGCTGTGTTCCTCACAGAAGGAAACCAATCACAGTACTCGCTCTCAACTGGGACTGATGTAAAAGCAGGAATCATCCGTCATCAGTCATCCAGGCGCTCTGTAACAAGAACAAGCAAACTCTGCTCTTTCATTCAAACAAAACTCGGAAATGGTGAATGTGTGTATTGTTATTTTATGAGTTGTATTTTTTATGATTTTGTATGCAGAGACAATATATTGTTGTATTCACTACAATATTGTATTTTTATGAAATTTTATGGTGAAACCAAAGGCAAATTTCCACATTGTAGACAATAAATTTTTCACATTTGTATTTGTATTTGCATTGTCTTTTCCTTGAAAACAATTAAAAACTGTTGATGACTGTATTCCACACATGTCCTGAATTGATGTCTAATAAAACATTTTGTTGTTTATGACACAGTGGAGCATGGAAGCCGTGTTGCCAGATTGGGCAGTTTTGGTTTGCATTGCATTAGTTAAAATAGGCTGAAGCAGGTGGACAGAATTTGTTCTGGTTCATCAGGAGTCGGGCTGCTTTAAAAGACATTAAAAATTACAGTATATTGAAAGTATACTCATAAGAGAGACTATCAGATCTGTATTTTCATAACAGAAACTGCATGCAACATTACAACATCGTTGTTTTGGCTTTTTGATAGTATGGGATTGCAAGTGTGAAGTGGAGGATACACTTTAATTTGGTTTCCTGTCGAGACTTGTTACAGTTGACGAATTATTTTTATTATTTTAGCTGTCCTTTAAGTTTGTCTTTATTTGTAACACAGAAGCATTGTAGCCTCCGATCTGAATTCTTACCCACTGCTGAACACTTATTGTTTTATTTAAGGTTATTTTTGGGCATTTTTGCCTTTATTGACAGTGACAGGAAAGGGGGGTGAAGAGACGGGGGGTGACACGCAGCAAATGAGCCACAGGCGGGATTCGAACCAGCGGCCGCTGCTGAGGACTAACAGCCTCAATACATGGTGCACACACTTTACTGACTGAGCTATAGGGGCGCCCTATTATTGTGTTATATTGATCTTTTTTTTTATGATCCACAATAATATTGCGATTGTTTTTTACTTCAGTTCATGCATAATTCAGTTAAGTCTATGGATAATATTTGGGCTTTTTTAAATCAATTTGGACAGATTCTGAGTGATTCTTGGGCTGGAAAACATCAACCAATCTGGCAACAAAGCATGGAAGTCAAAAAACATCTGTTCACCCTCTGGAGTGTACTGTACTGTGCAACTTTATAACTTTATTTATTGATTTGGGTGAAACTGGGTGTATTTTATGGAGAAACATTTGATGGTTTCCCACTCTGATGTCGACTGGCTGCTCAGCTTTAAACCTTAATTTGAAATGTTTGACAATTATTCTTAAATATGCTTTGATTTCGTTTGTTTGTGGCCTAATTTTATTTTTAAGGTTAATTTACTTTATGTTTTATGTTCTCTTTATGTCCCTCAAGTCCCTCTATTGCTGCCTGTTTTCCAGGAAGGACATAAGTGCTAACACTCTGCTGGCTGTTTCATGGGAACTTAAAGACAACAGTTATGACCTTTCTTTAAAGCTCTCATTTATCAAGGGATCATCTTGAGAGGAATCATAAATGTGTGTAATCACATTTTCCTGTGACTACAGAAAGGTGCACTGGATTTGTTTTGTCTTCACACGTTGACATTTTATGAGCTGCTTTATGCAGTCATCATATTTTCCTGTAAAAGCCGCAGAGAGAGCCGTGTGAGAACCCTGATGAAATCACAATGTGTCATCCATTCGACCGCTGTTTGTCTGCTCTTGTTTTGACGTATTGTGCAACATTTCACGCAGCCAACGGCACTGATCTGAACCACAGATCTGTGTTTGGGCTGATTACATCTGTTCTTTCAGTTTTGTTTCACTGTTGTCATTTTGGACCACAGTCAGAGACAGGCCACTGACACATCTCCCGTGACATGTATGAGTATCACAGAGCTATTTAACAAAAGGTTAACAAAAATGTGTTGAGCTGGATATTGTTAGCAACCAATGATTGTAGAAATAAAGTCAAACTTTTACTATGCCAGATTTTCATTCGGCAAAAATATAAACCCTAATAATAGTGAAGAGCTGCAAGGATTGGTGTAATGTGGTCGCCTCTCTTAGTGCGTGTTAGAAGCCTTGCAGCAGCATCTTGTACCAGCTGCAGTCTTTGGATGTTTTGCTTCCTGATACCACAATAAAGTGCACTGCAATAGTTAAGTCTGAAGAAGTTAAAAACCCTACGGGTGGGAATTATTATCAATGTTACGCTATAATACATAACATTTCTTTATTAAATTGTCTAAAAATGCTACATAAGTTTTATATTTTGTTGAGTTGGGTAGTTACATCATCACAAATGTTTCCAACAGTGGTTATAGAAATCAGCAATTTATTTAAGGTAATAAATTGTTTCCTACCAGCTGTTATAAGGGTGTATATTTCACACCATGGTTGGTGGGGACAACAAACATGTCCCATCTGGATCCATCAGATGAGGGTTCGGGGTTGGGAAGTTGATGCTGCCTGACTCCATTGTGGCAAGTGAAGGAAACAACCTGGGTAACTTTCCCTCATGAATGTCTGCTGCAGCTATGTTCTATATACCCCTATCTTGTTCACCTTCGACTGTCTGCCTGTTTTTTTTTTTTTTTTTTGGTGCCTGTGTCCCCACAAGGAGAGTAAAAGCTGTCAGGCTCCTGCCTGTGGTGCACAATGTGAGGGGAGATGGAGAAACATTGTGCTGCTGCCAGAGGAGTGCTGACTGAGATCATTGCATGTATGGAAATAAATAACAAATAATAGATTATTTCACGTATATGTAATAGATTTGTGTATTTCTCTCTTTTCCACTGATTGTCTGAATGACTCATGAGATTTGTTGCTATTGCTATTCAACTGTGCATTATGTCCCCAAAGGAAATCCTTGTCTACATGTGTTTTATTGAATAAGATAAAAGTTTTCAGTCTAGTCATTTTATGACAGTCATTTTTATTGCAGCAAAATGAGATGGTGAAGCAGACAGACTGACCAACACTGTTATTAATACGTGCCAGTATCTGACTGTGATCTCTCGACCTCAACAGAAGAGGGGGGGGGGGGGGGCAGTTAACAACTATGACTAAAAAAGATTAGTGTGTAGATGAGTACAGGTTGCCACATTATAGGTGCATAAAAGCACCATTTATTATCATGAGAAACCAAGTTTTGTTATCTTGAGATAACAAGAAAATTGACCTATTTTTACGTGTTTGCTGCCACAGAAAAGAAATAAAAAAGTTACTGTTTATGTAACCTGTTTATGCTAGCTAAATACCAGCTATGCGCTAACTTTATGGTGATCCATGCTTGTTCTTCTATTCACAGCATCCATGTCATCCACAGCAACTGTCTTTAGCCTGACCCGTAGCAGCTAACTAGTTAGTTTTTCACAGTCTGGATAAACCTGGCTGTGAAAAGCATAAGATCCTGTAGTAACATTACAGATACAACACACAACTGATCTACTTAATGGCTGACTAGACAAGCATACTAGCATGACAGCACACCGGCCTCGACCTAAAATTGTATTAGATGTGTTAGCTTTGTTTATCTGTAGTGAGTAGTTGGAGAAAAACAAAGTTTTCCTCCCCCAGGGAAAGAGAAAGGTTAGAGAAGAGGAAATGTCAGGCTGAATATGGCAATGGAGTGTAACAAGTTGACTGATATCAGGCACCTTTGTCAAGATAATCCACCCACCTGGCACCTGTGAAAAATCAAGATGCTGATTAAAAAGCGTGATTACTGCACATGTTGAGCTGATCTCAATAAGAGGACACAGTTCTATCACATAGCACAAGTGTGTAGTTGCTGACTGCAGGAATGTGCACCACGCGTTCCTCAATGTCTGATGGTGAAAACTATCCTTTGGCAGCTGTATCTGAAGTGGTCAAAAAATCATTTTTAACAGTTACAGTTTGGTCAGGTTTAGGCACGAAAAACTACCTGAACTACAATAACTGTCATACTAGATATGTCACGTGTCACTGAAGCCTCGCAACACGAAAGTCACATGAAAAGTCATGTGACGCATATAACGTTATAGAATGATATGCCTTAAAACTTTTAATAACATTTTGGTTTCACGTTGGACATGAACTCCAGTGTTGTGGGTAAAAGTCCTGAGTTTATTTGAGCCATACACCCCTCCAGCCCACCATGTGTGGATTTTCTCCCTTTTTATTTTATGTCATCTTATACAGTTGCAGATGGTTTACATTGTGAGTCATTTGAAAAGCCTGGTGCGTCTGTTTCAGCCATGAACAAGTATATGTCTGTATGAGTCAGTGAGGAGTGGTGAAATCACTGCTATCTGACAAATTAGGAGTTTTGAAAATGTGGCAGTACTTGTTTTTTTCAGTATTGTAGGTAGTGGAGGTACAATTGTTCTGGACGTGACAGTAACAGCATATACATTTACAAGTGCTTTAGTATCTTGTTAAATGCCAGAGAAAGAAGAAAAACTAAAGTTCTTCTTTAACTTGAAAGCAAGACTCAGTAAAACTAAGCCTCTCACCCAGGATCTGGTCAGTACAGCTAGTTTCCATTTCAGTGCCTCGCTTATTTGCACTGAGGCACTTGTTATGGACATGACACCCATCATAGTCATGCAGGTGACGTTATTTTGGTCACATGACAAATGTAACATAGTTATTTTAACCCAAACCACGATCTTTTCCTAACCTGAACCAAGTAGTCTTACTGTCTAAACCTATTCAAACTGTGACTCTTTTACAACGTCAACCTTGAGTTGACCTGAGTTAAGTTGTTGTGCGAGTAACGTTACATTACGTCTATCACGTGAGATACAAAACATAGTTATTTTAATCCAAATCTTTCTTTTCCTAACCTTAACCAAGTAGTTTTCTTGCCTAAACTCAACCAAACTGTGACTGTTTTACAACGTAAACTACGTGTATAATGTCACGTGAGTTATGTCAGGTGACCTGCTGCTATCAGTCCTCTGGTAATACATGTTATTTTGAGAGTAATTGATAGTTGACCTATTCTGGTGTTTAGGTATGAGGATGTGTTGTTTTTGAACCATGGGAGAGTGTCTACTTTTACTGGCGAATTCACATTTCCCCAGCTGGTTTGGGGATTTACAACTACAACTGGGATTAATTATGACTTTCCTCTCACAGTTTGCGTCTGTTGCCTCTGTTTGCACCCAGATTTGTTGGGAGGTTATTTAAAAAAAAAATACAAGAACATCGGTGAGGAAATAGTGTTGACTTTCTTCACATCTTGCTCTTTATTTTTTGCAGATGTCTCCTTGACAACAGTGATATATTTTTGTCCATAATTGTGCTGTATATCACAAGCCCCAAATGTCTACCAGGCTGCTTCGTGACCTAATCCACACTTGATGTATGGAGGCAGACGTGTGTTTGCAAATGTCTCTGCAATATCAGCAAATACTTCCACTGGTTGTGAAAATAAAAGAAGAAAATCAAAGTGTGTGACCGCTCCTCCTCGATGATCGCACTGGACGTTTACAACCTCAGCTCTGCAGAGAGGGAGCCAGCGTCGCACAAGTAAAACATATTCAGTCATTATCAAAACAATGAAAAAGGTCAGCCAGGATTGTGGGAGGCAGTTCAGGGGAAGGAGAGAGAGAGAGAGAGAGATCTATTGTTGTGAGGACAGCTGAAGTTTTTCATTTCATACCACTCTGATTCATACAGGTCATACCACACTACCTGCTGACTCATTGTTACTGGAAAGCAGTGGTTCTTAACGTGGGGTCCCAGGGCCCATATGGGGGCTACAGGGACTTTCAGGGTGCCTTACATAAAATGAAAAATAGTCTCATTTCACTGTAATGAGCTTAATTAAATTTTTCACCATAATTACAATTTAATGAGTCACATAATGATGTCACACGCTGAGTCATGGTTTTGTTCTACAAACAAAATACTGAAAAAGTATTGATTTCTTACAGCAGTGTTATTAGTTTGGGGTTTTTCAGCCACTTGGGGAACTAGCGATAATCACAATATTGACATATCACTTTATAAAGTTTATATTGTCGCTGACAGGCACAAACCTTGTGTCTCCATATTTTGACATTTTCATTTTTTCTCATTAACCAATGCTATTAGTCCCCCTTTATGTACGTCTGTGGGTTTTTCAAGTGTTGAAAAGTATTAAAAAGAACTACTAACATTGACTAAGCAGCTTTCAATGAGTTCACAGGGATTTTTGAATTTTCTAAAAAGTGACAGTTTTGGACGCATGAGGTTTCTGCCCAAAGGCGATGATATAGCAAACATGTTAGCACATATTTGTCAACTTATTTGTCCAACAGATATGAAGCAACATTAACATTCATTTCTTTTTTGCATCCGTCTGACGAATGAAAGTCCAATATTCACGTCTTTTTGCCCTGTTTTGGTCTTCAACACGTCTAGAGAGAAATATCTGTATTTTTAGCTGCTCATTGCTACACTATGTTTTGTAGCCAGTTGCTAACTTTGTCTGTCTGTCTTTTGGTGATTGGCTGATAGTGTTCAGTGGGTTTATCTGAGTTTTGTCCTCTGAAAACAGATACCTGCTGCTGGAAACACAGTCGATGAGAGCAGTGAGAGTGGACCCAGCAGCAAAGGTGTGGGCCATAAAAACAACAGGAGTTCACTCCGTAGAGTGCAGATCTCCACCAGGCAACAGTTGGTGAAACACCTACTGCAATGACACCACAACTGCCTGATGCAACCAGCAGAAATTTGTAAAGGTCTGAATTCTGAATTCTTTCTTGTGTCTTCTTTCTCAAAGTGCAAAATACCCCAAGTTTTTGTTGTCAGTCAGGAAAACACTTGCAAAAGCTCAACTTTCAGTGATGGAAACCAATTTCAATAGAAGAAAAGATAAATTAAAGATTTCTACAAGGACACAAGGGGATTTATTTATCATTTACGACAATGTTGTAAAATGAACTTTTGTTGTAGATCCCTCTTTTATTGGTTGGTTGATTGGAATTGATTCCAGAGATAAATAAAAATATAGCCGAGCATTGATGTGGCCATAAATCTAATAAAAACCTCAGATGACTCATGAGGCTGATACCCGTGGCCTCTGACCTCCACAGTGGTTTGTTGCCGTCTGCGTCTTGTACTGCCCCCAGCAGACTCCCAGAAAACCCTGAGGGGGTGTTGAGTAAGAGTGTGTGAGACGGAGAGTGGGGGGACAATGTTCCAGTAAATCACCTCACCAAGCCTCCTCCTCATCTCCCAACACTCCCTGTTGCACCTCCGTCTCTCACACACTCCCTAACACACACACACACACACACACACACACACACACACGCTCTGTTGACAGTAAGCAGGAGGGTGGAATGTCCAAGTATTTGCAAGTCTGCCGTCGCACTGGCACACACACACACACACACACACACACACACACACACACACGCACACTTGCTATCTAAGTGTTGAATGTTTGCTCTGTTGGGGTCCAGTTACAAGGGGGAGGGTAGTGGTCCTCAGCAGTCAGATTGTCTGTCTGCTTCGGTCTCGTCCTGCAATCAAACAGACAACTACAGTAGGACCCAACTTAAAAGAAAAATGTAAAGAGAACGTCTTGAAACTTTTCTGCAAAAGATTTGACTTTTGTGTCTACCTTTTTGATCACTCAACGCTGTTATTGTGTACAAAACCAGCAGTCTGATTTTCCCTCTTGACCTGTTGCAGTTCTTATCTTAACAAAATACCATTAGAGCAAGGGGATGGAAAGATAATGATGTAGAGAGTAAAAAAAACTACAGATAGAGACCAGAGAGAGACGGGGAAGGGATTGGGGGAAGGAAGGAAAGGAGTTAAGAGTGTATTCAGATCGGGTACATGAAACAAACTGATGTGGAAATTGAGACATTAGTTATTGGTAATGACACTACAAACAGAGCCATTATATGTCCTGTCATGTATTTTTAGTGTTAATCATCATTCTGTGGATTTTAGTTGTGATCGGCTGAGTTACTGCTTACAGCAACACAACATTGTACATGGTCAGTTGTCAGGAAGTAAAATGAAATGAATAAATGAATTTCACTATAACAGACATGATGTTTTCAAAGTGACAATCAAAATAATCAAATTTACCAACAAGTAACCATGGCAACAACATTCATGCTCCATATATAATTGAAATTTCAACACTAATCAATTCAAGCACTGACTCCATGGCCCCACCAAGTCCCTAAATTTGTAGAAGTACATTTTAGTGGCCCAAGTGTAAATTTCTGTAAAACTTTTTCCTTCCCAGTACTAGACTAAATAATTTACGTGGAATCAGTTTGGCATATAAACTTGTGTGCTCACCGATACCTGATACCCGATACCCAGTACCCAGTACCCAGTACCCAGTACCCAATGCTGCATTTTAGGCTGTATCAGAGGCATTTCAGTTTCTGGTATCAGTACTGGAACAACCCTGGTACAACCATTACAGCACCTTCCCATAAATTCTGATCCTTCCATTTTCTACTAGATTTTTGTTGCCATGTCATTTTTTCACAGTCCACCTTTGTGTTTCTGGTTCTTCTATAATTAATAATGTGGCAGTTTTAGGCTTCGTACACTCAGACTTCAGACAGTAGCTAGCCAGCAATGAGTACTGGTCACTGTTTTCAAAGAATGATGTCCAAGTGGACACTTGAACCAAGTTTCAAGAAATTTTCCCATGTGTTCCTCAGATATCACAAGAACGAACCTTGACATTTGACCACCAAATTTGAATCAGTTCATTCTTCCAAGTCCAAGCAGCTATTTAAGCTATTTGAAGAAATTCCCTCAAGGTGTTCTTTTGAAAGAAAGATGGTATTTGAGTATACCATCATGAATGTGCACAGAAAAAAATTAGGCTGATCGGTCCAGTAGTATTCAAGATTAGCTCTGGACAAGATGCAGGTCTTTTAATGATGTATGCACACACACACACACACACACACACACACACACACACACACACACACACGGAAGCGACTGCATTATCCCCTGGCGAAGATGATAATAAACTCACACAGGTAAGGCGACACTGCAAATGAATCTCTCTGAGTGTTAGTTATGTATTTCTTTCCAAATAAAAGTGGAGGAAAGACCAGATGAGTAAAAGAAAAAGATGGCACAGAGCAGGGAACGATATGATAGAAAGGAGAGGAGGATGTGCACTAAGAAAGTAGGAGAGAGGAGTCCTCCCTCCGATAGTTTACACAGTATGAGGATATAAAAGCAACCCGGCCCGCCTCCCTCCCCTCCCCTCCCCTCCTCTCACATTTACTACTCTTTCCATGTTGTTTCTTCACTCCACCACCACCACCCTCCTTTATCCCTCCCATTCTCCTCCCTCCTCCTCCGGGCCAGAAGAGAGGAGTGATCAACCTGAGAGTTTAAACAAACCAGAGAGGCGGCAGGGCAGAGCAGAGCTCGTACAGACACACTCACACAGACACACTCATACAGCTGTTGAGCGCCGACTGAGGGAACTCTACTGAGCTGCAGCGGAGAGCCAAACTGAGGTAGGTTTGTTCCAGCTGTGAATGAAGATGACCTCACTGCTGTGTTTTATGGCAGTTATGAAACATAACTGTCTCAAAGAGATGTATGCTTTCTGTCTGTCATGCTGACTCCTTAAAAACAGATTCTCTTGTGGGGTTCAATGCAGGAAAGTCAGTCTAAGTTGTGGTGTTTTTTAGTGCAAGAATTATTTTCATTGGATATTTTCTAACACAGCTGTATTTTTGCACATTTGCATTGGTTGGATCTTCTAAGACCTTCACAGCTATCCACAAGCTAAAGGTCAAGTCTTGTCCCATTTTCTGCTTTCAGGCAGAAGACAGAGGGAGACATCTGTACCTGAGAAGCAGAGCTTATTGAAGGAGACATCCCAGGAAGAAGCTGAGGGAGTGGGGATAAAACAGACCAGACCTTTGCCCCCAACCCTTGTCTGTCAGACTCCCTCCAGCCACATTCATTCTCCATTCCTTCAACACATTCTCCAGCAACTAGAGGATCTCATTCTCAGACTGAAAAGGCTGTCCGGCTCAGCTGTTCCGATGGAAGCCCCAATCCTGGCTGAGATGGGAGACTGTTGTCACCCCCGGTCTTCTTCTCCAGAGGGGGAGACGGTGTGTGCAGCTCTGGCCCGATATGAGAACACTCTTAGGGACGCCATCCGGGAGATCCACGTGGACGTCAGCACCTTCAAGCTGGGCATGGAGCGTCGCCTGGAGGAGACTGCGAACCTGAGCGGGCCTCTCGGACGAGCCGTGGTTCAGCTCCAGCAGGAGAACCGGCAGCTCAGGAGTCAGCTGGAGGCTCTCACCCGTCAGGTGGAGCTCCTGAGCGGGATGACGTGCGACAGGAGCACCTTGATGAACAACAGCTATAATCACAATCACAAGAATCACCTCAGTGACATTCAGGAGAACCATCAGGAGGTGAAGGAGGTGGTGTACGGGAAGGGTCAGGCTCACACTCACACTCACAGTCAGAGCCAGGCTCACCTCCACATTCAGCCCTGCAGCCTGGGGAGCCAAACCCAGACCTACAGCGGCCTCAGCAGTCAGTCCAGTCCTTCATCCCCACCTGCCACCTTCCCATCGTCTTCCCCTGACTCCAGCAGTCCTCCTGTGGGCTCCAGGGTTACCTCCATGGTGACGGGTCCAGTGTCAGGCAGCAGCCCCTCCACCGCCCGCTTCTCCAGCCGAGCCACATTCGCTGTTTCCAGCAAGACGAATGTGAGTACTGCATATTATTAAGACTCAACTGCCCTTTAGTCGACTACAAATGAAACGTATGAAAATTCCATACCACAATAGTGTCCAAAAATATTACGGTTATTAGTATGATATGTAAATATAATAGTAACTTCTGTCTTTCAAGTTTAGCCGCAGTCTTTTCACATATCCCCTGGCAACTGCAGAAGTATCCCCTGGGGCTGAAGTAGTGGTTGGAAACAACTGCTTTGCATGTCAAGAACTGCCTGAATCTCAAGTCCCTAGGAAGCCCATTCAAGACAATTTGTAGTCCTTCTGGGCTGTTGCACACAGCTCTTGACCTATTTGCATTAACCCGCCACTTCACAGTCCGGTGCCGATAACTGTGCTTTGGATGGACGTTTAATATACAGTAGCAGAAGAGTCCAGTAAATGCAATGTAATTTTCTAGGTTGGGAAAGTGCCTCTGTGGTCAAGAGGCAGAATGTGAATTTGACTGAAGCTGTGTTGCGTTGTGGCCGTGCGGATGTGTCATACGAGGCACTGGTTGTGTCACTGCGGTTGCACAATAGCCCTCTGCCAGGACGCTTTAAGGATTTATGAAGTACAGTAACATGAGTCGAGCAGGCTCCTGGGAGGTGAGGTTAGTGTGGTCACAGTGTGGTTTTCAGACCTGAGTCAAATATGTGAAATCAGTATTGTGAAATGTAGGTTAGTCATTATCACTGTTGTCCTGTGGAGACCTTGTGGGTCCAGTCTTGGATAATTTTATGTTTTAGTTTCACCTGAACGATGCATGATTCTGGTTTGAAAAATTCAACCACTGGTCTTGTGAAACTTCAAAAACCTAAAGCTAAAATCAAGCTCGTTTCTCAGTTCATGGAAAGACTTTGTTTGATAAAAAGGGTGTATGAAAACTGGTTCTATGTTGTGTCTGTGTCTAGATTACATCATAGTTAATCACTGCATCGATGGCGACCGGGCGGCCTGTGTCAGCGTTTTACTGCTTAGTGATTTCTGAGTTATTATCAGGAATAAAACTTTACTGTCACTTTGGGATGTAGCTCATAGAAGTCTGTCCTCTGCAGTTGGAATTGTAACTCACCTTGGAGTCCCTCACAGCGACTGTTCGTTTCCTGGTTGTTGCATAGTTGACTTTGTTTCCTCCCTTGGCATGTCTTGCCTCTGATGAAACCAAAAACAGAATCTCCTGGCTTCAATCCACCCTGTGGTTGCTGCATCACTTGGCTTGTCGATGATGAGTGTGTTTCGTTTTCCTGGCCTTCTGCTGATCAGAGATTTATAGGGTTTTCAGAGCAGAGAGGGAATTCTGTCCTATCTGTCTAAATATTTGGAAATGTGAGAGAGTGTACACAAGCTTATGACAATCAAGATGTTTTCCTCTTTTGTCTTCCAGTGATTGAGTGTACATGGATTTGAGTGTTTCAGTGCTGTGACTCAGCCTCCTGTCAAATGTGTGATCTTGCAATGGCAAGAATGAAGGCAAATTCAACCAATCTGCATTAATTGCAAGAACTTTTAATCATGCTTGCATTGTTTTCCAGAAATTCCTTAGAACACTCTTGCAGCACAATCCAACTTTCCATTGTCCGCCTGGTGCTCGGTATGTTAAAAACAGGAGTATTTAAGCCAAAATAGGCTCAATCCTTCCATTTTGAGGCTGGATATTCCTCTCAATCTGATCAGAAGCATACATGCACGTGTGTCTGTTTTCTTTTATACTAAGATGCTTTTGATTTAGGAAATAGTACCTTGTGCACAATGGCTCCATAGCAAAAGCAACAACTTAAGCTGGCATACGCTGTATGATTTTAGAAATGATGTTGTTTAATTCCATCTCCAACTGGATGAGCAAATCATCTGTGATGTAAAGCCAAAGCTCACAATGCATGTACTCACACTGTACGGTACAGTCATCAAGCCATAACCTGAGTGCTCACTCTGAACGTGTAAAATGTAAAGTAAAACGGCTAAGAGTCGTTCCAAGAAAATTCCACTGGTGTGGACTTGCAGGTGGCTAGAAAGTCTAGAAAGTCTTTCTATCAACGTGACACATTGTGTTGCAGTGGCAATTTCAGATGCTCAGTCTGCCGCTTTGCGCAGTCGCAATGAGAAAAAAGGCTCTGATCTTGGGTAATCCGCTCATAGCTCCGCTTCAACTGTACGAGAGCCTGACAACACCAGAAAGCCTTTTTAACATGTAGTTAATGTTAGGTTAACATTAGGTTAGATTTAGACAACAAAATTACTTTGGTTAGGTTTAGGAACAGATCATGGTTTGCGTTAAAATAAGCATGTGCCATGTGACGCAAATACATGACTTACGTAAAACTTTAGATTATGCTGACTTTTGGTTTCACGCAGTATACGAACCCTGGCCTCCTGGTTGAAAGTCCTGTGTTTCATCTATCCCAGCTCGTCCATATTTGGACTTTGATGCATCAATAGAAGCTAAAGGGTATCTTAAACATCTGTATAAGATGCCATGAGGTGTGACATAGTGTCAGTATTTGAAGACCTGGGAATGAGTAAAATAAGTGGTATCTACCAGTATATAAGCCTGAGGTGTTTTCTAGCAGACAGCAAATGCTTTAACAGCATAAACTGAATGTGTCTTGTAGCACCATTGTCTGTCAATCAACAGTAGACAGTGCCTATTATTTAGTGTTATATTCATAACAGTGGAACCAAAGACTTTAAATCACATGTGAAACTGTTTTGTTGTACAAGTACTTCAGTTTTACCACAGTGGGTAACTTGGATGGCAGGAGGAGGTTATTTACTTCCAGGGCGCTCCGTCCTGCTCTTGAGAGCATGACATTAATGAGGCCAGTACTGAGATTCTGTTTTTTATTTGGAAAGATTTCTTCCTTGGTGAAGCTTGGTATTTTGTCTTGCAGCTGACACAAAGCTGGGGTTTGGTACAAACACACACACACCTATATCCACACACATATACTTCATGCATACCGAGTATTTGATGGACCACAGCAGGCAGGAGATTGTGGTTACAACATGATATGGCACAGTTTGGGAATTGAATTTCCAAAATGATACAGGCTGCTACAGATGCCGTGACGTCCATATATTATGTTCAGGTTTTCAGTTTCGTGTACCCGCATCTACAATCAGGGTTCGTATGGGTGCTGGGAATCCTTGAAAACACTTGAATTTTAAAGTGATGGTTTGAAAAGTGCTTAGATTATAAATAAATACAATAAGTCAAGGAGAGCCAAATTACTATTGCCTTTCCCACAAAATGAAGAGGACTCTGCTCGAGTCCTCACTTGCACTGCAAACATCAACACATCAAAAAAAAAAAAAAAAAAAATCATGAGGTCCAAATCCTCGAGCAACTTCCTGTAAAGTCTGCAGGAAGGACATGCAGCTTTTCACCATGAGAGAATCTGTTCTTTCAAGCCACATAAAAAGTAACATTAAGCTGTAGTGGGGAATTGATTAATTATAGCTAACATCGCGCTGACGTTCACAGTGTCAGTGATCAAATGATTAATCAATGGACTATGCCAACGTTAACTTTAAATGAAATAGGTTATAATGTTTATTTAAAGTGGTACTTTCCATAATTGAAAATGTAACAAATGTTAGACCAATGCATAGCTAGCTAACTAGCAGCTAACTAAGTTGGCTAAACTTTTCAGATATTTTGGAAATGTAATTTGTCACCCTTGTGTAGAACGCAATCACAAAACCTAATTTTGGTTTATTGGACAATAACATTAAAAGATAAATAATAATTTTTAGCAAATATATATACAGTATAGTGTTGGCCAAATTACTCAGTGTAATAAGTTACTTTTTATTCATTACTGCTTTAAAAAGTAACAGTATAACTTTACTTACAGTATCAAAAGTAATTATTAATGACACTCATTATATTATTTCATACCTTGTTGGCAGTCTGTGCTTCATAGTTGATCCAATTAACTGTTAACACCCAGAAAGCTTTTGTTGTTAGCTGTCCACACTGCAGTTACAACATGAGGCACTGAGACAGCAGCACAACTTCTTTGATTATTTAATTCTGTGTCCTATGGAGAATTTCCTTTGTCCTGTCAAGTTCATAACTACAGATTTTAGTTTTGCTGCCTAAATGTCTCTCATATTTGCTGCAGTGACATTACTGCATGCATGGAAATGAAACTGAAAGCAGCTCCTGAAGCTGAAAGCAATTATTAGTATATTGTTTTAAAAAACACCCAGACCTCCAAACAACACACAATAAAGAAATCACCTGGAAAGCTCACACTGCTCAACATCATTTAAAAGGTTATATAGCCTATAGGGATGGGTAGAGCTGTGAGTGTGTGTCTCTGAATTAGAAAAGAAATGTTCAGAAGGGATGAATTTGGGGTAGATGATTTATGCAGACATGCAGCCTTGGATGACCTCAGAGCATATCCATGCATGAACAAAAAACAAATCATGCAGTAACGTCACTTGGACTAGTAACTGTAATACAATTACTGTTTTGAATGTCTGTGTTTTGAATGTCTCATGTACTTGCTGCAGTGACATTACTGCATGCATGGAAATGAAACTGAAAGCAGCTCCTCCAATTATTAGTAAATTGTTTTAAAAAACACTCAGAGAAAATGGTATGTTCAGAAGAGATGGGTCACGGATAGACGATTTATGCAGACATACAGCCTCGGATGACCTCAGAGCACACCCATGTATCAGTACCTAGAACAAACAACAAATCACACAGTAACTGGATTAGTAACTGTAAAACACAATTACTGTTTTGAAATTTGCAATCCCTTACACCGCTCATGACTAGGTGAAGTAATAATATTACAGTGGTGAGTTACTGCCCAACACTGTTTACCACAGCTGTCAGTGGCTGGAAAAGCCTGAAATGCTTGAATATGACTTTGGAAAAGGTGTAGGAACCCTGTACAAAGCATTTCAACATCAAACTTCATGCACCGATAGTTATAAAGATATAGCTATGACTGTTAAAAGCACATGCACACACGAGCACACATTATGCAAATAGCTGTTCTTTATGTATCTATAATTACCAAACTATGCAGCTGATACAACAGAGGAATGTTATCTTCTGTGAAATCATGTGGTCAGAGCGAAACAACACAAGGGCACCTTTGTTTCTGCGGGAGATCCCCCACTGTCAGCCAAACGCACCGCTGCAGAAGCACTCATCAGATCAAACACGTAGAAAATAACTGAAATAATGTATCCGTGCACAAAGGTTTACTGTGTTTCTGCTGCGTCTCCACTCACTTCATGTTAATCAGCTTCATTTTTTTTTCTGTCCATGCAGTCAGATGCTGACAGCGCTGCTTGAATCATAATTGCAGTTCACTCTTCCTGCCACATCCTCACCTGTCTGTCTGTCAGAGAGAGAGACGGGAGGAAGATACAGTACATTAAGTTCAGTTGGCTGTTCAAACAGGCCTGATTGACATGATACACCGAGAGTCTCTCACACACACACACACACACACACACACACACACACACACACACACACACACACACTGCAGGCATTCTTAACAGCTCGGATCCCAGCTGAACTCAGACCGTGCCAGGGAGATGTGTAGAGGCGTGTCTGTCTTCCAGCCTGCTCTCCAGCTGTTGCTGTGCACCTTCACCGTGACCCGCCGAGCCGTCACAAGATGACACACACACACACACACACACACACACCTGCATGCACACACACAGACCTCCAAAAGACACCTGCAGCATGTCAGCATGATCTCGTTAATATTGAAAACACACCTGCAGCACACATCTGTATGAATTATGAATATGTAGTTTTTCTCTGATGCAACCGTCTCTTTTTTTCACTGTGCTCTTCAGTCAACAGCAATCCAATGAAAGATCTGGTGTAGGGATATTAAAGGGACAGTTCACCCCCAAATCAAAAATACATATGTTTCCCCTGACTTGTAGTACTATTTGTCTATGTAGATTTACTAGTGCTATATAGTCCCATTATATTAGAAAGAAGACAAGTGTTTCTAAGGCTGATGTCTCCAAAACTCTGCAACTCACACCAAAAAAAAAAAAAATGTAGACCAGTAAATAGCACTGCAGACCAGGGGAAAACATATTTTGTATGGATTTATGTATGTATGTATTTTAAATATTTTTTAATGAGTAAGAATTACTAATTAAGAAATTAACCAATTTAAAATATGCATTAATTAACAATTTATATTTTTTGTACCATTTCTCAGGAGCTTACAGGTTTCCTCATGATTTGGTTTGATATAGAGAAGCAACTGATCGATTAGTGAGTCAATAGCATAATAATCGCCAACTAATTTGAATCAATCAAATAATCATTTAAGTAATGTTTCATGCAAAAATTACAGAAAATACTGTTTTGAACCTGTCCATTATGGTTATTTAGTCATATTAAACTGAACTTTGGGCTGATAAAACAAGACAATGAAAGACATCACTTTTTTGAATTTTCAAAAACTGGAACAAACTTTCACTATTTTCTGACATTTTACAGACCAAATGATTAATTGACCAATCTAGAAAATAATTATTAATTATTCAGATTATTAATAATGAAAATAATTGTTAGTTACAGCCCTAGTTTTGTCTGCCTTGTTAGTTTAGAAATTGTTTAAATAAAACTTGACGTGTTTTGTATATTATTAGTCATTAATCATTGAAGGAGACATCTGTCATATATTTAAAGTAATAAACCATAACATAACCATGATATGTCATCAAAGAAATATGTGAAGCTGAAATACTCACTACTCTTACAGCAATAGTACCGCCGCAGTGTCCTTCTTTGACATCTCTATTCTGAGCCAGAACAGTTTTCATTTGCCTCTTTTACTGTAATTAGAGTTCGACTTAATGCCGAATGTTTGCAGAATGAGTTAGTGTCTGTTTATGAGTTGTAAGAAATCATTAATAATCTCTTAAAAGGTGTCGATATTTATTACAATTAAATTGAACAAAATGTTAATGGGGGTTGGCAGGCAGAGAGACAGGCAGCCACTGAACTCAAAGTCCAGGGTGTGTATTTTCAGTGAAGTGAAATTTGCTTTCAACTGACAACTGACAGTTATAAAGACCTGATCAATTTACAGTGAAGGACTCGTTATTGTCAATTCACTATGTAAGTCCTTCGCTCCTGCAGTGTTCCTGCAGCGTTCCTGCAGCCTGCAGAGCTTTCCCTGAGGGTGGGGAGTGGAGCAAGACAGAATGACTTGATTCAACCATAAATGATATTTTAAATAACTTATTTAATATACAGTCTGTGGCTCTGTCTCACTATTTGGACTGCTGTACTAATTTTTGCACATGCTTTTCTCATGATAACTCCTTTAATCAATTATTATTTGTTAATGTGTGCAACTGTCATTTAAGGAAAATGCACAACATTTACTGAATTTGGTGCTTTTTTAACAACTGAGTTGAAATATTCTGTAAGTACAAATCAGTGTATAGTTCCATTTCTCTTATTGGACCTTTTTTGACAAAAGCCTTGTCAAAATGATGAGTAATGTTTTGCAATATTTGAGAGATTTTGTCATAATTTGCCGCCTCCGTTGCACTTTTCTGATTCAGTACTTCGGAATTCACATAAAAATACTTGAATGGAAACCCAGCTGTGTGTGTAATAGTGTGTGTGTATGTGTGTGTGTGTGTTTCCATCTGGAAGGTTTTTGAGGTTTGTAAAGAGGCAGCTGTGTGGCTCTTTTCTATCCTCTAATGGTTCTGGGCACCAGGAATTAGTCAAGATTAGGATTAGGACAAAGACCTAAGCCTCCTCACAAAGTCTCCTCCTCTGTTTTTCCTCTTCCCTCTGCGCGCACACACACATGCACGCACACACACACACACATACGTCAGCAGACAACACCGCTGTTGCCAATTACAGTGCCAAAGCAGCCGTCTCAATGGGCCATTGTGTTGGCCCTTGTGCTTCATTGGGAATACATTGAGTGTGGAAGGATTGCAGATAATCGACCCTCCTCCTCTTCCTCCTCTCTGACTCATTCTTTTACTCATTCCTCTTCTCCATCTCTCACCTGCACCCTGATCTCACCTCATCACGTTTTCACCGCTGTATGCCACAAGTTTAGACAGCTAGCCTGAAAACTCCCTCTTGACTTTGGCAGCTGGACAAAGAAAAAAGATCTTAATTCAAGGACCACTTACTAGATTTTCCGGTGCTATCAACCACACCTCACTGTCTTCATCAGGATAGAATTTGCTCAGTTGTCATGGAGATGGTTTACCACATGAGTTGAGTATGAACTTGATAACAGGTAGCTGTATATGGAGAGACAGTAACAATCATGTGGTTGAAAACTCAAGAAAATAAATAGTAAGTGGACCTTGAGTTAAAGGGGCATTCCAGAGATTTCACATTATTTTTACCCATCATCAGGGGCACTACTGACTAGGGCTGTACAATTAATCCAAATTCTATGACAGTATGACTTTATGCAATTTTCACATCGCAGAATAATTACTGTCACATTCTTTAATTTTTATCAGTCTCTTCCTGTCTCTGGCTCTGTTTCCTGTCACAGTACAACATTTTTATTTTCTGTCTTACGCACAAATACCTTCCCAAACCACACCTGTACCTCTCTAGACTCCTCCACTACCGCAGACCATTAGACACACTACATTCCTTCTCTCTCTCTGTGTGTGTGTGTGTGTGTGTGTGTGTGTGTATCCATTAGTGGATGAACAGATCAGATTAGTGCAGTAAGGTCAGAGAGTTATCTACTATTGTCTATCAACGCACAGATTCTAGGTGCGCTTGATTTATGGCCCAGTACAGCACTTGCATCATATGTTACGTAAGAGGTCATTTCTTGAGATTGAAGAGTTGAGGTTGGGGCAGTTGCGGAGGCGTTTCTTGCATGTGCTCGAAGTGTTCCATTATGATACATGCACATTTTGAGGTTTTCCTGCTGTCAACAGTGTGGTACAGACTGAGCAGATGTTTTGGTTGGTGGCAGCAGACAGTGGAATGAATGAAAGACAGAATCACTTTTACTAGATCCTTGCAGGCAGTAGGATTTATGGGAAATGTGGTTTTAATTTTGAGAAACATCTGCATTCACAGCACCACGGTATTGTACCAAACTATAAAAAGTAATTTGCAGTAATAATATATTGATGTTTAAATTTGAAATCAAACATTTAAGCTGCTATTTGATGGTTGAATTTGATCCTACAGAGATACCAGCACATGATGTGACCGGTGTGTGTGTGTGTGTGTGTGTGTGTGTCAGAGAGAGAGAGAGTTACACTCCCCCTGACACTGATGGTCTCCCTCCATCTCTCCCTGTGCACCCATTAGCTCCATCTCCCACTAACATTACACAACTCAACTTTGATGCTATCTGTTTCTTATCTACACACATACACTCACACACACACACACACACACACACACACACACACACACACACACACACACACACACACGAGCAGCAGACCACTGCAGTGTTTTAGTTTCGTCACAGTCTGAAAATAGTCTGATGGATAGATTGCTCTAAAATGAACTGATCCCGGTCCAAACTGAATTACACTGTGATTACTGGCGGCTGCTGCACACGTCTACATGCACAGACCAACATTAGCATTAAGTTATGGAAACCACAAATGACCCTTCATAAGCCCCGCCCCTTTTGGAACTCTGGTCAAGTTTCTCCTTTCCTGTTTCCTGTATTCAGATATGCTATGTGCTGGGCTCATCTGTTTTGAAAAGAAAACCAAAATTTGAAGATGGTTTAAAGATATTACTGCAGGACCTGTAAAAGCAACATATAGTCACATCTTACTGTAAGTTAGCTAATGTTAGCAAAGTGCTAACTAACTTAGTAGCCATAGGTCTGTGCTGTACTTTTCATGCGAGCTCAATCAACTAGCAAGCTAATCTACATCAATTGTTAGCTAGCCACTGACTAGCTAACTGAAGAAGTGACTATATGTGGCTTTATGTATGTCCCCCAGCAACAACTTTTTCATTTAACCATTACAATTTGTTTTTGTTTTCAACATAGACAAGCCTTGCATATAGTATATCTAAGTACAGGAAGCATTTTTTTTTTCCCAGGAGAGTCATATCTCGTCCTACTCTGAATATGATTAGCTAGTACTTGTTGCCTTCATTGGTTTTGGTTTAGGCATGATGAGTGTGAGCAGGTAATTTGACTTTAATTGGAGAACAGAGCAAAAATGGGCGGGACTTAGGAAAGGTCAATCGTGTGCTTGCTGCAGTGTATGCACACATACTTCTTCTGTACATGTGGAGGCAGGCTACACACACACAAACACACTGCTCCATATTAATGTAAGAGATGCTGTTGTCTTGTCTGAGAAGACGTGAAACATTTCTTTCTCACCTTGTTAAAATATGATGTCACAGTTTGCTGAGTGTATTTGATTGTGATTGTGTCATGCAGCAATGTTAACTCCCTATTACAGTAATTATACCTCAGGAACGTCAGAGTTGTTGTTCTAACGTAATCTGTATAATTACGCCTGATGCTGTGGACAGACTGTAGTTAAGGTTTTGATTCATAGTTCAGTGTCAGATTTCACTTGGTGATAGCAACACTGCAATACAAATGAGTGTTCTAATACATAATTTAGTTTTATTTCACCACTGGAAAGATGCTTTTTTTAGATAAAACTGGTCTGTTTATGCAGTAGAAAGAAAGACTGGAGAAAACCTGGAGAAAACTGAGAAAAGAGGCAGTGGTTTTTCCCTTTTGCTCAAAAGGTAGAAAACCCACAATAACCCAAATGCATTAGGCCTGTTGTCTTTAGTGTCAGGATATAATGGCAGCATTGCACACCTACATGAATATGATCACTGTTACTAGTCAGCTGATAACCACACAGCTGATGAATGAGCCAGTGGTGGTGAAGCATGAGTGAAGCATCTGATGTCAATCAGCTAACAGAGGCTTTGAATGAACTAACACTATGCTCCTTTAGAACCATTCAAAATGTTGTGCACTTGACACAGTGTCTCTGAATAACTTAGTATAGACTTTATCACAAGAAAAGTGAAAGAGGAGTGATAACACACAGGATCACTCAGACACTGTCATGTTAATCATACATCTTCTGATACCAGGCTGAACTGCTTTGTAGTGATTCTCAGGTTCATTAAAGGAATTTGATTTGTTTGTTACTTGAATTTTCTTCTTTGACTTTTTGCTGGCAAATATGAAGGAAAAAAAGACGTGTCCGTTTTGTGTCTGTGTTTGTGTGAAGATCACTTTTACAGACAGTGAATGTGTGAGTGTTTGATTCTGTGTCTGAGCTCAGCGGGGGTTACACAGTAGAGTGGAGAGAGTTGTGTGGTGTTGTTTATCTCCATGACGAAGACAGCTGACATTTGCTTGCTGTCTGTGGAGACTTCCCTGGCAGAGACGGTTCTGACTGGCTCTGATACCTCGACGTACAACAAATTCTACCAGCAACCATCCATCCATCTGTCCACCCGTCCGGTCGTCTGTCCATCCATCTGTCTGTCCATCCATCCATCCATCCATCCATCCATCCATCCATCCACATCCACGTACCCCTTCCTGCCTCTGTGGCCCCTTCCTCACCCTTTCACCCCTCCCCCAGTCTCCCCCTCAGAGCTTGGCTGCTTTTTAAGGCTGGATTCCTGGCACCAACCCCCCTGTTGTGGCTATTAATACAGCAATGAGCTAGACAGAAAATAAAGTTTCACTCAAACAAGCATATACAGTCTTTACTTTTACTCCCTACATTTGAACTCCAATATTTGCACCTTCCACTCTTTATATTTTCAAAACAGGCTTGTTACTTTACTATTAATACAAGATGAAAAAGTGCAAAAAGACAATATGGAAACCACATAACAAGATGAAAACGACTAAAAATTGTAACAAAAATAAAGTAAAATATGGAACAAAACAAGTATGACATAACAATACATAACAGAACAAAAATGACATAACAAGAAAACAATGAAAAATGTAACAAGATGAACAAGACAAAAATTACGCAAGGAAAATGATGTAACACAACAGAAACAACACAATAATACATAACAACAAAAATAACGTAAAATATACAAGACAAATAGGATGTAACAATACATAACAAAAATTACATAAAAGATGTAAAAATAACAAAACGAGAAGAAAACAGCAAAAAGACTTAACAAGAGAAAAATGATGTAAGAGGTGTAACAAGACGAAACAGACAGAGAGACTTGACCGTGGAGAAAAGATGAGGTTCAGTTAGTTTTATACAGAAACAGCAAATGTTCTTCAGAGGACGACTTTTTACTTTCACACTGTGAGAACATTTCAGAACCTGTACTTTTTCACTTTTATTTGCGTAAAGAAGTTGAATCAGTACAGTACGATACTTTACACAAGTATCTATACTTCTACTTGAGTACAGAATGAGTGTATTTTTTCCACCTCTGGTGCTTTGGCACTGCAAACTACTTATCAAGGCCATTTTGACTGCTCGTATGGCAATATTTATTCTGATAAAGACATGCTATTAGTAAGACGTTATTGATTCAGACTGATACAGGAGAAGGAAATAAAACTGAAAACAGAGCTGAAGGAAGCGTGTGTGTGTGTGTGTGTGTGTGTGTGTGTGTGTGTGTGTGTGTGCGTACACATGCTGGGGGTTTAACAGAGGTATGCGGCCACTCCCTGGCTACCCCTGGCTCTCTTAATGACTTCCAGACAATAGGCCGTGTTCCCGTCATCATCGCTGTGGAAACAGGTTAATAACTGACTGGCCGGTGGGACAGCTCGCCCTCCCTGCCCTCTGGAACCAGTAAGCCTTACTGGAAGTCAACTTCAGAAGTAGATTTCAGGGTTGCCTCCTGGGCTACGTCAGCTCAATCCGTTGTGGGAATACTTTACAATTTAATCGCGCTGCGCTCAGATCCAGTGTGTTGGAGTAATGCCCAGAAGGCACTTTAAGGAGAACTGCTTTTAGAGGTTGGGTGACACCGTGCACGGGGTCACGGGTGAGAGAGCAGGGGTTCCTGGAGTTTTTGGGTTTTGTCAGACATTAAGTCTCCCACCGCAGGAAGGTGACCCACATATAACTGCTACCTTGGGCTCAGGAGGAGTAGGAACATGACCCAGAGCTAATCTATCTATCCTGTCAATCACCACGAGGACGAAATTCAACATGTAAACTCTCCAGAGGTTAGATGACTGGATGCTGGGGGTGTAGCACAACAAGATGAAACTATTAGGAGCTCTGTAGGAGAATGGGTGCACTGCAGCAGCTACAGTAGCATACAGTGAGTGTAAAATGTAAAATAACAATAGAATATATATCAAATGGTTAATATTTAGCCTCGATAAAACACAACTGGCAAATCTAGCACTAGAACATGGTATGTGGACATGTTTGAACAAAGATATGAAGAAAAAAGGAACAAGCTGGCCTTATCAGAGTGTGCAAAATAAAGGCACTGCAAAGACAAAAAAGAAAAATATGCATGATATGACTATATATATATATACGTAGTTTGAAAAAAAGATCTGCAGACTAAAGTGAACTATTGCCCTCATTCAATACATCCAACCTAAAGATAACTTCCAGAATTCAACAAGTGGAGTTATCTCCACCACGCAGCAGATGGTGAAGCACCTCCTGCAATGCCACAGAGACTGTCAGGTGCAACCAGCAGAGAAGTTCTGAATGAAGTTTTAACAGTGTTTTAGTTTCTTTAAGATGAATAGAATAGTGTAATGCTATTCTAGCCGAACGTCAAAGGTTCACATAACTGTATAAACTTAATAAGGAAACAATGATAGGGATGCTAAGTTCAAATGTATCACTCAATTATTTATTTATAACATTACATCCAAGTGGTTTCATGACACTAATAAATATAGAAATCTACATTTTTGGAAAAAATCACAAAAGAACTAATTTATACTTTCATCCATCCATCTATCCATTTTCCATAAACGCTTATCCTGATGGGTCGGGGGTGACATTGAGACGAGAGGTGGGTTCACCCTGGACAAGTCGCCAATTCATCTCAGGGCCGACACATAAAGACAAACAACCACTCACACTCACATTCACACCTACAGGCAGTTTGGAGTTATCTATGAACCTATTACGCTGCATGTCTTTGGACTGTGGGAGGAAGCTGGAGAACCTGGAGAGAACCCACATGGACGCAAGGAGAACATGCAAACTCCACACAGAAAGGTCCCGCCCCTGCCACAAACTCCCCAGCTCCCCCAGCCAGCTGGGTGATTTAATTTATACTTAATGTTGTAATTAATAATTATTTTCCCCAACAATATGGCAACTATGTAGATGCCTAGTCGTGAGAAGTTAACAAAACGTATCGTCTCTAACTTCAGTAGATTGAGTTAAAGTGCAGGTGCTCTGGTTTAAGATCAAATGAAACTGTTCTGTGGATGTCAGTTATGACAAAGGCCAAAATGTGTCCTGCACCCGACCCGACCCGTAAGCACAATTTTTAACCAAGCAGTTAATAATTTTAACTGGTCGGTTGAAAGGATGAGAGGTCCTTGAATATGTACTATGACAGCTTAGCTGATCACTCACACATGCACACATGACCTATTGCATGATTGCTTACATCTGGCAGAGACAATAAGTAAAATGTTTTAGCACCAAAGCTAATTTTGGACTTAATTCTAGAAGGGACTGAAGCGCGGCTCCTCTCTTTCGTCTGTGGAAGTGTGAAACTAATCTCTCAGGGCGATGAGATCTACTGGCTGTGCTGCCTCTCCATCTTTACGTGTGTTTATGTGTTTTGGTCAGCCTCAGGGCCAAGTGTAAACACGATACAGGCCATGACGTGGGCAGACTGCAGTTTGTGTGATGGAGATGGTTATACAGTATATCCAGATAATCAGGACATCTGCTAACTTCGAAGTGATTCACAGTCACGACTCTTCTGATCAGGATCAGTCCAAACAAACATAACCGCAGATCAAAGACAACTTCCTCTCTGGTTAAAGTTGTGTTGTTCAGTTCATGTCTGACTTCCTTCAATTATAATGGAACTGAACTAAATGGCGCTGGACATGTGGTGTTCAAAGCACGAAAAATACATTTGAAAAATTCAAGACCAGTGTCTCTTTGCAAAAGTCATGACCCAGTTTCTGAAGACAATCCATTGACATTGTTGTGCACCTGCAGTTTCGGGTAGGAACCTCATTCTTTCAGGAAAGAGAGTTCTAGTGGGTTCTACTGCAGAAAGGAAGTGTTTCCCACGACACAGCAGCTCTGTGAGGCTGTCCACAGGAACAGCATTGCTTTGACTTAAAGCTAACATCAACATGTTAATATGACAACGCTAAATAGTTCATGTTTAGCAGTAAATGTCTATGACATTCACAATTTATTTTAGCCTGTGAACATGGTAACATTTGTAATACGCACTAAATAGAAAGGAAATGTCACTCATTTCACAGTTAATGATCAAAGTGTTAATTAAACATTTGACATGATGATAGACAAAAAACCATCACCAATATTAATACATTTCATACCAAATCATTCAGTAGTTCTTGGGTTGTTTCACTGAAAAATCAAAAATGTAAGTCAGGTGATCACCATAACTTTTTTGGAGACATCATCTGGGGATCATTGACGTCTGTTTAAAGTTTCATGGCAAACTGTCCAATAGATGTTGAGATATTTCAGTCTGGACCAAAGTGCTAGACTGACTCATTCCCATCACTCGATCTGCTGCTCACTAAACATGCTAATCAATCAAATGACATCATATCAGTAGTATCTGGGGTGCAGCACTGATGAAATGTGATTAGAGTTTGACAACTTTGACAAAATGACAACTCAAAATTTCAAGGCAGCTTACTACAATAGTTTGAGTTTTGAGCCCAACTTAAACTCTAAAGCTTTGAAACAAGTTATAAAAAAAAAAGTTTTGCAGACCTATGATCTTAAATTGAAATAATTTACTTACGTTCTTTAAATAAACTTTAACCTTTGAGTTTTAGAAAGACTTGGGCACATGAAAATAAATGGTTCTACTTGAAAATATTGAAATATTATATTGTTGACTTGTTTACTCAACAATTTATGGAATACATTTTTTTTTTGCATTTTTCTAAAAACTCAAAGATACAAGTTTATCTGAAGAATAAAAGTAAATTATCTCAACAAAAGATCAGTGGTTGGTAAAACTTTTTTTAAAACTTAAGAGTTTGAGTTGGGGTTAAAACTCAAAAAGTAGCCTTGAACTTTGTGTTTTTTCAACTTTTTCCATTTTTCCAGTGTATCACCCCCTCATAACAGTTTGTACTGGCTTGAAAGGCTCTTTCACCTGTTTCTCTCCACACACACACACACACACACACACACACACTCACACACACACACACACACACACACACACACACACACACACGCCACCTTTCCAGTGTAGTCAGCTTCTTTAGAAATGGGAGTGAAGGGAGTGGTGATACAGACTGTCTGTGTTCTCTGACCCCTCACCCACCAGAGGTCAGACTCCTCCACCTCGTCCTGCCCTCCTCTGTCTCGCTGCCAGCAACAGAGGAGGACAGGAGGACCTGGACGGAGGAAGGGAGGTGGACAGGGAAGACCGGGGAGTCACTGTCTATTGTTGCCATATGTTGGAGCTACACGTCACCGAGGGAACACAGGAGTGAAAAATGATATTTTCCCCACAGCTAGAAGGACCTATTTCTCATAGATACTTGGCCTAGAAACCATACTGTTCCTCCTCCACGAATCTTACAAATCTTTAACGGTGACTTAACCAAAACCAGACAAGCAAAGGCTGATGGGAGAGTGGGAGCAGCTGAGGAAAGTTTTAAAGTATATGTGCTATGCATGAACAAATCCTATATAATATTTTTTGGTTGCCAAAAAGTCATTCACAGACAAAAAAAAATACATGTTACTTATGTTTGGGGTGAATTAGACGTCTGCGTAAAAGGATCAGAATCAGAATCAGATTCATTGCTGAGTAGGTTTGTTTTCATTAACCCTGTTTTATAGTTAAGGTCTCTGGAAGCCCAACAGAAGTAATGATGCACGACTTTTGCAGATATCTGATATGCTGATATTTTCCAGCTCATTTTGGCTGATTGCTGATGCCTGAACTGACACATGAGTATCGTGTTTCCACCTGACAGCAGAGAGAATCAAGTATTTCCCATATTGTAATTAAAAGATTATTATACCTGCTCCTATCGTGATGGCTCACTGACAGTTGCAGACATAAAATACAATACTTTACAAAATGGACACATTCACTGAGTGAAATAAGAAATAATGATCATAATAATCGTAATAATCAGGATCAGGATGACACCTCTTATGGGCAGTTAAATTTATAGTGTTGAAGGACCGGGATTTGGCTCCTCTTTGCCTGATCAATGCTGAGCAATTACTGCAAACAGCAGCTTTGCTATCCATTTTGAAAACCTCCACAGAGCAGACGTACTCGCATCGCATGAGCATAATAGAAGTGCTGCCTTCTTGGTCTGTCATGTTAGCAGAAATGTTAATTTTGTGCTGATATCGACGTTTCATTTTAAAGCCTTTGTTGTCCAAGACAGTTGATTTGATGATATTAGGGCTGCAGCTGCTGATTATTTTCATCTTTAATTAATCTGTCAATTATTTTTTCAATTAATCAATAATTAGTTGGTCTATAAAATGTCAGAAAATGGTGAAAAATTGCAATCACTGTTTCCAAGATGACATTCAAATGTCTTGCTTTGCCCACATCTATATATACTATTATTATTTATACATTATTATTATATATATATACATATTCAATATGCTATCATAGAGGAGTAAAGAAACCAGAAATTATTCACAATTAATTAGCTGGAATCAGAGAATTTTTACATTTTTTTCTTTAAAAAAATTACTCAAACCAATTAATTGTTTATCAAAATAGTTGGCGATTAATTTAATAATGATTAATAATCAATTATTCAATCAGTCATTTCAGCTCTGATATTAATATGCATCATCTGTTCAAAATCCTGTTAGGTCAGATGGTGGAGTATCTACTGATTTGCAAGGTTTTTTGAAGCATAGTCTTTACAACAATATAATCAATATAGAAATCTAGATTCATTACACTCACAACAGCTGACATTCTGAATAACTTACGGTTGTTGCTGCCTATTCATAGGACAGAGGCTGCATGTCCCAGTGGAGGTTATGTCTGTTCAGAAGGTTAATGTTTTGTAAAAGAGCTGATTAGAATTTAATTCCAAGAAATAAGCACTATCATGTCCAGTTTTTCAGGTTTATAAAAACCAAATGACATTAAAATCAGTTCAGAATTAAATGAGTTACAGTCGATTATGTAGTAAAGGCCGCATCTCGCAGATCTTGAATGTTCCAGTAGGGTGATGGTGCAGACGCATAGCAGAGATGAAAAACAGGGATTTATTCTTCTCCTATCATGCCTGACTTTAGTGGGTCATAACATTTCGGGTATAATGGATATCGATCTGCAGATGCTTTGGTTTAAGATGAAACGAAACTTTTCAGCGTATCAGTTTTGAAGTCATGACAAAAGCCATAATGCGACCTGCAACAGACTAGCAGGTAAAGCCTTGTTTTCACCAGAGCACAAATGCATTCCTGATTTTAAGATGCAGTTTGCAGAGAACACATGTGAAATCATGTCATGTCACTGAGCCAAGACCGTACCTTGCATTCAGCGCTACTGTGTTTATGAAGAAGACTTTTCCCTGTGCATTCAGTGGCTGTCACCTGCAATTAGGTTTTTATATCGTCTCTGTTCAAAGGCAGTGCATATTTTCCACTCTCAACCCAAAGTGGTATTCCTTGAGATTTTTCTAGCAGAGAAATTGCAGGCTGCGTGAATGCTTTTTAAGAACAGGTGGTTTTACTGTCTTTCTTCCTCCGAGAGGATTCCTCTATAGACTCCTGGAGGAAATTACAGAGAAGGTCACTGACTGTTTCCTCTGATAGCTGAGGAGAGCTCTGATATCTTTACAGTAGCTGTAACACAGCTGTGTGCACCAGAGCACACTTCTTGTTTCATGTGTTACATTTGCTCTTATCCCTCTGCTGAGGTCTGGGCTTTATTATTGGTCCTGTAGTAAAATGCAAAGTCATTGGCTGTTGCTGTCATTTAGCATCGTGATGACTGGCAGTTTACAAGCTATGTAATAATTCACAGTGTAAACCTGTCCAGTTGCCTAACTTATTCAGCCATGACACTGCTATCAGCATAAAGGCTTCACTGTGAAATCATATCTGTCTTGATGGCAGTTTCTGCGATAGTACATTTGTTTTGCAAATTAAAACAGTCCCTCCAGGATTGTGCAGACTTTTTGTAGGGAACTGTTGTGAAGATGGGTCAATGTACATGACGGCCAAAGGATTTCTGCTGTTAAAATAAGAACACCAAAATCAGGAAACAAAGTGTTTACCGTTTAGAAATGGGGAAATAATAAATGGGAAATGACCCGTTTCCCATTTTTTGTTGTGACAATAAATGAAGGGGGAAAAACAAAAAAGGACCCATTCCTGTTTTTTGTTCTGAACGTGTGCTTGTGCTCGGAGGACAACAGATTTTTGGTTCATAATGAGTAAACCAAAATCAGGAATAAAGCTGTTTACTGATCTCATTTAGAAAAAGAGAAATAAAAAATGGAAAACAACCCATTTCTCGTTTTTTTGTTTTGATACTAAAAAACAGAAACTAAAACGACCAGGTATCTGTTATAAAAAGGTTAGGATGCATGTTGCATTGTTTTTAGGCATTTTTTTTAAAGTTACCATATCATAAAGGCTCAATAGTACAACAATTCTGACACAATATGCTTCATTTGTAAATGAAGAAGTACACATGAGGAGCAAAATCTTCTCTGAGCTCAAATGCAGTCAAAAAAGCACAAAATTATGAAATATAAAAGTACACAGAGCATTGAAAAATGTGTGTCCTTTCTTATTGCTAAATTTTAGAGGGCAGGTAAGCAGATTATTTTAACCTTTTGATAGAGCTCAGATAGCTAAATGCTAAGCTAAAGACAGGAGATTATTAGCTTAGCATAAAGACTGGAAAAGGGTAAGAAGGGATCCAGGCTCTCTCCAAAGATTAAAAGAAATTTGCCTCGCACTTCTAGCTGTTAAAAAGGAGGGTCTAGCATTTTTTTTTTTTCAATTTCAATTCTCTCATTTGACTGTCGTCAGTTCCCAACATTTGTCCAATTATTGCCGGTCCGAGGGAGGTAGGAGGGATACACTTCCTACACCGTGCATCTGATTTGGATGTCACTGCCCTTAATTTAAAGCTGGGAGTCACTGTTTTATTTCAAATGCCGAGCCAACACAGCAATATGTCAGTGTTCTGATACTTTCTGCCTGAGCTGCGTGTTTCCCAGCAGACCACAGCGTAGCCTCATCAAACACTCGCCCTCCTGCAGCCCAGTCGTTCCCCTCCACACCTCACCCCCACCCCTGCAAAGTCTTTATTAAAGTGTCAGTGATGAAGACGCCTCTGACAGCCAAACAATGTCGTCCGTCTAAACACAGGACGTGGCGCTCACCCAGCACCCTCATACCTCCTCCTGTTTGAACAGACAGCTTTCCCAGGGCGCGCTGTCCCAAAGTAACAGCCAATACTGTGGCATTTGCAAATGTTCTGGTTTAGATTTTGTTAGCGCTACATGTCCAAATTTCCACTGAGTGGACACTGGAGGAGGAACAGTAATTCTGTCTGTAGTTTCTGTATGGAAACAGTACGCTGTCTTATAGGATTCAGATTATATCATAAGGTATTAAACACTTTTTAAATTGATTTCACAAAATCAAACTAAATGTTGCTATTTGATTTGTTGTGCTACTAGTTTGAAGCTAACTCATGACCGGTGATAACAAAACAATATACATCAGAAGTGGGATAAAGTCATTGTTTTGCAAGTTACAACTAAGTTACAAGTCTTTGCACTCAAGTCCCAAATCCAGACAGACAAGTCCCAAGTCCTAAACACTGAGGTTTGAGTACTAAACAAGTCATAATCTAACCACTCTCATTTAGTTGTTCAGCTAACGTTAGCTAAGCATACCTTACTAACTCTTCTGTTCTTTGTGCAACTTTATATGTTGAACAAAGTTGGAAGTTGTATTGTTTCCATCTAATTTTCGTCCCGCGTGTTTTTCACATCGCAGTTTGAGTTTTTTCTTGACTAGCACATAGTTTCTTTATGCTAATGAAATGATCTTTGCTATCATTTTCAGCTGAAGTTCAGTAACACAAGATTCATTTCTCATGGTTTCCTCCCTCCCAAGTCAAGTTGCAGGTTTTTGATTTTGTCATGTTGAGTAAAATCATCATATTTGTGACCTGAGTCTGACTGGAGTCCAAGTCATGTGACTTGAGTCCACACCTCTGCTGATAGATTACCAATAATAACAGTCCTTTGTAGAATTTTCGGTAAAATACAAACTCTCTGGAGCTAAAATTTTATAATTCGTAGTGCATTGTCAAAGTGATACAGAGGCTCTGCCATAACTTGAAAGCCGAGTTTACTCCATGAATGGAAACTTAGCCAACAATTGTGTAGGACATGCCCCGATGTAGATTTTTCCCATTGGTGAAGGGTATTTCTAGCTATGACATGAAAGACAGATTGAGATGTCCAGTATAGATGGCAACAATTAAGTGAGATGAAACTCCTTCTTTTCCTTCCTCATCTTAAACTTCTTTCCCTGTCCCTGCTTTTCCACATTTTCTGCTCCTTTCGTCCAGATATTTTATAGTTCCCCACTCATGATGCGGTGACGCACTCTCGGGGAGTAAGGGATTTGTTGTTCCCTGGAGAAAGAGAAGGGAGCTTTTGTCTGCTTACACGTCTGTCACTCCATTATGAGGCTGTTATGACAGAAGTTTTGCACGTACCCACATTTATGGGTTGTTCCTTTTCTGTGCAGTGCAATAAGAGGGTGACAGCTGCTAACAGCAGTCCAGACTAAACAACCAGTCAATCCCCTTTAAGCTCTAACTTTGTCTGATTTACTTTTCACAAGTCAGGGACAAAATAGGATGAAGTTAAATGTAAATACACCTCCTGTCTGTCCATCAAGGGTCTCTAACACAGCTCAGCTTGGTCTATTTTAGTGTCATCTTGACATGATGCTACTTTTAGCCACTTATCAGTACCGAAACACTCTAATACACACACGTGTGTGTGCCAGTAAAGAGAAACGTGACTCGTAAGTGTAGTTCTGACCAATATGTGTTTGTGAAGCTGCCACCAGCTGATAGCTTGAGGTGATGACATCTTTAAATTTGATTCCTAATTTACAAGGATACAGGGTTTCATCCAGACTTCACTCTTGGCACAAGTGTTGGGACTGTCATGGGACACAAATACAGGGGAGGACACTTCTCTAGAACATGGTAAAAACAACGCCATTTGAAGGCAACAAAACTTCATTGCCATCCATTTGATATTTGTCAAGATATCTCACTCTGGTGAACCGACAGGTATTGCTATTCATAGAGCCACACTACTAGCAGTGTAAAAACTCAGTCAGTTACTGTCTTGAAGTTTCTGTCACACAAAAAGTAAAATGTGATATTCTAAAAAACGGAATAACTGATTTGTCTGACCTGATTACAGACAACCTAAATAATATTTTTCATTTGTGTATCTTTTTTAAGATAATTTTGGATTTAAAAAAACAAACAAAACAAAACTGTAATCCAAGATATTTAGGACCAGCTTTCCCAAACTGATGGAGCTGCTGTGTATTTTCACAGGTTTTCATCACTGGTGCAGACTTATATATCCACACCTCCACAATGTATAAATATTTGCTGTGTAGCAGCTGCTAGCAGCAGTATTGACCTCTGGTTGTTCACTAAACTCAATAGCTTCGTGGTTATAGGCTATATAATCAAAAGATTGCTGATGGTCTTTATCGGCTGTCCCTGTGCTTTTTGAGTAAGAAAAGAGGCATGGATGAAGAAATGCAATGTTTGAAGTTTGATCAAGATCAGGAAGCAGCTCAAGGTTCTACAAAAGTTCAACTCAAGGTACAATGTATTACCCACAGTAGATGGCAGTTGAAACACCTCTAGTTTGTGGAAGCAGCAGGAGTACTTTCACGACTCTGGCTTGCTGATAGACAGCCCTTTTCCAACAGGAAGACAGACTTCCTTGGCAAAAACAATCCTTTTATCACACAGGAGTACTGCCTCAATCTGTGACTTTGTTAAACCCAAAATAACTGTGTAAGAAACAAAGGTCACTGAATAATGCAAAAAACTAACCAATCCAGGCAATGGTAGACCAACAATCACTGATTTCGTCATGCAGTTTGGTGGCTTTGGAAAGAGCATATTTGGCTTATATAACAGCGGTTTCTTGACAAAAAAAAATGCTGACTGACAACAAGTTAAAGTGGTGAAAATACTCTAAATCTAGCGTACATTTTTTTTTACAGGTGTCTAAAATACATGTTGATGCTGACCGTGACCACAGAAGTATGTTGCTTAGCTTCTGACGCTAAACTGTGGGGTGCTGACTGCCATCTACTACAGGCAGGTATAACATTGTAACTCATACAACCCTACTTTTAAAAAAAACACACTACCCTTTTAAAGTGATGTTGAATTTTTGTAGAACCTTGAGCTCATACAACCCCACTTCAAAAAATCTGAACTATCCCTTTAAGGCAGTGTTGGTCAGAGATGCTGTCTTGCTGACATCAGATCATAAGGTGCAGAGTCGATCCAACAGATATCAGTTGGTGTCTTTGTGCGAACTCATGAGGTTCTGGTGCCAAAGTGTTTGTGTATGCGTGCGTTCATGCATCAGTATGTTAAGTGTAAGCACCAGTGTGTTCTGCCAGCAAAAAAAAAAAAAAAGACCTCGAGATACCAGAGAGTTTACAGGAACCTCAGCAGCTCCGCTATCATGTTTCCCCCTCCTCTCCTCCTCTGACCCGCTGTGGACGTCTGATCATCTGAGTACTTAAGCCTGGAAAGCTCCCCTCCCCAAAGCCAGACATTCTGCAATTTGTCTCCCTCCTCCAGCTGTTTCTGCCTCACTACCCCAGCCCTCATTTCCCATCATGCAACATATACAAACGCTCCCTTCTGCCTTCCTCACCTTTTCATGCATAATGATATTTCCTCCAGAAGTCCTCACTTTTTCCCCTTATTCCCTTCCAGGTGTGTCATCCCCCCAACACACACACTCTCCTTTTGCCTTGTTTTAACACACACACCCCACTAACATTCCTATATGGTGAGCTCAGCCAAACACACACATTTACACACTACCAGCTATTTCCTCGAGTGAGCGCAGCTTGCTATCTCACAGCAGGACCGGCATATTGTTCTGTATAAGTTTGTGAGACAGGAGGGGCGACAGTAACGGTTTTAGGTTTCTGCCTTGCCAGAGGGTTGGGGTTAGAGTTTGGTTTTATTTGTGGAGGTTTTGAGATATCCATCTCTGAAGTTTCGTGCCTCCAACCAGAAATAGTGGAGGTGAACGGAAATGTATTTGTGGTGCTCATGGCATTTAAAAATAACATTTAACAGCACGCAACCATCACAATTGTGTTTACTTACGTTCTATTAAGTTGGAAACAGAAATTTCAGACACAGATTTCTCAAATAAAACAACAGAACTATCTGTATGAGTAAATACTTTTAAAGTTAAAGGAGTGAGTGAAATGGTTTTTGCTTGGTTGATCATGAAAACACCACGAATGACGCCAAATAATTACATGAGAGCATAGGTAACAATTTTCAGTTTGGTATGCCAAGCAGTTGACCTGTCCTAAATCCAACAACAGACAGCAAGGCTTGTCTGTTTTGAAAAGACAAACAAATTTTGAATGTTTTGCACTGTGGAGGCAATCTTCACAATCAGTCAGTTCAGGGGGAACCTGCACTGACAAAGCATCAGGCTACAAGTCATTTCCAAGGAAGCCAGCGACTTGCTGCTGCGAGTCAGGCATGACAAAAAAAAGTTGAACTGGCTTCAACTTTTCCCAGAGTTCAGTGACGATGCAGTCGACCATGTTTGGCCATTTTGTAGCTCTGTTGCCAGTAATGTAAATGTAAAGGCAACATATATATTAACATTATGAGTTAGCAAATGTTAGCAAAAGGCTAGATAATCTGTGTCAATCATTGGCTAACCAGCTATCATTTTGCTAACATTACCTGGCTATGTGTCACTTTTACATTAAAAAAAGAAAGTTGACCAAGGTGCAGAACTGTTATTGGACCATCCCGTTGGTTGGTTGCAACAGAGCCCTTCGTGTGTAAAGCCTGTTTGGCATCAAGCACACATGATCAGTGGTGGACTGAGGGGCAGACATGAAAAAAACAAAGGGAGCCAACTGTATGTGAATGGGCAACACTGGGCCGAAAGTCGTGATGCACTTCATCATATTCTGTCCACCGGAAGGGCCGCCTCTACCAAAGTCAACCCCATCATGTCAGCCTGCCGTGGCTTTCTTCACAGCCAGTGCATAACACTTATATACTTTAGAAAATCATCTGTCCTGCAGTGGTTTGACTTCTGAGAAACAGATGAAAATGCAAGACATTGTCTCAATACATGGGACGCAGGTTAAAAATGCTGTAAAGGACTCCTGGTCACCGTATCCAGGAGGCAGCTGATTTTTAGGGAATAAGCTCTGATAAACCCACTGCAGCAAACAGCAGACCAAGTTAGCAATTAGCTACTGAACCATTTAGCAGCTAAAGATCCAGATATTTCTCACGGAATGAGGAGTGTTGAAACTGCTCAGGAACTTGTGTCTGCTCACTTTGAGGTGACTGTAAATGAATGTGAATGTTTCCGGTTGTTTGTCTGTGTGCTTACATCATCTATCCGCTCATTTACTGGTTTCTGACAGCAGAGACGATCCGACCAGATGCTGCGGTTCTGCTTCCAAACAAGCTGACGTTATCTAAACACAGAATTGATGCATCAGACGCGCCAGCGGTGAAATAATGTTCTCGGTCATACACGGCGCAGAAATCAGCCTTGTCTATTTAATTCCACTGTGACAGCCAAGTCTGAAACACAACCAGCTGTTCGGAGTTATTAGTTGCCAAAGAGCGGAGGATCTCCAACATGGCTGCCTGAGGGAGCGCTACGTCTCCTGAAAGCCTGTTTCAGTTAACACAGATACAGTGTGACTTGTGGTTTGATACTGACCTTGAGAAAACGTGCACAGCTATCAGCGCTACACTGTTGACCTGAGTGGTGTTGTTCTGAGCCAAAGGGGCCGACTATCAACACGCCGACCTCCATCTATCTGTCTGACAGGCCCACATGGAAAGTGACAGCTTGACCCACAACCTATGTGGGTCAGCAGCACCATGCGGTTAAGAGTTTGAGATAGAAGTATCTGCTCAGGAGGGTGATTAGCTGTTTCCATTTGGCTGATTGTGTTTGGAGAAAGGAAAAAGAGCCTCGGCTGCAGGAAATAGACAAGGTCACGTAGACAGTGAAACGTGAACTCAGGACACTGATGATGTTTGACATTCAAACTTGATCTCAATCATTTTAGCTGTCAGGCTGCCAGATGACCAGATAGATTTTGGCAGCTGTCCCATCGCTGAGTGTGTCAGTGACAGCGGTGCCTGATTTAAAACAAAGACTCCTCGAGTCTTATCACAGGAGGGGAGGCAGACACACAGAACAGAACACCCTGGTGCCTCTCACGCCTACAACAATCAGCTCATTTATCCACTTCATTGAAGTTAACGCACACCGGCCTACTTTGAAGTGCGTGGAGTCGTGTCATGCTTCATTGATTTGTTTTGCTTTGTCTGAAGTCGTGTCAAAAAAGCCCACATGTTGGAGAAAAGTCCAAAAACCTGAAAAGAGTGAAATGGTCCAAGAATGACTCAATGAGCTGCGGACATCTGGATTTCTTTTTTTGTTCAAACCAGAGGAACATGATGCCCCGACTCTTTGTCTGTGATCCAAACACAACATATTGGTTTATGAATGACTCCAAACAGAACACACAAAAGTCCACAGGGGCAACAAGTACAATTGTGGCAAAAATCATTCTGCTGGCAATAAATCAATACAACGAATAAATACCACGATGATTAATTTGTGCTTTGTGCTTAAATTGCTGGCTTTCAAAACTAATTTTCCAGCTTGCGCTCTGTTTTGGAAGTAAAACACTCCACCAACAGCCCTCCTGCTGGTCGCCGGTGAAGGTCAAATATGACTTCATGCTCCTTTGAAAGCAATGAGGGGTGCTGATGTGTTGTTGTTGTTAACTCCATGATTCTGTGTGTTTCAGAGTATTGAGCGAGAGGAGCCAATCGAGGTGGATCCTGCCCCAGCACACACCGGCCTGGAGAATGGACACGCTGCTACCACAGGTAACTACCTCATAAATGTTCTACAACCTGTGTCAAACTTGTTGGTAGTCATAGCAGACCTGAAAAAAAGGGTTTTTAAAGGGGGACACCACTGATTTTACACATGGAGATCAGTTTACTAGTCATGGGGAGCAGTACTCAGCCTGTGAAAACAGTTGTGTAATGCCTTTGTGGCTTTTTGATGAGTTACAAAGTTTGAAAAAACAACCCTGAAGATGTCATCAGAGGTTATGGTTAGGTAAGGTTAGCTTGGGCTCAGAGACAACAAGTGTTAAAAGACTTGAATTTGGCAACTATGATCAGTCATAGTTATTGTTAAATTTAGTCAGCTGAAGCAATAAATTCCTCAGAACTGTTATGTTGACCAAGAAAGCCGAGTCTTCCTGTTCCTGGAGCCATGCCGATCTGTTGATTTATGCTGCTTTGACCAAAACTGCTAGCACCTAACCCTAACCCTAACTATGTACCCAGAGAACCAGTTAGTAGCACATCTCGATAGGTATCACATGTTGACAGAGCACTGGCAGTGCCTACATGTTCCAGGATGCATTCTGCATGAGCTTCTGAAGCCCACGCCCATGTTGCCATGTACCACCACTCTATGGCTGTTGGTTTGTTGGCCAAAACATAGCCACATTTACCATGGACATTCACATAAAAAGTCCCAAATTTCCCTTTAAACTAAAAAAATATATATATTTTTAAAACAAGACACTATCAGACAGGGAGGGTCTCACAAAAACATGCCATTGAGTTATATTATAGGAAATGTACGATCCAGTGTTTTTAGAGCATGAGTCATATCAGGGACTGGAAGTCAACATATCTTAGCAGTCTCTACTATATCCATTCTTTTTATACTCTGTGCAAGACACAAATCTTTATGGAATTTCAATACTAAATTACTTAGAAATTATAAGGTTGTGTGAGGTTGAAGAAGTTATAATAATAAAGAAATACTTCATGCGTTTCTGATGGTTTTTCCTTATGATGATCGTATTTGCAGTCATTTAAATTTTTCTTGTTTGCATCCAGATGGAATTAAGCAGTTCTGAGACTACTGGTGGTTATACTGGGTAGCTTCCAGTATTCAGTGTGACTCTTTGAATTGGTAGCACACACTGAGGGTAAAAAAACATCAGGACATCCAAAATAATAAGTGGAGTTGAGTTAATAAAAGCTGTGTTGGGGGGGATTTTTGACAGCTCAGTGCATCAGAATGAGCTTAAAACACAATATTGACATATTTTCCCCTCATTAACTGGGTATTGCATATTAGAAAACAGTTGCTTATTTCCACATCAAGCAGATAAGGGGCAACATTAAAATTCATTTTGAATTGTGGGCACCTGATGCATGTAAGTCCAAAATTCACTCTCTTCAAGCTCAGTTTTGGGCTCCACCAACTCCAGAGGGAAACATCTGCTTAGTTACAGTGTTTAATGTTCACTGGCCCGTCACTATCTGTGGTTTAATGCTGGGCAGGCAGTGCACAGATAGCAGAAACAGAAACCGTGAACAATGAGCTAAAAAGGTTGTGGTTGGTTTGTTACTTAGAGCAACCCTTTATACATTACACATAGTTGTTGATATATAGTTAATATAAAAGTATCAATTAGTGCAGCTTTAAGAATTCTCATTAATATGATCATTTGAAATCTTTTCATCCAACCAGAACATTCAACATTGGTACATGGGAAGATCTCTCCGCCCAGTGACGCCCCACACGAGCACACAGCCCCAGTCGCCATGCGGATGCCACACCTCCCCATCACCGCGACAACAAAGACGGCAGAAATCAAGGGCCCCGACTCCCCGAGCAGCCCTGTTGGTTCTCGGTCCTCTCCGGTCTCTGAGGCCACACCTACCAGCCATTCAGCCGCTAGCACCAAACAGACTCAACCAACAGAGGAGCCTCTCATTCAACCAGGTGGCTGATGGTCTCAATGATGATGCACTCATTTTATATTGAGAAAGTGAAAGACACACGTTCCCTATCAGAAAATACTGTTAACTTTAGCTTTCAGAGGGATTTAGTATAGAGCCCTGATTTCTATAACGTCTAGCTTCAGATATACAATCACATGGTTTTCAACACATCAGTCGTTTCCCAGATTCATTTACAAGATATTTCATGCATTATCACACGTAAGTATTTGTAACGTTGCAGCGTTCTCAAGGTATGTTTTTCCAACCAACTTAACACTCAACACAGTTTTCCCCTGGGACCTTGGCAATACACCAACCAAGTCTGATGTTGATCAGATGAACAGTTCTTGTGATATGCAAAGGAAAGTCATACACACATACTGTACATGCACACAAAGATTCCTTTCTTTATAGTTAGATGATGCTGCCTCCTTACCGCCTATTGGCCAAACGGCACAAAATTTGTCATGGTCACTCAGGCATCACATCTAAACGTGTCCACCAAATGTGGTTGCAGTAGCACAGAACTTTGAGATATGACATTATTTGTAATATAAACTGTGTCCATAGCATTTGAGTAACCTTTGAGAGCCAACTGCCATATTTTTATGGCTTGGGTCCAGAGATGTTCTGTACCAAATTTGGTGATGATTGCTCAATATTTGTAGGAAGAATAACAAAAAAAATGACAAAATGGCAGAAAATCAATCCATGCAAATGGACATGACTCATACAAATAGATTTGATTTGACCCACAGAATGCAGGAAAAAAAATTGTAGAATTTTGTTTGTGAGACTTGTCATTGAAAAGAATTCAAGAAATTTGAAGGACCTACATACACACATAAGGAGATTCCTTCCTTTCTAGTAAGAGATGGGATCTCAGATGTAGCATTTATAAAAGTCATTGTATTTTACATGTGAAAAAAAATCATCAAATTCCTTTCTCCTGTGTTTTTTCCCAACACAAATCCAGGATAATATATTTACAACGACAATTTCGCTCTTTTTTGTTACTGTTAGTATCCTCTACATGGACCCCAACACCTATCAGAGCTCTGGGATCTCCCCGCCTTCAAGGTGAGACATGCTTTCAGACACACATGCTATCCTATTAGACAATATACAACATCATGGATCTGACTTACAGTAACTGTTTGTCTTTTGCAGAGAAAGCAAATTCAGCCCCTGCTAAGTCTGTGACCTACTCAGGGCTACTGCAGCATGACAGGTGAGTGAAAGGTGACATCTCTGAAGGCTGGACAAGGTATGTTTTGCGTTGCCTGATCTTAAATGTGCTCCTGTCCTGCAGAGGCGGTGATGTAAGAAGCGACAGATCCTTCGGGCAGGTAGGAGAGAGGAAGCGGGAGCTTGTGAGGTCACAGACTCTCCCACGTAACATTGGTGCTCAGGCTCGTCGATCCATCTTTGAGAGACTGGACTCAGAAGCCACTAATAGGTAAAAGCAATAGAATGCTGCCTTCGGACTTACGATAAATACAAGTTTCCTAAGCATTAAACGATCTGACATATCCTCATCCTGCCTCTGCTCATGTACAGTCGCCCCAAACCAGTGGACTCCAAACCCAAACTGAAACGGTCTCAGAGTTTTGGGGTGTCCAGCGCCAGCAGCATCAAACAGATCCTTCTTGAGTGGTGCCGCTCCAAGACCATAGGCTACCAGGTAAACCTGCTCAGATAACAAATTACTGCTGACCATTTTCCAAACCAGATCAGTCACTGCATGAAAATCAACTGGAAAATACTTGCTTGAGATACGTAATCCAGTGTGTCTGGCTATGTTTTTGTCAAAGTGATGTTATTGTAATGTAATGGAAACTGATGCTGTGTTCATGTCGTCAAGGGAACCTTGAAGATCTGTGCTGTAAAGTCGGCAGCAGATCAGCAGCAGCAATGTTATGCAAGAAGCTAATAAATTCACGTTATCCTTTTCAAGATGTTTTCCAGCTGGTAGCCTTTTGGGTTCGACTGTCTGCTTGTGAATGTAATGTTGTTCCTCAACCTTAGGTCTCAGATAACAGAACTTCCTACCAGCACATGAACACACCACAGACCCATCCAGGCTTTCAAATGAGACATAATGCCAAACAATGTAATTTTGCCGCCAATTTTTGCAAATAGATTCCCCTAGTATTACACACTGGACCTTTGAGTTTTTTGTTGGTAGTAATGTATTTTTATTTATATGAATGCTGGGAAATACATTTAGCAGAAGACATGCCTTTGATAAGGAACTGAAGCTGGGAGGTGTTTAGGCTAGCTTAGCATTAAGGCTTTGGGAAAACAGCTAGCCTGACTCTCTTCAAAATCAAAATATATCATTCTAAACACCTGTAAAATATGCTATGTGCAAGGCTTGTCTGTTGAACAGAAGAGCAAATTTTGAAGGTTAAAAGACGATGCTAGGGGACTTCTAAAAGTAGTCACATCTTAAGTTACCTAATGTTAGCAAAAGGCTTGGTAACTGGCTAGCTAATCTACATCAATCACTAGCTAGCCAGTCACATCTGATAGCTAATTTTAGCTAACTATCTATCTAATCTACATCAATAATCAGCCAGGTAGTTAGCTAGCATTTTGCTAACATTAGCTAACTTAGGATGTGATTATATATGCAGGTCCCTCAGTAGCATCTTTTACCAGTCTTCAAAAAGTGGTTTTCTGTTCAGCAAAGACAAGCCTGGGACCTAGCATAATAGCATGGTAAACCAATCAGAGGTGTCAGGGCGGGACATGCCTTCACCATCCTGAGGGTCAAAAAAAAATATTGCGCACAGGAAACAGGAAAGGAGAAAGTTAAATGAGGTTAGGTGATGAGCACAGAGCAAAAAGGACAGGGCTTAGGAAAAGTCGATTGCCTCTCAGCTCCAGATCCTCTCACATTGGACAGACATGAAAGTGGTACCATTCTCTCTCTAAAGTGTAACTCTTGGAAAGAAAGTGACTTAGCTTGTTTCCCATAATATTGAGCTATTCCTTTAACAGGGCCGGGGCACACTTATGTAAGTGTGCCAATGTGGGAAAAACACAAATAAGTGAAAAATTTTAAATGGGCAGCTGTAGTACACAATTTGTCGCAAATTGGCTCAATGTGTAAAACCCATGAGGCCAACTCCTGTCTGTTTCATACAGCTTTAACCTGTCAGCACACAGTGCAGTGGTAATGTGTTAATAATCTCCCTCTCAGCTGCAAAGGTGTATGAAAGTGAGTGTCCTTGTGAATAAAGGTGTGCGTGACTGTGTGTGTGTTTTGGGGTGTGGAGGGTGCAGGGTAAAGGTAGTTCGAGTCACGGTTGAGAACACCGACACATTGCTGCACTCCGGTACCCTTTCCTTCGTAGCAGCCTGTGCCAGCTGCTCCATGTGGCTTTGGTTATCGTCAAGCCAGGCAAAGCCAAGACTCTTATTAAAAGGGAGCAAACACACACACACACACACACACACACACACACACACACACACACACACGAGAAGCAGAGATGTTCATCCGATGACTTGACATGCTGCGTTTCATTCAGAGCAAACTCCAGACTAATAAAGGACAGGCTTGAAATGACATGATTTCAAAAGCATGTAACAGACCAAAAGCATTAGAGGAGAGGGCAGTGTGTTTTATTCATCATAATTATGAGCCAGACAGTGAATGAGGAGATGGCTTTATGAAGCTACAACGAGCTGCCAGTCACTTTTACAAGCCATGTTCTTTTACTTCCCTCAGTCTTTCGGGTTTAACTGCTTTCTTCTGTGCACACAAAAAGATCTCGCTCACTGAAGCACATATGCGCGCTCGCCACATCATCGCCTCTTCTTCTCTGTTTCTCTGCAGAACATCGACATCCAGAACTTCTCGTCCAGTTGGAGTGATGGGATGGCTTTCTGCGCTCTGGTGCACTCCTTCTTCCCCACTGAGTTTGACTACGAGTCTCTGTCGCCGGCCAACCGCAAACACAACTTTGAGCTGGCCTTTGGAACTGCAGAGTGAGTGATATATCAGAAGTAATGATGCAGTTTAATTGATTGTAGTCATTATAGAACTGATCGTGCTCATTAAAGGTGCAGTAATCATCAAATACTGAGGTTTTGGGAACGAGACTCAACACTGACCTGTGATTGGCCAGTGGTGATTGGTCAGACTCGATTTAGCCTGAAACCAGAGCCGAGAGGAGGAGCAGATCGTTTTCTCTCAGACCACTTGAATTACATCATGGTCAAAATTTATTGTGGAACTTTTTCCCATGATGATGCCAAAAATAAGCTCATCATGAGATGTTTTGATCACATCACATTTAATAACAGCTTTGTTTTTAGAGGTTTTCAAACCTGAAAAGAATAAAAGTCTGTATATCAGTATTTTTTTTTTCCTTTTAAACATTAATTAGACATAATCATATATAGTGAAAACCTGGGAATTTGCAGCTTTATTGCTTTTCAGAAATGAATCAACATAATTCTGCAATCAATTTTTACCTTTTGTTTGTTTTGTTATCATTTGAATGCTTTGACAACCTTAGCATTGTGGTCTTTTTTTAAAGGAGTAGTTAAACATTTTTGGAAAAGCACGTATTTGCAGTCTTTACAAGAGTGATATGAGGACAAAGTGAAATAAACAGGCCTTTTTAATCCTATTAGATAATATTATTTACCATTTTATGTACCTATTTAGGGCGGCACGGTGGTGCAGTGGTTAGCACTGCTGCCTCACAGCAAGAAGGTCCTGAGTTCGATCCCCCCACTCCCCGGCTGGAGCAGGGCCTTTCTGTGTGGAGTTTGCATGTTCTCCCCGTGTCTGCGTGGGTTCTCTCCGGGTTCTCCGGCTTCCTCCCACAGTCCAAAGACATGCATGTTAGGTTAATTGGTGAGGTGAGGTATGAATGTGAGTGTGAGTGGTTGTCTGTCTATGTGTGTCAGCCCTGCGATGAACTGGCGACTTGTCCAGAGTGTACCCCGCCTCTCGCCCAATGTCAGCTGGGATAGACTCCAGCAGCCCCGCGACCCTTACGGACTAAGTGGTTACAGGAAATGAATGAATGAATGTACCTATTTAACAATGTATGCCAAAATAAACCAAAACAATTTCTTTGTATTCCATTATCAATATCCACTCATGTTATCTAAAGAAAAAACAAAATATGAAGTGTGCTTACGTGGGCTTGAACCAACCAGTTTCAGCCAATAATAACATGACATTCACCCATAAATCAATAAACTTTTAGCAGCATAGAGCTAAGATTCATTAGTTGGCAAGCTAGCTAGCTAACGGTATGGTACAGTTTTGTCACAGTGAGGTAGCCAGGTTTTTCCTACACTAAAATCTGAGCTCATCAACCTGTCTGGCCACCCGTGTTGCAGACCCTGATGCAGTGCAGAAGTCCTGGGCAATGAAGAAACTGTTGTTTTCCAAGAAATACATACAAGTACACACTTTACACAAAATACACATTGCCTTTTAAGATTTCTGGTTTACATTGTCAGGTGTATTTTTGAGTTTTGAAGAAAGGCAGGCTAACTGTTTCCCTCTGGGTCCCATGACATTTTTTTTTTATGCCAACTATTCCAGAAAAAAAAGCCCATTGCTCCAAACTTACACACACAATTTAACTGACATAACTAACATATTTATTTTAACACAAACCATGATATTTTCTTAAACCTAATCCAACTCACAATGTTAACCACATCTTCATTATTGTTACCATGACAACAAAAATCACCTGGCTATGACAAAGCTTACCTGACTGTTGTTACCATGACAAAGAAGATCACCTGATGACGGTCACCTGATTTTTGCATGTCAAAATAAACTGAAGCTACCAAGGGAAGGAGTTTCAGAGAGTGCGATGTTCGGATGTTCGGAAGATTGGGCCTTCAGAGCTGTGGGCTTTTGTTTCTGGGACAGTGGGCTGTTGGACAACTGGGCTTCTGGTCCAGTGGGACATATTTTCTAAAATGTGTGAATGTTCCTTTAAAGCCACAATAGAAATTGCTGAAATAACGTAACTGAGTGGTCTCATTATGCAGCAGCAGAAAGACGTATTCGTTAGTGGGGAGTCAGTGGTTTGTGAGTTTTGCTGAATTGGCCTTAAAGTTATTTATTGGCCTTAACTGCATCAACAATGCAAGTCCTCACTTTATTGTGGCTGAATGTCTCTTAATTTGTTTTCTTTGTTGCTTTTGTTTTACAGCCCTCTGCAAAGTTATTATTAACACAACACACACATTTTATATGGTGGTATTCCTGCCTATCCTGTCTGTTCCACCACGCTGTTTTCTTTTATATGTTTGGTGAAAGGTGTGCATTCCTTCTGCCTGACTCCATGACTGCACAGAACGTGGACTATTGTTTCAGCAGACTGATACTGTAGAGTACATACAGGCTGCACTCCACACTCTGAGAAATAAGGGTTCCAAAAGGGTTCTTCCTCAAGGGCTGAGGTTCTACCCAGAGCCATTTGCTTCTGTAGAACCCTTTTTTAGAGAAGCAGTTTGTCAAAGTTTCTTTTGTAAGGCTAAGGGGTCCTTTAAGAACCCTCATCGGCCAAAGAACCCTTTTGGGAAGAAAGGGTTCTTTGAGGATTGTTGGATTCCTTGAAGTACTCTTTTGTTAAGGGGTTTTTGTACCATAATATGTAAGGGTTCTAGGTAGAACTCCTTGGGTGGGTTCTTGATAAAACGTTCAGAATATGGAAGAGTTCTCAGTAGAACTCCCTGACTGTGATCTAGGTAAAACCCTTTGACTGTAAAAAGGTTCTAGGTAGAACACCCTGAGTGCATTCTAGATAAAACCCTTGGAATATAAAAAAGGTTCTCGTCAGAACCCCCTGAATGTGTTCTAGACAAAACCATTGGAATATGGAAAGGTTCTCAATAGAGGTCCCTGAGTGTGTTCAAAATAAAACCCTTGGAATATAAAAGAGGTTCTCAGTAGAACCCCCTGGGTGGGTTCTCATTAGCTCTCTTGGAAGGTAGAAAGGTTCTGGATAGAACCCCCAGAGAGGGTTCTAGGTGAAACCATAGCACTATAGGAGGATTATAGGAGCAATATAGGAGGAGTTTTCACCTAGAACCTCTCGTAGGGGGTTCTAAGTGAAACCTTTCACAGTTGGTTCGAGGTCTAACCCTTTATGCTGGATTCTAGGTAGAAAGGTTCCAAGTCATTTCTAAGAGTGTATAGATCAGACGTTATACATGACATCATCACTGTACATCAGGGCTTAAAGACTGATTTAAGAATGTGTTATTCTTTGACTGATAGCGCTGCTGCAGAATTAAGCTGATTTGACTGAAAAACAATATTCACTTGGTCACAGAATCAATCCTTCATATACAGTGTCAGCTTTAGATTTGACCTCTTAAAGAGATCACACAGCAGAGACTTATAGCACAGTAAATGTATATGAATTATGACACACGTGCTGTTGTTCCTTAACTCCTCAAAACATGTTTGTTAGAATGTAAAGGAAAATTCTATGTTTTCAGCAGAACTGTCCAAGACACAATATTAGATGCAGATTACGGCTTTAGAGAAGTTAGATCAGTGTGTCAGGCTGACACGGGCGGATTTCTCATCTTCTTCTTCATACTTCATTGTGTTTCACCGTGTAGAGCTGAAACAGTCAGTCAACCAGAAGAATCAGCAGAAAATTAATGGTTTTGATGATTGGCAGTTGGAATTATTTGAAGTGGAGTTGTATGAGGTACTTACTGAAAGTCAGAGTTAACTACAGTAGATGTCAGTCTGCACGACCTAGAGGAGTCTCAGCATTGCACTGCTATAGACAGGTTCAGCAGCAAAATGTATTTTAGCCACCTAAAAAAGGCCAATCTTAAACAAATTAACATCAGTTTAAGTGCATACATTTAGAATATTTTCACTGTTTAACCTTGCGGTGAGAGTCTTTTCCAGCAGCTAACAGGTGTTATATTAGACAAGTATTGCTCTCTCTTGCTCGATCAGAGTCAACTGGTGAAATCGGTCATTTTACCGTGCAGAACAGCGAGCCAGCTGCCTCGATCTGTTATTTTCTTTGTGTCATTATGCGACTTTGGTGAACCCAAACTAACCTTTTAAAACACTGTAATAGCACATAATAGCATAAGAAAACTAACACATCAAGGCAGCAGCAGATCAGTAACTCCCATACTGTACATGGTAAAATTACTGATTTTGCCAAAGGACTCTGGTTGGTTTGGAGAGAGTGATATTTGACTTATATAACAGCAGTTTCTTGTCAAAAAAAAGGCTGTTTGACAGGAAGGCGAACTGGTGAAAATATTTAAAATATAGCGTTGACTACTGTAGGTAATACACTGACAATGGAAACCTTAAAATAATCCAAACTGGGGCGCTTGGATAACTCAGTTGCTAGTGCGTGCACCCCATGTATGGAAGCTGTGAGTCCTCTGCAGCGGCCGTGGGTTCGATTCACGCCCATGGCCCTTTGCTGCATGTTATTCCCCAACTCTCTCTCCCCATTTCCTGTCATGTCTTCAGCTGTCCTGTCATTAAAGGGATAAAATGCCCAAAAAATAAAAATATATAATCCAAACTATTATATGTCACCCTTTTCCACTTCTTCCTTAAATTTTGCAGACCACTTACTAGACCAAAGACACTTAAACTGATTCATCTGAATTCATCTTTGATCAGTTTCTACACACTTATTCATGAATGTAAACTGTTCAATTGTCCCTAAATTCTGACATTAGAAAATCCTGTTTTAGTTGAGTTGTAGTTGATATTCCTGCATCATAAAAATTTCCCTTCTGACTTTCTATCCTCTGTTTCTCCAGAGTGAAGGCAGGCTGCGATCGGCTGATCGAGGTGGACGACATGATGATAATGGGTCGTAAACCCGACCCCATGTGTGTCTTCACCTACGTCCAGTCCCTCTACAACCACCTGCGCAAGTTTGAGTGAAGCTCAGAGGATCTCATTTGATGAACTCGTCCTCTTTCAGTGTCTTCTTCAGTCTCTGTTTCAGCCAAGTGGAGATCCACAGATGGCAACGGGAGCACTTTGAAAAGACTTCACTGCCCCCCGGTGGTGGATTAGTGAACATTCATCCACACGCTGCAGAAGAAGTGCTCATAACTGGGATCACAGATACACAGTGGACACGGTGACTCATGGGGAGAATACTGTGATGAAGAAGACAAATTTAAACATAAATGTCAGGGCTGGTTTGTCAATGGTAGTTTTTTTCTGTGTGTGTGTGTGTGTGTGTGTGTGTGTGATTGAGATGTATTGGACAAAAAGTTGCTGTGTTGTACAAATCTTTATTATCATCACACCTGTTTGAAAGTGAGTGTCCACATTAACCTTTAATATTGCACCAATAGAGAGGATGTGTTTCACAAATGTCACTAAGTAACTCAACTGTTTGTGATGAAGCAGAGCACACTGTGGGACAGAGTGTCTGTCGGAGTCTTACGGAAAATAAAATGATGTGTTAGTAAAATGCAGCTGATTGCTGACTGATATTTACATCCACATATGCTGTGATACTGAGATGATGTTGAGATATGGGAAATGAAACCAATAAACTGTACTGTTTGACACCATAATGTGGACATTCTGTTCTTTAGTGGGGATCAAAGAGGCACGTTTGAGTTGTAATTGTAAATTGTAACATCTCAAACCGCTGATAAAAAGAAAGAAAGAAAGTATTTTGCTATATTGCATGGGTTTTCAACAAGAGGTCTGAGACCCCTAGGGGATCCATAGAGTTACTACATGGAGTACCCCAAAATTATTCAATATTATTCGATTTTTTTAAATACAATATATGGAGTTGGGTGTCCCTGCTCCGTCTCTCTATCAGCTAAGGGTCTATGGCCTGAAAATCTATAAAGATGCCCGGTGTATTAAAATTACAGTCTGTTAAATTATATCTGTTCATAATTCTGCTTCCTTTTTCCAAGAAAAAACAGACAGTAGTGATTATGATTTGGAGGTGAACTTCATTGCTTTCTGTCTCCACTGTTCATTTCACCTGTTACTTTGGGTTACAGGTGTTGCTTTTTGATTCAGCATTCTTAAAGGGACAGTTAACCCTGACATCAAAAATACATATTTTTTCTCTAATCTATGGAACTATCTATCCATCTAGATTGTTTTGGTGTGAGTTGCTTTATAGCAGAAAAAAAAACATTAAAACAAAACATCAGAGGTCTTTAACTGGTTATTCAAGATAATCCACAAGACGATGTTGTGAGCAGTTTCATGTAGGAACTACTTTCTTAACTGCATCCAGTAACCACATCACCGTTCAGAAGGAAACATGGACGAGAGGTTAAAGTTTATTGTATATGATGGTGTTGAAAATTACAGGAAGTGAATGTAGGTAAAGATCAGTGACCTTCACAGCTGTTGGAAAACTGCTGCTTGACCCAGTACACTCTGTCACCATCGCTGAGTGATTCGGTGACCTTTGGTCATCACAACTTTATCCCATCTCATCAGACCATCTCTCCTCTGATCTGAGCACTCATGAACAACTGGCTTTAAACAAAGAGCTCAGTGTGACAGACAGACAGAAGAATATGAATATGTGACATCATGTGGGTGACAGGAACCTTACACAAGAGATAAACTGCTTATTTTATCATATTTTGAATTACAGTGTATCACTCTGTATGAATAATCCCTGCCTGTTTACTTTTTAAATGAAGTGCTCTCATGCATTGAATTTGGCCTCAGTATTAAACTTTATATTCAAACAAATGAGAATTTGTGTCACATTAGCTCTACTTGTTTAATACATCAGGTGTTAGAGAAAGCTCATCAGAGGTTCTCAATTTTTTTTTTCTGCTCAGGACCTCTTACAAGATAGAGGATATACTGGAGATCCATGTATGACCTTTGGAGGAAGATTTATATTACTGATTTTAGTAAGTAGCCGTGTAATAAGTGAGATAATGTACAGTGAGCAGGTCATTTTTGCGAGGTAAACTCTGGCAAGGTTTATTTCAAAATAATGACCTGCTCACTGTACATTATCTCACTTATCACACAGCTACTTACTAAAATCAATCATTTAACACAAAACCCTGATTTAGAAAAGATTTATTGATTTAAAAATGCTTTTATTGCTCATCTAGAGTCTATCAGAACTACATTCATAACAATGGTCTGCCATTCATAGAAATGGTCAGCAATGGACCATTCAGAATCAAGTATTTATTTAATATTCCTTAAACTATGAAGCCTTTTGTGATAAATAAATAAACATGTATTTACAGAATGTAAGGGTGTATAGGAAATTATTTTAAAATGGTTATTAACAATTTAATAAAATGTAATTGCTATCAAATCGACCAAATAATAAATAATGTGCTTTGGAATTATTTGGTCAATTTAATAACAATTTTAAAATAATTCCTGAATTATTTCCCCCCAAAAATGAAGACATATTTCCACCAACAATCTTCTTATATAAACGGACAAAATGTAACGATAAATGCAGACTCATTGTTCAAATATACATATATAATATATATATGCTGTATCCTCCAGACTCTTCAAATACAGGCAGCAGTTGATAATACATAATGGCATGCAGCCTGAAAACAAGTTGGGATTAATCAGAGGTGAACAACACCTGGATTTGCTGGGTGTTTTATCTGATGTGTGTATAAAAAGCTCTGACTCCTCCTGTCAGCAGCAGAGGAGGCCGAGCCGAGCAGTGTGTGTGTGTTTGTGAGTGTGTGTGTGTGTGTCTGTGTGGAGTTATGGCTCTGTTCATGGACCCAGACTTCTCTTTACTGAAGCAGAACCAGCAGAAAGACATCATGGATTTTAAGGCGTTATTTGAAGAACAGGATCACTGTAAAGGTGAGTGCAGTTTAGATCATCATTTGAACAAAATTATTTCAATTAAACTCAATAAAACATTATAAATATAAATTCATCATTAAACCGTTATATGGGCGAGTCAACTGCCATCTTTAGCATGAAAATTAATTAAAGTAAATTATTATTATTTAATTAAGTAAATTCGATTAATATGACGTTTTTAATGGAAAAAGAGGACAGTCGCAAAATCACAGCAAAAATTAGACAGACGGAATTATCCCATAAATAAAATAATAAGTTAAAAAGAAATGTGCGCCTTTTAAGACAATGTAAACATTAAAAATATTACTTAAAATATTTAGAAATGTATTTGCAAAAATCGTTTCACAGTAAAAAAACAAACAAACATCGTTTTATAATTTTATATTGTAGTTTAATAAACATCTTTAGCTTGTGATTTAACGCACAATTCGGTGCGTTTCGATCTTAAGTAATAAGAAAATAAGATATTTTTTCCCTCGCCAAAACAATACTTTTATCTCCCACCTTCTTATTTAATTTAATTTCATTTCATTTCATTTAATTTCATTTCATTTAATTTAATTTTTTTATATTCTATGTTAAATATTTACCCTCCCTGTGTGATCTTCCATGATAAGACGGCCGGGCTGAGAGCGCAGCGTCCTCTCCGGAGCCGGACAGAGCCGCCGCGGCGGGTCTGATGGAGGGCCAGAGGAAGAGGAAGAGGACCATCTTCAGCAGAGCCCAGCTGTCGGAGCTGGAGCAGGCCTTCGCTGTGACTCCTTACCCGGACATCACCCTGAGGGAGAGGCTGGCCGCGCACACACACCTGCCCGAGAGCAAGATACAGGTGAGTCTGCTTCAGCTCTCAGCTTCAAAACTCCTCCAAACCCCTTTAAAATCATACTTAAAAATATCTGATCCGCAGCTTAGTACAGGTCAGTGTTGTAATTTATTTTGAGATGTTGGTCAGGAATCTGGAAAAAAAATAAATAAATATATATATATATATATATATATATATATATATATATATGTATATATATATATATATATATATATATATATATATATATACTAGGCCTATTTTAATCAAATGCACAGAGCGTTTTTGTTTGAGTATTTTGTGTTTTAGGTCACTCTTTCTGTTGTATTTGCAGTCCCCAAGTTGCTCGTTTATATTAGACTATATTAATATACTAAACACAATTTATAGTGTATAATGTAAACACAGGTGTTACTAATGACATAATTAAGGCCCTGTTCCATTTAGTGTAGCAGAGCCTAGCAGCTCTCTGACTCTGTTTGACCTGAATGAAACAGGACTTTAATTGTCAGCTGGTACCTGAGTTTATTCTACTATTTCATGTCAAAACAGCTGCTGGGAAAATGTCTGTTGTTTGTTTGAAAATACAGAGGAGACTAGCAATGGTTGCAAAACTTTTTGAATTTCTCTCAGTTTCTCTGAGGTTTTCTGGACTAGACCAACCATATATTGGACTTACATATTTACTCTGATTGTAATGAAATTTAAAGCTACTGCAAGGAGTTTTAAGCTTGTTATGAAACCATCTCAGTTTATTACTGATGCCTCTACATGACCTACACCATCATACAAGACTTTCCATGAGAAGATAAGCTATTCCTATATTGTTGTGTTTAATGGCTGCCACCAAGTCGGATCCTCTAGGTTGAGTTTCCCGAAAGGTACACACACAAACAGCAAAACCCCACAATGTTTACAAAAATACAGCTGTATGATCTGTTTTGATATGACTGCTTAGCTTGGGGATGGTTGTAAAACCTGGTGTAGGTGTCTCCAGTCTGCCTGATTCCAGCTTATTTTGTTCCACAAAGAATGACTTGATCCAAGTCTTGTATTTAAAGAGGTGCAGTCCTGTACTCAGGTGGGGAGGGGCATCCATATTTCTCTGAGTACAAAATGTAGCAAATAAATAATATTTTTTTTTTTTTTTTTAAAAAAAAGCTCTTTGTTTTAACTTAGAAAGCAAGTGTCCTGACTGCCTTGATTTTTTTTAAGTTGACTGAACTTGAAAAGAGAAGTTGAAGTAATTCTGCAATGACTTAAAATAATTACATTTTAATAGTCAAACAAACTTGAGAAAAAGTGTTATTAAAGCTTAAGTTGAACCAAAACGTCTTCAGACACTCAGCAAATTTTAATCATATATGTTTTCTTCAAACTATAAAAAAGGAGGGTCTCATGAGAGTTTTGACTCTCAATCAGTGCATGCTGGGAAGTCTGCTAATGTGCTGAAAATGTTTCTTTAGAAACTTAATTTAATGAGTACTTTCATTCAACCCATCATTTCAAGTTTAAGGACCTCAAGTTCAAAGAACTCATGTTTATGAGTTCTGAAGTGTTCTGAAAATAAAGTTCTAGTTTACTTCATGTAAACAAATAAAACTTTTTTTGTTAAGTTAATGAGAAATGATTAGTTGATTCCAACAAATTTCTGTGTGATTTCTTACAATGTATTTATTGTACAAAACCAACTGTTTTTAAAAAACAATTTTTGTCACACTTCAGTAAATGTGAACTGCAATCTTGGGTTTCCTGAAAAGCACACAGACAAATAACAAGAGAAATTTGTATTTGGGTGAGCTATAATTTTATGTACCCTACATTTACTTTGTTTACTTTAAACTTTTACTTTTACACAATTACTTCATGCTGAAAAATATTGTGTGTGGTCTCGTCCCCAGTCAGCCATTTTTAGTGAAGATAACCATAACATTAAATGTTGCTCAAAAACGAAAAACTTGACCCAAGAACTGCATTTAAATAAACCTTGCCATTTTGCACAGGTTTGGTTCCAAAACAGAAGAGCCAGAAGTATCAAGACTGGGAGACTCCCCAAGTCCTCCAAGTCTGTCCTGGGAGGTCGGGGGGTTGTTGATCCGTCCTCTGGGGAGCCTGCGACCTCTGCTTTCCTTGCCTCAACCACCCTGGCAGACATATTCAGGCCGGAGCAGAACCACGCCTGTGAGGACGTCCCACAGATGTATTCTGACTGGATCCAAATCTACAGCAACCAAGTGTCATCGCCTCCATCCTCGTCATCCCTGCACCACCAGCAGCAGCCCACGCTGGGCTCCTCAAAACCCTCAGAGTCTCGTCTCTGGGAGGAGGAGCAGCACCACCAGCGCCAGCACCTGGGACCCACCCTCCCCGGCTTCCTCCCTGCTTCTTTCCCTCAGCCAGTCACCAGGCAGCCCCACCACTCTGCCTCCACCCGCTCCTACCAGGCCTTCAGGAACTTCAAACCCCAGACTGTGGCTCCGTCTGGGGCTCACCAGGCCGTGTACGGAGGCAGCACAGCGGGTGGAGGTCACACCTCTGTAGACCAGGTCGTCCCTTCCCATCCTCAGCCGGTGTACTGGGAGGTAACTCAGGGCCAAGGACACCACCACCCACACCACCACCACCACCATCACCACCCACAGATGGGTCCACAGACCTCCATGGGCTACATCTCAGACCTGATCTACAACGCTGCTATTGTCACCAACTTCCTGGAGTTCTGATCAGTCTGGATGTGGAGTGTGACCTGTGGGAGTTTTTCATACTGAGACTTATATTTCTGACAGAATTTCCCTTTACAACATCTGTCCTGTGTGGTACCAGAGCTGAACATTCCTCAAACATCTGCTGTTGTTTTGAAGTAGTTGTTAGTTTGTCTTTTGTCTTGTTTTCTAGTTTGTTCCAGTCATGTGTTAAATATGTTAAGGATCTTAACTTGAGTCCCAAGTCAAGTCTTTACTCAAATTCAAATTCAAATGGCTTTATGCAACATATTGCAATAACAAAAGCATTTAGATTTTGAAATGCTAAACATAATCTGTAACTTTTAGCCCACATTTTTTGCAAAATGCACTTTATTTTTTCTTGACCAGTGGATAGTTTTAATACATAAACAAAATTATCTTTGGTATAGTTTTGTCCAACTGAGCTCAGTAACGTAACGTAACATATCGTTACACACAAGCCCCAATCCCCAGTCTAAAATACTCTGGTTGAACAAGTAAAATTTAATCACTCTACTATCAAGTAAAGATCTGAAATATAACATTATTTTTATGAGCGCACTCCATATGTTATACTGCACTTTATTTTTTGTTGAACAGTTTGTCATTTTAGTATGAAAATGAAATTTGGTATAATTTTTTTCTACTGGAGCTCAGTAACATAACCTAACATAGTGCAACATAACGTAAAACATAACATAACTTAACAATGTAATGCATAATGTAAGGCATAACACAACACAAGGTAACGTAACAGAACACTCAATCCACAGTCTAAAATACCACCTTCATTTCCCATCATGCTTGATGCTTTGAAGAGTTTGTTACTTTTTGTTAGTACTCGTGTGGTGATTTATGATGGTGGTTGTCATTTTTGTGCTGGTTTAGAGTTTTAACCCTCCATGAGGTGGCTGTAACATTTCTTGAGGCCAGTAGTATTTTGTAAAAACAATTTCTAAGGGCTTATTAATTATGTTGAACGTCATTAAGAAGATGACATTACTGCGAGCTGCTTCCTGCCCCTCATTTCATGCTGCTTACCAGGGTATTTTATTTCACTCTCCACAAACCATCTGGCAACCTTGGAAATTATCTCGCAGCCCACTCGGGGGTCCCAGCCCTCAGGTTGAGAACCTCTTGTCTGAGGTCTTGTTTGTTCGATACAAACAAACTTTGTGGTCGATGCAGAACAAAACCATCAAACTGATGCAGGGAAGAAATCGTTGTTTTGTCTTGAATCTCGTCTGATCTCATTGGTTTTTGTATAATCTTGAGGAAAGTGGTGTTTTGATGAGTTTGCTACTATTTGACAGCATTATTTTACTTTAAAATGCAACAATATTTCAAATTAAGTAATGAATATATGCATACATATCGTACTGCCCTGTATGATGTATTTCCTGTGTTGATTTGAGTGCTATGTGAAATTCTGAGGCCAAAATCACAATATTTTGCATTCAAGGTTTTGTTAAATGAAAACTGAATCAAAGCAAACTGTAAACTGTGTGCATGTCTCTAGTATAATTTTGATGTTTTCTACATAAATAAAAGAGTAATTGAAGGATTTGTAGAGCAGCTCATAAACTCAGTAACCCAGCAGCTTGTCTTCACAGTGGAGTCACAGATGCCAGCTCCTGTTTTCCAGCTCTAAGCTGAACCGTGACATGTTTAATGCTGCGACCCTGCGAGTATTATCTTTCAAAACATCCTGATTAAAATGATTCCTTGTGGTAAGATACCATGACAAGAATAATTATTTTCTGAGTCAAAATATATTTGTTTCATATCTGTCTGTACTGTAAGTATCAGGATGGACAGAGGGAAGGGGGGAAAAAAATAAGAACTAAATTAAAGGCAGAGCTCAGGGTCTATCAGCTTACAGGCTCTGTAATTCTGCCTGGATTTAAGTTTAGAAATATTACATGAGAGGTATAATACAGAGGCAAATATGACAGACAGTAGAGCACACTGTTCGTCCAGCGCTGGACAGAGGTCTCTGCATATCATAATCATCTTTAATACCGAATAATCTTTCAATAAACCCTTAATCCGGGTGTCAAATCTCAGATCTTAGGAAGATACTTTTTTTTGTATTCCAGATGCAGTTACATCTTTTAATCTTTCCGCTGATATGACAGGACTTAATAAGAAGAGGATCAGATAGTTTACAAAAATAAGAATTCATATCTGGAGAAGGGATCAGACAAAACAGATCTTCTGTGTCGTATTAGGTTTTGAAATAAGATATATTGTGTTATTGTTATTGTATTATTAAGTCTTCTATCACAGCTACTGTACCTCCGGGGTACAGTAATCACTTGTTTGTTGTGTGTTATGTGTTGGTTGGCTCTATAATTCACTTCAAACCAGAAACAGTGAGCAGAGATCAGAAGACAATTCTGACCACATCTGTCAGGTAGAGATGATAAAATCACATCAGTAAACAGTGTCAGTAACTGATGCCACAGCTGGTGGGTTATTTAAAAGAGTCAAAACAAGAACAACTGTGGAGCAAAATCCAACAAACAGCTTCACAAAATAATTTAACTCAAGGTCAACTTACTAGCTTTTTCCAGGGCTTTCAACCCGGGTGTCTACTCAGGTGATAAGTATTAGTATTGATACAAAACATAAAACTGCATTAAATCACAGCGTACAAGTGGTGGTATTCTACATTGTTCTTATCATGCTAATGTGCTCACAATAACAAAGCTACTACACTGATGCTAAGCAGATATGATGATTAGCATGTTTGCCACCTTATTTTAGCTTGTAAGCCATCATTTGATAATTAGCATTAAATGCAAAGTGCAGCAGAGGCTGATCAGCAACCAAAGTATTGGACATATTTAAATTTTGACACAATGATGGTGCTAGATGAGACACTGAAGGGACAGTTAACCCAAAAATCAAACTGATAAACTTGATTGTTTTTTTTTTTATAAATATACACTGAAGTTAATGGCCGCAACATTTTCCATTGCTGTGCTCAGTAGTTCGCGGTCTCTGCTGTTGTATTTGGTGCTTCATAATGCACCACATATTTTCAATGGGAGACAGGTCTGGACTGTAGGAAGGCCAGTCTAATACCTAAACTCTTTAACTATGAAGCCACACTGCTGGAACATGAGCAGAATGTGTCTCGTCATTGTCTTGCTGAAATAAGCAGGGACGTTCCTGAAAAAGACGCTGTCTGGATGGCAGCATGTGTTGCTCAAAACCCTTATTATTTACAATGTACACAGCATCCCAACTTTTGTGTTTTGGGGGAGTGAACTGTTCCTTTAAGGGATCAGCATGGTCTGTGGAGACCATGAATGTCTGACCCAAAATTAATGTAAGACATTCTGTAGGCCAGCAGGACATTTCAGTAGGCCGACCATCCGACATTGCCATCCCTGGAGCCATGCTGCCAGTGTGGCCAAATACTCACTAGAGCATCAAAATGTATTATTAATCTGCAGCTTTGTCTGTGACCTGTTGCTGAACTTTCTGTCCTCAGCAGAACTGAATGTGTTTTGGGGTTGTGTGGCACAGACAGTGTAGGGAAGTGTTTTCATGCAATTTGTTGACAATAAGAAAAATATAGGATGGAGATTTTATAAATCTATGTTAATGTGCCATTTTAGATCACAGCCTAAATATAGTAACTTGCAGTGAGATAATTAAATAAGATTACATTTAAAGAACTCAACAGTAAGGTTTGCCTGCTTGCTTTGGGCAAGAAAAATGCCATGCAGAGCGAGTAAATCTTGCAACTCACTTCCTCAACTGTTAAAGAAGAATTAAACTATTAACTATTTTGACAGCCAATTATTGGTGTATGAAAATTTTCATGCATAAATGGCAGAAAATACTATTTTCATCATCCAAATATGGAGATTTCCTGCTGTCCTACATTTGTTATCGTGTAAAACTGAAAATCTTTAGGACAAAACAAGACATTTAAAGACATTGCCATGGACTCTGAGCAACTGGACATTTTTCGCTATTTTTTGACATTTTATGGACACTGCAGCCCTAGATTAAAAATGACAATTAACTTTAGTCTTTGGTATTTGATAAGCACTAATAAATAAAACAATTTGTATTGGGGCAAGTAGATTACTGATGCAATTGCCCTACTAGGCAATTGAAAAAAAACCCAAAACACTGAACCCTGTGATATCTTCTGAATGAACAAGAAAGTGCAGACAAAGAAAATGTACTTTATGGGGGAGCATTAGACTGACTGGAGGAATACCAACAAAATGGCTTTAGTTAGTACGGATGATTTTATTGAACACAAAAATATGAATTACATCTGAGCAAATTAACATTAATTTTTATAGGTCAGTGCCAAGGAGAAAGAGAAGAGAAAAAAAGAGGTTGTAGTTTTATGGAAAAAAAGGAAGAAATACAAAACAGCTGTAAATAAATAAGAAATGTCACTCATTTTGTGATTCCATTGCAGATGGAATGTCAGATAAATCAGTAATATATGACAGGTTTCCTTTTGATCTAATTTCCTTTCTTGTAATGTCTTAGTTTCAGTCCTGTCACTGACATGTACATCTTCAGTAACTTTAACCTTCAAAAATTACATCAATTTTCCAGTAGAATAAAAAGCAAAAAGCCCACAGAGTTTTCATGGCAGAGTGAGATGTCTGTCAGTCAGCGGGGTTCCCAGAGTTTACTACAGTCCAGTACAGTTGGCCAGTTTGTCCTTTATGGTTCCCCCAGGTCTCCCTCCATGGTCCGGACCAGAACGTACAGCTCAGCAAGGCCGACTACAGAGGCAGCGATCACTGCTGATATCACTCGCTGGAAAACAAATGTCAGAAACAATGTTAGGCAACCTTTCACAGGAAAGAGACAAACTCAAACACAACATTAAGAAGAAAACATCAGAGACACCTTTCAGTGTAATGCAGTGTCACAAAATACAGCCTCCTGTGTCACCACAGATTTGAACACCACTCTGACAATGAACTGCACTGCATGTGGCTCGGTGTACCAAAGTAGCAGCTACATGTATATTATACATGTAAAATCAAATGTTCTCTCACCGCTGCAGTGTCTGTGAACAGGTACTGACTTCCCATATATGAGCAGGCGAAAGTAGCAACCACTGTGACCAGGAAGTTGAACACGGTCACCACCACTGCTTTGACTGATCTCACTGGAGAAAGAGCAAAAAAAAAAAGTTTAGAAGCATTTCATTTTTGATGTAATGACTACATATAATTCAGTCTCTGTTTGATGAGAATAATAAGACTTATAATTATATATGTGTACCAACCTTGCATCCCAAATTCTGCTAATGTTCCACTGCGGTTGATTTCCTGAAGATAAAAAAAAATGTATTATTACATAGTAAAATATGTCCAATTCTTTATTAAGTCTAGTAATCAAAAAACGTCCTGTTACAAGAAAAATGACAAGAAATCTTACACCTAAGATAAAATAAATATGTTTTAAATGTTAACATGTACAAACCTTACCTGAGCGTTGACATTGCGTGTGATTCTGTTGTATTCCTCATTGGCCAGTTTGGCTTTGATCTTCTCCAGACGAGCCACCAGCTCAGGGTTCTGAAGTTCAGAGGGAAAAAGTCACAGTTCAGCAGACGTTTCTTCATCGGGTACTTTGAGAGATGTTCCAGTACCATTTTTTCCTTCCTGATGCTGATACATGAACTGTACACATTGGCCAATACCGTGTACCAACCTGATGCTGCTGCTGGAAAGTAGCAGGGTCCCATTTCGGGGCTAGTAAATTACGTGGTATCATATCAGTGCATAGACTCTGGAACTCGTCGATACCTGATCCAGCATTTTAGGTTTTATCCGAGAAATTTCTGATGCTGGTATTGGAACAACCCTAGCTCTCTGTGCCTCCCTTGGAAAGGATAATAATAATACACTTTAATTATAGAGAGATACAGGCATAAGTTAAAGAAGTCCCTGTGTAGTTTTATCACTGCAAAGCTTGAATGGATGCGACCGTAAAGGGGCAGTCCACCGCAAAATCAAAAATACATATTTTCCCTCTTACCTGTTGTGCTATTTGTCATCTGGATTTTTGTGTGAGTTGCAGAGTTTTGGTGATATTGGCCGTAGAGATGTCTGCCTTCTGTCCAGTATAACAGGACGAAATGGCACATTGTCAAAGTGACAAAAATACATTAGAAAAACTGTGTGTACGTGCTTATCTGGAGTCAGTCTGATAGGATCTAGGTATGATTAAATAATTTCAGTTGAAATATAGCTGTGTATTTATAGATTAATTTGCATGCAGAATATGTTCAGACCAGGCAACCATACTTGTTGTAAACTGTTTCATGTAGGAACCATTTTCTTTCTATGGCATAATCAACTGAACTATTTTCTTTCAACTAGAAAGAAGTAGTTCCTACATTAAACTGCTCACAACATGGTTTGTGGATTATCTTGAGCAACTGGGTCATGATTTCTGGAAAGATGCACTGATGTTGAATTTTTCAAAAGTATTTTTTGGCGTTTTAAGCACCACAAGCTGTGAGAAGAGAGAAGAGAAGGTAGACGACTATATGGGCGATACCTCCAAAACTTGGCAACTCACATCAAAACAGTGAAGATATATGAACAACACTACAGGCCAGAGGAAGAATGTGTATTTTTCAATTTTGGGGTGAACAGTCCCTTTAAGTTGATGGGCAGCTTGTCTCTACTCAGAGAACTGTAATGTAACCAACAATGGCATGTTCATAGTTTCACTTACTCTGGGAGGCTTCACAAACTCAGGCAGGTGCAGTGAGCTGTCCTCCAACAACTCGTGCAGGTAGAAAGGATGTCCTGGAGAAAAACAAACAACACCGTTACAAAATATATGAACATCACATATTACTGGCACAGCTAATATTTTAGTTGTAGTATTTGAGAACATGCCAAATTGGCTTGAAAAATATTTTTAGTGTAAATTTTCACTTTAGATCATTAGCTTGGAGCCACACCATGTGAACTATGTGTGTGTGCAAGTGAACAGCATGTCAGCACTTTAGGAGACTTGGATTACACCAGATGAGCAGTATGAAGGAAATTTATGTTGTTTTTCCGTTGTTTTCTCCACTTGAAAACTGGTCACCATTCACTTCAATTGTTCGGGAGATTGTGCGACACTGTTTTCCTGTGAAACTCCAGGACTGAAAAACTAAATCTGGCCTTCAGTCAGCATCAGGGTGAATAGATAATGACTGAATTTTCATTTTTGGGTGAACTATTCCTTTAAAGTTCCCTATCTATATTTTAAAAAGCTTCTCTGTCGTTATTATTTAAAAACAGAAACATTATCAATTTGATTTAAATGACAGGAAATACTGAACAGTGTTACTGAGTCATGATATTCTCACGATATTAGAGAAAAGGCGGCTGTCCCTAAAAATGACCACCTCCACCATCTGCCTCATTTAGAAATCAGTATGATTAGTACAAACATCACAGACTTTACCTTTGTCTTGAAGGTATTTCTTGAGTTTTCTTGCTGTCCTGAAGGACAGGGTTGTTGGTTCTGGTTTCTGAACAGTCTCCTCCAGCTCTTCTCTCAACCGTTCAGGCAGAGAAGAGTCCGTATTTTCCAATAACTCCGTCACCTTATTCCTGAATTTATCCCCGACGACAAATGCTGTGGCCATGATTTCAATCCAACTGACACTGACAGGAGGTCTGCAGCTATCTAGATAAATAAACCTTTAGGTAAACTGGTTCTCAGTGAAGCAAGAGGTCCAAATGTACATATGCTATCAATAAAAATGATCTTTACTATTTTTTTTAGTAATATTATCCGCTGAATTCCAGCGTTTGACAGATATAAACAGCTACGGGTAAATATATGTAACCAAGTAAGCCGCCATGTTGTTTGCCTTGTGACACGATGACGTCTACTCTCACGTGACCAACTGTGTGAAAATTTATTTCAAATTAAACTTTTTCCCAAATAGTCAAATATTATTAATAATCTTCGTAAACGATTAATGTTAATAATAAGCGACAACAATAATGTTTAATTTCATGTTGAAATAAAATGTTGCGCGCTACAGTACACGTGAGCCACTTTGGTGCCTTCATGGGCTCCTCACAAACTCGTAAAGCCGAGAGTACAGGGTTTTAACAGTTTTGACGTGCAATAAACTGCTGTGGTGAGAAACAAACATCTATATCAAATCAAACATCAAATATCAATGTTTGATCGTATTTTACTGTCAATTGAACAGAAGAATTTTAATAATTTTACTCAAGTTGCTATCCTAATCTTTAAATTATAATCAGTCAAATCTGACTTTTCTACCCCATTAAGATTTGTGTGATTAAAAATCTCAAGTATCTTTTAAGTACTAATACTTCACTGCAAAATACTCCACTACAAACATTACTCAAGTAATTGCATGTAAATATTTTCCAAATTTACTTCAAGTATGAAAAATACTCATTTGTACAGTGAAACGGTCCCTTTCAGTGTTATTTTAATTTTTTGAATTACTGTTACTGCTACATTTAGGTGTATGTATAATTTTACTGCTGTAGATATTTATAGTTGAGCTTTATATACCTCTGGCTAGTTAAATTTACAGTAATGTGTCATATTATATAAGGGCATCAGATGTTTGAAACCTGCTGAAAACTTTACAATGTTTCTAATCACAACTTGCTGTTACAATCATTTGCATTACATTATGCCAGAGAATTCCCGTCTATTTTAACAGAAAAATAACGATAAAAGCAAGTTTATCTTTTTGTAAGCATCTAGTGCTCGTGTATACGACTCTTGAGTCGTTCCTGGAACGCAGCATCAGCACAATGTCGTGAATGCGTGAGTACGCGTGCCAGGGCTGCAAAGATGGCGGCCTGTGCGTTACGCCGAGGCTTGCTGAGCACTGTCGGCAAATACAGTAAGAAGCACACACAGAGGCTAATGAGTGTGGTTGACAGCAGCAGCGTGTTTGAGGTGAACAGACCGCGGTTACAATGCCGAGCCTGTGGCCTGTCCGCCGGTGTCCAGCAGAGGAGGTTCATGTCGTCACGGTAAGAGACGCAGCCAGTGTCCTCCCCTGTCAATGCTAACATGCTAAAGACTTTAGTTAGCTAAGTACGAGCTCTTCAAGATGGCACCGTAAAGACACTGACCTCGGTTTTGGTGAGAGGGCAGAGGTCTCGAAGCGGTGTCTGCTTTGTGAGCATTGTGTGCACTCATGAGGTCATACTAGCAGCACAAAATGAGAAAAGTACAGTTGTCCTCTGCTGCTCATGAGCTAGCAGGGCAGCTAGCCAGCATGGTTTGAGCAACACCTGACACGACTGTCTGATCTGACTGCCTCTAAAGCTGCTGAGTCAATATATGTTGAAACACACAGATAGAAAATGTTAACACACACCCTGGAGAACTCTTTTCTAGTGATTTGGCATGTCTACTAATGGGTAGGATCATTAACACGATTGAAAATTGGTCAAACTGGTGCAACAATCTGTAACTTACCTAACATACTAGTATGACGCACATCTTCACCTTATGTGACCGTGTCTAAATTAATGCATTGTCAATTTAATAGCTGTTCTTTACATTTGTATAATGAGCATATGTTGTGGGATTTAATGTTGGCTCACTTATTGTATTCATTTTGAAGCTTGAAAAAAGTCCCGTTATTTTACTTTAACAGCCACTGTAACAGCTCTGGTAATAGTAATCTGTTCTTATGTAGTCACTGTTAAATTACAAAATATTTGACTTCCCCTCACAAGAAAATGTCAACAAAAACAAAAAGGCATCACAGTTGAGTTTAGTCTCACTGTGCTCACCAATGTACAATATCAGCTCACTAAAATTTTTTTGTTTTTTTACACAGTTCTGAATATTATTATAAAAGTCTGACAACATTGTGGAAAAGATCTGAAGAATGAGACCCAAGATATGTTTTGTTTAACCAGTAGCTGTTTTATGGCTCGGCGATTGGATTAAGCCAACTTTTGTGTGGCTAGTTTATACAATTTCACTTTGTGTTTTCTTAAATGCTGCACTTTGGCTGGAAAAAGGTGAGTGAGAGAGACAAAGACAGCATAGATGACAATTTTTATGATGTTTGGTTACTTACCAAAATGTGATAGTCGTGGTCAAAGAGACCTTCTTTGATGAAGCTATATCAACCACCCTGTGCAGTGGGTGCTGGTGACTCCCAAACAGAATTTAAAATGTTTTGTTTGTTTTTTCTTGCAGTACTGTGGTATTTCTTTGAGACAAAATCTGACATAACAGAGAAACGGTAATATGTTTGATTTGACAAATCATAAAATATCCATGACATATATTATCAGATAACCAAGGAAACATGTTAAGTTAAAATACTGACTTCTCTGACAACAGCACTCTAACTGTGAAATTTCTATTCTGGGCCGGAATAACTGTTTTAGTTTGCCTGTTTCACATTAATTAGAGTTCAAATTAATGCAGAATGTTTGCAAAATGAATGAGTGTCTGATTATGAGTTGTAAGAAATCATAAAAAATCTTGTAAAAGGAGCAGACCTTTAACGGTTAAATTGAGAAAAATGTTAATGGAGTCTGGTGGGCAGTGAGACAGGACGTCACTTCACTTGAAGTCCAGAGTGTTTTCAGAGCAGCAGGCTTTTGTTTTCAGGATAATGAGCTTAACTTTACGTTGACCGACAACTGCCAGTTATAAGCAGCTGATTAAATTCAGTCAAGGACTTGCTGTCGCTTGTTATTGTAAATATACAATGTTGTGCTTGTTCTGCACTCCTGCAGCCAGTTTCCTAGAGTCTGGGGAGGAGGGAGTGGAGGGGAAACAATCAAGTAAACTGTCTATACCTCCAACCCTCTTTTTGGACTAATGTACTCATTTTTGCTTATGCAATTGTTGTATATTGCTACTTTAAAGGATAGGGTCCTTGTCCTTTTGTGTGTTTTTTGTGGAGTCTCAGAAATTAAATTGTCTTTATCTGTTTAGGTTATTGTGAGAAGCTGTTGTAGCTTTCCACCCCCACAGTTAGCACAGACTCATGTTTATCCATGTCATTTTGACTCAGACTGCAGTACAAACAAAAACCTCCTCACACACCATGACCAAGCAGTTTTTTTCCTCCACTTAGCCTGGACATGTGATCAGAGCTTACAGACTTTGTGCTATCATTAGTAACATGGAGACACTCATGTTGACCATGCACACTACTGTTGATAATTTAGTAATGGAGTCCAGGCAGTTGTTGTAAAAAAAAAAGTCCATATTTTACAGATTTTTTTTTTTTAATCTGTTGTGTTGGTGACGGTTGTGGTGCAGTAATGTATGTAAGCCACACACTAAACTTTCTGTCTGGTATTCACACCAGCAGCAGTGCCTTGTGATGCAGTTAGAGGAACCTGGCTGTGGGCCAGCGCAGAAAGAAAGCAGGGGGTCCTCTTGTTTCTTTAGCTGCCTCCATCGAATCAATCACAAACAATGTGCATCGAGAAATCAGGTAGAAAGAGAGCAGCAGAGTGAAAACTATTTGCCTCTATGAGAGAAAGTTAAAGTGTGTGGACAGGTGGGTGAGTGCCCCATCATTGGTCGGAATAGCAGCAGTGATTCGATATCTCTCACTTTATTTTATGTAATCTTTGTTCATTATGTAATCGTGTCTCCTGTCTTGCCGCGGTCATTGCCAACATTTCCCCATCATGGCGACAGCTCAGTGGCACGATGACCTGCCTTCACTGCTCCAGTACAGGAGGAGAATGTGATGTGAAATGGAGAGTTCCTGTGCTTGTTGGCATGGCCAGCTGTTGGCTGAGGCTGGGTCCAGGGTTTGCAGTGGGTTGGCTATATTTAGATCTGATTATCTCTGGCCACACAGTGTATTGACATTTCCCAGATTGTTGCAGAGGTAGAAACAGAACAGAAGAGCCCAAGTCAAAATGTGTTGAAGAGCTGTGAAGGCCATGTACATGAATCAATACATGTTTGTATTGATTCGTGCATGAGGAAGCACATGCACTCACGTAGGCAGGTGAGCACATGATCCTGCTGCCAGTTTCACATTAGTCTGATGATTGCCAATTAGTGGGAATAAACAAAGGAAGCAAGGCACCAACAAAGGCAACAAAGAAGACGATTGTTAGCAAGAAACCATTGATGTAAAGAATGCATTACATCATCATCAGTACAAGGTGTTTGATAATGTTTATAAGTAAGATAAAGAAGGGGACTAATGCGTGTTGCTCTTCTGTGGCTCATGTGTTGTGTAGCCGGCTGGTGTCTGCTCTGCCTTTGATTGAACTACAGAGAGGGAGTTCGCTCCATTTCAGTGTGCCACTTAACACAAAACAAGGAGGGCTGGGAAAAAATAACCACTGTATATCAGTGGTTATTAAATAACAACAAAGACTAATGTTATCCGTCATGTTTGATCTTTAAGTATATTAATCAGAACAAAAACAGTGTGATACAGATGGAAAGCAACAAACATTCTTGCATATCGAAAATGGTATGACAGTCTCTCTTCCTTCTCCCTACAGTTGGATTTATTAACTTTGAGTGAATGATATGAGTGACAGTACCAGGGCTTTCGCTGACTAAGGTGTTTTTTCAGTCAAATCCGATTTGGACATCCAGTATGAATATTTGATGACCCATTCTTTTTTTTTCCTGTTACAGTGCACCATACTAAATTCTTACATCAGCCTACATGAGTGTGTTTTTCCAGTAAGAAAGGCATTACAATGCCTTTCTTCATCATGTGTGATGTGAAAAATTCAGATTTTCACAATCAGAGAAAACAAAAGTGTGTGTGCCTGTTTCAACATCAGCAGACCTTCAGGTTGCTGCAGTCCTGCTCTGCATGCCTCATGCTCCTCCACACAGTGAAGGAGGGATTTATTTTGACCAAACCTGAGATGGTGATTGTTGGAACGGTGGGAAGACAAAGCAAGTCTTTTCTGACCAGTGTTACTTAATTTCTGTCAATTTTGAATGAAGCTGGTGATGACGATGTTTTGCAAAAGGCGTCTGGTTGTGTAGAGCAATGAAACAACTGTTTGTCGTTAAAAAACAAAATGTATCTCACTCTTAAAAAAAGGTCTCTGGCTGTGTTCAAAACCGCATACTAACTACTACATACTATCCATACTCCATACTGCATACCCAATCCATCAGACAGTATGCAAAGCGTTTACACTACAGCGTACTGCATGATAACCCACAATGCATTGCGCTCCTGCCCGAGGGTTAAGGTTCACTTTAGCTCTAAACTCTATAAATATATCACTTTATCGAGATTTTTTTAAAAATCAGGCGAGAAAGTGGCCGTTTAGATCCTGAGTGTGCCGTTTATTTGTCCAAATACCAACCGTTTACAATTTTGTTCGGACGAATTTGGCGAAATTTAAACTAGCCGCAGTGAGCAACGCACTTCCGGTTATATTCACAAAATAAAACACCCCTTTCCCTTTCTCATACCAAAAGACCATGGTGATAAATAGTGCTTTTACTTTGAAAACAAGAAGCGAACCAACCCACAATACATCCTGCTTGACACCGCCGTTTGGACTGATCTCGTCCCGTTAACGGAATTTGACCAGTCATGATGCCTTACCGGCAGAGAGTCTTGTCGGCTATGAGACGAAGATCGGCCCGCCGTCTTCGGTACATCATGGTCGCCATCGACTTGGGCTTGTTGTCAGATGTAAATTGTATTTATTTTTTAAACTTTCTTAATAAATGTAAATCCAATGAGAAATCGCTAACAACAAACCTCATCTGGGAACTTCTACTCAAAAATCGCATACTGCCAGTGTAGACACACTGCGTACTCAAAGAGTTAGTATGAGTAGTAGGTAAGTCTGCGGTTTGGAACACAGCCTCTGTCACACTTTCCATAATGTTGTAAGACACTTTGGTGAAGTGTCTGCTGCAGCGAGTCACGCTGCACTACATTTCTATCACTCCTCTCTGCTTCCATCACAATTGCTTTTGTGTTTTGTGGTGATTTTTCGGTTTGTAAATTTTGCAGCCTGCCATGCTATTGTATTGCTCTGTGTAATGATGCAGCTAAAAAAACAAGATCTGGAACTTGTTTACCTTCTCTCTTCAGTTAACCAGCAGAGCCTGTTCTCACAAGGATTTTTTTATTTTTTTAAATAAGTGCACCAGTCATATAAAAATATGATTATGATTCCTCTGAATTCCTCATTGAAAAGGAAGGAAAAACAAAAGAAGGCTTGACTGGGTGAATCTCAGTCATATGAGAAGTCTGACTAATTATCTGAATCTTCATCTATCAGGGTTTAGCCCTAGAAAGTACAGGCTATAGCAGATGCTTCAAATCTAAAAACCTGCTCCTGTTAAGGCATTCTTTTAAGATTATTTTGTAAATTTTACATGCCCTTGAAAAACTACCAAGCTTTATCCATCTTGCTTTCAAACTTGTGGCAAACAGCACAATACAAAGGTGGATTCTAATGCCACTCAACTAAACTCCTGTCACATGCTCACTTGTGCTTCAGCCCGTAAACTTAGTCTTTACCTGCTGCCATTTTCTCCTGAGTGCCCCATTGGTACTGCAGATGTGCAACTCTTGACAAAGATGAGAGGGAAGCAAAATGGGTCACTCCTTAGCCACATCAGCTCAGGAAAAAAACGTGTTTTATTTTTCACTACTTGCTCAGTCAGGCAAGTAAGTTGTTATAATTAGTAGCCCAATGTGGCAATTTATTTGCCCTGGTCAAGCTTTATTGCTGAGCCCTGCACAGGATAAGTGTTTCACAGAGCAGATGTACAGTATAAGCTGTTGCAGACAAAAAAATGTAATTTTAGTTTGACTTTCACCATATTTCTCATGATAAATCAGGCTACCTTGTGATTATCCTTGTGATAAGAAAATAACCTGAAACCAATGTAATATTAAATCCCCCTATCCATATATTCACCTCATTAATCCCCACTCTTCATCTCTGCTGTGAAGATTAGCTTTGTAGGGAGCACAGAAGCACGCGTGTTATTTGTTTGAAGTGACCAGCTGTTGTTGTCAGTGGTAATATGTACTGTGTGTGTGTGTGTGTGTGTGTGTGTGTGTTGGAAGGATGTGAAGATTAGGTCAAACCAGTATTCCCGTTTGTTGACATTTGACAAGTTGAGTTATTTTACTCAATCTTGTCAAAGTTGTGATGGAGATTATGACTAAAGGAAAGGAGAGAGGCTGAGGAGAGGTGGCAGGATGGATGTAAATCGTCTCTGTAGGAAGGAAAATCCTGAAGCTGCTCTTTACAGCTGTGGGATTTCCTGTCGATGCTCCTCAGGGACTTATGGCCTGTTTGTGTTTGTTCCATGTATGATGCTGTTTTCATCTCGCCCCCCATGGTTTTTATACAGACCTATACATTAGTGTGATATATGTTTTTCTTTTGATGGACAAACACACACACACACATCCGCACACACACACACACACACACACACACACACACACACACACACACACACACACACACACACACACACAGACGGTCCAGTGTGTAATGGTGTTGCCTGTTTCTGGCAGGAACAGGCCTGAAGGGAAGATTTTGGAGACAGTGGGAGTGTTTGAGGCCGTGAAGCAACATGGCAAATATGAAACAGGACAGGTAAGATTCACTCTTTCATCACCAAACAAATACACACATTTCAAATTACAGATGGGCTGCTCCAACTCCTAGAGGCCTAATTTAGGTCAATGTCAGATTTAAGCCCCTTTTGACTGGGCAAAAAACCTACTAACACCCCCTAAACATCAGGCTTTTGTCGTTAGTGAGAAAGGGTACAGTCTGCATTCGTTCCCAGGTCAAATGACTCCTCAGTAATCATGAGTATTTATCAGCTCAAGCTCCAATTAGTAGGAGTGAGAGGGAAAAATTGATTCTCTTAAGTATTATGATTTTTTTTTTTTAACAGTTCCCAAAATGATTATTTTCTGTATATGTAATTAACTTTTGCTTAGTCTGTTAGCTCACCGTTAACATATAATGGGAAATCCCACTGAATGTGAATTACTGTTTACTAACCCTGCTTTCTGGTGCATTTGTGATGTTAAATGTGACATAAAAGAAAAAACAGGCAAACTCATGTCCTGCCAATTATAAAGGGGGTCAATGACTGGTTTTAACTGGGGTTATCCACGAGCTAAGTTTGGAGTGAAAAAAAAAAACAACAGTATTTTTTCTGAATCTTACTGTACGGTCCTGTGTTTGCACTGTCTGGTCTGTTTTTAAGCTTTGATAAATCAGTAGCTTTGTCTTCTTATGAAAGCACATTTGCACGATCCTGTCAACGGACTGTAATCTCATCTAATTTCTACTTTATTAAACCTTCTCCAGATGTAATCTCACGGCAGCTCAATCTGTGTCTCCTTGTTGTTGTTCTTCTCAGCTGTTTCTCCACAGTGTGTTTGGCTACAGAGGCATCGTCTTGTTTCCCTGGCATGCCCGACTCTATGACAGAGACATCACCCCACCCATGTCTGACAGGTAAACCTTCACCATCATCATCCAAACAGGCCCTCAGTACAGTGGCTTGGTTTGTAGGTGTATAATTTTGGTCCTTATTCCTTTTTTCCTTCAGCAAGCCTGAGCCCCCAGGAGCCCACGGCTCCAAGGAGGTGAAGGGGAAGACCCACACCTATTACCAAGTCCTGATTGACACAAGGGACTGTCCTCACATAGTAAGTCATGCTTTTTTTCTTTAGGACCACTAGTATGAGTATGAGAGTTTCATGTACATCTATCTGTATTGTCTCTAGAAATGTTTAAGTGTGAGTTCAGACAGTCAAGCAAGTTCAGATAATCAGGATTGGGGTTGGCAACATCATGTATTTTAACCACCTAGAAAAACAACATAAATTTGCACTATGTTTAGAATCTTGTCAACACTTTACCTTGCTGGCAGACTGACATCATATAAGCCAGATATCACACTCTCAGCAACCACACTCCTTCGCAGAACACAGGAATCGCTGAACTACCGCTGCCTCAATCTGTTAGTTTGTTTGTGTTATTATGTGACTTCAATGAATTCAAACTAAGTAAAGTAAAATTGGCAAACATTGAATAGCCATGATCAAAACATACAATTAAAGTTATTATGAACAACTGGTAAAATAGCAGTGGGTATAAAGAAATTATGTAAACTTTATTGTTGCAATTGTATTAATAGATTTAGATGTGATAAAGGTTTCGAGTGTCTAGAAATTTTTGGTTTAGGTACCATGAAAGTGCTTGGATTGTACTCTTGGAAAACTGCGTGAACCCTGGGTAATTTTGTGTTGAAGCTTAATGACAAATGATTTTGGAATCTTAGTTATAAGTCATTTTACCATTATTCAGGATGTTGACCACATATTTAAATGTCAAATAATGTTACTCATGGCAGGATGGAAAAGCTTCTGAATCATCACTTTGACCATGAAACACGAGCACTAACAGCAGCTTAAAATCTAAAGGCCTTAAGGTTGTTACCAGGGAAGGTTATAAAAGACAAGTTGTGAATAAGTTCTGGCTCCTGATTGGTCAGAACCGTAATCCAGATCTGCTGCTGCAACATTTATTTTTGGTATTTGAATGTTGTTCATTCATTCATGACAAGTCCCTTAGCCTTTTGCAACTACCTTGTGGGTCTGTTTTACAATCATACCCGTTTTCGAAGCAACAAACATCCTGTGAACATATAATGAGTCACTTCGTTGAGCCTTTCTTGTACAGTCAGTGTGCATGTTAGGCAGTTGTGAGTTATCAGCGGGACATGATCACTTTGCCTAAAAACAACATAACAAAAATCACAAAGTGAAAAGGGGTGGAACTTAAGAAAGGTCCATTTTAATCTTAGTTGTTAGACTTGCTCTCAAACAGATACAGGTATTTGATAAGAGTCTGTAAGCACACGTCTCGACATGCAGTACAATGAGTGGAAATGTTATATGGAGACAAAAGCACCACTGTGGTGGAATCTGGCAGTGGTGGTTCATTAGTGTCTCACTCGCCAATTGTGCGACTCTCTGTTTGTGTTGTGTCTGACAGTCTCAGAGGTCCCAGACAGAAGCAGTGACGTTTCTGGCCAACCATGATGACAGCAGAGCCCTGTACGCCATCCCAGGTATGCAGTCAGATACAGACCGGCCAGGAAACAGCGGATCCAGATCCATCACTGACAGTCATTCCATGTTTTGAAGGGGGAATTCATGATAAATGAAAAAGACTGACGATATTACCATCGTACTGAGGATATGATCCAGTTCAGCACACAGTTTGTTAATTCCACCCCTGGACAAAACCTTCAAATCCACATTTCTTAAAAAGTTTATTTGAGTTCGATCCCAGCCAGCAGCTTAGCTCCCATTGAACGTCAAACTTCCCATTTGAGGTGGTTGTAATTGTTCACGGTCTCATCCACATGTGTCTGTCTCTTTCCTTCAGGTCTGGACTATGTGAGCCATGAAGACATCCTGCCCTATAACTCCACAGAGCAGGCCCCCATCCAGCATGAGCTGTTCGAGCGCTTCCTCATGTACAACCCTGCCAAATGTAAGCACACTTCTGCTGTCTCCACTTCAGCCTTTTAACATCGTTCTTCACACTCACCTCTTACAACGCCCAGAGGATCACTTCAGTGACTGTTTATATACACAGCCAAGCTTTTACCACCGTTACAGTAAACACAGTGAACTCATTTCATCCTGCACTCATGTCATGACATAATACATCTCTGTAAAGATGACATCATGTAAGTTTGAGTGCTCTTAATTTCAGAATATTGAATATTTTTAGATTTTCTTTTATAAGCCACAATCACCACCAAAGATTCATTAACAAAAGAATTTCCCTGATCCATAAGTCATATGTAGGTTCTCAAAGTACAACTTGTGGGCCAGTAGCAACCCTCAGAAACATTTTCTAGTCCATGTCAATACTTTCAGTATCCTACATTTGATATATTACTCTGTCAAATGGTGCGCCCAAGTGTCTGTCAGGTTAGGAGTGACAAGTTGTAGAAAGCTACTGGCTGGCAACCAGTGGCATCTCGCCAGTGTCAGACTGTCCTCAGTGCTGTTAACTAAAGTTAGTGATTTCGATGGACAACTTGGCAGTGAGATGGAAAGACCACCACTGAAAAAAAACTGTATGGTATGGTTAAGAATAAATAGATCAGCTCTTACATGTCTCTTACATGCCATACTTTCATGCCTTATCTTCAAACAAGTGAACTTGGTGCTCAAGGACTTAAATTTGAAATGCCATCAGAGACCAATCACAAATCCTACAACACGTTATGAGGCATTGTGGTCTGTTGATAATGCTTCTTGAAAATCTAAATTGAAATTAGTCTGGCACTGCTAATAACAACATTGTTTTCAGTAAATATTTGTTTTGTCCTCGTCTGTAGCTCCTCCGTTCACAGCCAGAGACACCCTGAAGGCGTGGCAGGAGAAGAACCACCCCTGGCTGGAGCTCTCAGACGTCCACAGGGAGACCACTGAGAACATCCGAGTCACCGTCATCCCCTTCTACATGGGCATGAGGGTAAATGACCAGAGCAACTCTTACAAACGTAGATCAGAAAAAATATCTCTGAAATATGAAGCAGCTGTTTGAGTTTCTTAAAGGGACAGCTCACCAGAAAAACAAAAATACACATTTTTGCCCCCGTCTATAATGCTATTTATCCACCCAGATAGTCTTGGTGTGAATTGTCTGTAGAGACATCTGTCTCTCTAGTATAATAGGACTCAAATAGGACTCTCCAAAAATGAGGACCTGGTTACTGAGGATAATCCACAGTCCTTGTTGTGAGCAGTTTCATCTTTCTGCAGTAGAAGCTATCAGAACTATTTTCTGTCTAGTACAAAGAATGAAACTGCTCACCACAAGGTCTGTTGATTATCCTGAGAAATTAGGATGATTTTATGGAAGGAGACTGGTTTAGAATTTTTCATATGTATTTTTGTGGCACTTTGAGCACCACAAGCTGAGTGTCATTTAGTCTTATTATATTGGACAGAAGGCAGACATCTCTATGGCCAATGTCTCCAAAACTCTGCAACTCACACCTAAAAAAAACAGATGGATAAATAGCACTGCAGGCCAGGGGAAAAATAAGTATTTTTTGATTTTGGGGTGCACTGTCCTTTCAAAAGCACAGCCTGTAGCGACACCAGTGTGACTCTCGTCTGCAGTTCATTGGTGTCAGTGTGGGCCTGCCAATCAAGACTCAGGCCTGCAGGCCTCATGTAGCCTTTCTCTGTTCTGGTTGACTCTGTAGGCTTTGAAATACTAATGTAAATTCTGTCTTGTTCTCAGGAGGCCCAGAACTCCCATGTTTACTGGGTGAGTAGCAGATTTTCTATTTTTCTGTGGGGCACCTCATGTGGAGTGATCCACAGGAGGAGTCACAATTGGAAATTAACACCAGCTACAAGCCAGGCACTGCTATATTTCATGGTGACTATTAACCATACCTGTGCCAGCAGACTCGGTATGAACACGTTTGAGTGTGTGTGTTGTTTCCCTGCAGTGGAGGTACTGTATCCGTCTGGAAAACATGGGCAACGAGGTGGTTCAGCTGAGAGAGAGGCACTGGAGGATCTTCAGCCTGTCAGGAACCCTGGAGACGGTCCGAGGACGAGGAGTTGTGGGCAGGGTTAGTACAACACAGTTGCAGTACCCAGGACCACCACCACCTGCAGACAGTGTCAGTTTATCCTTTTTCCTAATAAATTATATTTTTTTCAGCTATTTTTAGCCTTTTTAATTTCACAAATGTAACAGAACACATATATGTTAATAATTCCCTCTTAGGACTAAATGTAATGGTAGTTCTGTAAAGATTCAGGCTTGTTGCCTTGCTGCATTAACATATAGTTAAATTTAACAGAGCTTACCTCACAGTAAATATTTACTCATTTAAGAATTAATTTATTATTTCTAACTTATTTGGTGAACATTTAACATAATTTTAGTTCCATGTAGAGTGAATACATGTGATGTTTACAGGATATAACAACACATTTCTATCACTGTTGATTTATGGAAACGGAGTTCTGCTGTGTGAAACATTTTAGCAGAAAACCTCTAATATATTAAATGTCTGATTTATCAGGTAAAACACTTTCATTGTTTGATAAACAATAATGATGCATCAATAATGAGTCATGCATTCATTTTAATATGATATGCAGGAATGTGTCAGTAACATTCTCAGTCTAGATGACTAAACGCTGTTCAAGATAAAGTTACTTCTCATAGGAATTTTACAGCCAGATCCATCACAGTATCAAGTAACCGTCTGAGAAAAAAGTATTTTAGTCAGAGTAAACTCTAACATCAAAACTGAGTTCCACTAAAGCTCAATTTAAAATTCTAGTGAAATTATTAATTTTCACAATCAGTGCACATCAACAGCACAGAAATTGGCCACATGTAGTATGCATTCACTCACTTTTCCAGTGTAAACACATGACATACTTAAAACCTGCTGAGAATCGGTATGTAGTCTGGATGTGGGACACGATGGTTGTCTTCATGTGGCTCCAGAGCAGCTGCGTTCTACACATACCTGGTGTCGCTCTACTGATGATGTGTTGCAGCACAGATGTGACGATCACAAATGCAAACATCACATCAACAACAGTAATCCAGACCTGACTTGCACTTTGTAACAGATTTTGTCTTACCGTGTCACGTCGTCTTTGTATGTTGTTGCAGGAGCCGGTGTTGTCTAAAGAACAGCCAGCCTTTCAGTACAGCAGCCATGTGTCTCTACAAGCCCCCAGCGGTCATATGTGGTGAGTTTTCTTGTTCTGACATCTGTTTCCTGTTACACATGACCCATTTCTGCTACACATTCTGCTGTTTATATCTTCTAAAGGCACAACACAACTTTTTGACGTAATGGATTTGCTGGTCGTGTCATTTTTAAAGGGATTGTTCTGATTATTTGAAGTGGGGTTGCATGAGGTAATTCTCAATAGTCAGTGCGTCGCCTACAGTAGATGGCAGTCGACACAACCCCAGTTTGGATAAGAGGAGAGGAGTACCAGCACAGACGCTAAGTAATGCTGTAGATAGGGTCAGCAGTAAAACGTATTTTAGTCACTTAAACATTTTTTAAACAATCAATATGTTAAAAATATACCGTAAACTTGGAAGCTGCCATGTATTAGACAAATATCATTCTCTCCAAAGCCACCAGACACCTTTGGCAAAAATAATTTTACTTCCCAGAACATGGGTGTTCCTGGTCTACCACTGCCTCAAATATTTAGTTTGTGTTATTGTGTGACTTTGGTGAAACTGAAATCAATCGAGACAGCTGGAGACCAGTAACTCCGTGTTCTGCAGGGGAAAAATTACACTTTTCCCCGGTGGAATCTGGTTGATTTTGAGAGAGCGATATTTGGCTTATATCACAGCAGTTTCCTGTCAGAACAGGCTGCCTGGCAGAAAGTTAAAGCAGTGAAAATAGTCTAAATATAACTTAGACTTAAAAATACATTTTGTTGCTGACCCTGTCCACAGCAGTACCTTGCTTCGCTTCCTACACCAATACTCCGTCTGCTTCTCTAAACTGGGGGCCGACTGACTGTGGAGAAGAACTTCAAACAACCCCACCTCATAATCCAAATGATCTGTTTAAAAGCCTCTCATGTGCACAATATTCACTTTTTCATGTGCCCTGTCACTCATTCACTGCTTATTTGTGTTTAGGGGGACGTTCCGTATCGAAAGGACTGACGGCTCTCACTTCGATGTTCGCATTCCTCCTTTCTCCCTGGAGAGCAACAAAGATGACAAAGCGCCCCCTGCTGGCTACACATTCTAACTGCGATTAGTCGCCTCCCACCTATGAGGCCCCGGACACACAGTCAGTCCTGGTCCTGTCTGGGGTGTCTAGAATTGTCCTCCCCCCGTAACATTGCCGCAGCCTTCAAAATAAGACTAGCGTGAATCAGGTTATGCAAAGGGAAATTATAGCATTGTCTAGATCTTCCAAACACAGGCCCACTTTGTCCTCTTCCTGTCAGAGTGCACCCAACAGCAGTATGTCATCGTTTAAATTATATAGGGTAGGAAACTGATCAGCTGTGCTGTACGTCTTCACTCCGTAGTGTGTTTGAAGCGACATGCAGAGTCTAGTAGAAGAGCACTGGGAGGTAGGGAGGAAGTTAATGTTGCCAAGCGGAGCTGGACATGTTGAGCATCCAATAGCTGAAACACTGACCAGTTTGTTTTTATAGTGGGAGTATGAGTATGATGACAAGAGCAACAACTCCAGCTGAGCTTCAGTACTGATGCCTCAGTCGGAGAATTCAGATCAACAAGTAAGCCATGAGTTAACCTACATGTTACACACTGCTCCTTCATTTATGATGTTCTCGTTTGAATTTTTGAAAACATGACGATGATCTTTATCCTGGACCTTATTTTCCTGTCATGTTTTTAATCATAGTATTTCCCTATCACAGTCCAGTTATGTCACACCTCTGTGGGCTACATATGAGAGGGAGATCAGATTGAATTCTAGGCTGGTTACAGTATTTATGTTTTACTTTTTTTATAACATTGAAGCACAGTGGATGGAATTAGGTCCTACTTGAGACTGTTTAAAGGGATAGTTTGGCTTATTGTATGCTGATGACAGTAAATGTCCCCAGCTAAGAGAAGCAGCAGGAGTATCAGTGTAGAAAGTTCAGTGGACAGGGTTTTTTAGCCACTTAAGAATATATCAGCTTAAATATATATGCTTTATTTCAAGTACTTTCACAGCTTTACCTTGCTGCCGAACAGCCTATTTCAACAGGAAACTGCTGTTATATAAGCCAGATATTGCTTGCTCTAAAGCCACCAGACTCTATTGACAAAATCAGTAATTTTACCTCACAGAACACAGGAGTTGCTCATCTATTGTTGCCTCCATCAGTTCTCTGTTTGTGTAATTGTGTGACTTATGTGTTTTTTTAAGGTTAGTTTGGGTTCACAGAAGTCACTCATTAACACAAATAAACCAACCGATCAAGGCAGCGGTTGACCAGCAAGTCCAGTGTACTCTGAGGTAAAATTACTGATTTTGCCAATGGAGTCTGGTTAAGCAAGAGAAAGTGTTATTTGGCTTTTATAACAGCAGTTTTTATGTTAGAAAAGGTTGTGGAATGAAAAGGTAAAGAGCTGGAAATATTGTAAATGTAGCGTAAACTTTAACTGATGTTGATTTTTTAACACAGACCTTTTTAAGGTGGCTACAGTATATTTTGATGTTGACTGTCCACAGCAGTACAACTACTTCTCTGACTGACTATCAAGTACTTCATACAATCCCACTTCAAATAATACAAACTATACCTTTTAAAGTTAACGTTAAACCAAATCATCACCCCATCAAGTTATTATTTATTTAATGCATCCTTGGCAGCAGTTATAACCCTCTATAATCTGTGGAGAAGCCTCTTTCAGTTTTATTCGTCAGGACACTGCAGTTCTTCTCCAGTCTGAAGTGTAAAACTGCTCAGCCTCTGTCAGGTTGCAGTTCTTTTGCTACACATTCTGGATCAAACCTCTTCACTTTCAAACATTAATGATGTTTTTCTGCTGTAGAGAAGCTTCCCCATAGCACGATGCTGCCACCACCAGGCTTCATGCCACGTTCACATCATATGGGATGTTGATGTGGGGTCTTTTTGGCTTAGTGTGCAGGCTCAGCTATGACAGCCGTCTCACAAGGTTATGCAGCTTTTGATGAGGGCTCACCCTCCGCAGATTTATATTCAGCATCTCAAAAATGTTCCTTCATCCTTCCTCCTGAGTGGTAATTTGTTATAAACCTGTCTCAGATTTTTGAGGAGGGTTATTTTGTCTTCACGATGCAGTTACTGCAAAGAAGGAGCCATCAAATCTTCCAAATACAGATCCCCCTAAAATCACTGGTCACATCGTGACTGCACATTGATATCAGTTTAAAATCTTATGCTGCATATAAAAAACAGTTAGCTGCTCCAGTTACACTTTTGATGTGACTTTGTAAATAGACTGACTACTTAAAGTACAACATCATTTGTAATGATTTTTGTAATCATAGAAAAAGTCTTAGGAAATCTAATTTAACATTGCAGTCTTCTTCTCTGTGTCAGTGTTTCAGAAACCCATTTTTCCATCCACTGTGATTTAATGTTGTGAAAGATCAAACTGTAAAAAAGTCGAGGAGGCCCTAATACTTTTTATAAGCAGTGAGCTGTATGTGTTGACTGCCAAAAACGAGCGCCTCCTTGGCTTGAAAGGGGGTGAGGGTCAGGTCTTAGTTGTCTTTGAATAACAAATACAGCACAGCATTAAGTAATTTAACCAAGCTGTTGGCAGCCAGTGTAGTGGCTAACAGGAGAGGAGTGTGTGTATGTGTGTGTGCGCGTGTGTGTGTGTGCGCGTGTGAAATGTCTGCCTATTTCTCTGCAGTCCGCTCTCCACGATGAAGTCTTCATCCTGTACAGACTTGCTGGTTGTCTTTCGTTGAGGCTGACTGTTTGACCAGAAAAGTTATGATGAGCCTGAAATTTCTCTGGTAAAGTGAGGAAATAAACTAACAACATTGTTTTGATAAGTGAGTCGAAGCACCTAAGATGGTTGAAATACTACTGTAAATAGAGATGTAATTAAAGGCAAAACAAATAAATCTACCTTTTGAAAAGTACACCTTGACCTTTCTTTTGTAGGTGTTCTATGTACTGCATGTTGCAGGGCAAATACATGTGTTGTCCACACATGGAAAGAAGCAGAAAAGTTTTCGGTTTGTAGTGAATGAGCTTTAACCAAAGCTGGTAGATTTTTGTTTTTCATTTCCAACGTTGAAAGCTCTATTAGCAATTAAAAACAGAATATCCAGTTCCTTTTAAAATGCAGTAGTGCTAGTATATTTCATTGTATATATATTTTGACTTTATCAGGATTGTGTGTGTTGCAATCACATTATAATTATTGGTTTATGAGCTCCAAACAGCCACCACCAGAGGTCAGTGCAGTCATCTCATTGGTCACTCTATATGTACATCAGTAGTGCAGGTATCATGTGATCACATTGAATGCTTGTAAACTTGAGTGATTTCCATGTGATCTCATTTATTGAATTTCAGCTACCTTTGATGATCAGGTAAAACTTCATTCTACTGCAGAGTAGGAGAATATATCTTTTACTTTATCCTAATTCATTTTAGACTTTTAAATCAATAAAGATAAAATGCAGCTTGTTTTCTTTTACACAGTGGACCAAAGCATAGTAGAATCAGTTTGAAATTAATCTCTTCCTTACTGGTGAAAACACAATAAGAGTCAAGGCATTTCTAAATTAATGTAGGTCTGTTTTAAGTAGGGGAGACCTGGGGCAATTGTAACACTCAATTCCTCCGATCAGAAACAAGCTACAGTGATGACACTTGCTTTGCTCATGGTCAGTAGGATTCTGTCTGTGAAAAAGGAGTGGGAGCATTTTAACTCTGCAGTGGTTTTCAACAAAAAATATTTTGAGGTATGAAACTTTTTGGATGTTCAGTATTTTTATTCTGTCCAAAATTTAGAGTACTGCAAATTTAAACCAACATCAATTTCATCTCTAGGTAACTGGTTAAAAATGATCATGAACAACCAATGCTAATGTAGATGATGCTAGCTAGTATATGTGATTTATCATGTCCCATAAGCCACAGTCTAAGTACCTTGTTTTTCTATGTTCACATACTTAAAAATATTTCACTAAACTTAAATATAAAATAACTTTTAATTCAAATAATTAAAATATCGTTACCACTACACTACGTCTTCTGCAAAAAATAGAAAAAGACTTTTGCTTTGAATGCATATGATACCTGACATCTAAAAGAACTTGAACCAGATTAAAAAAAATATTAGTGTCTAAAAATGTTACATATGTTATATATTTTGTTGACTTGTTGTTCTGCACTTATATTATCCCAAATATTTTCAATAATGTCCAAACCGCCTATTTTATTAAGATGTTTGCTAGCTGCTGCCTTGTTGCCTACTTAAACAATGCAAGCCCGCAACATTAATCAATGGGTTAAAATTGTAGGAATTATTTTAAATGCAATGATACATTGGCAGTCAGCTATATGCCGATTTTACTTGAAGCCCTTAAATGATTTAAAAAGGTATGAGTCATCTTCAGTAGACGTGTGTGTGTGTGGAAACGAGCAGGGCAACAGTAAACTGACTTGTTTATCTAATGGGACCTGGTACGTCGCCCTCCCAGAGACGAAGCGTTGTGTCCGACAGTAACTGCAAACTTGGCGGTGCACGCACGCTGCTCGTGCTCTTCCCTCGCGCTCTCCATCACTGTGAGGAGGGAGGACTTGTGCTCACGTGCACTCGCAGCGCGCCCCCACACAGTTGAGCGGAGGGTGCAGACTGCTTACATCCATAATTCAGTCCCAGCACGGGAACACCCCAGCCCAGTCTCTCCTTCTGTCAAACCGCGGAGACGCAGCCTCGACACGGACAGCCCGCGGAGCGAGCCGCCGCTGCGGGCTGCCTGATGGAGGATCAACCTTGGCAAAGGACGCGTGTTTGTGACTTCCAGCGGCTGAGGAAGGACAGGGCAGAGCAGGCAGACAGCGGTGATCTTCACGAGACGTAAACATTGCCATGCCCTGCTTCATGCACCACCTCCTCAAACCAGCTTCCTGCTTCTGCTCAGGTCCCGGACAGAGGCTTTTGTTCAGAGGGTAACAGGATAAGGAGACGACGCTGCTGTCGAAGGTAAATATCTCGGTGAAGTTGTGTTCGGGATAGGAGGAGGCTGCGGCGGGCCACGCTCTGCGCTGCCTGGAGGCATCCTGCATCCTCACTTTGCTGTGTCCGTGTTTTGCGGCCATGCTGCAGGCAGCATCCTCCGACCTGTTCCCGACCTGAGCTGCACTCTCTGGGACTAACAAGTTCCTTAAAGCAGAAAACTAGCAGTTCCACCTCTTGATGTTCTGGAGAATTAATTTGCACTCTTGAAACATTCACTCCTCTGTGTAACTGAGTGATAATGAACATTTTTACAACAGTTTGGAGTTGTATTGCTTACAGTACTTTACATTTCAGCCCCAAACTGCAGGCTTGTAGAAAGATGTGATCAGCTGCACACATTTTAATGAGAAAAGCATCTCATTATTAAAAAAACCTGCCTTTGCATGACTGCTCAGAGGGACCAGTCTTGTTATTATCACAGTTCACATTAACGCAGCACCATGGGTGCCAAGCAGACCAAAGGCCAGGAGCCCGGAGGAGCCAGCCCTCAGCACAGCTGGAAGCGGACGCCCACCAAGGAACGGGGTGACATCTTGGCTTCCCTCATGCTGAAGTCAGGGGACCGGCTGAACAGAGGTGGGACGCCGCCGCCCTACCAGCGCCGCATCGGCATGATCCAGGAAATGATGCTGATGGCCAAGCAGGGCAAGCAGGATGAGGCCACAGAGATGCTCAAGACACTCCGACAGGTAGCTGCTGCGTGTGTGTGTGTGTGTGTGTGTGTGTGTGTGTGAGTGTTTGAAAGTGACTGCACCTCTCAGGGGTCAGAGGGTCACATTTCTAGTACAACACCAAGACATTTCTTTGCTCTTTCTCTCCTCTATTCATCGCTTTCTGTGGATACATGCTGATTTTTCCCATAGACAGTAGATTAAGTGAAAGTGGATGAGGATCCTGGGTCTGAAAGATAAAGCCAATGCCTTAAAACTTCATTGTCTCTAATGGCAAGCAGGGGGCGTATTGAGTCTTATGGCAAAATTACCCTGCGTCTCATTTGCTTTATTACCTCAGTGAATCGTTTCCAGTTTATGATCTCTGTCAATACTTTCAAATCTCATGAAGAACAGACAATAAAGCAGGATACGCTTTAAGGTGGGGCTGCCATGTGGTTGGTCTATCCAGGGTAGGGCGGTGACAGTATGGATGTTTTTTTATTAAGGTGACGATGCGAGATATTACCACTGGATGTCAGTTTGCCCCGACTACCATAAAAATAATGTTTTATTGGACTTTATCGAACCATACTGTCATAAGCGTAGCAAAGCTCCTATAAGGAATTTGGTGTGTAAGTCTGCATGGTGTGCAAGTGAAGGACAGCGAGCAGCAGACTGACGGTGCTGCTCATAAACTGTCAGTCTGGCAGTAAATGTACAGTTCAGGTTACGGTGTGTCAGTAAATGCTGCAGCTTCTCAAGACCAAGAAAAGTTTTGTCTGTTGTTTCCCAACAGCTGGAGAATCATGGGGTTCGCCCCAAAATAAGATGAGCAGGAAATGCTAACATTAAGCTAATGCTAATGCTAGCATTATACTTTTACAACATTGGCTTCAATGTGATCATACCCAAGAAATGTTATAATCTAGTCTTGAACTTTGGGAGACTTTGTACAATAAATTCATAATGATGAGGTATTTATCAGTATTTCCGTTGTGAAAACAGTTGTTATTGTTGTTAGCAACTCCCAAGATGCTTTGGGTTAAGTCTGTTGACCAGTCAGAGGCTGTGCTCCTGACTTGTGTATAACAGCGCTGATCCTTTGGTGTATTAATAGATCAATGAGCTGATCTAAACATGAGATTGACCCTTCAAAATAAAACTTCCTAATGACCTCAACCCTGTGGAAGCCGTCACATGACTGTGGTACTGCAGTTCTCATCACAGTCCTAATTTAGATCAAACTGACAATCTAGACAGTGCTGATCAAATATGAATCAAGATTCTGTTAATACAATGCAAATTTCCCTTAAAATATTTTCAGAAACATATTTTGGTCTGCTGGTTAGTTGTAATATGAGAAAGGTCGTGACCAGACGGTTTCCAAAAGAGTGTCCTGAAACTCAGATCAAACTGTAAAACTAGGCAGTGCTGATCAAATATGGATCAAGAGTCACTACAAGGACTGTGTACTGGCAAGAATCTGGTGCTACGTATCACGATACAGGAGTTATGATTCAATGCATTGCGATATATTTCGGTACTGTAAGCAAAGTGATATATTATTTTTTTTTATCTAGTTTTAGTAAAACTGTCATATTTTAAGAAACACACCACTATATGCATAAAATCTGACAAAAAAAGTACTTTTTTATGCAATCAGAATAACAAAGATAGATTACAACACTGCTGTCTAGCAATCGAGGGTTCGAATACAACACCAAATGAACATTGCAGTGAGTTTTTTCATGTATCATTATATCATACTACAGGATTTTTGAGGATACTCAAGTACATTAATATTTTCTGATAGCCCTAGTTACTACATTGCCTATTTTTCACATTGCAGAAACATATTTTAGTGCACTGTTTAGTTGTAATATGAAAATACTTTGTGTGGCCAAGCTGGCGGCCATTATTGAGCCAAAATCAAGCACCGCCCAAGTCACAGTAATTTGCCTACCAGTTCCACGCGCGCGTCTCTACTGCACGTGCACATGGTAGCAAAAAACCAAGATGGCGACACCCCATAATTTGAAACTTGAGGCTTCAAAACTCAAGTCCACAAACGAGTGGGTTTCGTCACGGTGGCTCCATCTGCTATTCTTCTGGCTCTTTCCTGGTTGATGTCGTCACTGATGCTGAAACAGACTGTTTACATGCTGACTAAACTGATTGAGTGATTGACAGCCTACATTTAAGATGAACTGAGCGCCTGTATGACTGACCACGAGCCCCCTAGCTGGCTGGCTGTACCTGTTGTGCTCAGCTCTGGCTCTGCTGCTCCGGTACAGTATGGAGGCTGCTACGATTTATAGCCTCGCTCTGCCTTTCAAGACATTTGCAGCGCTTGGCTGGCTGTTTCTGCTGCTGCTGCTGCTGCTGCTGCTGTTGTTGCTACAGAGAGGAGGAAAAGCCCAGCAGCAGCAGACTGAAAGAATCTGCCGTGGTGAGACACAAAGGAGAAGCGGGAGGAAAGTGAAAATGCCACCAGTTGAATTGGAGGATTTGGAGAGCTGCAGAGAAAAAAGGGGGGATCTGGGCGTAACAGGAGAGAAATTATGAAAAGTCGATCTGAATAGATGTTTATCGGCAGGATGAGAAGGAAATGTAGAGAAGATAGTGGAGGGAGAAACAGATTTATAAGCTCTCATCTCTATAGACAGCACTGAACACAATCCATATGCTGCCTGTGTTCACTGTTGATCCCCGATGACTCAACCTCAGGGAACCGAGCCTTCAGCTTATGCACACACTCTGCGTTCACAGTTTATTGTTTGGGCTTCGGAGATTTCCATCAGCTCCTCAATGTTACTATTTACAGTTTTCTGATCAAACCCATTTAGACTGTTAAGCCTTGAATCAATGGCAAACAGTGGAGCGAAGCAAACAGGCTTAAAGACACAGAAAGGACACTTCTCCATCCATCATCGTGAAAGAGGGTGGATTACCATCTTTGTCACTGCTTGATTAAACTGTGATATCCCAGAGGAGCAGAATCACACTTCCCAGTCTGAACACAACAACACAGCAGAGCAGTTAGACGTCCCTCCCAGTAAGCACTGATTCTGTGATTTCTAGGACAAAATGCATCAAGCTTAAACTGGGATCAATCTGGTCGGAAAAAAATAACTATTTTATAGCACTGAAAAAAAAACCCAGCCAATTGATTGTTAAGTCAGTCAGCAGAAAACTGACAACAATTTTGACTGGAGACCACACCCGTCCTAGAGCCCGGCCTTCATTTTGATATTAACTTTGCACCAAGTTTTCATGATTGCAACTTGTGTGGTTGTGACAGTTTCACTTTGACAATATCTGTCCACAGATAGACAGACAAACGTATAAACACCTCCCAAAATACTCAAAACCACTTCTGTTGTTGTTGTACTTGCTACAGTGTGTCGACAGTAATGATTGAAACTGGGATACAGTCGTACTGATGTGGGCCGTAAAGTTGGAGACAATGACCCCTTCTGTACTTCCTACCACCCTACTTGCTCAGACCACACCTATCTTCGAACTTGGCCTTCATTTTGTTCTCAACTACACACCTGTAAAGTTTCGGGACTAGTTGAAGATCTGAAGTTGACTATATCTGTCCACTGACATACAAATACATGGCAAAATACTTTTTTCAGGCACACTTGTTTTATATTCCTTAAAAAAAAATACAATTTTTTTCCATCTGACAGAATGAGCACTTGAAAGTACTTTTATTTTACTGGAAGCTCATCTGAGGAGACCAACTTGTGTCTCTGCCTAGTATCTCTCTATCTGGCCTCATTGTAACATATTTGGTCTCATTTAGAAACAAGCATCCTCCATTGGACGTCCATTGTGGCATCATACAGCTGCTGGGAGATTTGTGGTGAACTATAAAGGCTTCATCAGTCAGCACTTAGCGGACTACTTCTCCTGCCATTAAGCAACTTGATGCAATTTACAAACTTAATATATTTCCTTTTCTCATCATTGCGTCCATTTTTCTTATGAAATTCACAGTTTTGTTTAAAGGAGCAATATGTAGCAATTGCACAGCTGTACAAATATTGAATTGGAGCTGTAGATTGTATATTAAATTGGTTGAAATCCTATTTAATATACACTCTATGGTTGAAATGAGTTGTTTGCCCTGCTCCTTGCAGTTGCAGGAGCTCCGCAGGAATGCAGGACATGCGCAACTTCATAAATTGACAATAACAAGTGATGACACGTCCTACACTGCAAGCTGATTAGCTGTTTTTAACTGTCATTTGTCTGTCAGTGTAAAGTTAATTCCATTATCTTGAAAACAAAAGCCCACTCCTCTGAAAATACATACTCTAGACTTTAAGTTCACTGATTGCCAAACTCCAGTAACATGTTGCTCAATTTAACTGTTATAAACATCTACTCCTGAAAGATTATTAACGATATGTTACGACTCATAAACGGAGCCGTACTCATTCGGTGAACATTCGGTATGAACTTAAACTCTAATTGACATGAAACAGACAAAAAAAATGTATTCAGAAATGTCAAAGGATGCCACAGCTGCAGCATTGTTGTCAGAGAAGCCAGTATTTCAACTTAACTTCCTTAAAGCGATAGTTCACCCAAAAATGAAAATTCACTCAGTATCTACTCACCCCTGTGCTGATGTGAGGATGGGTGAAGATCTCCAGTTCATAAAACACTCCCAGAGCTTCAGCAGAAAACAGAACTGCAGCCAAATCCAGTACAACTGAAGTGAACGGTGACCATTTTTAAAATGTAAAAAAAAGAACACACACACACACAAAAAATGTCTCCATACTGCTCGTGTGGTGTGATCCAAGTGTCTGTAAACTGCAGCATTAAAATTTGACCCAATAAAACTGGTCACTGTTCACTTCAACTCTACTGGATTTGGCTTCAACGCTGTTTTTTGCTGAAACGGTTTTGTGAACTGGAGATCTTCACCCATCCTCACATCAGCACAGGGGCGAGTAGATACTGAGTGAATTTTCATTTTTGGGTGAACTATCACTTTAAGAGAAACTCCATAAGACGTCAACTCAAAAAAACACAAAACGTGTCCATACTGCTCGTGTGGTGTAATCCAAGTGTCTTTAAGCCACAATATTAAAATATGACCCAAAAAGACGCCATTTACACCATATTATTAGCCTAAATGTCAACTGTAGCCTCTCAGACCTGATCCTCGTTCACACGCCTGAAGCAGGTACACAGACTCTCATCCAAGCGTTGCAGCTGCAGCAAAGAAATTATCTTCCTCTTTTTTGGGTGAACTATCGCTTTAATATCTGATGACAACTCGTGGTCATTTTATGAGTTATTACAGTGAATATATTATAGAATTCTCTTTTAAGCACCAAGCAGTGCTGTTTGTTGTTGAATCCATAGAAAAGCGAAGGTATCATATGTACAGTGTGAACAGCAGCACACATGGCTCAAGCTTTGATCCGGTGGGTGACGGGCTGAGGTCAAGCTCTTCTGACCTCTGAAGGATTTCTCCTTGCTGCTGTTTGCGAAGCAGGGGATTAGGGGAAAGGAAACACGCACAAGCATGATGCACTTCACAATATGGAGAGATAGTGCGATGTTTCAGCTTGAAGGATGAATGTAGGTTGTTTATTTTTTGAACAGTAGAGAGCTGGAGGCCAAAAGAGGCTGCTGGAGGATGAAAACAACAGGTTTGTCCTATTGGGTCATGAAAACAAAATTAGAAGAGCTGAGATGACATAACCATCAGCCGCATCTCATATTCTGGAGGGTTTGTGCTCGGGTGGACCAGTACATGCTGGACAGATCACAGGATGAATTGGATAAAGACAATTATTGAGGCTAGAGAGAGCAGAGAGGAGTGTTAAACTGCAACAGACACCGATGAAGAAAGTAAGACTTAAAGATGGTGAGTGATTGCAGAGACTCAAGAAGACAGGGAGGTAATGACACAGAAGAAAAAGAGGAGAAATGAAAGACAGCATGTTTGTGAAGGAGAGTCACATCTCGCTGGTTACCAGGTTCTTCTCCACGTTGCCCTGAAACCATGGCGACGGCCGGAGGGCTCGGACTAAATCGACATTGATTAATCAAGCAGGAGCTCTGTTAAGAGCTAATGGGGAGGCCACCTTCTTAATCACCACTGTTCAATTAACTTGAAACCCAAGCTAGCATCCCTTCACCACCTCCTGCTAGGCTGCCTGAAGCCGATCGCTAAACTGCGACCAACAGTGTGTGTGTGTGTGTGTGTGTGTGTGTGTGTGTGTGTGTGTGTGGAAACCTCTAAATTTAACCTCAGTGGTTTCTAGTTTGCTGTAAACAACTACATGGGATTTTTAAACTCTTCTTATGGTATGTGACCAGTGTTTTGGCAGATAATGAGAGACTGCTGTGTTGTGATTGCTATTAGGGCTGCAACTAATGATTATCTTCATAATTTAATTGGTCGATTATTTTCTCAGTATTAATCGATTGTAACAAATACTTGAACAAATAGTTGTTTATTTTAAAATGGTGATAAATGTCAAGAAGACGTCCTTAAATGTCTTGGTTTTCTCACAATCCAAAGATACTCAGGAGTAAAGAAATCAAAAAATATTTACATTTAATTAATTGTTTGTCAAAATCGTTAGGAATTAATTCAATAATGAATTAATAATCGATTAATCCTTGCAGTTCTAGTTGCTATCAATAGCTGTTGCTGAAAGTCAGTGGAGCTCATCCAAAACCATTTTCATATTCTTATTCTGAACCACTTTTACTTTTTTTTCTCTGAAATTAGTTTGTGCAAATGTTCCAAGTCGGATTCACCAAACTCTCCTAATTGAGCAAACTTGTCTGACGGATGAAACACTAGTTAGTTTGCTGAGGTGAGGACTTGAGTCTCATGATTTGATGACTTTAGATTTGACTCAACCAAACTCAAAAATATTGGACTCAACTTGGACTTGCTACCTAATGACTTGTGACTTCACTTGGACTTGAGCTTATAGACGAATCTGGTGAAGTTAACAAGTCACCATTGCACCGGTGGCGTCTTCTGACAGTTTGAGCACAAATTAATGTGAGCCATCATAAGATGTGTACAATCTTCTACTTTTACACTTACTTTTTATGCAATGTTACTTTTGACAGCTATGTCTAGGAAGTCTGGAAGAACCTGTGCAGTTCGGCTGCTCCAACAGTCATGTCAAACTTTAACTTTGGAAAAAAAAATGGAATGCAAAATGCACAAACCTTCACTTCATGAAGAATCAGACCGCTGTCTGAGACCAGAGACTCTACAGAGATTCACCGAGTGTACAGGGGACCATCATGTGTCACAGTGATCAAATATTAACAGAAAGGAACTTTGTTCCTGAAAATCTTGAATACCAGATGAAAAACATGAATTAATGTACAATTTTTAATATATATTACATGATATTTCACTTAAATGTGGTGGAGATGGTCCGTTTTTTATTTTCTCCATTATCCATTTCTGACTGTTGTCACAACCAATATCTAACTACTATGTAAAATTTTAAGAAATGTAATATCACCATCCTAAAGGTTACTGAGGGCCGCTGTTTAACATTATCAATCCAATTCCTCATTTGTCATTCTTGGCAAGCAACAGCAGACATGGTGTCTAGAAAGGAACCCCATATCCACAAGATCTCATGAGAGAAAACGTTTTGACCGAACCCATGAAGAATCTCCGGAGAGATTTGGGGCTCCCTTCTAGACCCAACCAGCAGACACCGAAAATGACCGCAAGGTAGCGAATCACACAAAGCGGTCGCTGGATTCGCTTATTGACTTGAAAACACTTGATACCTTCCTCCAGTTCTCCACAAATCAATTAATTTCCCTTCATTTCCTGAATCAAGTAATCAAGGATTCATCCTTATCACACTTAATTCCCCAGATCCACTTCATTTGAGCCACTCTGAAAGCATCCAGTCAAGTTGCGGCAGAGAAGTATAAAGAACTAACATTATGTTACTGAGCTCCGGTTGGAAAAAATGATACCAAAGATAATTTTGTTTGCATACAAGAAGTATGAGCTGGTCAACAAAAGTTGAACTGCCATATGCAAAGGAGAAAAACTTAGTAGTTATGTCATAGTTATGTATTTTACAGTATTAGTAATTCATTCATATTAAATTGGTGAATGCAACAAATTCTTTTGAATCACTCATACTTGACACATAAGAACAAAGAACTGGCCGTGCGAGTGATTCCCTCCACACTGTTGTAAGGACTCAGTGTTCATCAGAGTTTAATTCTCTGTTCAGTCCTGCAGATGTTCCCCGGGGTACTGCACGCTATGTTTTATTAAGTGTCTTTTGTAGAACATTGTGACATTAAAGACTACAACTTTTTACATACATTGTGCTGTTAATTGCACATCCTCCTCTTTCTTTTTCTTTGTTCTTATCAGCACTTGAAGGGCAGCGTCTCAACATGGTGCTGGTTGATTGATTGGTTCAGCTTTGTTTTGGCTGCACTTTGAATCACAGTGGTGTGAATGCTGCCTGCAGACTGTACAGTCTGTTCCATCACCAGCTAATTTAAGTCTTTCAAGTGCAGTTTTCATGCAGAGATACATTTGACTTTGCTCTGATTTTTATATGCTGTCATTTACTTCAATGGTGAGATGCTGACATGATGTTCAGACTACAGCAAAAATGTCATGTTATTGATGTAGCCATCTGGCTAACACAACCTTCTTTGCCTTGATAAATGTTTTTTTTTTACCTTGTGAGGCAGCTGGATTCGTGAGACCCCAAGATCACCCAAGAATCCATCTTGCCAGGCTCCAGTTTATCCATTTGTGCCAATCAGTGACCTAAGAGGAACAAGTGACTCATTCTAGACTCATTCGTCTCAACAAACAATGGCAGCTCCTGAAGAGGTTAATGTAGATCCTCTGACAGCATCAGTTGTATCAGAACTGGAGAGTATTTCTCCATTGAAAGAACAAAGAACCAAAAGCTTTTATCAATGGAAAAGATGTTTTCCCTTGGCTTCGGCTTTGGGTTCCGTGAGTTGATCTGATTGGTTGAAGTTAGCCCGTGTTAGATATGACAGACGGTTCATCCAGTTACCTGCCATGTTGTTTGAAAGTGCTCACCCTTTTCCAAACAGTTTCCACGGACGGCTTCCCAGATGGTTCTGTGTAACAAACCGTCAGTCGTGTCAGGTTCCTGATTTGCCACTACAAGGTTTAAACGCAGACTATTTTTGCACTTGTGTCGGCTCCACCGGCTCAATGTCAAAACCACTATGACCTGAAGACGACCTGAAACATGGACACTCTGTCTAGCAGCTTTACTGGACATGTCCAGACATGTTTGAGCCACCAGAGCCAGAGGACGGTGACAGGATGTTTTTTTTTCTTCTGTGTTGGGTTGTTGGAACTGAAGTGAGCTGAAGTGAACAGTTGGGCTGAATTGAACTGAGAGATGCTGAAGGTATTTGTTGTAACTGACTCCCGTGAGGGAGAGGCTGTGTTGTTTGTAGGCCATTTTGTGGGGCTCCGGCACTGAGCCATGTTTCAGGTGCACCCCAAAAATCCTGAACACAGAAATTTTAAACTACAGTTTAACGGGATAACTCCATTCAGGGCTACATAGTCCTCAGTCTTTTCACAAGTTTTCAGCAACTATGTTCTAACATGTATAACATGTAAAAATGTATGTAATGTGTGAAAAACTCCCCTTTTTCCTTTACACAGACTCTAAATGGAACAATAATTTGCTAAATGAAATCTAGAGTGAGAGTGTATAGTTTTGGAGTAATTGGCCTTCGGAGCAATGGGCATTTGTTTTTGGGATAATAGGACATTTTTCTGACTACTGGGATTTCAGAATAATAGGCAGTAGGAACAATGGCATGGCACCCTATGAAGCTAGAGGTGGGCGACGATTAGCTTAGCTTAAGACTGGAAGCCAGGGGAAACAGCTAGCCTGACTGTCCATAGTTAGTGAGCTTTACAGGTGCTGGTTGATGGATTATTAATTTTAAGATAACTTGTACATTTGTACCCGGTCACTTGTTAAAGAATGATTAAATAAAAAAACAAAACAAAGCTAATTTAAGCTATTAATGTGTTGTGGCTACAAGACTAGTAACGGTGGTAGCCATCTCGGATAACATGTAAGTGCTTCCAAGTGGGAGTAACATTTGAAGTTCATGCCACACAGATGTCATGTAGGCAGAGAGGAGCAGGGATTTTTACCTACTACACTGAACTTTTTTTAAATTATTTTCTCAGCTGATTTAAAGGAGAAGTGTGTGATTTCCAGCAGCATCTAGCGGTCAAACCTTAGATTGCATCTAAGAGGATTTACCCCGACACCGCCCCTCTCTCACCAAGAGTACGGTGGCCGTCAGCGGACAAAATGGCGAGCGAAAGCTAGCTCACAACAAACTACAATTATGTATGACAACCTCGGCGTCACTGTGAAAACGTTTGTCCTCCATCAGCGATTTCCATCGTGTAAACGCTATGCTGATGTTGATTCGTGTTTTTGCCGTTTCCTGTCATGCTTGCGTTTACTTTCTTCGCGTCTCCGCTTCTTGGATGACGGGGATTCACTGTCCGCTGCTTTTTGTTCTGGTACAGTGTTTGTATGATCCTCCATTTGTCAAAACGGTGCCAGTCAAGGTTCACAACGCTAAATGATCTGCCAGCAATCACCCGCGTCTATCCTCCCCGTCTACTTCCGTGTTTACGCTGCGGCGTCTACGTAAGGTCGCCATGGGCTTCCCAAGACTCACTGTTAGTGCAGTTTGTCCGCTCTGCGCTGCCGTAGACGGCGCAGGATGATGATCTCCGTAAGTCGACCCGACCATATGTAACTATAAATGGCTATTTCTAAATTAACGGGAACATATAGATTATGAGTTATGTTGATTGATAATAATAAATAACATACTTATATATATCTCATTTATGTACATAAATTCCTGTAATTATTACACACTGGTCCTTTAAAACATACTTCATAATACTACAGTTCATTGTACAGGGTTTGGAAGTGGAGGCGATACTAATTGTTAATGAATTAATTTACTAGATTGTTTTAACTACAGGGTCATACATTCTTTTCTTGGATTTATTTTAACAGGTGATGTAAAATCACTCTGGTACAATGAGGTATTTATTTACATTTTTTTAAGCAGATTGTAGTCATTTTTTCACACACAGGTATGTAGTTTTTACCTGGCTTGGAGAGAAAAAATAAACCAGCTGCATAAAATTAGAGATGAACTGTGTGATGCCTGCGGCTTCTGTGGTCAAGTGTTTCAGCCGTTCATAATGGACACACTCTGCTGCGGGCATGCTGCCACGTCATCGACCATGTATTCTGGCCGTAACAGAAGGTTTCTCCGTTTCTCCCATACTGTTTACATCATGTGAAGGCAGCACGAAGAGCATTATTACACTTTGTAGAATGTAGTTTTAAACCACGAAGAATTAATATTTGTAAAAATCTAAACTCAGAGCCTTCTGAAGCGTTTTATTCCTGTGATGCCATCTCATCTCAGTGTGTCAAGCCCAGTGTGCGTGGCAGAGTCAGGGACGGAGACACCGTGGACCTTTCTCATCGCAGACGTTTTTAATTTGTCAAATCAGGAGAGGAACAGGTGGAACTAATAACATGAATGATGGCCTAGTTCCATCAAAGTGTCCCAGTTAGCCATTTCTGTTAGCCAACATACACAATACCAGGACCCTGGACCTGGAACAGCTACATTTTATTTTTTATTCATTTTATGCCTTTAATGACAGGATGGCTGACATGCAGCAAAGGGCCATGGGTGGGAATCGAATCCACGGCTGCTGCAAAGGACTCACAGCCTCCGTACATGTGGCGCACGCTCTACCAACCGAGCTATCCAGGCGCCCAGGTATTAATAATTGTTTAGGTTTTTTGTAGGATATGACTTCTCAAGAATGGGTGAAAAAGAAGAATTGGAGACGTTCCATCATATCAGGTGGATACCACAGTCTGGTCAGGATGTGTTCTTTAATAAAGGTCAGATTCATATATGGGTCCTCCTGCCCTAGCGGCCACTATTTACCCAGGAGTCTGCACTCGACCCGCCGTGTTTTCCGTGTCCGTCTCCGGCTCCGTCTTTGTTCACGTCCAGCTCGGTTCAGACCACCGCTTTGATGTTGACCGGCACTAATTAGTGTGGGTGGTGCTTTATAATGAAAGAAAAGCCCACACTGTTTTCCTCGTAGCATTTAAATGCCTTTTGTTTCTGTGTGTGTTCACACTCAACACACGAGCCCCTCAGAGTTTAAGGAAGTAGACTGTGCCTTTTTTTTTTTGTCGTCGTCATGTATATTTCATGAGGGGCCACTGTTAATAATGAATGCCTTTTCTGGAGGGCCTCTTGTTTGCTATTGTTTCAGTGTGTTACACAATATTTTTTTTTACTTTTTACCATTGCAGACGTCCTCAGCAAACACACCTACACACACTGTCAGCACTCTGGTTTGAATAGATTAATTGCTAATATTTAAACCTTCTCCTGTTTGGGTTCAGATTAGAGCGAGCTGGAAGATTAATTTCCATTCCATGTTGATTTATTTGCATAACACCTCAAATTCTTATCGCACCATGAGGAAAGACACATTGTGTTCTCCTCTGACTCACCCTCACACACACACTCACACACACACACACACACACACACACACACACACACACACACAAATGATCTCTATTGCGTCGGATGTTTTGGCACCAGCATCATTTTTAATGGCAAGGAAATTTATCAAAATGTTGCATTTTTATTAAACTCACTCTTTCCTTTTATGATGAACATATCGCCAGTGAGGAAATGTAATGAATTAAATTTCATATTCAAATTGCCAAAGGTCATGTTAGGAAACAGTTTGAGATTTTGGGAAAGAGGTTATTTTCTTGCTTACCGAAAATGAGATGAGATGATCGATACCACTCACATGTGAGAGTGGTATCGATCTTTTCATCTCACTTTTGGTGAGACAGCCAAAAAGCACATTTCCCAACATGTCAAACTATTCCTTTAACTCTTCACTCTTCAGTTATTTAAGAACAAGCTCATTTCTTGTGCTGATAGGGGTCAAAGAGCTTCTAAATTTAGCCCATTACACAGCAGAGGATCACGGAAACCCGTGTGATCAAATGTGAAATAAGGAAAAACATGGTGGATTGTAGTTGTCAGCTGATTTCGCTTGCTATGTTTTACACTGAAAAACAAGAAAAAAGAAGAAACAACTGTGAATGAAGTCATGGCTGAGAAGACTGAATCAATTTCACACTACAGGATTTTGATATTTGTCAAACATGAGGATACTCCAATCCAGTCGGTAACATGAAGATCATTGGGTGGTCTGGTGGCTCAGTTTGTGAGGTGTGCGTCCCATATGCTGGGGGTCAGGGTCCTCTGCAGCGGCCCTGAGGTCGACTCCTGCCTGCTGCATGTCATTCCCCGACTGTCTCTCCCTACTTCCTGTCACGTCTTCAGCGGCCCTATCTGAATAAAGGTATAACAGTGCTCCGGAAAATATATTAAAAAAGAAAAATCTTACGTCTGTAATTGCTGATTCCACTGAGCACGGCGGTGCTAGTCAGTGTGTGTGATTCCACTAGAATCAACGCAAGGCATCCCAGAAGCATCTCTCTGGAGAATGGATGAAGTCTATTTTTGACTGAAGCCGCATCAAGCAGCAGAAAGTCAGACAGAAAAGAACGGCATAGAGAATCTGGTCAGTTTTCAAAATAAAACAGACCAAAAAAAAGCCTACTTATGCATGGTAGAGGCATGCCTGCATTTTTTGACTAAACTTTCTTAGTCAACCATGTTTTCATTTATTTGTCAGTCATAGAAACCTGCATTTGGGAGCTGCGCCTCACCTCTCGGCCCGGGGGACTGTTGCAACACACGGCTTTTCGCTTGTAACACTGAAGCCACTGGTGCACTGCTGCTAACTGTGCTGCAACTTTCATTAGCTAGTTAGCTCAGTTAGCAGCCCTGTTAGTTTAATGGAGATTTAATGAGTGGGAATACAGCACCTGAAGTGATTTAACGTTGACCGGGACTCTGACTGACTGGATGATAGAGACACAGCAGGTGCAGGTGGGGGACAGCAGGCTTCTGGCTCCTGGTGGCATGAAGCCACGTGGAGGACGAACAAAAAAAAAAAAACTGTGTTGTGCATGGTGGAATCACCTGTCATGTTTCAGGGTCATTTGGAAAGATAATCTGGTCGACTCAGGAACAACCGTCTGATTGATGGGGGTGCACATTGGACCCCAAATCTGCCCAGTTATCCTCTAGTGTGGTGCCAGCATTATCTAAAGCAGAGTTTGATGAGATAAATACTGTTTTTACATCAGAATGTGCTGTTTTTTTAAGAGCTGTTAAACCCACTAAAATTTGAGGATAGCCCATCCGAAGATCACCTGGACAAACTCATGTGACACTGGTTGAACAATCAAACACTACATCGCCTCAAGTGAACTCGCTGCAGGAACTACAGCTGATAGAAGCAACTAGTCAGTAGTCTGAGCATCATGGAAAGACTAAGAAAGCAAACGAGCCAATTATTTTCATGCTACTGTCTCTGCTGCCAACGTCTGATTGGCCAAATGGCCAGTGGAGAGAAACCATAATGCCCTATGGCTCCTTACACACACAAAAGAGGCAGAAATAATTTCAGACGCAATGCACCCACAACGCATTGTGTGTGATCTGAACTGGAAACTGTGTGAGCGTGTGTGTCCTGGTCAGCGACGGGGCATATCACAACACACACCTGTTGTCGCACTAATCATAGGGTTCTCTCATCTGCTGTGTTTCTATTAATGCCACTCTCGTCTGAAAATACAGCGGCTGATTCATATGTGTGTGTGTCATTCAGTCAAAGCGCCTGTCATTATTCGCTGCCCCCCTACGCAGAACAATAGGCAGCATGGAAACCTCAGTGAGTCATACCTTTCTGTAGGAGACCGAGCGGCTCCCCCCTCCTCCCCTCTCGCAGCTCAGTCGGCCCTGTTGCCACTTAACTGGCTCTGAACTGTCTGCACAAACAAACCCAAACACACAGAAATATATCTATGAGGCCGCACTTACCTGCAGACTAAAGTGCATTCTGCCGGAAAGTGTTTCAAGCCCTCTGGAATTAGCAGAAAAAGCAGCGATGTACATAGAAAAGCAGAGCCATTACATATTGTGTTTACAGAGTGTTGTTCCAGAGCAGACAGTGTGAATCATCTGAATGTATATGTGCCGTGTGTGTGTGTGTGTGTGTGTGTGTGTGTGTGTGTGTGTGTGTGTGTGTGTGTGTGTTTGTGCTTGTATGTGTGTCAGTAACACAAGAGCTGGTCATAAACTCAGTGGCTGCTGTCCTTACAATGGTTCATGAGATAGTATACAGACAAACATAACATAAACAATGGACAATATAAGGTAGTCCTACAGCAGAGGTTCTCGAGGACGCAGGACGCATCCAGTGTTTCCTCGAGGATTTTTTTCAGCAGCGTTACGTTTCTCTTCTTAGAGAAATATTTCAATAAACTCATCTGAGAAATGCAGTCAGTTGTTACATAATGGCGTGTAGATATTAACGTTAGCCTAATGCTATCAATTAGTTTACTCACGTTAGCGACACTGAGTTGGCACCGGGCCAAATTAACTTAAACTACCGATAAGTTACGTAACGTTAGCTGGTCATCGACATGTGAACGTCTGTTTAACTTGTAAAATCTATGTCGAGTTTTCTCAAGCTAATAACTTACGTCTCCCTCTTCTCCGGCCGGTGATTCGCTGCTTTATTGTTTATTTGTAATTCGGGAATTCGCTCCTCTGACTCCGCCCCGTCGCCTAGGTGCTTGACGTGCTTGACGACCGCGCCCCCCAAACAACGCCAGCATCATGCAAATGAGCACGAGCAAGTATATTTCCATACTGAGCAAGATAGTTATCTGCAGTTTACCTCAGTGCTCGCAAGTAACCGACAGGAGTCTGTTCTGAAGGCGGAGAGATGCGGCGGCGGTGTGTTTGCGTCATTTCAGTAGAGGAAACACTGACATCTGTTTCAAATCCTTTTCAAATGACCGTACAAATTAAATTACTGTACTGTGTATCATTCAAATGAACCACTGTATAATACAGAAATATAGCTTGTTGTGATTTTGATGCTACGTCTCACGGGCTTGTTTTGGGCGGTGCGTCACAAGCTTTGAGGAAACTGCATTTTTCACTGAGAGAAAATGACACTGTTTTGTCTTTGCTCTTGTCAGCATTTCAATGTGCAGCAGCAACATCAGGAAGCCAGCCACAAGCTACTGCAAGGCAATGTATCATGGGAGTAAAGTCAAATAAAAAAAATAGAATTACTGTTTAAGTTGTTCTCCATATGTACTCATGTATGAAAAGTCAGTAAACAGACTACTTTGTATAGGAATGATTCTGTCCCAAACTTTATGATCCATATAAGCAGTTTCCACTGTATAGACAGCAAGAAAACATGAGTCCAAATATTCATGATAAGAATATTATAATTAAGCTTGTCAGTTCATTCTGGAGTTTGGAAAAAAAACAAAACAAAAGCAAAGTGCTAAAAGTTTGTTCTGACTTTCTTGACTAAGAGGGAGATCACTGTCATACATTTACAATTTCTTCAACACGTAATTAGAAGTCAGAGGCTGACAGGAACAGTTGCTGCCACTGGGCTGATTGCAGTAACCTTGTTAAAGGAAAAGTTCAACCCAAAATGAAAATTCAGTCATTATCTTCTCACCCTCATCCCAAAGTAGGGTCACATTTAGTTTTTTTGGTCCTCAAAACACTGCTGGAGTTTGAGAGAAAATCAAGTCTCATAAGGCAGCGACATGTCATTCACACACCATCACAACACACACACCAAGTTCAGTGTGCACGCGCACATGAACGTGGCTCCAGGCTGAGGATCTACAGTGAAGATTTGGGCTAACAACATGGTGGAAATGACATCTTTCAAGTCAACTTTTCATGTCGGGGCTTTAGGAGACTTGGATTACATCAAACGAGCAGGTGTTTTTCACTTTCATTACATTAGTGAAGTGAAATTTTGACCTGATGATGGCGCAAGATGAAAGTGTCAGGGAGTCTCACATACCCAGATCTCTCTCCGCTACGGATGTTTCTGGTGTCTAATTTCCATGTCAATTAAATGCAAAATTTAATCTGGACTAGTTGCCTTGTCTAACAGTAAGAAAACACTCAGAAAGCAGTTAAAAGCCATTTGAAGCTGTTAATCACAGTCTACAATCGCCAAATCATATTTTAAACGCTGGTGAAATGCTACTCTGTGCTGTGCAATACAAACATTACACATTAATATTTGTTTACATTCATACCATTAGCGTCCTAGGAGCTAATTTCTACCTGCCTTGTGCATCTGGTGTGTCAGACGAGGGAAGCACCTAAGATTTTAGAATTTATCCTCTGGAAAACATGAATAGGTACAAAATTTCAATTTCTGGACCAAAAGAGCCCAGAGCTCAGTCACCAGAGGATGAATGCTAATTATTTTTTGTCCACATCTTTTTCTGTAGTGTCACCATTAGGCTAAAATTTCTACTTGTATTTTATAAGTGGCAGTAACTAAGTGGCAGATTGCCCAGACCGTCACTGACCACATTCACTCACCCTAGAAGATTAAACCTGTCCATTTTGCACACTGCATGAGTCAGGACTAAATGTCAAGGTTTGTCATATAATCTCATGAAATGGACACATTCATGCTGCCAAGGGAGGCTGCGACCTTTCCTTTACTCCCACACTGTACACCAACTTTAGATTTTTGTCTTTTATGACTAAGCCTTTAGATGTGTCCAGCGCTTTTTTATACTGTGATATGAAGCAATACTGCAGCTTTTAAGGGGCACTAGTGGCGATTTAGACTTTTAAGCTTGTTCCCAAACAAAACAAGTGCTTTGATGGGCTACAACGGAGCACGGTGGATAATCTAAATTATTAATGCCAAATGAATGGTGTGAGGCTGAATCTGTACATCCAGCACTGTGCTTTAGTATTATTTCGGAGTCAGTAACAGCAGCTTTCCTCAAAATACCTCGAACTGCTCTGATCTAATCCTCTCCTGTTTTGTGTGTGTGTAATTTTTTTAAGTGGATTTGTCACTCATGTTGACTTTTTGAGATTTAACAAGGCCACTGTTCATCCGTGAAGCTCTGCCAACAGGTTTATGCGCCGTCGGCTTTGATGGCGCTTGAGATGTGGCAAATTTTGATTTTTCCCTCACCAACAAGCAGACAGTCAGGCAGCGGGAAGCAGTGCAACAGGCTTTAATTTAATGCTTTAGGGGTCAGCAAATTTACAAAGCAGCATGAAAGATGTAAAAGCCCTTCAAGTGTTGGCGTGCACTTACGTGCAGGAGATTTATGTGCATGTGTACGTGCATGAAGGAATGCATGACTTTTTTTGTTTGCCATGATATGATACTTATGCAATATCAGAAAACAAAACATGACAGCTTGATAAAAATAGTTTATAATTTATTAAATAATACATCTGATTTTCACAACGTTTTTGTATGTATAAAAAAAAATTCAGTTCAGCTGTCTTGAAGGAACAATGTGTAAATATGGACAGAATTTAAAGAAGTAAAGTAGCAGCAGTAGTATCAGTTTTGACTCCATGTTACAGACATCTTGCAAAGATATCCAATGACGTTAGCATGCTAACCAGCTAGCCCGGCCCATCCTGTCTAGTGATGCCACTTTGTGCCTAATGAGGTACTTCCATTCCCTCGTAGTTTCAGCTCAGAGATATTTTGCATGTGTGTTTGCTACTTTCACAAGAAGTTTTAGCTTTTTTTAGTCTAATAAATGGACAAAATAAACCAACGAAATGTCAAGAAAGTAAATATTCTTACAGATATTGTCCATAATTGCCTCACAGCAAGAAGGTCCTGAGTTCGATCCCCCAGCTGGTTGGATCAGGGTCTTTCTGTGCAGAGTTTGCATGTTCTCCCCATGTCCACGTGGGTTCTCTCCGGGTTCTCCAGCTTCCTCCCACAGTCCAAAGACATGCATGCAGGTTAATTGGTGACTTTAAATTGCCTTTAGGTGTGAATGTGAATGTGAGTGTGAGTGGTTGTTTGTCTCTGTGTGTCAGCCCTGCGATGAACTGGTGACTTGTCCAGGGTGAACCCCGCCTCTCGCCAAATGTCAGCTGGGATAGACTCCAGCAGCCCGCAACCCTTCGGGAATAAGCGGTTACAGAAAATGAATGAATATTGTCCATCCTTCTGAATTCAAGCTTCTCTTTTACTGAACTAAGACAATCTTGTTCATACTTCAAAGTTAACAGAAGTAAAATAAAACTCATCAAAACCATCGTGGTTTGTCTCTCCAATGTTCAATGATCATCAGCCCTGGTTTGAATAAAAATAAATCCTTAATCCACCACGTTATGTGTGAAGAGATTGTGTCTTGCTCCTCTCCACTTCACGTCTCTCCTGTCCCCGCCCACTGTCTTCATCGTTCCCAGAGTCAGAGTCCTGATCAGGATCTCTGGAAATCACTTCAGCGCTGTACTCCCTGTCATCAACCTGGTCTCGGCCGTCTGAGGCTGTGTTCACTGAGAGGCTGCTGAGCCTGGTTCTGTTGCCCACCCTGTAAACATAAGTACTCTGCCGGCGCTCCAAACTGAGCTAACGGCAGCTGGTAGTCTAGCTACAGCTAAAGAGAGTTACAGCAAAGAATATAGCGAGGAGTAGGTAGTGGGTCCTCTATTGTCTACTCTATTGTGGCTTTATTTTACACGTTGCTCCTTTAATAACATAAAAAGTAGCAGTCCTTTTAGAAATTGAAATAGAAATAATAAAATAAAATAGCTAACCATATAATATCATGGTAGATATCATCACAGTCCACTATGGCAGTGAGACATTTTTTTTATTGTTATAGTCAATATTTGTTGCACAATTCTTGCTAAAATATCATTTTTCCCCCAAAGAACTGAGATGATTATTTTCTCACATGATTTTTTTCAACAAAAGCATTTATTACATGCTACCATCTCTTGTACTGTAAAGAGAGTCTCTTGTAACTAAAAAAATACCTCAAGTCTCTTTTCCTTTTTTTCTTTAGAACACTTAAAGTGATTCACTTAAATGCTGCTGAGAATAAAAATGCACTGCATAACATTTGTGTTATTGAGGTTTGTGTGTCAGCTGGGATTTGTGATGTGGTTTGACTCGTATAGGAGCAAGTGAATCAGCATCATAAATATATAAGAATGAAATTACATAGGTGTATAAACTGAGATTTTGTTGTTTTTTGTTTGTTTGTTTGTTTTTTTTTTAGTTTAATCATGCAGCCCTAATCACTAGTGATAAATAATTAGGAGTGTATCTTATCCACTGAACATTTTATGTGCTTTCTTGTGTTTGGATGAGGGATGGGCAATATGGCTTTTGAATGATATCTTGATTTTTTTTTTTTTTTTATGAGCAATGCCACAATATAAGATATCTATCTTCATATACACTTTTTTCAAATAACATGCTGTAAATTCTTAACTAATGATCTCAGAGCATGATGTATTGGTGTAGATTAAAAGTACCAACACTATAGAAAATCCAGGAATGAGATTTTTGATAAATTATCAGCCAATTATCATCAGTAATGTGGATATTATATCCACTGCTAAGAACAGCCTGTTATGTTCATGTCACTGTAATTCAGCCTTTAAAACTAAGAAAAGACAACACTTATGTTATATCACGATATAACAATGTCCAAACTCTAAAATAATATTTATTTGGTTTACAGTATTGATATAATATTGATATATTGCCCAACTCCAGCTTGGATTGGTCTTTCTATGTGTTTTCCCATGTGTATGAAATCTGGTATATAAATAGATTGTGTTGCTTTTATAACTGTTACCTATATATGTACTATATGTACAGTTGCATAAGTGTATATGTGTTGGTCTTCTTTAATATATATATATATGTGTGTGTGTGTGTGTGTGTGTGTGTGTGTGTGTGTGTGTGTGTGTGTGTGTGTGTGTGTAGGACCTTGGCATGGAGTCAACATCTCTGGATGACGTGTTGTACCGTTACGCCAGCTTCAGAAACCTGGTCGACCCCATCACGCATGACCTGATTATCAGCCTGGCACGATACGTCCACTGCCCCAAGACGGTAGGACTCACACACACACACACACACACACACACACACACACACACACACACAGACACACACACACACACACACACACACTCACACACACACACACACACACACACACACACACACACACACACACACAAACATCATCTAATCTGAAAAATACCTAAATGTTGCCAATTACAGTGAACACGCTTGTGCATGCTCACACACACACACAGACAGAGAATTTTGTTGCTGCTATCAGATGATCTCCTGACTCAATTTGTCTGACACTATTAGGTTACGGAAGTGCTCCAAGTGGTCGTGTGGCTGTGTGTGTCCTTGAGGGAAGCACAGCTCCTTGTGTTTGTTCATTCATGTAGTCCAGTTTGTCATTGAGGGAGAGAGAGGGCAAGAAAGCGTGACAGCAGCCATACTGGATGAATAATGGAGGGAGGAAGGGGGAGTGATGGAGGAGAAGATAGGAATTAAAAGGCCTGATGTGTAATTGCAGTGTGGTGCGTTGTGCTGAAACACTGTTGTCCCAATGCTGGCTGTGTTAAAAGGTTTATTTTAAACAATTGCTTACTGCCCATTTTCATCTATTTACTGTAAAAATTCATCTAGATTTGAAAAACATCATCATCATCATCATTATCTCTAGACCTCTGGATGACATCTTTCCTCATGTCTGAAATGACGCAAATGCATTTCTGAGATGATAAAATTGTTCTAATCTGCGTGTGAGCGATGTGTGTCTATTAAATTCTCCCCTGACCTCGCCAAGACCTCCTGAAACCCCATCTTGCCTCCTTAATTTGATCCATTTCCTGTGAAAACAGGATGCTGGTGATGGTGATGGGTTCATGTGTGTAAGTGAAAGTGATTTTGTATATGTGCACAAAACCAACCACTACATGAAAAATGAAAAGATACACTTACGTGATTCCTAATTTTATCAAGAAAAACTACGCCAAAGATATATATACATATATATATGTATTTGATGCCATCATTCAAAACAATTAAAATAAAAAAAACTGTGAAAATTCAAAATGCAGTGTTTGAAAGCTTGAAATCTAATAAGTGATGCATGTAGAGCTGCAATGATTTATTGATTAATCGATTATTAAATTAATTACCAACTATTTTGATAATTGATTAATTTGTTTGAGTGATTTTTTAAGGGGAAAAAAAGTGCATCTGCATGCTCCACATGTTTGGATTAATCAAGAAAATAATCAACAGATAATAAAAATGAAAAGAATCATTAGTTGCAGCCCCAGTGCAGTACGATGACCAGATTCCCCGGTTTATTTGTAAAACACTAAAATCAGATTTAACAATAATTAAATTAACTAAACTAAACTTACCTAAACAACATTCCCTACCAAATTGGCCCAGTTTTTACCTAAACTTTTTTTCCTAAACTTTTGCCCCTTCAAAACTCAGGTTGCAACATTTGAAAACTTTTTCCCCGAACATGTGTGCACCATTTTCAGATCACCAGTTACAAGGTTTGAAACCTGGAAAACAAAATAAAATACCAGGAGTATAGTGACAAATTTGATTGGAGAAATATAATAATACGAATGCTGCAACTGTGAAGAACAGAAAAACTAAAAAAAAAAAGAAAAGATGTTGCAAAGATTTGAAATTAAAACTCAAATACAAAAACTAATGTTTGCAGATTTGAATCTTTTTCAGCCTATCAAAACATTATACAAGCCTTCAGAACTTAATTTCTTGTGAGACCTTTTTCATTACATTTCAAGCTTTCAAACACTGACTTTTGATGTTTCTTTCAAATTTTCAAATTATGGCATTATATTTATCCCATAAAATTTTTCTCTTTGCTTTCGTTTCTTTGCCAGAACTAAATGAAAAGCTGTTTTAACAAGAACTATAACAAAATGTATAAAACTAATAAAAGTAATCAATAAAGTGAAATAGGATGAATGGACAAATAAACCAGTCAGTCTTTTTTATGCAAAGTCTTGTTCAACAACCTGCAGTGTGTGCAGTATATACTGTGTCTCTATGAGCGAAGGAGTCCATTGAAGACTCCTCCTCTAGATGTAAGCTAACAAGATATATCTGTGTTAAAGTAATTATTTTAGCTTCTCTGTTCAAGCTAAACCCAGAAAGGGATCAGTATTTTAGTGAAACAGTTGAGTGAATACAGCTTCTGGATCATCACAAGAGACGACAATTTGACAAAAACTAGACTGCAGTGTTTTAAGCTTTTGTTGACTGACTCCAGACTAAAACTAAAAAAAAATTCTACTAAAACTGATACAAGAAAGACTAGAAGTAAATCAAAATCACTGGCCTTAATGAACACTGAAAATGAAGTTTTCCCCACACAGGAGCGTGGATTAGCAAAGTGCCTTTTGAAGATATATTCTATCAGCAATAAAGTCTAACTATTGAACTTAAAAGAATGTGTGTGTGTGTGTGTGTGTGTCTTGGACTTGGCTGAGGCGTGCACAGCACACACATCTCCACAATCACAAACACCTTTCGTTCATGTTAAACAGCCGTGCGTGCGTCTGTGTCTTCAAACTGAATCTCACTAATGAGGAAAAATCCAGTGCGCCTCGTGCTTTAGATCAGTTTAAGATGGGGCCGTAGTTCCAACTTAAATGATGTATTCACTGAAAATTGATCCAGGTTTAAATTGTGAGTCCTGGAACGCATCGTGGAAGCTGAAGAATGTTCAGGATCAATGTACAGCTCAGATTCTGTCAGACGCTTCACACTCTTCCTCTGCGGAGCTGCAGAGGAAATGGAAGACGAGGGCTTTTGTGTACAGTTCATGATAGGTGAACAGAGAGACGCAGTGCAAGAATGAAAGAAACAGCAGAGGTGGTGTTGTTATGTGCTGAGAGACAGTAACAACAGAGATGAAGTCCAAAGAGAGTGAGTGTTATTTCCCTGGTTCTGCTCCGTCCGTCCTGTCTGACACGTCTGGTCTCTGCTCTGTTTTACTTTCCAGAACTTGAGGCTTCACTGCTTCTCTTTTGATGGGCTTTCATGAAATGTTAATGCAGAATCCTTTAAAGTTTTTACATCTATTATAGATGTGCAGTTCAAATTATAAAACTGGAACCAATCAGATTCAGATTCTGTTGTCAGGAGACCAATCTACTTTACTTTTAAACTCGATTAAGCCTTTTTTCATGACACAAGGCTTTATTTTATGGAACATGTGCAGAATTATGATTTCTGTTCTCTTGAATTCTGTTTATCCATTTGAATAATAATAACAGGTGGAGTGGCACAGCGTCAGCTACAGTCAACAGCAGATAGCAGTTAGCTTACTTTAGCAATAGGGATGTCCCGATACAACTTTTTCACTTCCAATACGATACCGATATTGCAGCCTTGAGTATTGGCCGATACCGATATCAGCACGAATCAGACATACTTTTATTAGTTATTTTGTAGTGTGGAATGTTAGAAAAGGCTTGATCAAGTGATGTTACTCAAACAGAAAACAATATTCAGCAGCCAGAGTCAACTATGGATAGAAGGGCTGGAGCGGAAAATGCAGAGCGCTTATATCGGAGATTTTAGATGCAGTCCGATAAAATCCGATACTCGTTTTTTGGCTGATATCGGACCGATATCCGATATCAATATCAGATTGGGACACCCCTATTTAGCAACAAGTAAACTAGCTACAAGGACATCAGCTAACTCTGATGTTCCTGTGTATGACTAACATTTAATAACATCTTTATGACAAGTCCACATGTTACCACTTTAGTTGAGGTTAAGGGAATTATTCATGACACCATCATAAAAGCATTTGACAGTGTAATAACACTTAATGACATCTCTATGACAAGTCCAAAATGTATCACTGTAGTTGAGGCCAAGGAAAATATTCATGACATGCTTATAATGCTGTCATGATGATAACTGGTCGTGTCAGGTTGTCATAACAAAGACATCGACAGGTTATGTTGTCTTTGTCAATTTTAACTTGTCTAAAGAAAGACATTTTTGTCTAGGTTAATGTCAAGTTGTTATAACAAAGCCATTGACAGACAATGATGTCCTGACAATGATGAATTATGTAGTCTTGGTTAATGCCAAGCTGTCATAAGAAAAACATCTCAAACAATGTCAACTTTGCATTTAAAATTACATAACTAACCAAATGACACTTAACGACAACAATCATAAATGTTCATTAAGACCCCTTCGTGTTCATAACAGGTGTCATGTCATGGTTATGATGGTGTCATGTCTTATGCACACCCCTTCAAATACTAGTACCTGCATCAATTGATTTTGTTGTCAACAGCAATATTGACATGTTTATCCTGAAGTTGTTACGGTAAACGTGTTTCACACCGAGCAGCCACAGAACAACATAAACATTAAATAAACATTAAGTCCAGTGTCTGAGGGTTTGTCACCATGAGTGACCCTTTTCACATCAAACATTTGATCTATTGCTAATATAAAGATATTGATCAGAGCAGCTTTAACTTATTATTCAAATACTCTGTTTACTTGGGGTGTGCTGTAAAAAAAACACTGATCTCAGAGCAGAGTGAACGAGACATTTTAGTTTTCTTAATCTCATCTTAACTTGATCTTACTTTTTGTATGAACATGCCTCATCAGATCCAACAAACTCTCCTAACTTCAGATAACTGTGTAAATGTCACCTGTGTGTATTTGAGCACATGTTCATGAGAATTGTAAATTAGCATAATTAATGCCCCATTAATACAAGGGTGCAAAAGCATGCATTGCACCCTCAGATGAAATTTGAATAATAACAGTAGGTCACATGTCTGTGGTGCCTGCAGCTTTCCATGTACGCCTCCGATCGGGAATATATTGAGGACGTATGGGCTGGGTGCAGATGAACATAGATCAGCGGGTGTGGTGATTATTTAATACTTTCTCAGCATCTGGTCTCATTTTTCTCAAACAGCCAATCAGTCACAGTTAAATAACAACAGGTCAGCAAAGCGTCACCTCAGGAAATGTCTGAATGGTTCAGAACGTCACGACATGATAACACATCACCATAAATCTGCACGGACTGATAAGAGTATCGCGTCGTTATAAGAGCGATTGAAATAAAAAAAAGAAAGAAATTGAAACCCGCCTGTGCTGACCTTCTGCTGATGATTACATCATACCAATACAGGTTTAACAATAATCATAATGTATCTGACCTCAGTCAGGTGTGTGTAGACCTCCGTATGGTTATACTGTAGCAGCCTGGTGCTGTTTTCTCATTAAATATGAAGGTAAACTCAGTGAGTGGTTGTGCAAACAGCGCTTCGCTCTGACATGGCACTTCTTGGAGGCTGTGGATTTATTAACATATAATTGGTGCCGCTCTGACTCATGAAGCAAAGCTGGAAAGGAACAACACAATGTGTCCACTGGCTGCTGTTTACAACTTTAATCAGCTGTGTTCCAGCATAATCCGTTCATATGGGACCACGCTCGGACTGGAACGCCCACACTATCTTTCATTGCCTTTGCCAGCCCACAGCTGCAGATTCTAGTGCACCCCAGCTCATTTCAAATGCACCCCCTGTTGTTTTGTTCTGGAAGCGGGCCCACACCGTCCTTAATTCATCCTCGTTTTTTGTATATTTTTTTAATTTTATGTCTTCAATCAATCCAATCAATCAATCAATCAGTCAATCAAAGCGGGGACTGCATCAAAATATCATTATCTCCTTGTTTTTTTGCATCCTTTTATAATGTCAACATAATTATGAAGCATGATTTTGCATAGGCTTTTCAAACTCCAAACTTGACTTAGATTTGGATGACAGCAGACTAATTGCACTCCTCCTCATACAACAGGTACACTTGCTACAGTGCCAGAGGAGAAAATTCAAAATGCAGCACTTGAATGCAACAGGTTTTTCTAAATCACTCATACAAACCACTTAAGAACAAATCTGTTTGTACAAGTGGTTCTTGCATGAGGCTCATTGTCTTGTGCTTCAGGGGTGTTGAGTACCAGGCAGTATCCCACACGGAGTACTGTTGTTTCATTTCTGACAGAATTACACAGAATTACTACATTTTCTCTGAACTCAAAATAAGTATAATAAAGTGATTGTACATTGTGACAACTGGGACAAACAATGCAAAAAAAATGAAATCAATATTTTGGGTGAAAATCTGTACTTTGAGGATTGGTTGCTTTGCTTTGCTTTATTTTTCTTTTTAAACTTCTAACTTTTTAAAAATGTGTTAGAAGCCTTCAAAAGGTAATACCTGCTAATAAATCAGGTGTGAAAATATGCTATTATAATCATCTTTGTTTTAAAAAGTTTTTTTTTTTATGAAAATGTCATCTCTTTAAATTTGTGTGTCAGATTTCCATAAACTCTGTCAGATTTTTACAAAAACATGATTTTATCAGGCATAAAAAGAGTTAGCTCTACCCTAAGGACCCCTGTCTCACTTCCTGGTTTAAAAATGGCGGGAATACTGCTGCTGTAAACTTTATATTTTTCTATCAGATGTGTCACAACCGTATCATGTCAGTTCTGTCGTCCTTCTAAATCTAATCTAAGTAAGAATTGTTTTAAAAATGTATATTTTGATTAGAATTAAGAAAACTCTGAACAACTTTGAAAAATAAAATGTCTGCTCAATATGACTGCTGCGAAATCAAAAAGAAAAATTCAACTTCACAAGACTATATCTATATTTAATAAAAATCTCTAGGAGGCTGACCTCTTACAAAGTTTAATAGCCAAGTGTTTGACCTTTTAAAATATATTTTCCAGCATAATTGAAGAGTAAAAATCAGAAGCCTCTCAAAGTACGGTTTTGTCTCAGAATGAGTGAATTACTGCTGACTGAAGAAAGTGGATTTAAGTTGTTACTCTTTCATCCTTGTCATCACTGCAGTCTCAAAGACTGCAAAGCCACACAGACACATTGGTTGAAAACTTCCCGTCACAAAGGAAATTTCCATCAAGCGGTGCCGTAAAAGAACAAGAGTATTCTCAAAGACCCCTCGCCCCCAACGCACGTAACCTGCGCTGCCTTCAGGCGGCTGATAACACCACATTTGTGCGTCGGGAACATGTTTTAAGGATGTTGTTTGCTGCCCATTTTCTGCTCTGTTTGTTTCACTTCCTCCACTTCACCACGGTGTTATTCCACACAGCTGTGGCTGTCTGCTGTTTTTAAGTTGTCAGTGACGGCTGCACAGCCCGTCGAGATTGTGTTGTTGAAAACATGACCGTAGCAAACACACTGTGACAGAACGCAAGCTGTGACTTTATATGGACGTCCTCTTTCAATCTCTTACGTTTCAGTCGGTTCTCCAGAGAACAGACTGAATGAACTTTACCCACCTCACAGCCTGATTAATCCATCTGATGATTATAAACACAGTAACACTGCCGGAGGATTAATACGACCTCTCCACAAATAAACAAAGGAACTGGAAACCTGTTTAGTTAAAAGACAGGATTAATTGATAGAGGTAGTTGTGTTTGCGCATAAATAGAAAAATAATCATTAATTACATCAGTGCTCCTCACTATGATAAATTTATGGATCATTCAGGGAGATAAAAGGAGAAGACAAACAGATTACCAATGAATCAATTACAGTACGTCATTATATGCCACAAACAACAACTTAAACTTAAACAGGTTTAAGTTTTATTTATCCACAGTGATTTTATTTAACTGACAATAGGGCATATTGCAATGATCAAATGTGCTTATCAAACACTTGAGATATGTAATGGAGAAAGGACATTTTACAGTTTAACAATAAACTTTTTTGTCCAAAATGTCAGTATTGTCATTAACTGTCATTAACTTAATTATTGTTGTTAACTGTTGAGCCATTTTGCCACACTTCTGTAGAAGACCCATAAAATATCAGATTTTTCACCACGTGTCACACGTGTCAGGTTTTGTGAACTTTAACACATATTTAACTCCTCAGAAATGTCATTTGCACTATGTTCTATCCAAAAAACAAAAGATATCAAACAACATGTACACTGATACTGTTATAGACTGATATATCTGTGACCGTTATGTATAGAATGTAAATAAAACATGTCATATCTGTCCGGGTCTAACTTCAAAGATTACACATGCATTAAAACACTCCAGTGAAGCCCTGGATAATGCTGCTACTATCAATAATAAAACACACTCATGCACACTTGTGTGTAATTAGATTACCATCAGTCCAGTGTGAGTTCTTCCTATTGATCGATTCTACAGTAAATATGAAATCAATCCATCTGCTTCTGTCTTTTAATCAAATACCAGCATCAGGAAACCAATATGTTGTTCTTAATGTAGTAATGCACTGTGTTGAGTTATTGACCAGGTGAAATTATTTTCATATAATATGATTATATAATGTAGAAAGAGAACATGACGTGCACCGAGTGGGTTTTTCTAGAAAGAGGACTAAGAGGTGTTGGACCCATGAGACAAGTCTGACTTCAGTTAGCCGTGTAAAAAGCTGGGTTCTTGCACCGAGCCGTGCTGTGAGCAACTGGGATCAGAGGTCATGATGCAGCTGTGGCCTGGTGCTTTTCTGCACATCTGTCACCTGCAGGTATTTATCTATCCAGCTCTGTCTATCCAGTTGCTGCTCCTTTTTTTTTATCGTTCCTCCCTGCAATATTTAAACGGATCCAATGAGAGAACAGTAACAAAAAAATGTCCCTGTCTTATCGAGCAGATTCGTCTTTAACAAACAATAGCAGTCGATAGCTATGAAAAATATTTTCTGACAGGAAAAGAAACAAAAAGAAAAAGAGTTATTCGTCTGAAGCAGCTGGTCACCTTACACAAGAGTCCTGCACAGGTCGAGTTTTGCAAACCCACCTGCAACAGCAAAGCTCAGTACCAAAGCCGACCTGTTGCCCAATAATTATCTACCCATTGCTTGTAGATGAGTTCGCCGTTTAAAAAATGTGACGCATTGCATCATAGGATTACTCGCAGTAAGAAGGCCTAGTTTTTGTTCCATTGTACGTTACATAGTGTCATACAGTATGCAGTCAGACAGGCACTGTTGTGCATTGTAGTAGTCAACAGAGAGTGATTTCACACATAGCCTACATGACGCATAATTGCTAATTTCCTGTAGCTGCTTCACAATAAAAGCCTCCCTGTGGTTCCAAAGTAATGTGAAGCAGCAGCAGGAAGAAATCTGCATTAGTAGTTTGATATTACAGCAAATAAGAGCGACAGTAAAGCTGCAGGAGAGCAATATGTCAAATCTGAGGCTTCTGTCTGTTGGATGACAGTAAGAACAGGAACAAAACTTCAATCCACTGACACATCAACACTACATAGGAGAAATTAAAGCACTGACAGCCTTTTGACTCAGTTGAATTAATGTGATAAGATGCAGGTAAAATAAGCTGTATGGTACCCATGGCAACAGGAAGAAGTCAACTCAGAGCTAACATGGTTAGCTTTTGGAAAAGAAAACCCAGGATTTCTGACTTCAGTTCTGCACAGTAATCCTCCTGACAGGCACACACTCACACACACAGCTGCTCGTGCACGCACTCCCGTTTCAAAAATTGTACATAAGAACACACGCACAGACATGCTCACACAAAGTTTGTGACTTTCACACGTTTCCCCTCGGTCTCACACAGCAGCAGAGTGTGAAAGGTCTATTCAGGGAGGTTTGTGAATGTATACTGAAAGATTCGCTGCTTTGTCTCCGCAGCTGCTCCGATTCTCTCTCCGTCCTCTCTCTGTTATTTCTCTGCGGCTCTCTGTCTTTTACCTCTTTATTCTTCCCATTACACGCCTTCTGTCTCCTCCCTGTTTCTCACTTATCATCTGTGTCGTTCCATCCATCCCTCCGTCCGTCCACTCGTCCGCCCGTGTGAGTCCAACAGCTCGCTGCTCAGCCTTTCGTGGCTTTTTCAGGACAAAATATCAGATACAGCTGCTTTAAGTCAAACGTGGGTAGAAAACAGATGTCCGTGACATTAAAGTCATTATACTGTACCATTAAAGTAATACTGATACAATAGAGTACTTCATTTAATATTAATTAGAATAAAACTAATCTCTGTCTCTCAGTTTGTTGAACTAGCAAAGCCATTTACGTAGAACTTTATCTCCCAGCATGCACACTGATGTCTGTGTAACATGGAAGTACTCTGATGCAAAAACTAGGCAACAGTGGCCATTTTTACTGGTATTCAAGACAGCAATGAAATCCTCTCAGATCACACCCAGTGCAACAGTATTCCTTAGTTCTATGTAACACTGTGAAGCAACAGGATCAGGAACAACAAGATCTTCCCACTCATCCATATGTCTTCCTACGACGTCCAGTGATTCCCAAGCTGTTCACATAACAATACCTGTATTTACTTCTCATCGTCTCATCTCTCATCATCCCCTTCACGACTGTTAACCTTCGTTTTAATTCTGAACTATATTTGAAGTAAAAAGTGAAAATATTAAACTGGAATTTTCATCCAAATCCTGAGACACTTTGTCTTAAATAGAGCTGCAGTTATTTCTGGGGGCTTTTTGTCTCTGCTGACAGTGACAGCTGAAGAGTTGACAGGAAAGGGGGGAGAGAGAAAGAGGACGACACGCAGCAAAAGGCCACAGGCGCGAGGCGAACCAGCGGCCACTGCAGAGAACTGATCGTCTACTAACTGAGCTGCAGGAGCGCCCCGTTTCTAAAATGTTCTCTGACAATTAACTGAATATCTTTGGGTTGTGAGTAAAGCAAGACATCTGACGACATCATCCTAGGCTTTGGGAGACACTGATTGACATTTTTCACCTTTGTCTGACAAACAACTATGAATAAATTAATCAAGAAATAATGAACCGATCAGTTGACGATGAAAATAATTGTTAGTTGCAGCCCTATTCTCAAAGTTGTAGGTCTGTAATAGATTTTATTTTAGTCATCTCAAATGGCCGTCCATTTTTGTGCCTCATCTGTCAGTGTGACTTCTTCTTCTTCTTCTTCTTCTTCTTCTTCTTCTTCTTCTTCTTCTTCCTTTTTTTCTTTTACACTCAGTGCTCATATTGACATTCTAGTTCAGTGCTTAAGATGGACTCAGAGAAAAATGTAATTTACTGGAGGAGATTTGAAGACTTTCGATGAATAGATGACAAAATGTGATTTAAACTGAACCACAGAAGACGTCTTAGCGCACTGTGTGTGTGTGTGTGTGTGTGTGTGTGTGTGTGTAATGAGGAAAACTGGTAAGTTATTGTTTACTCATAAATCACCACCACTTTAGTGCCAAACACCTACACTGTGACACACACACACACACACACACACACACACACACACACACACACACACACACACACACACACACACACACACACACACAGAGCGTTCCAGCCTGTCCATCACTGTATCTGTGCTGGAGCTCTTTTATTTTTCACATCTAACTATCAGAGGCTGTCCTTACTCTTGTCTCTGTGGTAAAAGGGACAGTTCACCCTAATATTAAAAATACGTATTTTTCCTCTGGTCTGTAGCGCTATTTATCTATCTAGATTTTTTTTTTGGTGAAGTTTTGGAGATATGAGCCATAACGATGTCTGCCTCCTCTCCAGTATAATGGGACTAAGTGGCCCAAAGCACCAAAACAATACATTTGACTAAACCAGCATATCTTTCTAAAAATCATAAACTTGTTACTTGAGATAATCCACAGTTTTAGTAAATTCTACCACAGGAAAAAAGTAATTCCTTCATGGTTTTGAATTTTTAAAATGTATTTTTTGGTGCTTGGAGCAACACAGGACTTGTGTCAGACAGTCCCCATTAGAGAGAAGGTATCTCTACAGCAAATATCTCAACAATACAGTATGAAGTGATAAACAGCACTACAGACCAGAGGAAAAATATGTATTTTTGATTTTGTTGTGAACTATTCCTTTAACAATAGATTACAAAGGCTGTAATTTTTTAACTTTTACCTTAAAATATCATATATTCTCAGTAATACTTCAATTTAAAGGGTGTGCATAACACTGACATGACAACATAACCATAAAAAACAATCACAAACATCACATATTGGGTCTAATTATCAAACTTAAACTATTTATGTTTAAACATTACATTTGACTGTCATATGTGGTGGGATTTGACACTGTCTGTCAGGGGACCATTATAATTCCATCATGATTATTTTCATTAATCTCAATTATTGTGATACTTTTTGGACTTGTCATTAGGGTCATTAAGTGTTATTACACTGTCAAATGCCTTTATAACAGTGTCATGAATAATTCCTTTGACCTCAACTAAAGCGAAACCATCTGATGGAGCAAAAAATGGACTTCAGAACAATTCAGATAGAAAAGAGAGAAAAGAAAGCTGGGACGGTCATAGAATAAAATAATGGAAGAGATGAGGGAAAACAGCAGTTCCAGTGAAAAATTAATAAACAGAAAGAAGGAAAATACTGCAGAAAGAGTTGTTAAGCCTTGGAGGGTGGGAGTGGAGGAAGCTGGTAACTATCTGTAAGGGATCCTCTAAGAACTACAGCGAACTCACCCTCACCGAGGCAGGAATCGTTTTCTTGGTTGACATTACACCTGGCATTTTATTGGCCGGGAAACTCGACAGAGTTGAGAGCAGGTGAGAAATCCGAGAGACATTTCACAGGCGTACAGGAGCAGCCCGAGTGTGAGGAGAAGAGCCGGAGCTGGAGCGCAGGAAATCTGTGAAAGCAACGGCGAATCAGAGTGCGAGCATACAGTGTGAGCGGAGGCAGAGCAAATATAAACACAAGCAGGGTTATCTGAGTGCATGGGCAGGGTTCTGAGGAAAAACAAAATCTGAACGTGAAATCAATGAGTCATGGTCAAAAAATTACAAGACCACGCTCTTGAATAAAAATTGGGGAAAGGTCCTGCACTACAGTCACACACACACACACACACACTCATCCATCTTTTACTTTATCACATACTTTTTTCATTTTTGTAGTAAACATTCATTCATTTTTGTAGTTTTATCAACTGGAGGCAACAGCACATCTGGGGCAGAGCCAGGGTTTTACAAATACCAAGTTCATGAGTTTCTCATTTCAACCTACCCTTGAAAAAAAAAAAAAAAGAAAAGCAAATATCCTTCACATCACAAGGAGCCAGCTTTAGACTGGGCTGAGTTTGTGGGGTAATCCCCTAAAAAGGGACTAAACCCAGGTCTAAAAAGTGCCAGTGTGAAACGGGGCTAAAATAAAGGAGTAGTCACAAAACATTCTGCAATGTTCACATCAGTCTGTGTACCAACAGATGAAGAAGTGCAGTGTGAATCATACAGCCCTGTGCTTAGCTTAACCCTGACTTAACAATATGTGTGTGAAAAGCAGCTAAAGGTCAGCTCTTACCTGACCTCGCAGCCATGTGCAAATCACGAAGGGAAGGAAAAGGAAAAGATAAGATAGACTTTATGTCCCGAAGGAAATTTGTCTTGGATACATGCTGTACCTGCTGTTAAAAGAGGAAAAGGAACGGAAAAGGAACAGAAACAACATCCACACTAGTTTTGCTGTTTCCACCTGCTGTCCACACTGCCCTGGGATTTTAGGACATTTGGTGGCCCCGTTTCAGTTTCAAAAACTTCAGGGCTGCATTTCTCTCTAGATGGGCAGGAATGAAGACTATGGGAAACGATGATGCAGACACACGTGTGCTTTCTGACTGAGTTTTATCAGTCCTGTCATTCCCTGATTCCTCACACCACTGAAGTTTATTACTCTGGATGTCTAGTTCGTACGTGATCATCTGCCCGTTAATTTGTGTCTTGATGACTCCATACTTCACTGTTAGCTGAGTCAACGGCTTAACGTTATCATTGCTAATGTTTAACGAGGAAGAGACATTCGTCTATTCTATGGTGAAGGTAGACAAGTGACGGAACAACCGATCTGCAGTTCGGCATCACTCTTGGACTTACTGGGTCTGATTTCAGCAGTTTTGAGCCACTGACAGCCACCGTGGGGACACCACAACATGGCTAACGGAGCTAACGGCTACTTACAAAGTTAGCATGCTAGTTGTTACTGTTGAACTGTTAATGCATCCGGACTATCAGACAAGTTGTTTCAGTCATAAATATTCATGTGTGTGTGTAAATAATGGGCTTGTTTTGATGCATCAGTGTCTGAAAGTGTGCTACTATAAGTTAGCTGCTAGCTTAGATTATCCTGCTGTTAGTGTGTAGTGGCAGCATGTGGTCTGCTGCTTTTATATGGATTTATTGGAGTGTTTCCATTTGCTCACTGCAAACGTCCTAGCACACATATCCAAAGATCAAACATGATTTATTAGCATACTTAGGGCAAGAACAAAATTGGCTTTCAACGTTTCATGAATCTCATGTAGGATTTTCTTATTTCTTCATACTGCTTTGTTTAAGATCCAGTATAAGAGGAAACTAAGAAGTGCATTGAGTGCAAAAACACTGACATAGATTTTTTTAAAAGTCCACTCAAATTACAACAAAAATGCAGCAGACATCAGTGTCTGCAATGATATCTATTCCCCCATAAAGTGTTTTTCCTCCTGAGATCAGAGATCCAGCCATGACTCTGAGTCAGCTGTCTGCCAGGTCTTCCCTTGCACCTCTTGACCGCTGAAAGGAGAGCAATAAGATTGAATTATCCGAACAATTCATCTGCAGAATGGAGGAACAGTTTAGCAGTAATTTACCAGAGCATGCAGGGCATGCAGTGAAAAATAGGACTAAAGTAATGGTTCCATTTGTACTCTGCAAACTAACTTTATCAGTAGGCGAGCCTGAGGGGAAGGAATAAAGATGAAGCAGACAGATAAATAAGAGAGAGAGATGGAGACAGCGGAGAAAGAGAGGAGAGGTCATCAGTCCTCTGGAGACTGCAAAGATTCATAGATGTGTTCTGTATCAATAATGTAACGAGAGAGAGGAGGGGAGGGGGAGGCAGGACAACAGAGGAAAGAGGGAGGAATGAAAAAATACGGGCCGAGGTAAAGCTCAGCGAGCGGTGACGAAAGAAAAAATGAAAGGAAGAGATGAGAGAGTGAGAGCGGGATGAAGCAGTGAAATTGTAGAAAAGGCCACGGTGAAGCCATGAGGCTCCAACCAGCTGCTGCAGCTGCTGTTCTCATCGACCCGAGCTCTTCCCTCATACACTTCAGCACAATTCAATTCATGCAGCTTTATTGACATGATGAGACCGCTCTTACTGTACATTAGCATGAGTGTCAACAGCAATACGCCTCTACTAAGATAAACAAGAACCACAGTGATTGAAACGTTTGTCTAAAAAGATAATAAGATGTTAAAATATTTCTTATTAGTTAGAGATTGAGACTTAAAATGTGTCTGGTGCATTGGTTCAGAGTGGATCAATATCTGTATCTATATCTAGTGTCTGTATCTATGAATCAATAGTGCTAAAGGGACAGTTCACCCCAAAGTCAAAAACACATGTTTTTCACCTGGCCTGTTTATCCATCTAGATAGTTTTGGTGCAAGTTGCAGAGTTTTGGAGATGTTGGCCTTCTCTCCAATATAATAGAACTAATAGCTTGTGAAGTTCAAAGCACCAAAAAATACATTTTAAAAATTCAAAACCAGTGTTTCTCTCCAAAAATCCTGACCTGATTACTCAAGATAATTCACACAAATGTTGTGAGCAGTTTCATGTAGGAACCATCCAGCAGACAAAGTGTAACACTAGTATTCATTTGAAGGTGCGCTTTTGTCCACCGGGTGAATTTAAGTCCAGCATTCAGTCTTTAAAGCGATAGTTCACCCAAAAATGAAATTTCACTCAATATCTACTCGCCCCTGTGCTGATGTGAGGATGGGTGAAGATCTCCGGGTCACAAAACGCCCTGTGTACCTGCTTCAGGCGTGTTCACACGGATCAGGTCTGAGAGGCTACAGTTGACATTTAGGCTAAAAACATGGTGTAAATGGCGTCTTTTTGGGTCACATTTTAATGTCACAACTTACGGACACTTGAATTACATCATTTTGATCAAAAGAAATGCTTAGAGAGTTGGTTCATCATTAAGTGCTGCTACAACTGTAGCTGACAAGTTGTAAAGTGATGCTAGCATTAAGAAGGCGCTGGTTGCTGTTTGCCTCTTGTCATGGCTAGCTTGGTTTAGCTAAGTTTGCCTTAATTTAGACAAATTAGCATTAGCTAACACCTTCATGGTAATGTATGTAACATGTTTGTATCCCCCCCACAACTGGTGATGCTGGTTCCAGCAGATTTTAGTCTGTAAACAACCTCATTTCAGGCTGTGATTAGCCTATGCTAGGCCTAGATAAATTACTTTAGTCAGCTGTTAGTGTGAAGATAAGCTCAGGTTTAGCATAATGTAGTACTGAAAGACTATGTTTGCTGGCACAGAAAGAAGAGAAGGAAAACCAAAGTCACTAACGGCATCTTCCCACGTTCTTAAAGAGTTGGTTTGCGGTGTGAAAAGCTAGCTACCAGCTAGAAGTCAGGCTAAAATCAGAGGTCTCCTTACCACAGATCAGAGCAGCTGATCTAGAAATGCAACATACAGTCACATTAATAACTGAATTGGCCTTCACTGGTAGAGCCTATGAAGGTGGATAGTTGATTGCAGATTATTTGTTTTCTTTTGCGATTTTATTTTGTCTGTGGTGGCAAACTGTAGCCAGCAGAAACCATCTAAAATAACATAATTTTTTTTACCCCCAGAGTGTTTAACCCAAGTCTGTGGCCACAGTGTAACCATCTTAGGCTAACCACTATGTTGTTAACTTTGTCTGCTGTGGGGCTGGTCGTGTACAGACGGTGCTAGGATATAGTGATGAGTGCAAACCAAAACAATGAGCTCAAAAACACTCAAATGTTCTGTAGGAATGAAAAGTCTGAAAAAAATAAAAGCTTTGTCTGTGCACAGTTCAGATAGTACTTTGAGTCACTGTTGCTATAAAAATATTGATGCATTGCAGCTTCTAGTAAAATATATATAAATATATAAAGAAAGGAGTTACAGTCAGCAGAGTCGAGTACTGAGACAAGAAAAATGAAAATCTGAAAAACTTTGAAAATTTGTTCTCTGACTATGAATCTAAATAATGAATTTACATAACAACTACAATGTGTCCTCAACTTTTTTACAACGCCTGACCACACAGATACATTTACAAGAACATCCTCACAGTTTCTCTATGGGAATCATTATCACTTCATTTAATTTGAAAAATGAGAAATTCATTTGGCAGCTGCGGAAGTGGAAGAACTCTTTCTCCGCTTCCCCCTGGGTATCAAATTCATCCACTTTCACAAGTGCTCTCTGCTGGAAAATTGTTTTTCTTCTTTACCATCCAACTGCTGCCCTTCAGTATTTTATCAAACACACACACACACACACACACACACACACACACACACACACACACACACACACACTGACCTGAACAACCTCACAGTTTAGGGAACACTGAATGTCTTTGTTGATATCACTTCTTCCCCTCACCATCTGTTTTAGACTTGATACTGGGGACCTGCAAACCTGACTCACCACCTGAATAAATACATTTCAATATGGGTGGAAGCCTCACACACACACACACACACACACACACACACACACACACACACACACACACACACACAGAGGCAGTTATGGTTGTGGTGAGAGTGAGGCAGATGGGTAGAGATGAGGCGGTGCATCAGTAACTCAGTGGCTGTTGTCTGAAATTGCTTCCTCATTAACTGTTCCCTTCATGATGAAAACTCAGTCGGGGTCTTTTTACCGAGGAGCAAATTGACACGTTGGACAATTTTCATCCATGCTTGTTTTGCGTCATCACCAGAAGACGTTTCACATGACAGTAATTTACACGTCAGTCATCTGGGGTACCGAGACAAATCGTTTCATCATGGGAAAATCGTGCACATGCTTTCTACATAACAGTTTTCATTGCAGTGTATGAACATTTAAAGGGACAGTTCACCCCCTAATCAAAAGTACTTTTTTTTCCCTCTGGCCTGTAGTGCTTTTTATTCATCTAGATTTTTTTGCCATCTGCTGTAGAGACGTCTGCCTCCTCTCCTTGAGCTGCTCCAAGCATCAAAAAATACATTAAAAAAAAATTCAAAACCTGTGTCTCTTAACAGAAATCATGACCTGGTTGCTTGAGAAAATCCACAGTAGGGTTGGATGATATGTTAAAATTTTCCAGCTGACAATCATCAGCACACCCATCAGTGATTGACGATATCTTCATCCCCCCTCTCACCTCCTCTCATCCTCTCAAGTCTGAGATGGGAGATGCGTGCATGCGGCGGTTAGCAAAATTAACTCACAAAATGTAAAGAAATTAAATATCATAACATCTATTTTTCTTTTTAAACAGAGAAATACAACTATACTCCTTCTGAACACAAGTTTCTCTGTTTTACTAAGACAAGCTTAACTGGCTCGTTTACTCCTCATAAAACACACCTCATTCAAACTCAACAGAAAACATGTAAAACTCACCCAAACCGTCTTTGTTATTCTGTCCACTCTAACAACAATCACCAGCTCTGTTTGGTCAAAGTGAATCCTGTGAAAAGAAGAGCAATGAGCCGGGCTCTGCAGGCTGTTTACCTCTCACTCCTCACCCAGCTTCATACACTCACTCGTACTGCGCCGCTGGATGAGGGCGCAGTACTCAGCAGACTATTATATTTGCAAAGTAAAATGACAAATATCGCCCCAAAATTTGGCCAGAACTGATTCATCCAATCACCTAACCTCAGTGAAAGACAGCTCTGTAGATTACACAGACCTTTCTTTCACTGAGGAACTACTTTCTTTTCTACTAGAAAAAAGTAGTTCTTACAAGAAACTTCTAATAAGATCTGTGGATTATCTTGAGTAACTGGGTCATGATTTTTGGAAACAGACACTGGTTTTGAGTTTTTTTAAATGTGTTTTTTGGGGCTTCAAGCACCACAAGCCGAGTGCCATTTAGTTCCATTATATTCAACTCAACTCAGCTTTAGCACCTTTCATACACACATTCAGCCAAAAACAAGAATACTAAAGAAATAAATAAAACTTTTGGGAAAAAAGTAAAAATTAAATTAAATAAATTAATTAATTAAATTATAAAATACAACAATAAAACAGTAAAATGTTTTTTTTAATTAAGTCAGTAGAATTAAGTAAAAAAAAAAACGCTGAGAAATGAAATAATCTGATTGAAGCCTAATAAACCAAGGTTATAACTTTAGCTCTCTATTTTCCTTTTAAAAATACCACAAAAGCTCGCTGTTCCTACGTCCAAAGGCAACGAGTTCCATAGTTTAGAGGCATAAAAACAGAGAGCACTCTTACCAATACATTTATGGGGGACGTAAGGAACATCTAGAAGAAAATCAGTGGACATCAGCAGAAGATCCCTGATGTATGGAGGATTATGGTCATTCAAAGCTTTATAAACAAATTAAAGAACTTTAAAATCACTTCTAAATGAATCAGTGGGGTAATGTGATACACATTCTTGGTTCTGGTTCAAAACTCTGACCGCAGCATTCTGAACTAGCTGTAGTCTTCTAATCGACTTACTGGGTAAACCAGTAAAAAGTGAATTGCAGTAATCAAAACGGTTAGTGATAAAAGCATGAGTAAGTATTTCTGCCTGTTTCACAGTTAAAAAGGCCCTAACTTGGGCAATATTTCTGATATAAAAGAAAATGCAGACATCCGTGCAGCTGATATCTCCAAAACTCTGCAACTCACACCAGAACAGTCTAGATGGATAAACAGCCCCACAGGTAAGAGAAAAAATAGGTTTTTGATTATGGGGTGAACCTTTAAGTGCACCACATGGAACATAAACACACTATTCAGTCACTCCACCTTAATAGCACAAAGTGAAGAGAGCGATTATGGACGCAGCCAACCAACGCACCGTGTAGCGTTTAATTCCCCAGCCTTACATATTAAGTACGTGTGTGTCTTGTCATATCAGAAACTTGACGTTGATGGAAGGTGTGTTTGTTACCTCTTTGCTCCAGTGGTGCTCAAATCCTTTAATTATATCCTCGTGTCTCTCGCCTGTCTGTTGTCGCTGTAACACTTCACTGCTCCATCCTATTTGGTGATAATGTCGTGTCCAACGTGACATTTCCTTCTCCCTCTCACACTCCGTTTGCTATAATGCTGTTGAATGATGGTGTCAAAGCCATGTTACATATACAGTAATATACCTGTATACAAGATGTATACCTGTATATACCTGTGAGTGACTGACTGAACACTAAGATGCGTCCATTGAAAGTTTTTATTTTATAACACCCACATTTCATCTACACTCCACGCACACGGATACATATTGCAAAATAATAGGTGATTATTTCTAGACTTTAACATTCAGTTATGATTGTTTCCATTTCTTCAACCATCATCATGATTCATTATCACAGAGCTTGATATATCACAGAGGTGCGGCCAACTCAGTAGCCTATTATTTTTGACTGAGGACAAAAACAAATGCATAGATTTTTATACAGACATTTGTATAAATTGTGATTAAATTAATGTGTGCAAATCTAAATTTGACATCCCTAGAGCAGACAAAGCCTTTGGGAACCCCCTGTGATCTTTGGCGCCCCCATAAGGGGGGTCTGGGCCCCAGGTTGGCAACCAGTGCTGTAAACGATAAAGATCTAGGATAAAATCTTCTGACTCACACTGATGGGAATGTTTTAAAATCAGTCAAATAAGCACCACTTGTTGCTCATTTCCAGAATTATCTCAGTGATTTAACCATGAAATATTGTATCGTGATATGAGACTAGATATCGTGATAGATTTTGGATATCATTGTATTGTGATATGGCAGATGTGTTGTCTTTTCCTCATTGGGTTAGTATTTTGTGAAAGCAATAGTAGTCGTCCCTACAATATTGTTGTAATATCAAGGTATTTGGAGTACACAACATGATCAATCAATATCGACCAATATGAAACTCCATTATCATGATAGGTTTTTCAGCCGTATCAGCCAGGCCTACATGAAATATCTGAATAAAGGTTGACTGATACATGATAAATAATAGACAATCATTTATCAAGATTTTATTTTTCCATTATTAATCCTGTTGTCATGATTTGGGGGGTTTGTGGTCATTTCCTGTTTTATTTTGTAGTCCTGGTCCTCCCTCATTTGTCCTGACTTTACATCTTTGCCCTTTTCTCACCACCGTTTGTTTCACCTGTGTCTGATTAGTTGCTTGTCTGTTCAGTCCTTGTGTTTCTCTGTCAGTTTGTCATCATTCTTTGGTGTCATCCTCCACGTTTCAGACCTTTGTCACTTTTTTTGTTTGTTTTTTGTTCCTCATTTGCCCTTGTTGGATTTGCTTTTTTGTATTAAAGTTTGATCTGCCAGCCTTTTAAGTAAGCTTTTTCTATATTGTTTCTTTATCAAAACACATTCTGAACTGAGGAACTTCTGCATTGTTGGGTCCAGCTTCTTGTTTCATTTTACACACTCGGACACATGTAAATTTGATGATGTTATTTAAAATGCAAATCCCCAGAAAGGTCTTCCTGCTTATTGTTTGTATTGTAAAAGTACTGCTTTTGTCAAAGGAGTCTGGTAGCGGGGAGACAGTGACATAATGAGGTAGAGCTGCAACAATTAAACAACTATCTTTCACCATTTTCTGTGATTTCATGGACCAAACCACTCATTGATTAATTGAGAAAATAAGTGAGAATACACAGATTATAAACACAGATGTAATTTAAAAACATGAAGGCTGCATTCCATATAGGTGTACAAGCGTCAGGACGCTGGTCTTGTGAATGCTGCTCATCATTAGTTATTAGAAATTAGGGGGCACAATTAGTTGCTATCAAATCAATAAATGCAATACAGCCAAGTGTAGCACCCAAATCACAGAACCAAATCACAATTTTTGGAAAAGAGAAATCAGAATTACAGTTTTGTATTGTAGTGCTGCAGAGATGCCCCGACCTGAAAATCTTGAAAACAACATGTTTGTTTGATAAAGACCCCAACAAGTCAAATCACATCATCATGGGTTTGTTTCTTTTCTGTATAAATGAAAATTTTAATGCTGACTGTCATATGTCCATGTCAAACAGTAGACTGTTTAGCAGGGGTGTGTATCTCACTGACTGAGAACGATTCGATACGTATCTCGATACATGTTCAACGATACGATATATCGTATAAATCTTTAAATGGCCAATGATTCGGTTCGATACGATTCAGCTCTGTCATGACACGATATGATGTAATACAAGACAATGCAGTGTGTCAGTCTTTACATTTTGATTCGATTAATGCTACATTTGTAGAGTGATGTTAGTGTCAAAAAAACATGCTGATAGTTTTACTAAATATAGTAACAGTAGAGACAGAGAAGAAGAGACATTACAGTGGTGTTAACATCTTATTATGAGTCTCATATGTAAATTAAATCCTGTAGCCTAAATGAGAATCTGTGAACAACTTTAAAACTGTTTAAAATATCAGTATTTTTGCAGTAAGATGATCTGCTGCTGTGTTTCATATTCAGAGTGCTGTGGTTCAGATCAGTGTGGAGGAACAGTGAAGTGTTTTCTGCTCTCACAGTCACATGACGTCTCTGAGGTCAGACTCGTGTCTCTGTTCTCTGCTGTCAGACACGTTTTGCATAAATGATCTGCAGCAGCGTTTCTCATCTTTCTTATGAAACAAACTTAGTCTACACTTAAGCGTTATGAAAGTTTGGTGGTGCGACGCAGTACAATGTCACCGTCTGTTTTAAGCAAATGAAGAGGAGACACAGGAGAGAGAGAAGGGAGCGCTTGTTTTTGTAAGCACGGCAGCGGGCGTTCAGTGAGAGCGGTGCAGGCAGAGACAGGAGGACAGAGAAGATGGAGGAAAGTTACAGCAGCAGCTCCCTGATGCCAAAATTAAATGTATGCGCATCCCAATGAGATTTATCAATACACTAGTGCTGCATCGATTTGTTTCCGATTCACGTTCAGCTTTTTATCGATGCGTCTGAACCGATGCACTCAACACATTAAAGTCTGATGCATTGGATGCTGGAGTGAATCGTTACACCCCTACTGTTTAGTGTAGTATAGGATAGATAAAGACTGAATTCTCTTATGGGGTACGATAATATTATACAGTTCTTCCAAGTGAGTTGTCTGGTATATGACACGTGTTTCCAAATATAGAGTAACAGTCCTGCAGTAATCTGTGTTGGTGTTTAGCTTCGTCAGCGATTTAGCAGTTTTTTTTTAGCAAGGTAGCAACCAGTGTGATAAATCTGCATTCACTGTTTTTGGTTATTACAGGATATAAAAACAAGTTAACAGATAGACCATCATATCACCTGTTTAATAAGTTCTTTTTTGCCAACATATAACAGTTGCCAAGTTTCACACCAGAGCAGAAACATTAGCTTTCATCTGGACTTGGTTGTCTGGCAGCCTGAAGAATCTAAGTCTAATGTTCACACTCCTTGTAGCTCTGTTCTGTTTGTAACCCTCAAATCTGAAATATTCAACATATTCCCCCAACCTTTCTTAAGCTAGCAAACTCAACAACTGATACTGATTTTGCTGGTTAACTTTTGTTAGTTAGAAATATCAGTTCTTCCACCGTGTGTCATAGCGGATCAGAAGTATTAACAGAGAGGAACTTTGTTCATGATAATCTTGAATACCTGATGAAAAATGTGAATTCATACTTCATTACTTAAATGTGCCGGAGGTGGTCTGTTTTTTCCTCTTCTCTTTTATCCATTTCTGATCACTGTCACAACCAACGTAAAGTCGTACATTTGTAAAATTTTAAGAACATTAATAGCACAAACTATTAGCATAACACAATTAGCAAGTAACAGCAGACATGGTGTCTAGAAGGGAACCCCAGATTGGCAAGATCTTTTTCTTCCTCTTTGTCGTTGGATTTTAATGGAGGTTGGCATCCGCAAGATCTCGTGAGATTTTGATGAAAGATGTCACGAGAGTCTCGCAAATTTGAGGTTCCCTAGTAGAAGATGGTGGAACACACAAAGCAGTCACAGGATTCATCTATACTTATCTTTTTATTTAATAACACGTTTCTGTGGTGTGGTGTGACAAACTCAGAACACATATTCATTGTTGCTTTACAAGTTCTTTAACGTCACCAGAGTTTTTTAACACAATTTTTTTGTATTGAAAAGAATCTAACAATTTTAGTCTACATGCTGTTTTTTTTTTTTTTTTTTTACCTTTTTTGTTTTGTTTTGATTTTTTTTCTTTTCATAAAATGATGTGGGAAATCCCTTTCCAGGAACACAGAAACTGATTTTGTCTGTTTAGTTCTGGTGAATGTTTGCAGCTGTTTTTTTACGCTGATGCCATCGTGCTGAATCCCTCCAGTCGAGCCAGCGGATTGTTTTTTTCTCCTCTCTGTAACTGAGCTGATAGTCTGTATGTCTCTATCTCTGTTCGTCCAATAGGAGGGCGACTCTCTCGGGGCGATGGAGAAAGTTTGTCGTCAGCTGACCTACCATCTCAGCCCCCACTCTCAGTGGAGGAGACAGGGCCTGCTCAAGAGGAAACCTCAGGCCTGGTGAGTGTCTCTGTGTGTCTCTGACTACGGTACGGCGTGTGCGTCTGTTTTTGTTAACATCTCAGTGTGTCACCCGTGTGTCATCATCTGCTGCCCCTTTGGATGCCGTGGAAAAATCCACTGATGTCTCTGTCTCTTTATGTTCTCACCTTCTCATGGACACAGTTGGAGATGAAATCAGTTCCTTCTGTGTCACCTCCAGGGCCTGTCTTTGCCTTTTTGTTTCTGACTGTCAAACAGTCCCCATATTCATGAATTTCATTATTGTCTAAATTATATTTTTATTTGTATTACTTTGCTTGAATTTCAGTGTGACTTTTAATACCAATCACACAGATAAATGTTGCTCAATGAGTCTGTGGCTGTAATTTTCATCCACTCTGAATTGCGGCCGTCAGCTTTCTCTCCTCTCGTCCTCTTTGCACTTACATTATGTAGAAACCTCATTTTGAATGCCTGCAGCCAAATGAAAATGGAGATTTCGATGGATTTGATATACAGAGGTGTGATACAGTATGCAAATGAATCATGAAAAGCATCTATAAACAACTAATCCATCTGCTTCTCCAGCTCTGTAAAGTACAGCCAGCAAAGAATTATCTTCAAGCTTCTGAAAGCTGTTCTTAAAATGAAATATTTCATGTGTGAAACGCTGCATTCAGCTTGAGTTCTACTAAAAACAAATCTTAAGTAGAGCCACTCTGTGCCAAAACAGCCAAAAGTAGATGAGATCATTTGCACTTCGAAGTAAAGGAATTACAGCGAGAGAACTTCACATTATTGCTTTGTAGGTGTCTTAATACTCAACCTCCATTAGGTTTATTGCTTTATTAGGCTGTTTTGGTGAGAATCGTTCAGAGAGAAGGTGAAGAAAATACTGGAGATAATGACACATGTTATCTGTGCAGTCATTTGTCTTTAGAACACTTGGATTTTGAGAAGTAAGAGATTTAAAGGAAATTCATGGTCACCTGATATGATGTTGTGTATACAACAACTCAATGTGGCAAACTCGAACATTTCAGTCCTTGTTGATTTGGAGACTTCTGATAACTTGATCCCAGGATTCTGAGGCAGCAAAGCAAACTATTGTAAGTTTGAAGGGCAGGTCCATTATTATTTGAGGGGTTTTTTTGTTTTGTTTTGTTTTTTTGTTGGTTTTTTTTGAGGTTTTTATATCATTCTGTAGCTTCCTCCGTAGTTCCTTGAATCAAGTCAAAATCGATGTTTAAGTGTTTTTGTTACACGTGTATTGAGCTATATGTCACCTGTACACCAGTATGTAGCCCAACAATGACAAAGAAAAGTTGTTTTGTAGATATTCTCTGTTTGTCTTTTCCTGGAAAGCAATTTGAAACAGTTGATGATGACTCATCATGCACTCAGAGGCGCTACCAAAGTTTCATCCAATGAAAGGCTTTCTTGATTATGATGCAGTCGCAGACAGATGAGCCAGAATCTCAAAATTCGAGATTTGTTACCCTTTACAACACAGTTTTTTTAACAATTTTTTTTACTTTATTTTTTTGTTTTTTTTTATGATTGTTTTATTTGTTTGTTTGTTTGTTTGTTTCTTAAATTAGGGCTGAACAAATAATTAAGAGTTTATCAGAAATATTCAAATCGCAGGAGGTGCAATATTTTTTTAAAGGTGTCAAAATACTATTTTAAATCCTGTCGTACTGCAGAGATGACGTTGTATTCTACAGACAAAACATCCTTGTCTGGTAAAGATCTGCAAAAATTACACCACAATCCCTTTAGTATGTTTTAAAATGAAAATGAGAACAATGGTATAAAATTATCATTCAGTCTAATATCATAAATCATATTGTAATTGTAATATCATTCAAAATAATCGCGATATTTTCAGAATCGCTCAGCCCTGTTTTAAATACATCAACCATAATAAACTATGTCAGTAACAACATGATAAAATAGTTGTGATATAAACACTGTTGTATCTATAATCACAACATTTAAGTTTATTCTTAAAGGATGAAAATCCCTCTGGCTTGCCGTCACTGTAAACCTGATCACGACTTCAGACCTGCTGTAAAATGCGTCCTGGTGGGAGCAGATGGTAGAAAAATGACATTGTCGCAGGACACATTCTGAGAGAGGATTCCCACTGCTGCGTGAATGGGGATCCGTAGGAAATGAAAATCTCTCCTCCTCAGCTGTTAGCATCAACACCAGGTGCCACCTCCTCTATGACACAGTTTGCAGACAAACGCGCGAGTGTACAGAGGGAGAAATAACAATAGAGCATGAGCCATGAGTCTGGATCCCTGCAGAGTCTGTTTGGGTGTTTGTCAGTACTTTCACAGTCAATACAAATGATAGGCTGCTTTTGTTTGTTCAAGCAGTGAGTTCAAACACTTGCTGTTAAAGCAGTTTGTGTCACCTGTAATGGAATTAAATGATAGCTGCAGATGAAAATGAAAATGAGTTTGGTAATTATGTTAAGTAATTCTGGACTGGTGGATTTAATCAAGGCGGCGTTGTAGTCAATACTGTAGGCCATCGTGAACTCCAGTCACAGTGATTTGCCAAAGGAGAGACAGGCCCCATTTACTCTGAGTCTGAGGGCAAGAGACGAGATTGAATCATCTTTTTGCATGGAACACATGCCATTAACGCCCTCCCCACACACACACAGACACACACACGCACACACACACACACACACACACACACACACACAGACACACACACACACACACACACACAGACACACACACACACACACACACACACACACACACACACACACACACACACACACACACACACACACAAACACACATATCCCCATGCTGATTACGTCAGCCCCGCTGCAAGTCAACAAAAAGGGTGAAAATGTTTCTGCACAGCAGATAAACAGTTGAGAAACTATAAAGACATCATCCACTGACGCCCCCCTCAGTTGTCTGTGGCAGTTTTGTGGCCTCTTGCAATCACAAGTGTGTTTTGGTCAATAACTTACTTCAGCATTATTTTCAGATGGATTCTTTGGATGAAGTCAGGCCAAATGTTTTTAAAGCCCCATTCAGGCTGGATTTATTTCACTGATTTTAATCCCATCTGTAGCACGTACTTGGCTTACGTTGCACCCAATCTCCCGTAATAATTACAGCCACGGTGACTTACTGTATTATAATGACCTATGCCAAGGAGGTTATGCTCTCAGTGCCGTCTGTCTGCAAGATTACGGAAAAACTACAGGTCCAATTTTAATGAAACTTGGTGGAAGTGTGTAGCGTGGGACAAGGAAGAACCGAGCACAATCGTCATCTCTTTTGGACAAACACAAGCATGTGCTTTGTCTGAAAAGACAGCGTCACATTACTTTTAGCTAGCGATACTGGGGGATACTTTTACTGACAATAGCACACATAGAAGGGACAGTTGATTTAATAAACACATGACAAACTAAAAGTAAGAAAAGTAATATCTAACCAAATACAGTCAGCTTTAACTTTTAAGTGCTTTAGAAGTTAGCTGACATTGTTTCGTCCACATTCAGGTTACCTCAGTTCAAATCCTCGGTTGCTTTGAGGATTACCCATAATCCTTCGCTATGGCTACTCAATGTAGGTACCAATTAAGAACAGCAGGGGGTGTTGTTGCCCTATTTAGCAGGATTTAACCATTGATTTAACATGAACCTTTTTAACTACGTTACATAGGCTCGTCTATGTTGAAAAGGAAACCATATTTTGGGGCTGGATAAAAGACGCTGCTAACCTGTAAAAGCCACATATATTCACATCTTAAATTAGCTAATATTAGCAAAACATTAGCTAGCTAATTTACATCAATCATTAGCTAGCTAGTTAGGAGTTAGCTAGGAGTTTTGCCAATATTAGATAACTTAAGTTGTGACCCTTTATATAACTTTTACAGGGAAAGGAGGAAGCTGACCGAGGTACAAAAAGTTTTCTCAGCTGTTACTGGAGCACAGACCAAAAGAGGCGGGACTTAGGAAGTGTCAGTTGTAGCAATAGTCTACATTCACGGGTGCCAGTAATCCTCTGAGGTAGCCTACACTCGCAGGTGTTCAAACTTCATACAGAAAGCAGTCGGAGGAGCACTCAGGGACAGTCGTATTCGGAAAAACAGTCAAATTGTCACATCGACCCGACTGTAACAATTCAGCTAAATCAAAGGTGTGACTATGGAAACGTAAACACACACATAATTAGACTTTTACTCACAGAGATGGTGAGTACAAGTACTTTGTCACTGTACTTTAGTAGAATTTTTAGTGTCTGTACTTGACTTGAGTATTCCAAGCCAACTTCTTACTTTCACTCCCTACATTTTAACACAAATATCTGTACTCACTTCAGTTTTAATGCATTTGAGAGGAATAACTGATTTATCTTTATCATCGGTCGCTGAATTCCCAACATCAAGACTGATTCCAACTGTCCATGACTGTAACAGACCACATCCTGTAATTTCCCCATGGTTATACTGACGTCCAGAACAAGCAGCACAGTGAATGTTTCATTCCCTACCTGCCCTGTAATGTTAATCTCATCCCAGTCGGACTTTCCACTCAAATTCTACTGCAATGGCTTCTCTGCCTTTTTGAGTTTTCTGAAAACTGTCCTCATTTCCCATCACTTTCAGGCAAAGCTCATTTTCTCTGTTCAGTTTCCTGCTCAGGGCAGACAGAGGTCTACGATGTTTCTCCCATATTTGTTCAACAACATGGCCCAAATTAACTGCTGAAATTAGTACATGATCAAGCAGAGAAATGTGCCTCATTTTCAGTGGTTCACCATAATTGCCACAATGTAAAATATTCTGGAAATGATATCACAAAACCTGGGCTGTTCTCCTAGTATGCTCAAGGGCGACACAATTAAATATCACACCAGAGGGGTTACAGACATGAATCTGTAACACAAAAGCAACTCTAAAAAGTTGGATTTACTGGATTAGTCCACTAATTAAATGGATGTTTAAATGTTTAAAAGCTTTTAAATATGATCCAAAATGATAATTTTAATTGAGGTTGTCTTCTAGTATATGGGTCAGTGCAGCTTGATTTTAGACTGTGTTAACTAGCTGTGTGTCAGGTGGCCTGGTAGCTCAGTTGGTAGATCATATGTACTGAGGCTGTGAGTCCTCTCCAGCTGCTGTGGGTTTGATTCCTGCCGTGTCCCAACCTGTGTCACCCACTTTCCTGTCATATCTTCAGCTGTCCTATAAATTAAAGGCATAAAGCCCCCCAAAATATTTGGGGAAAAAACACTAAAAGCTTAAATAAAATGGCCAATAATGGAGTGCAAATATTTGTGTCTGATGTGAGATTAGATGTCATTTAATGAGTGGTGACTGGCCTCAAGTGATGTTACTTCTCTGGCCAAAGTGTCAGCAGTCAAGTGGTATTATGGGTAATGTAGGCATCTGGTGTTCAACAAGGAAGAGGAATAATGATGAATCAGTGGAGTACTCTGGTGTCAGTTTGGGTGGAGGTGGTGACAAGTTTGGTCATCAATCACTTCAAACTAAACGTGCACGATACTGGATTTTTGTCAATATCCAATATGCCGATGTTTCCGAACTAATGTTGGCTGATTGTCAATGCCGATACTAATGTACATATTTTCATTATCAAGTGTCTTCTTCCCACTGGCACATGCAGACATAAAACTAAAGTAAATATAATGCCTTCAAGAATCAAATACAGTTTGAAAATAAAATATGATGCTTTTAAAAATTAAATAAACTGCTTTTGAAAATTAAATACACTGTTTTTCAAAATAAAATACACTCCTTTTAAAAATTAAATAAACTGCTTTTCAAAATTAAATACAAGGCTTTTCAAAATTAAATACAATGCATTTCATAATAAAATACAGTGCTTTTCAAAATTAAATACAATGCATTTCATAATAAAATACAGTGCTTTTCAAAATTAAATACAATGCATTTCAAAATAAAATGCAGTGCTTTTCAAATTAAATAAACTGCTTTTCAAGATAAAATACAAGGCTTTTCAAAATTAAAAACAATGCTTTTCAAAATGGACACATTCACCGACCAAAATACGAAAACGACTTCTGACAGATGGAAGGATCGGTTAAACTTGTAGTGTTAAAAGAATGTGATTGGCTCCTCCTCACATGAATGACACATAAACGAAGCAATCATTGCAAACACCAACTTTGATAACCGTTAAGACACTTCCTCCATTTCATTTTAAAGACTTGTTGATACTGATAACACCGTGCATGTCTTCTTCAAACTGATGAAATGCAGTGTCTAATGTACTGGTTCATTATATCCTGTTGCTGGAGAACATTTCCAGCTAGTAAGTATAACAGCACTGATAACACAGGCAGCCCAGGGTGAGCCTAGAAAAATAAGGTATTTTTAAAAGAAATAGATTTTCTTGCACAGCTTTAAATAGTCTTAAAGCTTTAGTGTAAATGGCAGACAGGTTAAAGAGATTTTGAACTAATCCTAATCCATCATTGAAACAGATAGTGGCACAAAGGGATATATCTCACTATGACTGAGGTCGATAACTGTGAGTCTGTTCTTTAAAAACTGAATGTAAAATGGTCGTTTCTTCTCTTGACCTCGCCCCACACATTACTGAAGCCTTCATGGACCGTTTCAAGGATAAATCCTGGTGGTAATGGAAATGGTGTGTGTGTGTGTGTGTGTGTGTGTGTGTGTGTGTGTGTGTGTGTGTGTGTGTGTGTGTGTGTGTGTGTGTGTGTGAGAGAGAGAGAGAGAGATCCCTCTGGGTGTACCTGCTGTGTAACAGCAGTGTTTCTCTGGGTTTGGTCTGCTGCTGCTTTTAGCTTGGTGCCTCTCAGGTGTACACAGTTAAAGGGACCGTTCACATATGATACTTATGAACCTCTTAACATGAGTGAAATGTTCTCTTAGTGATGACAAAAACTGCAAGAAACAGCATTTGTGTTCATCAGGCTTGTTCATCATTTTCACAGTGGTTAATTTATGCATTCAGGGGAGCAGATGTTTTCAACAGAGAACTGATTTTGAGGTAAAGTTTGTTTTTTGGATGAACAGTATTTTTCTTCTGCTGTCTGAAATTTAGACGACTATGACTTTTCTCTTGCATCAGTTTTATCTTAAGGTTATTGGTGTAAAATGAACATGAACATGAACAACCTGCTAATATAGCTGTTGCTATCTAACATATGGCATTTTATCATGGCTCTAATTGTAACACTGTGTTACAACTGCCCCTGAGCCACAAGGCCCACTTGATGGTCTGTTAGCAAACTTTTTTGTTAAGAAATAAACATATTTCACTAAATTTAAATGTGAAATTACTTTTACCTAAATTCAGATAATTAAAATGTAGTTACCACTAGAATAGAAACACACTTTGAAGGCTGTGATTGCATATCTGAACAAAAACAAAAAAAAACTGAAGTAACATTTTTAGTTACAGCAGTAATTTTTAGATATAGCACTCTATTACAGTGAAGCAGTAACTTATTGCATTAAATTTGATATTATAGTCTTGTCCAAATTAGTGACTATATATCAGCTGTATTATTAACTAGTGCACATACTGTAGTTTCTTATATCAAAATTTCAAAGTACTCTGTGTTATGAAGGAAAATGTAAAAAATGTTACAGTTGGTCCCAGTCTCCCCTACAGTGAAACACTTTAATAGCTTGTAAATTTTAAATTTCACCAGGTACCAAACAGTTCACCATGTTGCTGCATGTGAGACTAAAAAAAACAAACAAAAAAAACACTGAGGATTAGATTTACTACAGTTTTTCACCTGTGCAGATGTGACACATTCTGCTCCAAATACAGCGTAATGAGCTGCTGCCGGAGTAAATCAGACGCTGAATACACACAAATTGGGGTCACAAACTTAATGAAAACCGCAGCGCACATCTGCACAACGCCATCTCTGCCGATGACTCACCAGGTGCTGAAACAACATGAACAAAAGGGTAACGCCTAGTGGGAATCAGCGGCAATCAAGTCGAATAGTAGTGAAATACAAACTTAAACGCACAGTGGGTCCTCCCATCGAATGAAGAGTCAGCTTTAATCACTAATGGTACAAAACCACTGCTCTGTGGGAGCAGGAAAGAGGGAAAGGAAATGTCTTGTATGGAAACTGACAGTACATCTCCTAGCAACGGCTGTTTTCAGATGTCAGTCGACCAGTGCCATGACATACAATGTGCCCATCCAGAAGCCTGGGAGCGTAGACACAAACATGTCAGCACGTTTATCTTCTGATGAAAAATATGCACAGTAGCTGCGGTATCAAAATTAATTTCTTTGAAATAAAAGTGAGGGGAAATCTAATTTCACTTTGACTTTAAAGGGTAACTTAAGTGTTTTTCAAGTGGAGCCTATTTTCTCATATCTGTGTGTCTAAGTGAGTAATGGAGACGACAGTTTTTTGAAACTGGTCCAGTATTGAGGCAGAGCGCTGCAGCCGTCAGCTGTGAAACTAAGCTACGTTATGAGCAACTGCACACCATCAGTGTAATATCACTGAAAATGCACGTTTTTACCACCGACAGGCTAAGATTGTTATTCCCTTTGGACGGAGAGTCGATGATTGGAATGATTAGCTGGCGTCCCCATGGTCGACTGAGAATCTTCCAGTTAAGCAATCTTTTTTTTTCCTTTGTCAGTCAGTGTGCATTTCAATTACAGGACAAAACAGATTGGCGCTTACAAAAATGCACAGGTAGAACATTTCACTGAGGAATTAAAGGGAATCAGGAATAGTTTAGCTGGTGCACTTATTAAAAAAGAGTAAGATACATTTTGTTTAACCAAGATCTTTTTGCATCATTATCAGCTTCATTCAGACTTCACAGAGGATAAATAAAACTCACCAAAAACATCCTGGTTTGACTTTCCACTGCCCCAACGATCACCAACTGTGGTTTGGTTGAAAATAAATCCTTAATTCACGACGTAGAGGAGGAGGTGATGCTGGTCAGCAGCTGCAGCCTCGGGAGAGAAGCTCAGCTGAACTATAGGAGGACACAAACTTTACTGATATTTTCACATCACAGATGACGAAGAAAGGTGATCAAACCTGAGTCTATCTGATGAAACATATTCATGTAGGCTCATACAGTACAGGAAGTTGATGTGGTACACTGCACTGAAAAAAAAGGACAAGTCGACTGATATTCCTATAGGATGGTTAGATCTGATTCAGCTTAGGAAAAGCTTAGTCAGGACCAGAACCTTATTATGGCTCGTCTTGACTCGTCTTTCCACCGTACCAAGAAAATCAGCAACTCTAGTTTCGTCAAAATAAACCCTTTATTCAGGAAAGGGAGGTCAGACATTTTACTTGGTTTATTCTGACCAAACACCAGAGTTGGTGACTGCTGGAACCGTGAAAAATGAGCCAAGACATTTTTAGTGAGTTTTATTTTGTTTCTATGAATTTTGAATTAAGTGTGTTTCTGCAAATGGAGTCAGGTTAGTTTGCGAGCAATAAAATAGCTGTTTCTGGTTAACCGAAGCATGTCTTACTCTTTAGAAAAAGGTCTGTCTCTGTAGTGATCCTCTCTATGATGTTCTCAGACACTTAAAATAACAATCTGAACCTGTCAGTGGCAAAAGCAAGCACTTTTAGTGGGCGTACTTTGGCAGCGCACAGTTGTCCATAAGGATTATGTTGTAGCTTAGTTTCACTTCTGTCGTCTGCAGCGGTCTGTCTCAATACTGGACCAGGTTCAAAAATTGTTGTTCCCATTCGTCTCTTAGACACAAAAACATGGGAAAATAAGGCCCGGGTTGAAAAATACCCCTTAAGATGTGTGTTTGGGATAACCTCCCGTGTGTGTGACCTACCACATTCTCTTTGGCTCGACTGTATCTCCGTGAGGCCAACATTGTAACATTATTCATATTTTTTTAATATATTCTCCCACAATTTGAGTTTATCTCCATTAAATGTTACGCACAGCATGACTGAGCTGCCAACATTATGACTCAGATATTTTAAACTCATGTCTGTTTGTGGACAAATAAAGATAAAGATGCACAAACAGGGAAATGGAGGAACGATTAAATACTTTGCTTACTTATTCTCAATAAATTACCCCTAACTTCTCTCAGAGGCCTAGATTTTTTTTTATCAGCAGTAAAACACTGGCACAAGCAGAAGAAGCTGAAAAAGATGGTGATCTTCCAGAAGAAATATTACCATCGTCTGCAAAACAAACAGAGTTTCAGTATAATTTGACTCTTTTGGATGAAGACATTAAAAAAAGCTCTGCGTTTGCTCTCAAACTCCCAGATTCAGGCCTTACATCATTGACAGTGTATTGGACAGAGGAGGGTGTCGTGATCAGACCCAGCTGGGCCTGGCAGCTCTGCCTCTGGATCTGTTCTGAACTTTTTTCCCTGAGATCACAGTGATACAAATCAGAAAAACAGGACACTTAAGCAGTGAAAATAGCCATCGTTGCTGGTAAGGAAGGAGCCTATGTAAGATGTAAATCAACTGGCGGGCAGTTTGTCATTGTCTATTCAGGAAGAGTGGTTGTGATTGTGAATCATGGAAAAAAGGCAGGATTAACAAGGCTCACTGTTCGTTGTCTGGCTGCTTAACAACAGCTCCTTTCAGCGCGCTCAACAAGTCCACTCAGTGGTTTGAAATGAGGCAGCTGCACGGCTGAATGTGCAGAGCAGCCAGCAGACCTGGTCTCCTCGCCGCTTTACAACCAAGGTCTGGGACCCCTGCAGAGAAAACTGTGAGGTAAACAATGTGACAGGAGATATTCTCAGGGCAGGGTTACTTTTTTAGCAACATAAGGACGAGGCATGTGTCCGTAAAAAGAAGTGTGCTTTATTTGCCGTCAGCTGTGTTTGATGGAAGTCGTACTCTGGGTATGAAGAGCGAGCCAGGACACAGAGAAGAAGATGGAGACAAGAAAAACTCAACAGGACGCAGTTATCCTCACATATCATCATAAGATAATCACAGCTTGTTATGTTTACTGCTCTCATTTTATTAGTTTTGGCATAATTTAGTTAGTAATAAAAATATTAGACTTAACAAGTTGGATGCTTACATCTGGGAACAGGCAACACTGCTACATAAACTGGAGACTAGGTTTATCTTTAAGCCAGTGGGTGATAATGGCCTCAGGCCAATTGTGTTTCCACTGTTGCACCAATAACCCCACAGTATTGCCCTGAAACCTGCCCAAAACATGCCATCTCTGTGTAAATGTCACCCATCCCACCAATTTCATGTGAGTGGGAAGTGGAGAACGGAAGCTCTACAGTGTTTCCCACACACAGACTTTACTTGGACACTCAGGTAAAGTAAACATGTAAAAATGGAATCGTGGGTGAAAGAAATCCAAAATGCAACTTGTGTTTTTGGGCAACTTTCTAAAACATCCTGCTGATGGAGAAAGTTAACAGATCAGACATAAACAGGGAGAAACAGAGGGAGGTGGGCAGAGCAAGTTCCTGTGTGTGTGTGTGTGTGTGTGTGTGTGTGTGTGTGTGTGTGTGTGTGTGATTAAATTAGGTTGTGACAAAACATTAAAATAAAGGGGGGGGGGGGGGTAAAATAAAAATGGTGAAATAAGCAATAACCTACAAGAAATAGGACAATTATGAAATAAAATAATATTATATTTATTATATTTTTTTAATTATAATATTATTTATAAAATCCAACAGAACACAGAGGAATCCCCCACAGATAATTTATAATATAATTTACAAAGTATTCATGCCAGCCAGGACCAGGTATAACAACCTACTGCAGAAGCTGCTATAGAAAGGAACATAAGGGAAACCAAATCGGCTGTTTGTTTGGTTTTGCTGATCTTTGCTTGGATGGAGTGATGGAGGCTCAACGGTTAGACAGAAAAATTATGTTGGCTGCACAGTGCACAGAGCCCTAATGTCTGTATTTTACCAATACTGTCTGTTGCTGTCCATTCTTTATCTCTGCATTATTCTACAGGAGTAAAATCGAGTGGATGAGAAATAAATTACCTGCACCTGTCTCCCTGCCTGAAGCCAGCTGGCTGCTTGGAAACACTTATGAGAACAGTAACACTGAACCTGATCAGTAAAGTTGCAGGCCCAAAAAACAAAACAATAAGCTGAAAGATGCTAAATTGCTCCACAAAGCTGAAAGGAACTGCAGAATCGGGTGATAATCCTCTGTGTGACTGTACAGTTTGCCGTTCCATGGTTTGTGAAAAAAGTGAAACACTGACACATCTGCTACCCTTAACATAAAAAACATCACTGGGCATTTGAGACGTCTTCTCAGGTCATGTTGCCCTCCAGTTTTGCTCACCATGCTCGTACTGTCTGAGTGAAAAAAAAGACTGGAGAGAGTCCAGTGCAGGCGTCCACCGGCTTTTAGAAGCAGCAAGCCTAAAACTTCGCCAGGCAAGATGTTGACTGACAACCAACGTGTAAACCACTGCCTGTCTGTCGACCAGTTGGCCCTGAACCTCAATCCGTCTGTCAGTCTGTCTGTCTGTCTGTCTGTCCGTCTGTCTGTTTGCCTGCCTGCCTCCCCTGGGTCTTGCATCTGTGCTTTTTTTTTTTTTTTCCAAATGGCTCGTTTAATTTCCATGATGTTGAAGAGAAATAATGAGGTCTTGCTGAGCTTTTTCTTGACCACAACATCGTTTGCCATGGAAACTCATGACACACTGATATACGCCTGCACACACCCACACACACACAAACATATACACATTGTCGTGTTTCCATCATTTGAGAGGATATTACGTTGACTCGTATTAATTTTTAACTTACGCTAATCTTAACCTACCCTTAAAGTCTTCACCCTAAAATGTAATGCGTTTTGTCTCCAGACAAAAGGTGAGTCCTCACAATAAGACTGTGGAAGCAGACTTAAGTCCTCATAAACCTGTTCACCCAGTCTTAAACCTAATCTACCCTAGCTTTAAACCAAATCTTCGCCCTAAAATTATATTATAGCCTAAAATAATATATATATTGTGTTTTGTCTTTCTACCTGCAGTTGGTCCCCAAAAGGACACCAAGTCCTCACAATGTGACTGTGTTATCAGATTAATGTCCCCATAAACCTGTTTACCCAGTCTTAAACCTAACCTACCCTAACCTTAAACCTAATCTTCACCCTAAAATCAATGATTTAGGCTACATTATAGCCTATATATCTTGTGTTTTGTCTTTCTACCTGCATTTAGTCCCTAAAAGGACAGCAGTTCACGGTGTGACTGTGTAATCAGGTATCTGTCCACATGACATGAATAATACAAGTCAATCACAAATGATCATTCTTTACCCTAAATAATAATAGATTTACCTTCTCCTCCAACTGTCTCCCCACTTGTGTCTTGTTCTGTCCGTCTGCCTCTGTACCTGTCTGTCTGCCAGCCTGTCAGTGTGTCTGCCTGCCACCTGCTGACTGGCTGGCTGTGCCCGCCGCACCGACAGATTTATTGGCTGCTTCCCACCTGTGCTCTGACAGCCAGCAGAGAGAGAAGTTGCGTGTTGACTCAGGATGTCTGTGCCTCTCTGTTTCGTCTCACCAGCAGGCAAAACCAGGCAGGGAGAATATTAGCCCTGATATATATTTAAATGTCCGTGTCTGCGTGGGAGGGAAAGACATGAAGAAGTGAGTAGCCTGTTAAGATGAATATTGGGTTTGACTAGCATGGGCCACCATTTTAGTGTGAAGCAGCCGATACTCAAGCAAACATTTAATATTCTAATATCCTGAAGCCAATTTTTAAGCAACATTATGAAGATATCAAGAACCTGCATGGTTTGGTAGAAACCTCTGTCAGTCAGAGAAGAAAGCAATTATTGGAAATGTAGCATTGCTGGTTTCTAACCCATTTCCCTGCCAGTGGAAAGTCATTGATTTGCCATCTTGTTCCCTTTCACACTCAATCACTGCTGCTTTTTTTTTTTTGCAAACCTTTCACAAGCTTTTATTAATCAGCTCCTGCAGAGCGCTCAGGCTGTAGAGGAAGTTTGATGTCTTCAGTGTTATTTGTTAATGGAAGCATGGTGAGACAGTGGAAGCTTTACAAAGACCTGCTGAGGCAGAGCAGCTGAAACATCTTTACTGGGAGAAACGACTTCAGAAACTTTTTCTAGATAGAGATAGATACTTTATTATCCCAAGGGGAATTTAGACATCCAGAAGCTTTTGTGTTGCATAGAAGAAGACAGATACACACATGTATACAAGAATGAAAATAAGACAAGGATAAAAAAAAAAATAAAATAAAATAAAAAATGTCAAAGTTTAATCATAGTCTAGCAACCAGGGTTTAAACCAATTATGAATTTTTGGTGCTTATCAATGAAGCCATTAATTGAACAAATAAAATTCCCAGTATTTTTTTTCCATGTATATAGAAACATTCTGTGTGCTCTTTTATCCAAACCCACAATGACTGGTTTAAACCACGCTTAAAACTGGTTTCAAAAACAAACCAATTTAAAAACCACTAGCTAGCTAACATCAAAAATTAACAAACAAACATTTAACTACATTTTCACCTACTGTTATCATGAAAATGACAGCTTTTTTAAAATTTTGTTACAAAAAGGGATTGATGCTAGAATACCATATTTTAAAAAACCCCAAACTGGGACACAAACTGTGTACTGCATGGTCATGCATGCATACATTTATTTGTGTATTTATTCATTTATTTATATATTTAGATAAAAGAAGAACAGTCAAACAGATATATACTGTATATAACAAATAACAAAATCAATTAAAATGGGTAGAAAATGGGTAAACTGCTAGAAACTTCTCACACTACATGCATTTTCATTAGGATAAATTAAAATGACATTTATATATATATGAAACTATATTGTTATAAATGAAAATGCTAAATAGGTACAATTATTTCAGTGCTTAGCACACCTACTGACAGGCATAGTTTCGAACAATGTGATGAGGCTATTCTGAAATGAATGGGGGTGAAAAAAGCATTTAATGTTTTTAAAGCAGGGCAGACTGCTTTATACCTGAAGGCAGCAGCGCCGGAGTGCAGTGCCGATTCACACGGCCACTCGCTGTGTTTATCTTCGTTAAATCACATGAAAACAACACCAGGCTGCCGCAGTACAACATACAAGGTGAGTTACATCAGATATATTGCTAAAATTGCATTGGTCTGATGTAATCATCACCATCACTCACAGTTTCTTTATATTGTTGAGCTGTCATTATCACATTTAAATGCTGCTGGCTCAGCTGTGTCAGAGCAATGAAACCAGTGACTGGTGACTGTTCAGAGACTGTTTGATGATCACCATACCTGCTGATCTATAATCAGCTTCACACAGCACTGTTACATGCTGCCTTGCTGCATGTACGTAAACCAATGTAGGTGTGCATGGAGACCCACAGTCCTTACGCCAGACCTGCCAACTTGCACTTGACATTTATGATTCAAACATCAACTAAGACTGCAAAATACTGAACTTGGGGAGAAGTGCGTGCTTTTGCATCAACGTGGCCTCTTTCACTGTGGTGAAATCCGGGACATTTTAGTGTTTCACAGATACCTTTTTGGACTTGGGATACCCATTATGAAACCAGGACGTTCCTGGTCAAACTGGGACATCTCATCACCGTACGCTAGAAGCCGCTTCTTGTTCCGGCTTTTGCTACATCATCATTGCAGCGTTGTGAACAGACAGGTGGTGCCTATTCTTCTTCCAGGCAGCAGCAACTTTTGTAGGTGCACTCTGCCTCCTACACTCCATTACTGCATTTAGAGCAGACTAGTTGTAACAAAGGTACAAATGGAAAATGCAGTCAAGTAAAAAGTAGATTACAAGCTCAAAATATAGCTGTAATGTGTTACTACCCACCCATGGAAAATAGTTGCCTATTTAAATATCCAGCTAATGCAGAGCAACATTATCATTCATTTGGAGTTGCTCTGTTTCAACTCCTGAGGAAAAGATCTATCGAGTCTTTACTAAATAATCCACTATGTTGACTAGTTGGTCATGAACCTGTCTATGTGCTGTTTGGTACTGGGTGGATAGTACACTGGGTCTGTCACTGAAAACATCTGGCAATGAGACTGGACCAAAACAGTAAAGTTGGGGGTCATAAAGCCAAAAAACGATGAGTTTAAAGACACCAAAAATGCTCCATAGAGCTGAGAGAAACTGCAGAATGGGGAATTGATGTAAGCAGTTTCATCACTACAAGTAGCACCTTTCACATATGAGTAGTCATGTGATCCACAGTTCATGTAAAATATTGATTATGGCAGCTTTAAAACATTCTCCCTTTCTAAAGTAAGCACAAAACTCCATCCAGTAAATCTGGAGCTTTCATTTTAAACCAAACAGTGTGAACATTTATAAATGCTGATCTGTTAAAAACATCAATCTTAATTTCAAGATTCCTTTTTTATGGGCATAGACCGATAAGCAGATAAAAAATGTTATGATGTATGTTGTTTTGGACGTTTCAGCTGTCACTGTGATATATTTGGAGACACAGATGTCTCCTGGCTATTTTGTGCCTGAATGCATCATCTTGAAATTCTGTCACTATATTGTGTCATCATTTTGTTTCAAGTGTTTGCAACAGAATTCAGACCATGTATCCCCACTACATTAAAATCACAAAACACAACAGAGAAAACACAAATGTGGCATGTAAATTCATGTCACAATGAAAAGCAGCTGATCCAGTTTCTACAGTCAAAGCCAAAAAATTGTCTTTTTACATTTGTTTACATTTAATTATGGCCTGGAGAATGCATACATAAAAATAAAATGTATCACTTATAATGGTTCATTGAATAACCTTTTAGCTTAGATTGCACAGATAATATGAAGCCTTTGAAGACGTGACATCACAATAAGTAAAAACACCAGTGTAGACACTGGCAGACCATTTCTATTGAAGAGTTCAGAGCCCTTGCTATTTCTGTTTGCTTGTAAAGTTGAGATAAGTGCAGCATTTCCTAATGTAGATCTGCAACGATTAATCGATTAATGATTTGTTAAGTTAATCACATCAGTAGTCTGATAATCGATTAATCATTTTGAGTCATTTTTTTAATTAAAAAAAAAGGTCAAATTCTCTGATTTCAGTTTCTGAAATGTCTTAAATGTGGTTTCTTTAGTCATCTTTGGGTTGTGGATGAAACAAGATATTTGTGGATATTATCTTGGTTTGGGAAACAGTGACATTTTCAGACATTTTATGGATCAAACAACTAATCAATTAATCGAGAAAATAACTGACAGCTTAATCAATTATCATCACGTTTGTCTTCCTCTGGCCCCTTTATTTTTCCTGCGCTTGTGCAATCTGTATAAATCCCTCCGTATGTCTTTAAGCTTATTTGTGTTGTGTGTCGTTTGATAAGTCAACTTGCTGCTTTTGTCAGGCCTTTTTCTCTCTCTTGACTCGTATCCACAGAGACAGCAGGCCTATATTACTGTGCATAAAACAGACAACTAAATTAATATTCACCCTCAGTTTGAATACGAGCTTCCCTTTGTTGTGACATCGTTTTCAATCCCTCTCATTTGTATTCACTTGAACTTATTGCAATGAATGTAAAGTCTGTTGAGAATTTCAGCAGCCCCAAAGATCACAGTTGTCACAATTAGTTGAAGTGGGAACGTTTACTTCACTCTTAAAATATTAATGCTAAGGCTATGACTTACAGTTGTGAGATAATGAAGTTTCAGCATTTATCTGAGCGCTTCAAAAGCTCTTGGATTCATTTCCTCCCTCTCCCATTTTCTCATTTTAATCCGAATCTTTTCTCTCTTTTCCCTTGACTCATCGTCTGAATCATTCTCTCTGCCCTCCATCCATCCCAGGTCCCACACTGTACTCTTCTGCTTTCCCCTCGCTGAACGGCTTAGTTATACCGTGAGACTATTGCTGGTTTTACAATAACTCTGTTCGTAGCACACAGAGGAGAACAGCGAAACAATGAAACACCCATTTCTAAAAATATGTGAGATTATGACAGAACCTCCGGCGATGCTGCGTGAAAGATTCAGTTAAAAAAAAAAAAAAAAAGGTGATTCAGGCGGATTGTGCTTTTGATAAATTTTAATGATCCGCTCTGACAGTGCTCCGATGAGAACGCTGTGGGGTTTTTTTGCAGTTTTGTGAGTCCAGATGGTGTAGTGGACCACATGTCTTTAATCCCGATGCTTCCTTCTCACTTCAAGCACAAAATGGCCAAAAAGCTGTGGACTGTCCACTTCCATATACAGAACATATAGTTGTGTAGAAAATGCAAATTCTTCTTGCATTATGCAGCTGACAGTCACACAAAGTATTGTGGTGAAACAAAGACATTCAAATGTAACCTTTGCTGTGTGTGTCCGTGATGTAAAGCTCACTGCTGTACGGTGAAAAGTGCCACACAGGTCATCTGCTTTGAATGCACTGGTGTGGCTGAATATGATAAATGCATTTGAGACAGATAAAAACAGCACTGACGGTTTGCATTTCCATCTCCAGCCTCCTCCACAACACAACACCGTCATTTGTTTTCAGTGTGACTCATGTTTATTCCCAGTGGACCAGTGACCTCTTGTAGCTGTGTGAATAATGTTATTACCCACTGAGCTCCACTGCTGCCTGACACAGATAAAGACACTTTGTACAGAGTAACTCTCGATCGTTGCCAGTGTATTTTGTAGATGAATAGCTGAATGGAGGCCAACTGCTTCAGTCACAGTTTGGTTTCTTCTTCAGATTATTCAACTAAAAGATAATACTCAAATTGGCATCAATGTCAGAAAATCTTTTCTTTGTAACAGTAGATTGGTATGAAATCATTTCTAAAGCATGTTATGTTCAAAAACATCAAAACATTGCTTGTTTCCTGCTGCTGGTGGACAGTGGACATGATCTTTGGTGTTGAGGCAGACTATGCTGCTCCTGAAGGAGCTTTATCTAAGAGTCGACCACCTGTCGAATTCATGCTCCAAACAAATAAAAAGGCAAAGTCACGCCCCTTCTGGTGTGTCTCATAGGACACTGTGCTGTGCTGCATGTGTTTTCAGTTTAAAAGCTCATTTTTCAAGTCAAGAAAGTCTCGGTTTGTTTTTGTTTGAAACCACTCATTGAACTACATCTTTCGTCTTGCATAGTGTGAGTCTCCTACACCAACATCAGTGTTCCTTGTGACGTGATCTCACCTGAGGTGTTTTATCCAGCGACTCCGGGTCCTTTTATCAGTCGTGAAGAGAAAGAACAAGTGAGGCCAGAGTTTTGAAATTACCTTTTAAACTGACAAACATCATAAGTGTAATTTGTGGCACAGTTGACTGACAACAGTTTATATTTTTTTCCAAAGTCCCATGGTTGTCCATCAGAAGGGGCATGATTTAAGCTCTCCATAGGGGGCAGCATAGCACCAAAGTAATCACTGACTGCTGCAAACTATAGCTACCATTATCTTGTTAGCACAGTAAACTGTGCAGCTAGCCTGATCCGGGCTAACAAGGGCAGGGTACAAACTTTGATACAGTTTATATTTTTTATATCATCCAGTACTGTGCTCATCTTCTTCCTTTAAAGTTATTGTGCATTAATGTGTTATGTAATTTTGTTGTTGTTATAATGAATCTGGTATTAAAAAAAGTAGCGTTCAGGAACCAGAATCAAATCCAAAGTATCTGTATTAGTATTGAACACTTCTGAAGCCTTAGTTACAGCGGGGTCACCTCTGAGGTGTCAGGAGCCAAACCTGGCAAGGAAACCACCTCAGTGTTGTTGGACTGAGGGTCGACTGAATGTTACAGTGACTCACTGACGCCTAAGTGGTATTACAAGAGAGGATGAGCCACAGCTGACTGGTTAGCATCTTACCTTCAGTAGATGTAAGTAGAATATAAGCAAATACCAACAGAATAATAAGATCAAAAGATCAAAGATCATCAAAACTATTCTTCTCATTCTGTTGATCATTTTGTTGTTAATGTTTTAAATGAGCATTCTTACATATTGCTCCTTCAAAAATCAACTGCTGGCCACTTGAGAGAACATACTGACTGATACACAACCACATACCTCAATTCTATACTGCAAACAAATTGTATATACTACACTCTAATCTTTATGGTAGACTGTTAAGAGCTGCAACGATTATTCATTTATTCAATTATTAAATCATCAGAAAATTAATCTGCAACTATGTTGATCATCGATAAATCATAAATGCCAAACATTCTCTGGATTCAGCTTGTCTACTGTGGCAATTTGCTGTTTTATATGACAGTAAATTATAATGGCTAAAGACTGTTAGTCAGACAAAACAAGCAAACTGAAGACTTTACTGTGGCCTCTGAGAAATTGTGAGTTACAAGAATGGATGCTACTGCCAATTACACTTCACAAAGAAACAGCAGAAATGTTTTCCAAAAGAATAATAGGTATTTATTGTATTCTGAGGTGTTCCCAGCACTGTTTCACCGCTATCCAAAACTGATTTAATTTTGTAGCTGTGGGCGGCCTCACTGGGGGGGGGGGGGGGGTACTGTGCATCAACAGCACAAACATCTGTTTTTGTTTTGCTTTGTTTTGTTTTTTTTCAGAGTATGCATATTGACTCTTTTGAGTATGCATAATTTTGTCACATTTCCATTATGAACCTGATACACACTTAAAACCTTACAGAGAGTATGTAATATGGTACATTTTACTTGGTGTGTTAGCAGAGATCACATTCTGCGTCCTTTTTAGAGACGCACGATTCCAATTTTCTTGTCCGATTCCGATTTTTTAAGGGTCTGACCTGAGGATTCCAGTTTTTGCAGATTCCAGTTTTCAGTCTTTCTAAGAACTTAACTGACAGCATTCACAAACATTTTTGCAACTTTTCTTGTAAAATTAAATTGGATATTCATAATAAAAATCATTTCCCCCAAAAGTGCTCCAGGTTACAGCATAATCTCGAGAGATTTCATGGGATCTTACGGGGTGTAATTTCACGTGATCTCTTGTGCAGATGTAAACAAACCAGAGACTGACGTGGTGCAACAGTTTGCTGTATAAAACTTTGCAGTGAGAAAAATGGAAGCGGAAGTTAAATGAGTCTGGAGGAGAAAATGTTTGAGGAGACGTATTGACACAGGTTGTTTATTCTCCAGCCAGAACAGGAGAAGAGATTTTAACTGTCAGTCTGTGAACAGCAGTCTGCTGCTGGCTAACATTAGCATGAAGAGCTACAAAGTTTACTGCTGTTTGGAATCTGTTGCTAACACCGACTTCATGCAAGCGTGTGTCTGAGTGTGTGCTGCTGTGATCAGCACTGTTGTGGGTGTGATGTTACAGTCAGTATCTGCTTCACGCAGGATGTGACCATGGTGCAGAGCACGTGTGTGAATATGACCTGCACAGAATCAGATGTTACACTACTGGCTGGTCACCAGTCAGGGCTTGTCATGCAGAAAATGGCCAGTTCTGGTCTCTGGACAATCAGTTGGTGCATCCCTAATTCTGTTTTGGTCTCCACCAACTCCTGAGAAAATTCTCTCTCTCTCTCTGAGAGAGGTGAGACTGAACCGCACAGTAAATGTGCCATAAAATCAAAACAGGACAAGTAAAACAAGTAAATGAAGCTAAAACATTCCATAGAGCTGTAGAGTTGGCTAATAATGCTAGCTGCATTATAAGCAACCGTTTATTAGCAATTTGATTCGATGTTAGTGTTTAAAATGTCGACAATCTCACAAAGGTTGAAATAATCACAAAATATAATCAATTACATTCGTGTACATGGACACACATGGCACTCAGCACGACTTTCAAACTAAAGTATTAACTACTATCATTTAGTCAGTTAGCAATAATAAATATGCAACTTTTAAAGAAATGTCTTGGGTATGTTTAGGCACCAAAGCATGTGGTTGGGTGCTGGAAAACAATGTGGTTTAGATTGAAATATGCTAAGGTGAAATACTCACTGCCAGTGAGCAGATGACCCGCTGTGACAGTCTCTCACGGGAACAGCTAAAAGTCAAAAAAGATTCATAGGAGCCTAAAGCTTCACACTGTGTGCTCTGTGGTTCAGACACTTGGAAAAGTAGAGCAGAACAACACACATGTGGGTCACCTGGACAAGAGGGAACAACACACACGATGCTGTTTCATCAGGAGATGATGTAGCAGCTGGACAAGTCCAACCAGCGTCATGGAGACCATTATGTTTGCTGGATTTACTTCCACCTGAACACTCAAGCAGCTGATTTCCCAAGCTCCTCTGCCCTGGATGAAGTTGGCCTAATCAGTGTAATCAGATGCTCTAGTGATTGCTCAGAATGTGACTCCGCATAAATCTATTTGCTGATGGCATATGATTAGATCCAACTACTGGACAAGACGACTGCAGTGGAGTCAACGTGCACACTCACTTTCCACTATTATTCAGAATATGGCAATATTCAGATTTGGATACAGGTCATACAGGCCTTATTCTGATTAAGACATGAAGGATGTGTTATGATGTGATATTCTGGTTTTAGGGACATTCTTTGGACATGTAAACAGCAAATTCAGAACATTTGTCTAATTTGGGATCTTTACCGCAGTTTGTGACAAATGTTTTCTTGGCTGCTTACAGTTTAAAACAAACCAACTAGCCATCAGTTTGCAGGACTGATTAGAGATTCATGCACAAATGAAAAGCTCACAATTCTGGCCAGAAGGAGAAACACATAAACACTTTGAAAACAAAGAAGTTGAGAAAATGTAACATTTCAAGGACCCTTCAATGTTTGAGTTTTGAGCCCAAACTTTTTCCTAAGTTTTCTGGAAAAGCTTTGCCAACTAATAATGTTTTGTTGAGAAAGTTTACCTTTCTACTTTAGATAAACCTGAGTCTTTGAGTTTTAGAAATTCACTGAGGTGAAAGTGAATAATAGTCATTATAATAATAATTTGCAAGCATGTAATTTTCAAGCACCCAAATAATGACAAATCAGGCTCACAGCTCACTGTTAACTACTTCAGAAATACTCATTTTTGGCAGTTTCTAAAACTCAAAGATTCAAGTAAAAGTAACTTATCTCAACAAAAGATTATAGGTAGACAAAACTTTGTTTAGTATATTTCAATCCTTAAGACTTTAAATTGATTCAAAGCTCAAAAATCTAGTTGCAGTTGCCTTGAAATTCTGAGTTTTCTCAACTTTGTTTTTAAAGTGAACTTTCACAGACGTGGATATCGACAGGTTTTTGTGCATGAGCAACTATCACGATGCCGACCTTTTCAAGAAGATGATTAAATGAATGAAAGAGTGAGGCTGTGTTTGCAAAATCAAACAAGTCTGCCACAGGGGGAAAACTTTTTTATTACCTCATGGCAATGATTGAAAGTGCATCATTCCAGACGACTGTTTCTTCCAAATACATTGCAAAGTTTTCTGTTTGTTTTTTTTTTTTGTATAGATTAGATAAATAAAAAGATGTAAATTAACTGACACACACTCAACCCAGCATCAACAAAACTACTATATAATAATAATAAAAAAGAGGAGAAGAAAAGGCAATAATTATAATAATAGTATAATAATAATAATAATAGGTATGTAGGAGGAGGGGGGGTGGGATACGTGCTTATACTGCAAATCCTGGGTTAGATTAATATAATTTAATATTCTGCCAATTCTATCTTTAGGGTAGATCGTATTCATTTTGTATGCGACCTCTAACTGTACAGTAGTTTTAAAATTTTCATCAGCCATGTAAACAGCTTAGTAGAATATAGACTGTTTCCAGATAAGGGCAGAAACCAGACTATTGTGTGCATGTAATCAAAGTCACTGATGTCTGTTGAAACCTGTCACAACTGTCCATTTAAACCGAGAATAATTGTGTTTTCATCTAAAGTAAAACATTCCCCCTGCTCATCTCTTGTAGGTTAACATTAACACAATCAGACAGACATAAACCTCAGCGCTCACACTCTTCGTAAACCTTGTTGCACAGGAGGAGAGGGAGGAGGAGGTGTTTTCTCACCTTCACCTTCAGAAGAGGAGAGGAGAGGAAAGAGGAGGCAAAAGGAGACTCGCCGTCTTCGGTGCGCACACACTGTACCAGCTGACTGGGTGATAAATGATCTCTGGGAGAGACAGAGACACATGCAGGCAGGGAGAGGAGAAATAACGACTGAATCTGAAGAAATACGTAGAAGGGACAAAGTAATCAGACCATATTCTAAAATCCCTGTTTAATGGATCATGACTGAAGAGGATGCCAGTGAAATGTTGTCACTTTCTTCACCTGGATTCACCTTGTCAGTCTGTTTCAGGAAACAAGTGGGTGGTTTCAGATCTGTCACAGGAGGAGATCAGGCAGAGAAGGGCGGCTGCGCACGACGTGGATTAGCGGCTATATATGGGCGGATCGTATAGAGACGCACAGAGAGGAAGATTCAGGAATTGAAGTGAAATACAGTTAATCCTCGTGGTGACGTCCTGACAGGCTGAGACCAAAGTGGCATTTTCAGTGATGCGATATGAAATCCATGCTGTGATGAGATCCCTGTATCTTCACACGGACCACATTTCCGGGGATAAGTGGAGGAGTAGCTTATGACTCACAAGATATTGTTTCGTCAATGCGATCATTAGAGCTGTGAAGATCATCAGACTATCAGCATGGGGACAATTGGCCTGAATGATCCCTTTTGGTTCCTAATAGATTTCTGAAAATTTCCATCTGCATTGTAAAAGATCAGTGTTTAGTTAATCCACATTCTGTTCATGCCCAAGACAGCAAAGGAGAAAAGTGACTAAGTCAAATAATGAAGGGAGTTAAAGGGCCTTGCCAGTAGGGTGACCGATGTGGGACAAGGAGTATGTTTGTGTGGGACACATCTAAAATTTCGATAATAAAAAATTTACATATCTATTCTGTCCCTTAACTCATAACGTCTGCTTTGGATTCGGTCGCACACGATAGACAGTAGATAGTTTCCCGGTTTTTGTTGTAGCTGTATTTTGTTTTCATCCTGCCTAAATCACACAGCCGTCTTCACAGCCATCAAATGAAAGCCAGATTTTATAAAACTGTCTGTCCTGCAGTGTTGAAAACTAAAGGAAATCAATATGTGGGACAGGGGGATAAGGGATAAAAATGCTGTGCAGTCCTCAAATAAAGTGGGACACCTGGTCCCCCTACTTATCAGTGTAGTGGTTTTGCATGTATTAGCCAAATAACTACTTATCAGTTTGCTCCTTCCATTGGACCGATCATTTACCAAAGCATGCCCAATACTTTAGCTTGTTACCCGGCAGAACCTTGGTCAAATTTCTCCTCTCCTGTCCTTACTTAAATATGCTATATGCTAAGCTTGTCTAGCCTGAAAAGCGAAAACAGATTTTGAAAATAAAAAAATGATTTTGCTGATCGACCTGTGAAAGTGACATGTAGTCATAGCAAAATAACAACAACATCTGATTTAGAATAGCTAGCTAGTTAGCCAGTGTTATTAACTATCAGATGTAATGGGCTAGCTAATGATTTATGTAAATATGTAGTTTTGCTAACATTAGCTGACTTATGATGTGGTTATATACAGTGCATGTCGCTGTTACAGGTCCCCGGGCAACATCTTTTAACCATTTTCAAAATTTGGTTTTCTTTTCAACATACACAAGTCTAGCACATAACATGTTTAGCATGTTTAAGTACAGGAAAAAGGAAAAGAGAAAGTTGATTGAGGTTCCAAATGGAATGGGACTTGTTCAGGCGATACACTACGTTAAATTTAATTTCTCACAGTAGCTCACAGTATCGTCTTTTATCCTGTAGTTTCCTGAAGATGCGGTTAGCAGGACGCAGTTCTACAGGTAGTTCTGATTGGACAGACTCTGCTCCATGAAGCGCACCACATTTCTGAAACATCACAAAACATTTTAGCTACAAATGACCATCACCTTTTTAAGATGATTAAAATAGTGAATGTGATTGCATGCACATTAAAAAAAAAGTATGCACACATTCTTTCTGATCCCATCTGTGTCGACGTGCGTCACATGTGCGCCAGGTGAGCCTGAAAAAGCCAGTGCAGTGTTTTCAACCAGCCATGCTAAAATCTGACAGTCAGACTGAAAAATCAGCTGTTGACAAAAAAACATAGTAATAATAATGATATAATTCCACATTTTAAATCGTCCACTGCTGTCATCGTAAAGTTAAATGCACCGTGCCAGAATGGAAAGTCTGCAGGCATAGCAACAAAATCCAACTGTTGACTCTGATCATTTTCAAACAACAATTTAGTTGGCGTGTAAAAAGTCACAATAAGGGACTTATTGGTTTAGTTTTCAGTATATCTGTGTTCATCTCAGATGATACACCCAGCCCTCTGTCCCATCATCCCTCTGGTTGTTGTCCAGACGGGGGTGGGTGACCTCAGTGGGGAGCGGGGGGGTGTGTCTCTCCTTCTGTAGCGTGGGATTCTGGTCTGAAGCCAGATTCATCATGAGCTCTCTCAGCGTCTCATCTGCTTTATATTTGCACACTACTAGTCTTGCCTATTTTGTTTATTGCTTTAAACTGAAGAGGGCGGAGTGCTGTTGGAGAGAAGCGGTGGATTGTCTGGGTGAAGAGAGGGGGAAGGGGTGAAGCATGGGAAAGAAACATTTCCACATGCTTATAACACATCAGACGAAGGTTGGAGACAGTCTGTAGGTGGGGGGGGATTGGAGCTGTAACGATTAGATCAGTGGTCTCAAACCACATGTAATGGAGAGACGAGGGCGTCGCTGCGCCAGCTGTGTTAACTAATTAGCACACTTAAACTCAGTGAGGAGGAAATGGGCTGCTGCATGGAGTTGGGCTGGTACACAACCCTCCAGGGCCTCTGTGGGGAGTGGTTTTAGACCACTTAACCCAGACAGTGACGGGTGGCCTCATCCCATCAGCCTCAAGGTGTGTGGGTTTTGTTTTGTTTTGTTTTTCAGTTCATTTGCATTTACTTGCAAGGGACGTGTTGCAAAGTTTTTTGCAAAAATATAGAGGATATGTGGGGAAAATCTTTATATTGATGTCAAAATGGACCAGTCCATGTAAAACCCTCTCTGACTCTCTGTAATCTTATGGAACGGTGGTACAGTTTATTGTATTTGTAAGCATGACCAGTAAGACACATCCCTTTAAAATGTGTCTAAAGCATTGGTCCATACTTTTCTGGCACATCTAACTAGAGGTGTTCAATACAAGTTTTCTGCTCCTGATACAGATTCCAATACCTGACCTTTTTATACCAGCCCACACTAAGTACCAATCCAGTACCAGTGCATTATTATAGTTTTCATTCATTTATTTATATATTTTGAGCAGTTGTTTACTCGTAACCTTGTATGAAAGTGATATGATTGTTCTCGTTGTTGTATGACCCGGCTCAGGTTAAAGCCTTCATGAAACATGGACAAATACATACAGAGAATGAAAACCATAGAACAGTGATTCAGGGCCTTGAGAGTTCAGGAAAAGTAAATAAATAAAATATCTCAGTTTTATGAATCTGAAATCTCTGCCATAGAACATGACTTTGCCATCCTGGGGTAAAAACCTGCAGGATGCTGCTGGGAAATCGCAGAGTTCAGTTGTGGTATTGGATCAGTGCGTAGACACACATACTCACCAATACCATACCAGCGTTTTAGTCTGTATCTGAGACATTTTCTGATACTAGCATCAGTGTCTTAACAACTCTACGTCTGTGTGAAGTTTGTTCTCCTGTTGCAGATTGCCATTGTCCTAAAATGTGTGTGTAATGTTTTTTATTGCTTCTTTGTGCCTAATAAAGACATGACTGATTGAAACATGACTGATTGAAATGCACATTTCATTTTGCCATGATATCTCAGCATGTTAGTAAAACATCACAAATAAATTACCTAGTTTTAGAGTTGTAGTTAGTTATTTTAAAACATGGCTGATCTGATTTCCTTCAGCAAATGGGAAATTATGGTTAGTAAATGTTACTCAAACAGGAGTACTTTTTTTTTTTCTTTTTTTCTTTGTTGGAGATTATTTTTAAAGAATCATATAAAAAAATAAGGTTGCACCATGTCTGCTGGATGTGTAAATAAGCAACTGTTCTCTAACACGCTCTCTATATCAACTTTATAATTACAATAAGGTGATAATACATCAAGGTTGTATTTTCAGTTTCAGTCCTGTTTCCCTCAAGGGGCCAAAACATCAATGAATGCAGGATTAACACTGTACTTTGTAACTGTGGTTGTTTGCTGTGTGTTTTGTTCCGTGTAATGCTAATTTAAAGTGTGAGCACATCCTGATGTTATAGAGAACAGCTGTTCTGCATGCCTAAATATCCAGATTTCCCAGAGGGATTGTGTTAAGATAGTGGTGCTGACGGTGATGCAGGAGGACGGAGCAAGCCAACCTTATTACATCCAGCTCTGTGGAAACCTTGGTGCTGCTTTTTATTGGCCAGTTTTGTTTAATATGAAACAAAAAATCAATTGTATACATTATATTATATTATTTAACCATAGAATATTAAAGAGCCTGAGATAAAATAATTTGAAATATTTATTTGTAATAATTACTTGCAGCCCAATGTCAATCATGAATCCCAACATCAGGGGATCTTCTCTCTATCATTTGTAATAAAGACACAAAAATTACCAAAATATTACTTTCTGAGGGTCTAATGTGTGGGATTTACAGGGATTTACTGACAGAATTTGGCAAAAATGGAAAAAAATATTCATAAATGAGTTTCATTTGTTCATAATCACCTAAAAATAAGAATTGTTGTGTTTTCATTACTTTAAAATGAGCTGTTTATATCTATGGAGTAGCTTCCCTGTTGAACTGACATGTTTCTACAGCAGCCCGCAGCAGACAAATCAAATGCTGGCTCTTTTTTTTTTTTTGTTAGTTTTTGCAGTCAACATAGTTCTTCTTAGATACTTGGAAGGGGAGGGTGAGGCAAGTTCACTGCTAGATTCCAAGAAATCCTGCACACTTGTTTGTTTGTTTGTTTCACTGATAGTCCATTTAAAAGGACAGTTACATGGTTGCAACACCAGTATACAGTATGTACAATTAAAAGTGCATCAAAGTTAGCACAAGATTGTCATGGGACTTATTTCCATTGTGGTCTTTGCTGTAATTAAATGGCATTTAGGTGCGTGTGCTTGCACATACTTGCCCATAGCAATAATGGAGCACAGCATGTAAAAGCAAATTACAACATCAATATTTAAAAATATTCACGTTGGACATAAAGTGTAATTATTCTGACAACAGAGTAGAGTGCATACTTCCTATAATACTAAAAAAAACAATCCAATAAATGAGCTACATACAACTCTGCTACACAACTGTATTAACTGGGTATGTTTTCTAAAAACCAGTGTTTCAGTTTTATCTTTAATGTGAGTGGGTGTGTGGTCTGTTTAATGTTATTAGGAACCTTGTTCCTGGGCATCAGAGTATCTAAAAGAACTTTTGCTCATTTGGCTACTGCGTCAGATTTGCTACACTGGACCTGCTGTTGTGCCTCTCGAAGTTCTAAGATCTCTACGTTTTTGGAAAAAGTTTAATAAGTAATTTGGGGCTGCACCATTTACAATTTTTTGGACCTGACATATTTTTTAGCTGTGTCACTCTGGACTCCACAGGGAGCCAATTTAGCTGCATAAACTGGTTCCCTCATATGTACTCCCATCGACCAAGACCTAAGACCTCTCTGATCTGGTATTTTAAAAATGTAAAAATGTTTGGTAGGTAATATTTACCACTGATCATCTTAATTACACCCACTAATTACAGTTAGCACTGAAAGTACAGCTGAGGCTGATGGGAATTTAATTAGTTTTGCAGGTATTTAATCATAGACCAAAGCACTGGCACTTGATAACAGGTCAGAGGATCACTAAAGTCATTCGAATTCATCATGAGGGAAACATGAATGTTTGTACAAAATTTCATGCCAATCCATCTAATAGTTGTTCAAAGGCCGACATCTTCACCCCTAGTGCCGTAAAACCAGTGTGACTAAAAAAAAATCAACACACTTTCTACCTATTTCAACTGCTTAATCCCAAATGATGTCTGTAGATTAGTAGGCTGACAGCCAGTCGCATGTTTTACCCCCAAAGATCAAGCCAAAAATATAACACGGTGACAGATCACTCTTTGTAACCCTTTGGGAGGGTGAGTAAAACATTTTTGGAGGGCTAAATTTGACCCACGTTCAGTGCTTTGCTTTGGGCGGCTCTGGCCTAGATTCCTCTGAAGTCTCTCTGGTATGTGAATAGATAAATATATTCAGCTGTTAACTGAGGATAACAGTTGAATCCTACAGTCTGCACCGCCGTCACTTGTTTCTCAGTGAACCTCTGGCTTTAGGAGCAGATTGACAGACAGCAGGTTCATCCGAAATGAAGCATCCTATTTTATATCTGTCTCCAAACCTCAGTGCCTGTGTGGTAGTCGTGGGTGATCATCGACGTTGGCCTTCATGTCCAGTGTGTATTTCACGTATTGTTTTCATTCGTAAGCTGGACAAATTGAACTTCTCTTTGTTTTTGGAGCAGACCCCAGCTCAGCCCTTTGTGCTCGGCTCAGTTAGTGCTCTGCCAAATCCAGGCGCCCTGCTGGGTTTATTTTTAGCTCCGACCAGAGAGTATATCTTTAAGTGTTTTGCTGCTCAACAGCCATTTTTCAAACTTCAGTTTCTTAAGCCCTGAGTGTGTGTGTGTGTGTGTGTGTGTGTGTGTGTGTGTGTGTGTGTGTGTGTGTGTGTGTGTGTGTGTGTGTGTCCAGAGCTCGGTTCAGCTGCAGTGTTTATGGTTCTCAAGTGTGCTGTTGTTTATGTAGTTTCCATTAAGCTGCAGAGGTACAGTACATACTCGCTCTGCACATTACCTCATGCAGTGTGGCTTTCTTTCTTTTCTTTGTGTTCAGTCTCGAACTCCTCAGTAGGTTTCACCGCTGCAGGGCAGAATAGTTGCTTTCGGATTTTGGACTGAAGTTGCTGAAGTTTTCACTATAATAGTTTGACATTTTGAGAAATACACAAGTTCACTGAGAGATGGACAAGAAGATCAATATCATCTTAATTAGTGAGCTTTAAAAAGAGCTGCTAAATGGATTTTTTTTTTTTTTTTACCTGCGGACAGAGCCAGGCTAGCACTTTCCAGCCTTTGTGCTAAGCTAAGCTAACCAGCTGTTGGCTCTAGCTTCAGACTGAACTGACAGCTGTTGATATACTCATCAATCTCTTGGTACAAAAGCCTCTTTCCTAAAATATCAAACTATTCGTCTCATTCATTTCACCTCAGTGTCTTCATATTTGATCAAAATAGCAAATCAAATGAGCCATGTGTGTGTGTGTGTGTGTGTGTGTGTGTGTGTGTGTGTGTGTGTGTGTGTGTGTGTGTGTGTGTGTGTGTAGTTGTTTCATTGAACTGAACTGTCTGTTCTACATATATATTCTTTATTCGATATCAGAATTCATTACTCCCTAATATTAGTGTTGGCTGTAGAATAAAAACAAAGATATATCACATAAACATTAAAATTAGTTATATCACACAGGTACAGAGAGTTTACATGTTGAGCCTGTTAGAAGTTGACATGTGTAATTAAAATGCTAAAAAAAAAAAAAAAAATTAAAAAAGGCTGCATGCTTAAAAAAGGTCATAATATGTTATGATTCTATGTTATAAGTCATTTATAACTGGGGAACACTGGGCCTGAGCTCTAATCATTATTCAACTGATGAGTAAAAATGAATTTTAGAGTGGATTGGACCCAGTTAGCTGTGTGTGGGGTCAGGATGTAACATTTGGAGGCTCAGAACTGGGTGCATAAACCAGAGCAAACTCTCAAAAAAAAAAAAAAAAAGTCCATGACAGTCAGCAGCCTTCTGTTTAATGCATTGTGTGCTGAGTTCTTCACAGCGCATAAATTACAGCCAACAGGAATGAAACATTGAAATGGAAACATTACCATGTTGCCATGCTGTCTGTTAAAGGTGTGAAGTTTCGGTTTTTAATGGAGGTGGCTAATGTTGCAAAACGCTTGATGTTTTTGTATATAATTATTATGTGCATCTATAATAAGAGTCACCACCAAAGGAGTTGCAGTAAAGGGCAGTACAACAATACACTGCTGTAAAAATTGAGACAATATGCTCTTGTGTCCATCTCCAGTTTGAAGGCGGTGCTGTCGGCCCCTCTGTCCAGCGGGGCGTTGGATCTGTCCGGTATCCCTCTGACGGCTCGAGACATGGAGCGTCTGTGTGCACACCTGCAGCGTCACGCGTCCACCGTGGTCAGCTTGGAGCTGGGCTTCACCGAGCTGACGGACGAGGCATTCCTGCTGCTCCTGCCCACGCTGGCTGCCCTGCCTCACCTGGAGACCCTGGCACTGAACGGAAACAGGCTGACCAGAACCATTCTGAAGGAGCTGACTGACGCGCTGAAGGTCAGACAGTCGCTTACACTTTCAGTATTTTCATATGTATCTTAAAATATAATAATTTCTAGACTTGCACCGATTAATCGGCAATGCCCGGAATCGGGTTGGTTTTCACGTGACCGGCCCTGACCGGTGACCGGCCGGTCAGCGTCACAAATCCAATTCTGTGCCCGTCATTGTCACACACATGTTCTGCATGATGGTCACGTCATGCGCGCAGCAGACAAACTGACCGTGACGTCACCACAGCGCTGATGACAGCCACACACACTCAAACACATGCTAGCTTGAAGCTGGTGTTAACAACAGATTCCAAGTACAGGATAAAGAGAAGACAGACAGTCTACAACGAGACAGAGCAGCTGACAATGTTGCAGAACAGCCGTAAACTCTCTAGCTCTTCATGCTAATGTCAGCCAGCAGCAGACTGCTGTTCACAGAGGGACAGTTAAAATCTCACCTCCTGTTCTGGATGAAGAATAAACAACCTGTGTTGATGCGTCTCCTCAAACATTTTCTCATCCAGACTCCTTTAACTTCTGCTTCTGTTTTTCTCACGGCAAAGTTTTACTGCAGCGAACTGTTGCACCGCATCCGTCTCTGGATTTTTTCTGCTTCCCCAGGAGATCACACGAAATCCTGCAAGATCACATTCACCCGATTCATAATCTTAATATAAAACTATAATAAGGTCTGGCTATAACCTGGAGGACTTTGGAGAAAATTTAAATAGTATTTAATGAATATTTAATAGTCAGTGTTTTATTATGAACATCCAATTAAATTTTTACAAGAAAAGTTGCAAAAGTGTTTGTGAATGCTGTCAATTACAGTTTCTTAGAAAGACTGAAAATCAGAATCGGCAGGTAAACCGGAACTCAGAATCGGATAAGAAAATTGAAATCGGTGTATCTTTAATAATTTCATGTATATATATTTTCAAATACAATCACACCTGAGTATTGGGGTTAGTATAATTCCTGCAAATGAGACCCCTTGCTTTCTGTTGCAAAGAATGTTGTCGCAACATTTCCGTGCAGAAATGACAGCTGAAAGCAACAGAGAGAAGAACAGATTTAAAGTTTCGGCACATCGACATGATTGGCTGATGAGGATTGTGGCTAAATCTGGTTGGTTGGCTTAATGAGTGAACACCCATGGACAGCTGATTGAGAATAAGTGGGTAAAGAGAGAGAGAGAGGGAGAGGAAGACAGCTAGGGATGAATGAGGCGTAAAAATAATCTTCATGATTGAACTTAAACTGAACTTCATTTATTTCCAACACATCTGAAGAATCATTAAAATTAGGCACATCAGCCTGATTACAGACTAAAAGTTACAGTAATATTTGAGACAGTTTTAACACTTCAGGAAACAGCAACACAAAGTAATTTTCTTAGTTGTTATATCTACTGTGGTGTGACTCTGATGTCTGAATGGATGTGAAGTAAACATACAGTACAGAGGTGCTGCACAGTCTCAACAAACAAGTGACAAACCGCAAACGATGAGCATCGCAAACTTCGCCCAAGTAGTTCCAGAACCAGCAAGAGCAGGGGCTTTTCAGCTAAAGCTGCTGCTAGTGTAGTTACATAACATTTTGACAATTACTTTTTCCTAAATAATGATGAACAACTCTGGATAGAAGAATTATCTGTTTCCATCGCACTATTTGTGCTCTGAAGGCATCACGTGAGAAACGTATTCAAGTCTCGTGATGTTTCACATGTGACACGCAAAAATGTCTGTTGTTGTTTCACATGCGATTTCACAAGTGCTTTTTTCACAAGGCAATTTTGAAAATAATTCTTTCTTTGACACCACCTGCTGGTAGCACCAAGTACAGCACTGTAGCAGACAACAATGCTAGTCATATTTTAACAAAATAAAAAAAAAAAATACACAGAAAATATGTCAACAATTGAGATCATCATTTCTCTTAAGACAACATTTACTTTCCCTTTAATTTATTTTCTTGCTTTAGACTTAACATTAGAGAGATGGCAGAGGGAGAGCGGAGAGAAATGGAAAAGATCTGCAACAGAGACTCCTGCCGCATTTACTTTCAATTTGCTTGCAGAACTTGTGAAATTTCTTTCTTTTTTTTTTTTTACTACAGTCTGAGCTGTCTCGAAAACAAGCATCTAGCTGCCGTTACTGGCTGAAACATTCAGCTGGACTCACGGCTGGTTGGCAGAAACACTGAGGATTTCAGCTCCATTTGTTGTGGATGAAGAAACCTCTTTATGCATTTCAAGTGTGTGTTAAGGCTGGTGGACAATCGTCTTGACAGTGATCTCATTTGCGTGCAGTAATTTACTTCAGGAGAGATCTATAATATATTCATTGTAATTTAATATAAAATTAACACGACATGTCATCAGATGAAGGAAAGGAAACATGTTCAGTTGAAATACTCACTTCTCTGACAACAACGCTACAGCCGCAGTGTCTCCCTTTGAAATTTCTTTTCTGGGCTGGAATGACTGTTCCTGTTTGCCTGTTTCATGTTAATCAGAGTTCAAATTAATGCAGAATGCTCCCCTGAATGAGTAAGTGTCTATTTATGAATCATATGAAATCATTGAAAATCTTGTAGATGGAGTAGATGCGTATAACGGTTAAATTGAGCAAAATGTTAATGGGGTCTGGCAGGCAGAGATACAGGCAGCCTCTTAACTCAAAGTCCACAGTGTATATTTTCAGGGCAGTTATAAAAAGCTTATCAACTTACAGAATCAGACTCATTGTTGCTTGTTATTGTCAGTGTACAATGTTGTGCACGTCCTTCACTCCTGCAGCCTGCAGAGCTTCTCTGAGTCTGGGGAGGAAGAGGTGGGAGTCAACAACTCTCTTCAATCATGGATCGCATATTAAACAGGATTTCAAACTATTTTATATACAGTCTTTGGCCAGCTCACTACTGGGACTGCTGTACTCGTTTTTGCATGCGCACTGGCTACATATTGCTACTTTAAATAACATGATGATGATGCCGTTTTTAATACAGCCTGTTGATATTTTCATTCTTAGGATCCAGGCAGCTTCCCCAGCGTGACGTGGATCGACCTGGGCAACAACGTGGACATCTTCTCCCTGCCGCAGCCCTTTCTGGTCAGCTTGAGGAAGCGCTGTCCCAAGCAGGGGAACCTGCCCACCATCCTTGAGTTTGGAGAGAGTCAGGCCAGCGACCCCCCCGAAAGGCTGAAGGGTCTCGGGGAGGAGGAGGAGACGGACGACACCAACCGGACCGAGAGCATGGGCGAGCTCCGGTCGGAGGTGGAGGAGGAGCTGGACGGGGAGATGGAGATCGAGGAGATGATGGAGGAGCTGCTGGACTTCGACAGGGAGGTGCAGGGCAGGGAGGACGAGGACGAGAGCATGTGGACGCTGGAGGAGCAGAGGAAAGCCGGGGAGAGGAGGAGGAGGGGGAGGAGAGGGGAGGAGGAGGAGGAGAAGCGGAGGGAGGAGAATGAGGCGCAAAGGAAGGAGCTGCGGGGGCCGTCGGGGAAGAGGGCCACGGTGGTGGAGGACGAGGACGACACGCAGAGCCGCTCCTCCCGCATGTCCTGCTCCAGCCAGTCGCAGCACTCCTCCGGAGCCGTCGAGCCAATGAGGGAGGAGGAGGACGACTTAGACGAGGTTACCAACCAATCGGAGCACTTGACCTGATCGCTGCTGCCCGCTCTGCTCGGCTCTTCTTATGTTTCCCCTCCTGTGTCAAGTCCTGCGCGGAAGGAGGCGAGAGGAGACTTTGTGTCCTGCGGAGGCTAACTGAGCGCGCTCAAAGTCAAACAGGCTGCGGCGTTGGAAGGATGTAATCCATATGAACACGCCACTCGATACTCCGCTCAGAAACCGTCTGTCAGGTGACTCATGGGAAGACAATCCCCAACAGGACGTCTGTTTTATCATAACTGTCTAGACTAATGCATAGAATAGACTGATGAATTATATCACATGAGGCTTTTATGTATAGAATGTTAATCTTTATTCAGGTCCTTTCCTCCTCGTAACCCTGCTAATACCTACATGTGCCTGTGACACGTCCCGTTACTGGTTACGAATGTGCGCTGACAGATAAAAAAAAAAGACAGACAGACCGGAAAATATTAAAAAAAAACAAGCGATACACACAAACTAGTCAGGGCCCTTAAACCTTTTGAAAAATGTTTTTGCCAAAAACCTGAAGTGGAAATGTATAAAATGTCTCCCTCCCACATACGTTGACGGGCAGCCAGATGGATGGATGGGAAGATATGACGGGAATCAAAGTCAGGCCAACAGCTTTGTGGAAATCAGTTGCCTCTTAAGAAATGAGCAGATGCACTGTGCTTTAGTGGAGGAGACGATGAGATTAGTCAGCTGAAACCAAAAGAAAAAAACAACTGATAAAGAAAAGGACACAGTGCAGGCCTGTGCCCAGTTGCATAAAACCACTTAGGCTAAGGTTTCCCTTAAAATTTCGTCTAAAGATGCCTTAGGAAAAAATTAATTGTATAAAATCACCCTAAGGATTTCCTTAGGATGTTGTAAGGGAAAACCTTTTCATCTTAAGTATTCCTTTATGTGTTGCTAGAGGTTCCTTAGCAATCATTTTCCTCTGAACATTTTGAGGGACACATAACAGTCCCTTTAAAGTGAAATACTTTGTGGAACATCAATTAGTTGCTGAATTTTTGGTGACTGAAGAGGAGGAGAAGATACCAAGATACATTTTTCAGGACAGAGAAAATGCACTGGACACTATTACCCCATTTCCATACACATGTGCTGGCCTGGTTTGACTCCCACATCTGCACGGCAGGGATTTGCATCTCCATTACAGTAGGGCTATAAATTCTACACAATAAAAGTTAAGTGTTGCTTTGTTATTCAAAACTTTTTATTATGAAGCAAATAAATCTGGAAATTTGGGGTTTTCATCAGCGGTAACATAACACGATTCTATCCAGCTGAAACCCAACATGAAACAGTAAAATAAAGCGGAATAATAAAGGTGCACACAGCGACACAGGAAAGAAACTAAACTTTTAACCACAGAGATTCAGTTAAAAGCTACGAAAGTACTGAGAGCTGAACACAGAGAGTTTAAAAAACATCTCTCTCTCTTCTTTCCTGCACCCACGAGTTCACTTTTGCAAAACTTGTTTGTTTGAAGGGTGAAAGGGGTTCGTTGTGGGTCGGCACAGCTCAGCTAAAAGTGGTAATGGAAATGTAAATCAGCATGGCACGGTTCGACTCAGTGCGCCCAAAAGTGACAGTGGAAAAGCCTGATGAGTAACTTGTTAGAAGGTATAGATTTGATGTTGGCACTAGGAACTTTGCAGCTAGCTAGCCAAATGTCAACATAACTCTGTCCCATTTTTAACATTAGCTATATGGGTTTATTGAAACTCACTAGTTTATATCGACTCTTGTCGATCTCACTTCTTGCTTGCCCACTAATGTTTTTACATTTCTTCATGACCTCATCTACAGTTCATGTCACAGCAAATTTCTCGCATTGATTTTGGCAGTTGACGTATCTTCTGCTTGTGTGTATTTGTTTTAGCTGGTACAAGTTACTTTAGATAATGTGCTTGTGCTTTACATATTCTTCAAGGAGAACATTTTCATCTTCTGTCAAGTTTTGCGTTCTGTTTGTTTTTGTTTTCTCTGTCTTCATTTTGGAGAAGCTAACTACAACTGACAGTAACGCTCTCTGGCAACATTAAAGAATGTTGTGAGTGAAACGTAACCATAGTAACTGAACTACATTTGCTGTGTTATGACAGTAAGTGCTATGAAAGCCTTAAGAGGCTTTATGCTGTATGCCTAAATGAATCCCTTAGCTACAGGAAATATTTTGCAAATTTTGAAATTAAGTTTCAAACTCCCGGTGGTTTATGCAACCGCGCACTGATGATTTTAATGTGTGAAAACAGTAAAACTTGTCCTGGGCCTGCTGTGGTGTCCATGTACAGTCATAGATGTGAACATCTTATTGCCATATGTCCCAAAGCAAAGTGCTGGGGTATCAATGAAATGAAATATTTAGTAGCCTTTTTCTCTTAATCCAGGTCATGCTCCACTTCACTACGGTACTGTACTATAGTGTGTGTCACATGCTTACAGTGCTGTGTTTATATATAGGTCGCAGCTATGATCAACAACAATTGATATCCTTATGCAGTATGTAGCTCTCACCCGGCCTGTGCTTTCCATTCATGTGTCACTTATAGTCCATGCTCAGCTTTAAAGGGACAGTTCAGATTACTTTAAGTGGGGTTGTATGAGGTATCTACAATGGGTGGTGGTTGACAGACCACCAGTTTGGAGAAGTAGAAAGGAGTACCAGCACAGAAACTAAGATATGACCTGCTGTGGACAGGGTCAGCAACAAAACATGTTTTAGACACTTTAAAAAATGAAAAAAAAGAGAAAAATCAGTGTATCTGAAGATTTTTTTCACTGCTTTATCTTGCATTTAGAAAGTCTTTTCCGACGTTAAAACACTGTTAATGATCCAAATATTGCTCCTTCTCGCTCAACCGGACTCCATTTGCAAAAACAGTCATTTTACCTCACAGAACACAAGAGTTGCTGGTGTTTCGCTGTCTTGATCTCATAGTTTGTTTGTGTTTTTGTGTGAATTTTTGTGAATTTTAGCTATCCTTTTGAAACACCAAAGTCACACATTAACACTAACAAACTGCCTGATCAAGGCAGTGGCAGACCAGTAACTTCCATTTTCTACACGCTAAAATGAATGATTTTGCCAATGGAGTCTGGTTGGTTCAGCAAAAGTGTTATTTGGCTAATATAATGGCAGTTTCCCACCTGAAAAGGCTGTCTGACAGCAAGTTAAAGTGGTGAAAATAATATATCTATTATTTTTATTATATTTATCATTTATTTATAATTACTACAGTATACCCTTAATCTGATACTGTTTTTTTAGTTGGGTCTTGTTTTAGGTGGCTAATATAGATTTTGCTGCTGATCCTGCCCACATCAGTTCATTGCTTAGCTTCCTACACCATAACTCCTGCTGCTTCTTCAAACTGGAGGTGTGTTGACCACCATCTACTGTAGGTTAGACACTGACTATGGATAAATACCTCACACAACCCCACTTCAAATAATCTGATCTATCCCATTAAGAAACAAGCTATATTTTTGGATGTACAGTATATATATTATATATTGTTTTTATCTGTGCAAGGGCAATTGTTTAGATTGTAGATTAGCTATTTAACAATGAATACCACTCAATTCAAGGATTCATATATGTTATTTCTGTGGTCTGGGTAGTTCATGCAATATTGTACATGAATAATGCTTAACAGCTGGCAAAAAAGGTGAACCAGGCTCTTAATTTGTGAACTGGCACTGAGTGGAAAAGGTTTATTGATATGTAAAGAAGGACTTCACTGAATATTAACTGTATATTGAAGAGAGCCTCATCCTAAAGCACTTAAAAATGGATAAATGCATATGTTCTTTCTCCAGACAGCTGCCTTAGGCACCAGTACTTTCACCTCCGGAGCTGTTAACGTGTGTGTCATCAGAAATGAAGGCCTTTAATGACATGCTTCTGCTCTCAGCTGCAACACATCATTAGGCAAAGTTCATATAGACAAGTCTATATGAAGACGGATTCGAGGAGTTGAGGGAGTTACTACGTCAAAATGCCTTTTTGACTCTTTCAGATCACATCTTCTGTCATATTGTGCATCTATTTAACAGTATGTGCCTAAAACAATTCAAAAAATCCATTTCTTTGTTTACTCACATCAAAACCCAGTCATGTTTTCTTCTTGTAAAACAAAATATGGCATGTGCTCATGTAGGCTTGAACCAACCAAGTGCAACCAATAATATCATGACATCCACCCATCAATCAATCTTCAACTTCTAGCGGCACGTCCACTTTTCAACTTTCAAATCAAATTGACCCTAAGTCCCGCCCCCTTTTTGCGCTTTGCTCCAGCAACAGTTGAGCAGCTACCCTGCAAAACATGGTCATGTCTTGAAGGGAACCCTAGATTTGTGAGACACAATTTATATGCATTGTTTCTTCATTGTATCTTTATTTTATAATGTGACAAAGATCTAGTTAGGTTTAGGGACAAAGAAGACCCAGTTAGGATTATGGAAAGATCATGGTTTGGGTTAAAATGATCACTTTTGCAAGATCGTTCACGGGTTTGTGGTTCCTCTCTAGACATGACACAGAACGTCGGTCAGCTTTCTCCTTTCCTGTGTCATGTATATAGATAAGCTTTGTGTCAGACTTCTCAGTGTTGAAAAGAAAAACAAACTTTCAAGATGGTTAAAAGATGTTGCTAGGGGAAATGTAAATCTTAAATTAGCAAAGTTAGAAAATTAGCTAGCTAGTCTACATCAAATGTTAGCAATCTGATAACTAATTTTAGCACTTATGATTTTTAACAAAAAGCCTGTATTACAAACAGGGGCTTTTACCAGGCGGGGGGGTCTTAAAAATAGTGTTGGGTTGCATTACGGGAATTGTAGGATTGTTTTATTGTAGCTTGAACATTTCCTCTCGCAAACCCTTCAGCTTCACTATAACCCCTTAACAATATGGTAGTTGTTGCTCATATATGCAGAATTCCAGCAACAGGCCTTGAATGCCATGTTTTCATTCATTATGTCTCTCTGCTAGCAGGGTATATTACCTCTGAAAGAATTTGCATGAGACTGCGTGGAAAGGTCAGTGAGTGAACATGGTGAGAATCCAATATGTAGAACCAGAATATCTTGACAGTTGTAGCTTTGGTGGAGGTACGCAATGTACTGAATGACAGCCAGTTCCCCAGATTATCACAGCAAAGCTATTTCCTCTCTTACTGCAAAGATTTCATTAAAAACACTTTCTGATAAGCAAGAAATAATCTACAGAAGCAAAATTAAGCAACACTTTCTTATGCACTATATCACAGTCATAGAACATTATAGATAATACACAGTAGTCAACTGTAGTAATAATTCATATTATGGTATGCTGATAGTCCATGCAGTAAGTAATCGTGATATGTTTTAAGTATAGTGAGATACATATTGATGCATCTATAATGATAAATGCTTCATCATAACATTTCGGCCTAACCATCACATTGACTGCACACAGTTGTTAACGGTTTGTTACACCTTGTATTTTGTCTTGTTCTTTGTGTTTCTTTGAATCTATCATGTAGGTTTTATACATTAAGTTCCCAAAGCAGTCAAACTTCACTTTTAATTCTCTGCATTCTGACATCTTACATAATAATCACTTATGATGCAGCATTGATTCTTTTAAATGCATGAAAATCCATTGCACTTAACTTACCACCAACAATGAAACATTCTGATGAAGCATGCATTATTATAGATGCATCAATATGTATTTCACTTTACTTAACACACTTTAGTGTTTATTTAACACCTACAGAAAACCACGCCTACCAACATTCGATTTCAGTATGTCAAGGGATGATTTTAATACCCTATGTCTACCAGGGAGGACAAGTTAAACTGACAAACTCAATATTTACAGTAAATCTCAGTGTCCTTTCTCCTGGCCTTGTTTTTCTGTGAGACGTGGTCCCACTGAATGGCCAGAGGTGAAATAGTTTGATCGCATCACCAGGTCGGATCATCATTTAACCTCACAAAGATCAAAACCAGGCCTAGTTCACAAGTTATCTTAAGTTATCTTACATTTCTACAGTTTATCGGGTCAAATTAGAAACTTTGATCAAGGCATTAGGTGACTGAGTGTCAGGATCCCACCATTCATCCTGTAGACACCTCTTGTCACATCTTTGGTTCGGCAGCTTATGAAAACTTAGTTCCGGGTTCTTAAACAGTCAGTGCATCTGAACACACAGCAGCTTTTAGACATTTTTCTGTTGTTTGCTAGCAGGAACCCTGATGCAGTGCAGGTCAGTGGGGAGCCACTTGAATGCACTCTGTCTCTGTGATACTGCACTGACTATAATACGCTAGGAGTCCTTTCTACAGTTAACTGCTGAGATGTGTGTAGGTGATTATAGGTAGTCATAATGAATTATAAGCAAGACCATCAGTCAATGTCTAGATCATAAGTAGTTTAGAGCATCCATAAGACACTCACACTTAACATTCATTAGAAGTCAGATGTAATGTTTTATGACTGTTGATATAGTGCATTATAAAGTGTTGTGTGTGTTTAAGTGTAGTCATAAAGCATTATTATCATTATAAATCACTATAAATGCCCCCATAAGGCCCAAAAATGTGGTCTTCATAAAAAGCTTTACCAAATTAAATGTCTGAAAATGAGAATTTTAAGAAAAATGTCTGATCAGTATAAATAACTTGGTTCATTGACTTTCAAGTCAGTTATGATGTCAATGAAATAAATGGACATCATTTACATTTAGCCACTGAGCAGCTAAAAGCAAGTGAGGCAACTTTTTCATAGTTATGTAATACATGAAAAATATGTATCTAAAGAGTTCACAGAGAATTCAGGTATTTAGCATATGCAGCTTTGAAAGCAACTCTGCATAAATTAAGTAACCCCCGTTGTGTTATTGCATATTCATATAATGATTATGAGAATAATATTCATTGTTGTCTCAGTCCTCTTCAAGCCACAGTCTGTTTTAATGCACCCTGTGTGTTATCTGTGTATCAGTGAGCGAGGGGGTTGAGATAACTTACAGCCTTTGAAGTTTGCAGATGTGGTCTGTTGCAACAACGTGACACTGTGGATTATATTCATACCACCTGAGAACGATCCATACAGCACACACTTCCCTTTCCCTCCATTCATACAAACTACCCTGCAGGCATTCACTAGTGTTATTTGAAGCTAATTACATGGTACAAGGTGGATATATTTATCATTTTACAACACAGGGTTACATAAAGAGAGAACGTTGTAGTTCCATTTTTACTGCTCACAAAAACAAACATATAGAAAATGTTATGGTGGAGTAATGAGGTTGAATCAGGCAGTCTCACAGCCAAAGGAAAGAAGTCAGTCTGTTGTCTGGTGTTGCAGCTGTGGACACTTCTGTATCTCTCGGCAAACAGCAGCAGGTTGACAGGCTGTGGCTGGAGTGGGTGTTTTCTCTTAGTGTCCTCTGTATCTCACCTCTCTGATATCACTGATACACAGTGTATAGATACCAGTGGAGTTCGCCTCTTTGTAGAAGTTGACAAGAACTTGGCACAGGAATAGTGCCTTCATAAATTTCCTTATATAGTCATTTCTGTGCTTTTTTTTTACCAGGGTGGAGATGTGTCATGTCCATGACAGGTTCTCTGTGACTGATTCCCTGGAACCTAAAACGGCTCATCTTGCGCCACCTCCGCTCCGGTGACGTAGACGGGGGTTGTGTGTCTTTGCGTACTTTTTCTGAAAATCAGCAATCAGCTTCTTGTTTAGCAGCAGGTTGTTTTCTGTGCACCACTCTGCAAGTATGTTTGATTTCCTCCCAATATTAAGTCTCATTGCTGTTTGAAATCTCTCCATGTCAGGGGGTTGCAGCCACGGGTGTACAGTGAGAACAGGAGGGGGCTGAACACAACCCTGCAGGACTCCAGAAAGAGAAACTTCCCTTTAAGCTGCCTTTACAATAAGCTATTATTGCATTGTCCCTGCAATATGTCCAAATGTCCAGTTGTAAAAACTCAGTCCAATGAACCCTTTAAACAGAGGAAGGTGGTGCATCATCATCACACACACACAGTTAATGAGGCAGAGGAAGATTGTCCCTGAAAGCCACAGTGATTTTCAGCAGTTGAAGCCATTATAAAGAGGAAGGCTGGATCATTACAGTGACTTCAGATGTGATGTGAACATTTGTTTGCTATCAACTAGATCCCATAAGCAGTCAGTGGCTGGACTCGATGTTCAGGGTCAAACTGCCTCACTGCATGTGACTTCAACACCAAGAAATCTTTCAGATTTTAACAGAGTCTTTTTCTGCTTGCTACTGTAACGTATGGAGGAGTATAAGTGTAGGTAGAGGGGAAATGAGAGGGGCAATATTTTTTATTTTATTTCTAATTTTACATGTGCATTTTGACGACACAGTCAGAATGTTGAGAATGAAGTTGAAATACTATTTGAACTTCATTCTTGAAATGATATTTCAGCTTTCTTAAGATTTGCACTTTTTGCTCAGCATTTTCTGCATCATTTCAGTTTCATTCTCAAAATCATATTCAAACTTTGTTTTCGACATTTTAACCTTTTCCTCAACATTTAAACTCTGTTCTCGTCATTTCGACTTTATTCTTAAAATTTTGTCTGTATTCTCAACATTTTGACTTTTTTCTCAAAATACAAAAAAAGAAATCTTCCTTCACTGATTTAAATATATATTTTATTCCCGGCAGTAATACCTGCCTGACACTAGGGTTGTCACAATACCAGAATTTTCAACTTCAGAACATTACTAGAATAAAAAATAATATTGAATATTCAGAACCTCTTTTGATACTACGGCAAAAAGAAAAAAAAAGTCCTAGGCATTCAAACTATCATAATTTTTCTTTTTCCAAATTAACATCCTGCACTGAGTGCTGAAACAGAAAAAGTGAACGCTGAACTGCTGCAAACCAAGTTTCAGGCTGGACAGTTAAGACTGAACTGAACTGAGATCCTGAACGAGCACTTTGAGATCACTTATCAGATCATTTATTTACTGGCACTGTGTTGTTTTAAACAATGTGGTATTGAAAAGTAATGAAGTATCAATACTTTTGACGACCCCTCCTGGCACCGCCCGACTAATTCACTGTGAATCTGCCAAAGAAAATGAAAACATGAGCTCGGCAGATTCGTCTGATTCCCAGCTTGACTAATACTGATAGTTCGACTCTATCCTTGACATTTTGACTTTATTCTCAAAATGCAAAATTGAAAAAAACATCTTCCTCCTCTCATTTTTTCCTTCTACCTGGCCCTAACACTCGTCCATAGTAACAGGACTCTTCTGGCTGCAGACAGAGACAGTTGGACAGCGGAGGTCAGAGTTGTACATGTGTGTAATGTGCTGAAGCCATGCACTTGTCTACTTTTATGTTAATGTCACTGCACATCAAAGCAAAGAGATTACAACCCGAATTAGACTCATTCATCAGCACAGATGTGGGTTTTTAATGTGGAACCTTTGATCCGTCACTCAGCGTCATCCACCTTTGAGGGATTCGGTGCAGTTTGATCTGAAACTGATTGACCTTTTGAGGACGTTAGCCTGAACCGAGGTCTCAGTTTGATCCATCCATTGACATATTTGCACAAGAATGTGTGAATGTGGTTTATAAACATCATGTCAGAGGTTACAAGAGTAAAGTACGACTTTGTTTTGAATTTACTGCTTGGAAAATGCTTGAATATAAAGATATATAAAGATTTTGGCTTTTGTTTGTCTGCTGGTAACAGTTGAGAATATTGATCAAAAACTCACACTTCACTTCATTCACTGCACATTCATGTTAAAGGGACAGCTCACCCCAAAATCAAAAACAGATCTTTTTCCTCTTAGCTGTAGTGTGATTTTTAGTGGTGTTAGTCGCTGAGTTTTGAAGATATCAGCTTTCTTTCTACTGACCTACACCCACCAACTGTATCAGCACACTGAAGGAAACACACATCTACTCACAGACAAAAGGTTACCACTCAGCGGAGGAGGACACCTTAAATGTTTACTAGAGCTGCAATGATTAGTTTTCAACTATTAAATCAGTCAGTCAGTATTTTAATATTTGATCAACCATTTTGAGTCATTTTTAAGAAGACATGTCCAAATTTTCTAATTTCAGCTTCTTAAATGTGAATATCTTCCAGTTTCTTTACCCCTCTATGACAGTAAACTTAATTTCTTTGGGTTGTGGAAAAAAAAGAAAGGTTTTGGGAGGAAGCGATCAACATTTTTCTCTGTTTTCTGACAACAACTTGAACAACAGCTAATTAATTAATCCAGAAAATGGTCGACAGATTAATCGATAATGAAAAATGAAAAGCCTCTCTGCCATGAGTAGGTGCACGCTTCTTTCCGCGCAGTGATACGTTTTGCGGGTGTGGTTCAGTAGAAAGAAAATAGTTCCTACATGAAAGGTCTGAGGATTATCATGATTTCTGGAAAATGTTTTTGGCACTTTGAGCACCACAAGACGAGCGCCATTGAGTTCTGTTATATTCAAGGGAAGGCGGACGTCTCTACGGCTGATATCTCCAAAACTCTGTAACTCTGCAAAATATCACCATAGGTAAGAGGAAAAATATCTGTTATTGATTTTAGGTTGAACTGTCCCTTTAAAATTAATTCATAATAATTCAAATTGTAGCCATGTGTTATGATATTTGGTGATTTTCTCTCCCAGAGGTCTTTGTACATCTGTTTCACTATTGGCTCTTTGGACAGTGTTGAGACTCGTCAGTACAGGCAGAACGACGTCCTTCATGTTTTACAGTGAGACGTGTGGATCATTGTGTTTACCTTGAGCTCAAAGAGCAGGAGAGGCTGTGAATGCTTTAACTGACCGAAGGACGTAAAGATACCGTCTGCGTCTCGCTCAAAGACTCTTCTGATGTATTGTGAAGTGTAAAAAGAAACGTAATGTGAATCTCAAGGCAGGAGCATTTGTAGCCTTTAATTTTTTATCTCTCCATGAGTCTTTCTTCTATACGTATTTCTCAGTCTACAATATACCTCTGTACAGTATTATTCTCTATACAGTGTCTTCTTCTGTCACCCTCTCCTTTCCTTCAAAGCTGCCATGCATCTTTTGTTTTCACGCCACTTTATCGAGGTGGTCCATTCAGAAGAATGCTCTTTTCATTTATTTAAATTGTAAAATGTACAGTTTTCTGTTCAGTCCCAATAAATTCTATGATACAAAAGCAAATACTGGCTTGTCTTAAGTTTGTGTTTTGAATATTGTGATTATTATATGATGACAGCAAGTGTTTGGATGGTAGGCGTCAGCTACATCCAGTGTGGGGGCAGCAGAGATCTTGATGTGGAGGTGCATCCATCAACATCCACCCATTCAGCTGGATGGTCGCTGTGAAGAGTTGATCATACTGAAACGAGTAGTATGTGCTTCACTTATTCTAATAAATGAAGTCATTTAAGTGTTTCTTTATGCATCCTTTTTAGAAAGTGTGTGATTTTTATCTGATTTAGTATTTTATACTGTATGCACTCATAAGGTAGAACAGGAGCTTAATTAAAGGATAATGTACAGTGAGCCAGTCATTACTGTGAGATAAACCACAACAGGATGAAGCAGGATTTCTCTTGAATCATCCTGAAGAGGTTCATTACCCTGCTACTTACATATACATACCAAAAAAACAGGAATATTTGACACAAAATATTAATTTTATTCTTTTTTTATGGCTTTATTTTGAAATAGTGACCTGCTTGCTGTACATTACCCTGCTGTTGACATGGCGAAGTACCAAAAAATATCAATAACTTTACACAAAATATTAATTTTTAAATGATTTTAGTGTTTTATTGTTCTTCCAGAGGGCGGCACAGTGGTGCAGGGCCTTTCTGTGCGGAGTTTGCATGTTCTCCCCTGTCTGCGTGGGTTCTAGGTTAATTGGTGACTCTAAATTGCCCGTAGGTGTGAATGTGAGTGGTCGTCTGTCTCTATGTGTCAGCCCTGTGATGATCTGGTGACTTGTCCAGGGTGAACCCCGCCTCTCACCCATGTCAGCTGGGACAGACTCCAGCCCCCTGCGACCCTTCGGGAATAAGCGGTTATAGAAAATAGCTAGATTTGTTTTGTTGTTCTTCCAGAATTGTGTGCATAGCAACAGTCTTTTCTTCATAACAACGGTCTGGTATCCATAGCAACGGTCTGCTATGAAGAAATAACAGACCTTAGAATGCTGTAATTGACCAATGAGAATCAAGTATTCAACAAAGCCATGTAATGACAAAACATAACAACTAATTATGTCACTTATGTTGCATAGCTGGTAAACTGCTAACTTCAAATGTAACTGTTATGTGGTGCTTTCAGATGGTTCAGTCCATTAGTTGCATCAGCTGCTTGTTCATATGAAATGGGTTAAATCCAGAGAGAGAATCTGACTGTATGTCCTCCATATTTCTGTATATGTGACAATAAAGTTGACCTTTGCCTCTAAAGTTAATCTAGTTCAGGAGTTTAGCTCCCAGTCATTAGTGAGGCAATATAATCTATATATTTTGTATCCTTCATGGCACTTTTTAATGATTCACTTGTACAGAATTTTAAGTTGGCATTGCTGTTGGTATAGCAATGATTCACTTCAAACCTGACAAGCTGAGAACCTCAGTACTGCACTCAACAGCACACTTACACACATTTCAGTGCTGACATGAGTATGCAGAATAATTAGTTATTGTGTTTTTTTTGTCTTTAGACTTTTGTTTGGAAATTACTGACTTCTCTCTCAACTTTTCTGTGTGTGGTTTGTCTGTGTGCATGCAGCCCTAAAGTCTCATACCCATATATTGTCATTCGTGGTGCATTTCCATATGCTAATTAAGAACAACTGGAACTTATGAATACAAAGGTATTTGTCATTTTAAGAACACTTCCACAATTCTGTGGTTTAAGAACACCTTAGTGAATCTGACTCAGACTTTTCTTAAGAACAGATTTAAGAAAATGAGGCCCATTGTGATTTGATTAGTCACCTATTCATATTTGGAGTGTAGAAGCAGTTTTGGGGTTGATACTATTTATCACAACTGAACCATTATTGATCACTTGAAAAGTGAATATAAAATGGTTAAAAAAAAAAAAAAAATCCTTCCAAAATACCAAATGAAGACACCAATGCCTTGAGGAACACCATTGAAAACTTAATGCTGTGATTTGGTATCAAAAACTTTTTAGCGTACACTTCTGTTCTGAGAATTGCTCAGACATCCCCTAATAGTCCGAAAGCCTAGCTTCTAGTTTGTGACTATGAAGTTTCACGAGGCTGTGATTATCCTAGAGGCCACTATAGGTCATCTTATAAAGTTTAAAAAAATGTTCTTACTACAATGAAATGGTTACTATGGGGACTAACATCATTGCACATGAATGCAATTAAGGTAACTGGAACAACAGGAGTCTCAACTTTCCAGTCAGACCCATTTTATGCAATCCCAGTACTGTATGCAGGAGCAACAGAACTGAGTGGGTGAAAATAACACATTTATACTACTTGCAGAAAAGCACATGGTTTGCTCTGAACTGTGTGAGATTATCATAAAGTGGTCATGTTTGGAGAGAGAGTCTTAGATACCCATAAAACCTATTTGCATTCAGATATCTTGAGGTGAGAGGTCAGAGGATTTGAAACCAGTGTATGAAACTAGTAATGATGATAATATTTGATATGATACCAGTATCCTCACTCCAGCTTTAAAACTGAGCCTGCCACAGATCTGTAAAATAGAGTGATGTCGCCCGGGGACATGGACGTCCCTGCAGAGTTAAAGAGGTTAAGAATGCTGCATGTGGATCCAAACTTCTGTTTATTTATTTCAGACAGCACTGGCATTTCTCCACACATGGATATATATGGTAAATGTATGTGTGCAGCTGCTGAGAACCACCATAATGTTTGAGTGTTACATAAGATAGGAAAGTGAAGCGCATCACTTTTTGATGCTAGTCTTTTAAGTTTTAAGTTTTATCAGTGCTTAGTAATTTATGTACCAAAGCTCTATAGATCATTTACAGTGCATTGATAAGAAATCCTTTGTGTTGCCAGGTTGTGATAAATCTTGCTAGCTGTTGAATCGTTAATAATAATAATCAATAATACATGCTTCTCATCTCACCTGCAGTGCTACTCATCCATACAGTAGGTTTGTGTGAGTTGCAGAGTTTTAGAGATATCAGCCAAAAAGATAAGAACTACTTACTTTCTACTAGAAAGAAAATAGTTCCTACACTAAACTGCTCACAACAAGGTCTGTGGATTATCTGGAGTAACCAGGTCATGATTTCTGTGATCTCTGGAAAGAGACATTGCTGATCAATTTTTAAAATTTATTTTTGACACTTTGAGCACCACAAGCTGAGTGCCAGTTAGTCACATTATATTGGAGAGAAAGCAGACATCTCTATAGTCAATATCTCCAAAACTCTGCAACTCACACCAAAACAATCTAGATGGATAAAATAGCACAACAAGTAAGAGGAAGTAAGATCAGAGGCCAAGCAGTACACTGGATGGGCACATAATGATGAAAAGAGCCAAAAAAGACACAGAAAGTGTGATGATGGAAGAAGATGAAGCTCAGTGCACTACAGCACTAAAACTCTTTGTTACATGTATTTGTTAGTGATAAAAACACAATAATATAATCTTATGTAATAATATGACCCAGTTAAAGGGACCTTTCTGTATAATAGACACTTTTGTAACTCTGAGTAAATTTTGCTGATAATACTTTTGTACTTTTACTTAAGAAAAGTGTGTATTCAGGACTTGGAACAATGGTATTTCTACCTTTACTCCAAGGCTTTACTCTGCTGGCAACCCGAGGATTATCCTCATTAATTGCTTATAACTGAAATTAAATAATTTATTAACCATTAACAGATCCATTATTTACAATTTACAAGTCCTATTATAAAGTACACCAAAAGAGGCACAGTACCTATGGTATAACTGTGTTTATCTAGTGTGTTTGTGTGTCATGGATTCAATTTTTCATTAATTTACGAAAAATGTTCCGATGGAGGATCTCAAACCACATCAGTTAGGTAAGACACTAATGATACTGGAATGATTACAGATTTTTAATAGTGTTTGAGTGACACTTAGTGGCCAAAGTTGCAAATCGCAGCCGAGCCGTTTTTACGGGTTAAATGTGTTATATATGTATTTATTAGAGCTTCTAAATGTTTATGGAGAGTAAAATCTGAGGTGTGTGTGTGTTTGCACACTGTGTAATTACAGCACTGTTTCTAATCTGGCGCAATAATGAGGCAAGCTTTAGGTTTCACAAGAACCCACCAACATGAAGGACGGGCCGTCAAGTTAAACACAGCGCAACAGGAAGCGTAGTTCACTCATTTTATCTCCAAAATAAAAGCTCACAGTTTTATTACTTTGGGAAAGGAAAATATACGTCCTAGTATTAGGTGATAAACGGCGCAAAGTTTATAATATTGCATTTACCAACTGTTATTGTGATATTTAGTTTACTTTATTTGAAAATTATAAGGTTGTATATTTAGGAAGATAATATATTGCTCGAAACGGAAATTGTATGTTTGTATTTCAGATTGTGACTGGGTTGAGACGTGCGTCTGGCGCACATAATTACTACGTCACATCCTGTGAGTGGGGTCTTTTTTTGTTTTCCCGTATCCGCCATTTCAGTTTTTGAAGTTAGTTGTCATCGGTCGCTGGATTGTAGCAGGAATTCTGTCGCTAAAACGCATTTTAATGATTGTTAGAGCTTATTTCCGCTCGTAAACCAGATAAGAGGCCTTTTAAATTCGCGGTTGTGCTTCTGTGTCGGTGAATTGATGTCCACACGGCCAGCTGCGGATGTCGCCTGTTTACTAAACGTGCTCTAGGCGCTAAAGTTTTTGTATGAGTTGAAGGCTTCGCTTGTGGATAACGGGAGGGAGAGAAGGGAAGGCCCGGTGAAAGCCTCGGGTTCGGAGTGGTTATCATGGCCGGAAATTTTGACGCGGAGGACCGCGGCAGCTGGTTCTGGGGTCGGTTGAGCAGGCAGGAGGCTGTGTCTCTGTTGCAGGGGCAGAGGCACGGCGTGTTTCTGGTCCGGGACTCCATCACCAGCCCCGGAGACTACGTGCTATCGGTATCAGAGAACTCCAAAGTCTCCCATTACATAATTAACAGCATCAGCAACAACCGACAGTCCGGTCCAGGTAAGATCACGGAGGGGTCTGGAGGGGCTCGGCATGTGGAGATGCTGATGTGACCATTCTTGCATGACTTGCACCAAAGGAGATGCGCAATATAGAGCCTTTAACACTCTGTTGTATGGAGAATACGACAAGCCAGACACATTAAGACATGTGCCCATTGAATATTGTCTTCTTCAAGGCAAACACACCCCTGATCATGCTTACAGACAATACACATGTGCTCAGGCAGACAACTGACCAGATATGATACAACACATCATTTCAGATTGAAGCACGGTTCTGTCACTATAATACACCGGGGTGGGCGGGTTTCTAACAGCAGACTGTATTAATGTAAGTTCTGGCCTGGTGCATCATTCCACTGAGTCTTATCTATCAGTTCAACCTTCAAGAGTTGTAAATGTTCAAAAGTCTGTCCTGTGATCTTACCCTTGACCAGGGGTAATTTACAGGGCATTTACAGGGGTTATGGTTCAATATATTGCAATACTGTAAGCAATAGGGTGGGAGAAATAATTGATTCTTAGATCCAATGCAATTGTTTTGGGTTTTTTTAAAGATTATGAATCATTTCACAAAAGTTAGTAATTAGGCTTTTAAAAAATCAGGATAGCTGACAAATGTATTGTTACGGCTGAACCAATTTGATGGTGAAACATAACAGACGTAAATATGTGCATCATGGTTGAGTTTTGCTGAAAAGGGCTGAGCTTGAGCAGCTAGATGTTTGCAATCTGCACAGCACACTGTGGCTTAAAAGTTTAGAATTTTGAGGCATTAGTTATTGTTTTATAATCACATCATAGTCTTCTAAATCTGAGTCAAATCGCAACACACCAAGAGATTCGCACCTCTTGTATGCAAGGTGGTGTATTACTGTTTGTAAAATCTAACTGTCATAGCATACACACCACCATATGCATAAAATCTGAGTTTACAAAAGTGAACTTTTTTGTGTAATCAGAAGAATGAAGATGAGTAATAAAAACTCAAATGCGCTCACAAATCTTTTCATCTATCACAATAGTGTTTTTGAGAATCAATACAGTATTGTGGTCCTCCGGTGTATCACTGTTTTCCTGCAACCCTAGCATTAAGGTAAGTTCTGGCCTGGTGCACACCATCCAAATGAGCCTAATTTACCAGCTGACCCTGAGTGAGCTGTTAAATGTTCAAAAGTCTGTGTTATTGCCAAGTTTTAATAGACTTTGACCAGACTGTATCCCCTGCCTTGGCTGGGTTTTTCTGTGAAGGGACCTGCAGGAGAATATTTGTTGTATTTCCTCTTGTGCAAAATTACACAGGCCTTTCATTGAGAAGAGCATAAACAAATATGAAAGGAGGAAGAAATGTAAAATAAGGAAACAAAAATCCTTCCTGGTCATTCTGGAAATCACCACCATCACGCTTGTTTACATAAATAGACTTCAGATCAGTCAGATTTGAATGTGCAAGAGCAGGCTGCGTTTGCAGAGGAAACAAAATCATTTTGTCTCTCTGACTCGTCTTCCATTCTCTCTCATTTTCACCAGGTCTGGCCCATCCAAGGTTCCGCATCGGAGACCAGGAGTTTGACGCGCTCCCTGCTTTGCTAGAGTTCTATAAAATCCACTACTTGGACACCACCACCTTAATAGAACCCATCAACAAGTCCAAACACACCTCCTTCATCAGCGTCGGCCCTGGTGGAGCCCCCCCGCCACGCCTGGAAGACGAGTACGTTCGAGCACTTTTCGATTTCCCTGGCAACGACGAGGAGGATCTCCCGTTTAGGAAGGGCGATATTCTGCGAGTTCTCGAGAAGCCCGAGGAGCAGTGGTGGAATGCCCAGAACTCTGAAGGCCGGGCGGGGATGATCCCTGTGCCATACGTGGAGAAGTACCGACCGGCGTCTCCGAGTTCGGTTGCGGGGCCTGGCGGGGCTGGGGGGCCGCCGGGAGGAATGGGGATGCTAGGGAACTCTGACGGCTCTGCAGCCCAGTCCGGCGCTCCACTGCTGGGAGACCCCAGCCAGTACGCCCAGCCCACCCCCCTCCCAAATCTCCAGAACGGACCTGTCTATGCCAGGGCCATACAGAAGAGGGTGCCCAATGCCTACGACAAGACTGCGCTGGCCTTAGAGGTAAATATGGATATGTGTGTGATGTTTTTTTTCTTAATATGTGCTGGGAGACACGACACAGTGAGTGAATGATGATGTAGAACCCCCCCCCCCCCCCCCCTTGAGCTTATCGAGACTGAGCTCACATTCTTTCACTTTCTTTCCCATTCTGCTCATAATTATTTCTTTATTTCTTTAGTGTGTGTGAAGCAGGGTGAAGAGGAATCAAGGCCAGAACACACTCAGCAAGCCCGCTGTGTAGTTTCCTAGATAATCAAGTCATTTAAAGAGAAAGTTTGGACTATTTGAAGTGGGGTTGTACGATGTGCTTATTGACAGTCAATGTATTACCTACAGCAGATGGTGGTCGGAGAAGCAGAGAGGAGTAGAAGCACAGACTTTAAGCAGTATACTGCTGTGGACAGGGTTAGCTATAATCCAACTATAACAAATTTATATCAGTTTAAGTGTTCACTATATTTAGATTATTTTTACAGCTTTACCTTACTGCCAGACAGCCATATCTGACAGGAAACTAACCTAATATAGGCCAAATACCCCTCTCTTCAAAAGCAATCACTCCATTGGCAAAATCAGTTATTTTACCTGGCCAGCCGTGGGAGGTGTTGGTCTACTGCTGCCTTGATCTGTTAGTAACCCTCTAAAACTCTGAAGTCACAAAATAACACAAACCAAAGCAGCAGTAGACCAGCAACTCCTGTGTTCTGCAGTGTAGAATAACTGTTTTTCCTTCAGGAGTCTGGTTGCTTTGGTTGTTGTATTTGGCTTATATAACCATGGTTTCCCCTTGGAAAAGGCTGTCTGAGGGCAAGGTAAAGCAGTGAAAATACTGTAATTATGGTGCACACTTAACCTTACACTTTAATGGATTTTTATTTTTTGAGTGAACCATTTTTTAAGTGAGTAAAATACATTTTGCTGCTGACCCTATCCTGTCTTCTCTCTGTCTCTCCAATGTGGGGGCGTGGCGACCTACTTTATGCACCGACTGTCATAACGACCTCATACAACCCCACTTCAAATAAACTGAACTATCCCTTTAATATCTTTTCTGCAGAGATCGGTGCTGTGACATTACATATTAATCCACATCAAGTCTGCCCTTAATATTTATTAAGTCACTGGCTTTGTCTTTCTAGACTGGACTTGTATTTGAGTGAGGGGCACTTAGTCTCCCCTCAAGATGTTAACATAATAAGGTATCCCAATATGAAAACTGCCATTAAACTCTGCTCCCTCCCTGCTCACGGTGGCTGGGTTGTTAAACTGTCCGGAAGCGAGAGCGGGGCTCCCACGGAGCGGGTCGTTGGGGGAAGGAAATAGTTTGTGTTTGGGAACAGGACCATTTCCTCTGGTCTCTGTGAAGCCAGGAGTCAAGCTGAGCCAGGAGTGAGACTCGGAGGCAGACATGCTCTTGTCTCTCCGGCCCTGCTGGACTATTAACACTGAAGACACCAAAACAGATCCATCCTCCGACTCCTCCAGTCTGCACCCTTCTTTTTGCTCTTTGTTGAGTCAAACTACAAGTCTGCTGCTGGTTCAGACACCTTCCTCTGGCTCTTTTGTCAGCCAGAAAAAAACTTTGGTTTGCTTAGTTACATATGACAGGTAGATCCTTTGTATGAGTCTGTTTCTGCCACTCCCACTTGTCTGAGACTTCTCTGGTCTGACCTGTGCGAGGCTGCATGTTTTCTTCACTCTAGTTGGCCAGAAGTGACTCAGCAAGGCAGCACTGGAAAGTTAATAATTAGTTCACATTTCCTTGTGTCGTCTCCAGAAAACTCACTGATCACTCTTTATCTTCAGCCAGGGCTGATATTGATATTATATCGATATCATGACATGAGACTAAATATCATCTTAGGTTTTGGATATTGTCATGTTGTGATATGGCGTGAGTGTTGTCTTGTCCTGGCTTTATAGGCTGCATTACAGTATAGTGATGTAATTTTCTGAACTTACCAGACTGCTGTAGCTGTTCTGTTATTTGTCTTTGCCCACTTAGTCATTATATCCACATTACTGATGAGTATTATTGAAAATGTTTTTGTGTTAATTGGGGATCGGCTGATATGTTTTTTTGCAGGGTTAATCCAAATAATAGTAATCAGGGAGACCAACATTACATTTTGAACTGACACACATTTGCAGTAAAAATTGAAATTTATTTTTTTGCTAACTGTAGTGAATATAGATTATTAATGCAAAACATAAATCACCTATTATGAACAATTATGTATTATCATGGATTAAGCTACCCAGCAGTATATAAGGCAACCTAATTAACAGTCAGATTGACAGAGGGCTACATCAGAACAGTGTTGTACATTTAAGTCAGATTTAAAAAAAAAAAAAAACGAAGATTTCAATAATGATAAAACATGTCGGCCGATAATCAGTCGACCCCTGGTGTTAATATTTTGTGAAAGTGCCAGTAGTCATCCCTGCAATTATTGAATTATTGAAATTCACATTGCAGTTATTTTGACTGAAATTGTGATTTGCGATACGAGTAGTGGGAATGATCATATCTGCATCACAGTTTTCATTTTTACTGGGGAAAAAATCTGGTGATGATGTGACATCTGTTGGTGTTTGGAGTCTGAACCAAACAAAAATGTTTTCTTTCATCTGGAGAACAAGATTTTTAGGCCAGGACATCCCTGCAGCGCTGCAGCACTTCAGTGTAATGCTGTTATCCCACACATTTTTCTCATTTCAGTAAAATTTCAATTTCGATTTGGATATTGCACTTGGCCATATTGTGATTTTGATAATGTTATGATTAATTGTGCAGCTCTAATTCCAGTCTTTGTGAAGACCAGAGTCCGTGCATGTAGTTAATTAAAATAAAGACACACAGTAACAATGTGAATACCTTTGCAATCTGTTTTCAACAGCGCGGGAACAGAGCCGCAAATTCTCGCATTTAAGAAGCTGGAACTACTTTATGTTTGGCATTTTTGCTTGAAACACTTCAATGATTAATTCCCAAAATGGTTGCAGATATTATTGATCAACTAATTGATTTCTCCTTTCTGCTCTAGTAAAAGACCTCTGTGAGGCCTGCACTGCTCAGTTTTCATAGAAACATTGTCAGAGTTGTTACCTCAGCTGTGTGGTGGTGCAGATCATAGCGTGGTGTGTTGTGTATTGCCTCATGTTGGTATTACAGTGAGGTCTATATTGGTTTGTGGTATTTGTATACAGGGAACCAAAAGAGCGCCTTACAATGTTTTGCCATCCACTGCATCAGCTAACAGCTGTGACCAGTATGTGTCAAATGGCTCTGGCTTGTTGCATATTGATTATAAGGTCTGAAGCATTCATGCTTTTCACCAGGCAGACATTTCACTTCCATTTGACCACGACCTGAGCCAATCCAAGGGATCGACATGGGGGCCAATCAATGTTTTTTTTTTTTGTTTTTTTTTCATTCATTGGTACCTGCAGTATAAAACCACTATTATTCCTTAGGTCATTGTACCTCAGGTAACCCGTCTGTGAATAATCCCTCCTTTTGCACTGGAACTGCTTCATAATGCAACAGTGTTTTGTTGCCTACAGTAATTGATTCATTATTATTCTATTATATTTAACTATTTTGATAATCAATTAGGTAAAAGTTTGAGTAATTTTATAAGGGAAAAAGTTAAAATTCACAGATTTCAGCTTCTTAAATGTGATTTTTATTTTTTTATTTGTTTATTTTTTTTGCTCCTCTCTGACAGTAAACTGAATGTCTTTGGGTTGTGAGTACAATCAGACATTTGAGGACGTCGTCAACACTGATCAACATTTTTCATCATTTTCTTACATTTTAAAATGAATTGATTAATCAAGAACAAACCAGAAGATATTCACAAACTCGAATCAGAGAATTCAGGCTTTTTTTAAAATTACTGAAACCAATTATTGATTATCAAAATAGTTGGCATAAAAATCTAATATTCTGCTCTTTCAACCTTTTAAAAAACACAGTATAATAAAATCTAAAATATTCAAACTCATTTCAGAGTTAATCTAGTGTTGTTCCTATAACATTTCAAACTGTTCTAAACTTCCTGTTCTCTGATAATATATGTAAATCTGTGTTGGAATATTGGACGTCATTTAATTTTCTGGTATTTTATAGAACAGATTATTACTGACAAAAACATAGTTGACAAAGAAAATAATTGTTAGTTGCAGCCCTTGACATGATGCAGTGAAATTTATGATGTACTATGAGACTAGGAAAACCTTTGAAGAGGGCAAAGCCATTTTAGCTGTGGGATATTCCTGAATACTTTCATTAATTTTGACTGTGCAGCTGCATTAGATTGAAAGAGAATATTCATTACTAAAGGTCTTGGATCAGAGGAAGAAAAAACTGGATTAAGCCACCTGCAGTCATGCAAACGCTGCCGGTTACACATTTAACACAAGAAGGATTGTTGTAACAGGTTATCAGGCTGATACTATGAGCCCAGGCGGCTTTAACCCCTGGCTGTTCAGTCGTCACGTCACGTCGACTTGAACTTTGGAACTGTCTGTTAATCCGTGTTTGCACAGGTTCAGTGACACAGAACAGCCACTCCTCTCCCCGTCGAGGTCAGCTGGAATCATACAAGCTGCCACCCAGCTGAAGTGTTGTTACCAGCCTTTTTTTCATTACTTCATCATTTAGTTTGTAAATGTCTTAAACCAGAAGATATTCAGTGTCAAGTGATACAAAACAGACATCAGCAGCAAATCCTCGTATCAGGGGAGGTGGAACTGGTTGATATTTTGGCATTTTTTGCTTGATAAATGACTGAAACTATTAAAAATAATAAAAAATAAATGTTTTTCAGCTCTTCTGAGAGGAGGAAGGATTATATGTGTTTTGATTATTTCTAATCATGATAATAATCTCTGTTTTCTCCCCCCTCCCTCTCCAGGTGGGCGACATGGTGAAGGTGACCAAAATCAACGTGAACGGCCAGTGGGAGGGTGAATGTAAAGGCAAACGTGGCCACTTTCCCTTCACACACGTCAAACTGCTGGACCAGCACAACGCCGAGGACGAGCTCAGCTGAGAGCGGACGGCCAGGCCGCAACCTGGACACTAGTATTAGACCCTTCCTCACCCCCCCCCCCCCTCCCCCCTCCCCTTACTTCCCGTTCCACACACTCACCCGCTCCCTCCCGCCTTCCCTCACGTCTGCTCCAGCTTTTACCTGCACCAAGTACAGTTTCAGAGAATCAAATGAGAACAAAACAAACTCGTCAGACTCTCGTAACGCACACTCCCTCCGTTTCTACCCTTCTGAATAATCACACCCGCCCTCCTCCACCACCTGACTGACGTTAAAAAAAAAAGGGGGGGTCATGAACTCGACAGTGGAGCTATAAACTGAATCTCCTGTTCTGTGGATGTGGCGACACCCTTCAGATCCTCCCCCCTCGTCACGTCCTCGCCGTGGACGCGTTATCAACACTCACTCCTCAGGAGGCTCCTAGCCGCAGAGTTCAACCACTTCCTCTTCCTGTGTTGGAGCCAGTAGATAACTGCTCGGCACCATGTCATTTTTCATCCTCGCCCTCATCCGTCACCATGGTTACAGCGCTGTAGGATCACTAATGCTGCATTCATGTCAGATGGGAATACAGTCACAAGTTGAAGAGTAACAACACAGTTTTCATGTATTTTGTCTTGTTTAAAGTACTGGGTTTATTTTATTTAAAGGAATAGTTGACATTTTTGGAAGTATGCTTGTTCATTTTATCGCATAAAGTCATAAGAGAAGATTGATACTTCCAATGTCTGTACCAGGCGGCAGCCTCTGGGGGTCAAAAAAAAATGAAGACAACACAGTTCCTTGAATGGCCATATGAGGCAGTCTCCAAAAGCAAGTCAGTCCCATGGACTCCCATATTAAAACGCCCAACTTTACAGAAGAAATAAACATGTTTACAGCCTGGTAGAAAAACGGTTTTGCTCTCTATAGCTAATTTCTCTGTTCATAACGACTGTACAGGGTCTGAATTTCTATATAACTCACCTGTTTAAATTATATGAAGGCTTAAAGTTATACATAATTACGGTCACAGATGGCTAGCCGCTAGGTAGCCCTTTTATTAGGCCGCCTGTGCTCCACTCACGCTCCTCTTTGCCCATTTTTGGATTAGCAGGGGTTTAAGAGTCAGGCGGTGCCAAGATGGCAACAGCCAGAACCACCACACTGCGAGCTTCACAATAGCTCTCCAGAACCACATGGGTGATGATCAGATGCTCCGTCCACTATTTATTATACAGTCTATGATCAGTACTGGCAATATGAAGCTACCGCCAGCAGCTGTTTAGCTTAGCTTAGCTTAGCATAAAGACTGGAAGCAGGAGGAAAGCTTGCTTTAAAGTTCACCAATTGAAACATATCTTATGTGTTAAAAACTATTAGAAGAGATGTGCATATTGTGTTGATTTTGGACGTCCCTGTGGACAAAATCAGTACTGTTTCCACTGCCATAACCACAAAATATGACATCAAAAACACAGTTATCCAAATATAAGTCTGCTCCTGCTTCCTTTTACATGATTATCATATTACTCTAACTTTGACTGGAAAAATGTAAACACAGGTTTGTTTCATCTGATTTAAACGAGACATTAAGAATAACTATACAAAAATAGCCAATCTTATAGTGAATCGTCTTGTTTGCTATTTTAATCTCATCGAGGCATCAGTATAAAATTGAGACTGTTTCATGACCAGTTTAATCCATACAAAAAAAGAAAGTTTAAATAGACAATTTATTTTTACAGGGGATATGTGCTGGGCTATTTCTTACCTGGAACCAGTTGCTAGGCAACCAGCAGGTACTCCAGGAAGTCACTGCACCCAGTCAAGAAATAGCCCAACGCATAGCCCCCATAATGGTCTTTATACTTGGTGTAACTCTGCTGGAATACAGATAAATGTTTGGACAGAGCCAGGCTAGCTCTTTCTCTACGTCCAGGCTTTAAGCTAAGCCAATTCCTTCTGTTGGTCACTTCATATTTAGCAAACAAATATGAGAATTGCATTGATCTTCTTATTATCTCACCAGGAAAGCAAATAAGCACAATGATTCTGTGAACCCTGATCTATTTGTTTCACACTTCCAGTGCAGGCGTTGAATCTGGATAATCAAAGTTTCAGTATCAGCCAGTTATTCACTCAAACCTGCCTTGGCAGCATTATTTTTTTTCCACGTTTGGACTTAATTTTTCCAAACTAGTATCTTCTTGGTGGTGGTGGTGTCTTCATTGAGAGGAATATTTAATTCTAAAATAACGTTGAAGGAATTTGTCAGAGTTTACAGCTCCTATTTACATCCAAACCTGGACTGAACAACACTGTCTCCACCTACACTGAGGATGAAGGCAGTTTAAGTGTGCACTTACCGTTGTTCTCATTGGACATGAATGCAGCATTATTTTAGGGTAACCCAAGAATGTGAGAGGCCAGAGCAGCGACTCTCAAATCCAGCTGCAGTATTGTATCACTGAAGGAAATGAAAGTCAACTGGAGGTGTACAGTTCCCCTCAAGGAGCAGACTAAGGACCAGTCCGCCACCCAAACCCCCAAACCCCCACACCCGACACACCAAATATCAGATGGAGAAAACAAAACTGAGTCGAGACCAGCAGCTAGGAGCAACTTCATGTAGTTATAGCCGTAGAGCAGCAGCGAACCCGAGAAACTTTGAGACTGTTGTTGAGGGGGAGAAAAAGGCAACACTACGTTCAACCTCTCCACACCTCCCACCTCGGCTCACCTCAAGCCCCCATCCACCCATCTACTACGACCAAGTACCACCAAGTAGTCTTTTGTAAGAAAAAAAAGAACATATTGTTATGAAATGATGTACTATGTGATTATCATTACATGCTAAAATATTGTTTTTTTGTTATCTGTAGTTTTCTTCATTGCTTTTTTTTTTTTTTTTTTTTTTTAAATTGTCCGGGAGGAAACAGTTTCAATGTACACTTTTTACTGCTGCATGTCGGGAGGGAGAGATGGGTCACTGACTCGAAGGGGCCCACATCTGTCTGCCCCCAGCCCCTCACGAGGCCACATGTGTTCTCATTCTGCGTCTGACGTACATGAATGAAGTTGAACGGAGTGAATGTAGGCTGTCCACTATGTTAGTTAGCACCGTCTCCTCATGTTAGTGCTCTGCATTCAGCTCACTGAATGAATATACCTTAGCAAAACAGACTGCTCTGTGTTCACATCTCGTCAAATGTGTCCAAGAAAAGAGAAAGTGGTATTATTTGGTACCTGCCCTTTTTTTTTTTTTTTTAAATTTTTAACCTTTTAAGAATCTTGTTGCCAGCTTGCACCGTTTTCTTTTAATCCTCTGGCTTCTTATCAGCTCACGAGTCCTTTGTGCCTCCTCACTTAATCCTCTGCCTCTCTTTTTTATTTAAGGCCTTGTCCATTTGTGATGCACCAGCCAACATGGACTTAAAGGACCAGTGTGTAAGACTTAGTGGTATCTAGCTGTGATCTTGCAAATTAAAAACGCCTCATCTCACCTTCTGTTTAGGAGAAGACTTGCACAAAACGTGAAACACCATAGTTTTTTTAAATTAGGATTTTATTGAATTTTGTATAAATACAGTCACATTTTGGTCAACAAATCAAGTTACTCCAATAAGTCTAAAATAGTAAAATAAAACACTAATAATAAATTTAATTGAAATAGGCTTCCAAACAAAACCAATAATCAAATATTACATAAATAAAATTCGTACTCCTTCACTTGTATGCACTATAATCTAATTTGCAACAATCAGACTAATTCTCAGTCCCACTGATCATGTTAATATTAGTACATTACCTGCATAAGTGTTTCTCAACCTTTTCTTTTTTTGTGGGATCCACTTTTTAAATGACAAACCCATCATCATCATCATGACCCAATTCACAACAGGCCTTTGGAAGAGTTTATTTGTGCATAAATGAATGTTCCTGACATTTTTACTGTAATTTTCTTACCTCATATTATCTTGACGTGTATTATTGAAAACATATACACATGTTAGTTACTTTATTAAGGAGAAATAGATGCATTTAGGCTGAGTTAAAAGGTTAACAGATCATTGTTTTTATCTCCTCTCATCAGGAAAACAATACAGGACATTTTAGTTTATTTCATATAAGAGAAAAAATAAGCACATTTAGGCAGAATTATAGGATCTCTTTTTTTCGGTTAAACAACACGCATATTTTTAAATGCTTTATAAAAAATAAACTGCAGATATAAATCTTAAACTTGCAGAATTTCATCAATGGTCTTTTATTTACTTGGTGATCCACGACCCAGTCTCTGGGAATGACTGATGTACATAATATGTACTGTAATTCAAGATCTGTCCACATTAACTGTGTCATCCAAGTAGTGTCCCCACTTCGCCATATATTTCTCAGTCTTGTCCTTTAAAGCCGAAGGATATTTGTGCCACTTCTGCTAAGTCTGTGAAGCATTCCTGAAAGGAGGGATCCCCAGGACACCTCCAGTTTCTCATTTTAATTTGTTTTCCCAGCATTATGCTTGACTGGATGAAGTCTCTAGTTCTATGGTGAGATGAGAGACAGTATCTTGAGCCCTTTGTCCGTTCTGGGCTGCTGTAGAAACATGGTGGTGCAAACATGGCTGCCTGCATGAAAGAGGACGGGCACCCTCTTTAGATATAAACAGCATATTCTAAGGTAATGAGAACAACAATTTTTATTTTCAGGATTATACACTGAAAACATACTTATTAATATTATATTCTATTTATGCCATATTCTGCCAGTAGACCCCTTTAAATCTTACACACTGGACCTTTAACTTTCTACCTTAATGTCACTGTTTTATCTCCTTCTTCTGTATTGCCAAGAGATCAGACAAACAAACCTGCAAATCATGTTGTTTTTTCCTGCCAAGAGGTTGTTTTCTGTTAATTCAGTCTATGTGTTGACACCTGACAATCATCACCCTTGCGTATCATAAGGCAGACTGGTGTGGATTGAAGCAGGCTGTGTGTGTGTGTGTGTGTAGTTCAGACCTTTTGCCAGAGTGAACTTTGAATTTGAGCTGTGAGAACTCACTGTCTCTTCCCAGTGAGGGCTTCCTCTCAGATGTCACGTTCCATTTCTGGCCAGCACACCGTGTCACCTTTGGGTGGCGCCATAACAGCATTCAGAGAGATGGTGCTTCTTCTGGAAAGCATATTCTGCCAGTGCTTTATGAGATTAAAGGAGATGAAATTTGATTTTGAACAGAATGCACTTACTTCTTTTACTCTGAGTTTGCATAGATGTATGCGCTCCTTTGTAGGGTTTTTAATTCTCCTTTGTTGCTCCCACACATTAGTTTCCATGACCTTATAGCTTTGCCTGACAAACTGTGTCCTGCTTTCATGAATTCATGTTCAAGTTGGCCATTTTCCAAACATTTACTATTTTAAAATATTTGGTTGACTTCTTGGAAAAATCTGGCCTAGGAAAGTTTATGTTTACTGCCAGCTTTTGACATAGACACTTTTATTTGTGTACTTACGATCAAATCAAGCTTCGTCATTCACCGCACATGGCAGGTGCTTAGCTACATAAAATCATTATCTTATTGTGTTGCCAATGAAACCACCAAGAAGTATTTTTTTAGTAGCCCTGCATGAAGCCATTCATTTCCTTTCATAAAAAGGAACGGGTGGCAAAATGCCAGTGGAAATTGTGTTAATATCAAAATGTGCCATTTTATTATAACACTATATTCTTTCAAGACAATTGAAATTACCTTTTTATTTTCTGTAGCATGTAATGTGTTAATATACTAGTAAATAAAGTCAAACCCATGACAAATGATTTGTTTAATGTGCTGATGTTTTGTATGTTTGAAAAAGAAACAGAGTCTCACGTCCTGCTGGCTCAGAGAAGCTTTACTCAGCATTTCATGACCACCGTCTGATAAAAAGTCACACATTTTAACTGTACAATTTATGCTCAAGAGCCCTTTTTCATTCATGCTGCACATGGCAGTTGCCTAGCTACAGAAATTATTGGCATTCATACTACCATGAAGTATTTTTAGCAACACTGTATGAAGTTGAGTAACTGCAGTGTACAGTAGGAATTTTTTCAAACAAGTTTGTAACAGCGTGAACATCTGCCTACTTCAGCTTAGGTGAGTTGTGTGGTGGACGTGTGGACATGTCATACCACAGAACTCACAGGTGTGTTAACGACTGTTGCATTCCACTTAAGGGACGTCCTTTTATTGAGCAGGCTGGTTCAGACGTAATCGCTGTTACTGAGTGTTATTAAGGCTTTGGGAAATCTAGAAAATGATCGACAGATTAATCAATGATGGAAATATTTGTTTGTTGCAGTCGTATTATTGTTATAACAAGAAAAGTGTTAGCAGAAGAAAAGTTTTTATGTTGTAATCAGGGTGGTTACTTTAAAAATATATTCTGATACAGTTACTAATTATCTTTTAAAAAATGTAGACAGTAACATAATCCAAATATCACGATATTAAAGTAATGTAACTAGACTACTTCTAATTACTTTTGGATGGTCTTGATTTAAAATATGGTTATAATATTGTTTTGTCCATCAAATGTCAGAAAATGTTGATCAAAGTCCAAGCTGACGTCCTCAAGTGTCTTGTTTTGTCCACAACTCAAAAATATTCCATTTACTGTCAGAGAGGAGTAGAGAAACCAAAAAATACTGACATTTAAGAAGCTGAAATCAGAGAGTTTTTACTTTTTTCTTAAAATGAAAAATAACTTGAAACAGTCAGTCACTTAATTGATCCTGTCACAAGCTTGTCAGTTGAAATTTTTTCAAGTAATGATTATTTTCGTTATTGATTAATCTGTCCACCGTTTTCTCCATTAATCAATTAGTTTTTTGGTCCAAAAAATGTCAGAAAATTGTGAAAAATGTTGATCAGTGTTTCCCAAAGTCCAAGATGACGTCCTCAGATATTCTGTTTTGTCCTCAACCAAAAAAATATTCAGTTTACTGCCGGAGAGGAGGAAAGAAACCAGAAAATGTTCATATTGACAAAACTGAAATCAGAGAATTTGGACTTTTTTTTTCTTAAAAAACTACTGAAATTACTGGTCTTTTGCTTATTTTTATTTGATGGTGAGAGGCAATGAATTGGCACTGAATGATTGTTTTAACGTATCTGTTTTAACAGTTCTGTTATTAGTAGACTGAGAAAGTAATTATAGGGTTATCATTTAGGTAGGAGTACTTGCTGACCATTCAACTGAATGTTGTTTTTGTGTGGTGGTGATTTAGTGTCCCTGGTAAGTGCTGTTTTGACTTAAGATATTTTATTTTAAAGGTCACCCAACTCACAAAATAGAACATATTTTCTCACAAGCCATGCAGATGTGTCAGGAATTTAAGATATTCCTCCCTGAAACATCAGCCAGTACCACAATAGTGGAGGTGAATAGGATTCATTTGTGTCACTTAAAGATGTGAACTTTGAAAAGAGTTTTTCAGCTGTTATCCGTTATTTCCAGGAGTGGAAGTAACTAATTACAAATACTCAACTTACAGTAATTAAATAGTTCTTTTGGACACTTGTACTTTTCTGAGTAGATTTTCAAGTCTGTATTTGTATTTGTATGTAAGTATACATTACACTATGTAATCTACTTAGTTACTTTTAAATCATAATTAAACACTGAGTCCAATTTGAAGCAATATCCAAACTTTTTATCAGCATTTCGGCAGCCAATAAGATTGTTTGACAGGCCAGTGATCGACACAGTGATATACAGATTAGAAAATAAACACTGCAGCAGCAGCAGCAATAATGATGTTATTGATTGATCATTAATCGTTTAATCTCTATTGAGAATTTCACCAATTAAAACTCTACTCATGGATATTTAATCAGTAGTCTACAAATAGCAGTAAGTCATTTGTTGACTAATGAAACCTTAACTTAAAATGAGAAGAAAACAAATTAAAGTGTTTGAGAGAAACAGAAACCGTTTTGATTGAATATCTGCTATTAATAATGCATTACACTTCAATGCTGAAAAAGTAACTAATACTCATTTTTGAGACAAATACTTTATACTTTTACTTACGTGTTTTCCAACACCAGAGCTTTTACTTGAGTAAAAATAATTAAAATAGTAACTGAGTAATATTTTAGTAATATGACAGTACTTGTACTTGAGTACAGAGTTTCAGTACTCTTTCCATTACTGGTAATTTATATACTTTGGGCACCACTAACAGTTACACTGACTTGTACTTTTTGGGCGTGGATCACACGGCATCACCACTGACTTTTCTTGTTTTTTACATAGAATTCTTGTGTAATTTATTTCTGAAAGAGGCTAGTATCGGAATCAACTAAAGCACAGTGGCTGTACATGTAATTTACGAACTCTACGGTTTATTTAATTGTATTAATTCTAGATGAGTTTACAGGGACCCTCCTGTACGGGAATAAGAATTACAGGGGGGACGTATCAGAGCTGGTGATTCATGTGCGTATGTGCAGTACGCCGATGGCCGCCATCTTTACTCCATCCCAGTACAGCGCTGCCGGTGGGGCGGAACACCACTCATCGACCCAGTTGGTTTCTAGGAACCACCGATAACCGTGACACACCACAGTGTCGTCCACTGAAGAATTGTCACTTTGAATAGTTCGCTGCTGCACCTGCACCACAATGGGAGAGCGAGAGGACCTGGTTTATAAGGCGAAACTTGCCGAGCAGGCAGAGCGATATGACGGTAAGACACACTTGGAGGGCTCGCGCTGAGTGGGACATGTTCGCCGCAGGGATTGTTCTGCTAGCTAGCTAGCTAGCTTGACCGTAACGGAGCGGTCCTTAACTAGCTAACATAGGTAGCTCAGTGTTAGCCGTGGCTAACAAGAGAGCTAACGTGGGTACGACCGCCGCCTGACAGCTAGTACAACTATTTATTGACCTGCCAGATGTCACCTTATTGGAGGAAACTAATGGGACATTGAAACAAGAGCCCATGCCTGGACGTCTCATTGTTTCTTGAAAATTGTTTGGATGTGGCTGACAGGGGCTAACGTTAGCGAAGGGGCTACAACAAAATGGCGGATTACTGGAGCGTGAGCTGTCAGGAGTTACCTCCCCTGCACCATGCTATCTCTGTAGCTTAACACTTGAGCTACTGGCCCGGTGAGCTACTGCAAAAGCAACACCCAGTGTCATGTTACTGTCTCTGTAACCACAGTAACGTGCCAAGTTTTTTACGTGATTTTGTCACCAGTACTGGCTAACGTTAACTTTAGCGAGACGTTAGCTGAATGGCAAGGTTAGCTACTGTAGTTAAGGCTGCTGAGTGTTAGCCGGGAGTGGGAGGGCAGCTGTTCAGTTGGTGGGGTGTTCCCCTGCAAGCAAGCAGACTGTACGGATCGATTGGCGAAAACGATTCCCCGTTCCCCTCTCTGGTACACTCCTGTCAGACTGTCATACCATTACAGGCCGGGTAGAGGCTGTTTTTAGACGACTGCCTTTGGTCACCGGTCATACGTTGCCCAGTAACGTTGAGTGAATGTGCCATGACTCATTCATGGGATTTGGAGTGATTTATAGTTTGCTGCCTGAATGGCTGCCGTGTTGGAATGTAGTCTAATTCATACAGTTATTTTGCAATATGTTATCAAATGATAATACGTTGTTGAAAGATTAGTTAAAAAAGGGCTCCATTGATTTGCGTGGGGAAAGTTTTATACTCTTTAATTTACAGCTGTCACTGTCTGGCACGCATAAACCATCCAGTCCGCATCTTTTACCATTTAACCCACAGAGTAGGTCGTAATTTTAAAAAGTTAATGCACTGGCTGGGATGGCATACAATCAGGGTTGGAAATGAAGTTTGTAAAATGTCAACATCTACCAGCCACTAGCAGAAAAATGTTAAAATTCACCAGCCATTCAGTAAATTAGTTAGCACGGCAACGATTAATCAATTATTAATCTGTTAGTAAATGAGCTGCCAACTACTTTGTTTATTGATTTATTGTTTTATTTTTGAGTATTTGAGATTTTTGATTCTTTTGAGATTTGATTTCCTCTTCTGAAATGTGTTTTATTGTTTTTTTTTTTTTTTTTTTTATTTACTCCTGACACTATACTGAATATTTTGGGTTTTGGACATGAGAAAACTTTTCAGGATATCAGCTTGAGCCTTTGAAAACTTTATCAACATTTTTCACCATTTTCTGACATTTTATGGACCAAACCACTAATCAATTAATGATCAGTTAATCAAAAGAGTAATCAACAGATTAATCGATGATGGAAATAATTGTTAGTTGCAACCCTCAAATAATTATTTTGTGTCTAAAATCTACCAGCCACTTTCATATGTTACCAGCATGTGGCTGGTGCTAATTTCCAACCCTGTGTACAATTTCATCATAGTTTAACCTGAGAGGTGCATTGCACATCAATAAAGTGAGTATTAAGTTTATATGCATACATTCTCATAGCCAGAGGGAACTAATTCTGTCATTCATGACAAAATCACATTTTTGCTTTTTAGGACTGCTGATGTTGAAAAGCTGCAAATTCTGAACTATGTTTTTTTTTCATGCTGGAGAGGTGATCTGAATCTGGTCCAAACCTTTTTGCCACAACAAATCAATAGTCAAATTACTACACAACACTATAAAGAGGTGAAGTCCCTTCTCTTCTGGTTTGCCCTATGGGACCCTATTTCAGAAAAAAATAAGAAGGGTTGTTGTAGTAACATTTACTTTTGTGTGAAACTGCTTAGTGAACTTTATCTCTTGTCTTGCAAAAAATACATCGTCAGCAACTAGATTGCTGTCCCTTGTAACATTATCTTACCTGATGTGCTTTGTCCAATGACTCCTTGTCCTTCTCTTAGCCATGAAGTGAAAGAGCACCCATTGCTTGTGGAGAGAGTAAGTCACAACATTGTTTATGTGACTTTTTGGCGTGTAGTCTTTCTAATTGTGTATCTTCACAGTCTTATATTTACAGTTTCATAACGAACTTTCTTAACTCGCAAAATTATCTTTTAAATTGACAAACATCATATGTGTCATTCATGACACATGAACTACCATATTTTACATATTTTGGTCCACTGTAAGGGGAGGGGCTATGTCCTTATACAAAATATTACAGGAAACAACATGGATGGCTTGCACTGCTTGCAATAATTAAAACAAAAGATAATGTTGGTGACTGGGACCAGGTGAGGTGTAACGTACCCTCAGTACCTCTTCTTCCTTTGGCTGCATCTGATGTGATTTGTGTGAAATCTCCTCAGACTAGCTGCACCTTATGTGCATCAGTCTACAGCGGTAAAAACATTTTCACACAATGCAGTGGATGCAGTAGTCTTTTTCTCTCATCTTCATCTTACTTGAAAATTTATCCGTGGATCGTTGTGTTACATGGGGGGCACATAATGCGCTATGGGCGGGCCCTCCAGTGTCCTCCCTTGGCAAGTGGCCTAGGTGTGTTTGCTGGATTTTTGCCAGTGGCTAAGTGGAGGTGGGTGTCAGTAAGGAAGCCACCTTAAAGGGATAGTTCACCCAAACAAGAAAATTCAGTTATTATATACTCATCCTCATGCCAACTGAAAGTCAGTTTTAGTTTTTTAGTCCATAAAACACTGCTGGAGTTTCACATGAAAACAGCGTTGCAGAATCTCCTAAACAATGTAAGTGAATGGTGACCAGTTTTCAAATGAACTAAAAACTAAAAAACTAAACCTGACCTTCAATCAGCATAAGAGTGAGTAGATAATGACTGCATTTTCCCTTTATGGGTGAACTATCCCTTTAACATATACTCTTTAACACAGTCTGTCATGTCACAGTTAATCCTTGCAGGTTTGTGGCCAAACAGAAAAACTTGTGAAGCACATTTGATTTGCTGTCAGATCTGTAACCCACAATAAAAATTGTAACCATTATAAAAATATTTTAGATTTTAATTTTAGCATATGGAGATGGTATACTATTCATGCTTCCTTAAGTGCATAGCATTATATTAGAACTGACTCTGTAGTTTGAAGTCAAACTGTCATTCAGTTGGACAGCATGATTGACAGCTAGTTGTTAGGTGTTCTCTCTAGATAAAAGGTTGATGATAAAATAAAAAAGAGAGTTGTTAAATGTGTGTGACCTGTGTCTCCTCAACAGAGATGGTGGTGTCAATGAAGAACGTGGCAGGCATGAATGTGGAGCTCACAGTAGAGGAGAGGAACCTATTATCAGTGGCCTACAAGAATGTGATCGGAGCTCGGAGAGCCTCCTGGAGGATAATCAGCAGTATTGAACAGAGGGAGGAGAGCAAGGGCGGAGAAGAGAAACTGAAGATGATCCGGGAATACAGGCAAACGGTACAGTGCCCAGCAAATCCTCACTTGCCATAAACAAGCTTATCATATGTATTTAGACTGTCTGTCAGGAGCGCTTACACAGATTCACTATGTCCCATTGTTCCAAATATACTACTCCTTTCGAAGCATCTCTGGTTTGCTGTGCTAATGTGAGACAACTAGCTGATGTTAATAATACACACTATGAGCAGCTACTGGGCAGACCGTATCTGAGTCATAGTTGGCAAATACTCCACTCTCTCTTGCTTTTATGATGGGAAATAAGAGCTGGTTATTAATCTGGGAGAGGCCAGAGTGTGTCAAAGAGATGGGAGAGGCAGTTGGACTGCAGTCAATGACCTAATGGGATTCAGAGATGGGTAATCCTGCTGTTGCACCTTCATTTCGTTAGTCACTCTTCAACTCCCTTGGGGCACACATTTCTTCTTTCACTATCACAGCACCTGGTGAGCATTCAACAGCATCTAAATTGGATTAGTAAAATGCAATATTGAAGCTACTAGTAGGCCATACTAAGGGTGTTAGGGCAGCTACAGGGGGTGTACTGCATATATAGATGCATTCATGTTTGCCAGTGAGCATATGATTTTGGCTACATGTGGACTGTCCACACTCATCCTCACAGAGAGACAGATGACGAAATTCACTTAACATGGACTCTTGCAGCCACGCAGAATCAGAAAGTGTAACTTGGACTTAAAGGATGGCCTCAGTGGAATACTATCAGATGTTTTTGCTGGTTGAATAATTGTCTTAATTTTGTTTGTTTGGTTGCAGGTTGAGAATGAGCTGAAATCTATCTGTGGTGACATTCTGGAAGCACTGGAAAGGCACCTACTCCCTTCTGCTGCAATGGGAGAGTCTAAGGTCTTCTACAACAAAATGTAAGAGTTTTGTCGTCTGAATGTTAAAAGATAAATAAATGAACCCTCTACAGTCCTTGCACAAAATGATGACTTGACCATGGTTTTTGTGCCTGTGCATTATTTGACATAATCATATGGTTAAAGGTGCGATATATGTGTAATGTACGGACAGTATTGTAGTTTAAAACATACAAAAACAATTATCAGAACATAAAGATGTAACAATTGTGACATGATGTTAAAGACATCTATGTCTTGTGTATTTATCTGTGGAGGTTAGCATGCTAATCAGCTAGCCCCACCCTGTCCTGTCAGTGTAGTCTGATCCTTCCATAGTTTCTGATTGGAGATGGATGGGAGCAGTGAGTGTGCTATTTTCACAAGCTTTCTTAGGTTCTTTTAGTCTAATAGATGAACAAAATAAACTCCAATGATATCAAGAAGGAAAATATTCTTGCACCTACTTTTCATCGTTAAACCTTCACCTTCTGAATTCAGGTTTCTCTCTTTTAACATAGTTCGACAAACTTACATGTAAAACACACTTGAAAGAGTCATCAGAAACGTCCTGGTTTGTCTTTTCATTGTTCAACAATCATCATCTCTGGTTTAGTTGAAAATAAATCCTTAGTCCTTGGAGCTCCATCCTGCCTCTCTGAGTCCCAACCTCCCCCTTGTTCCCTCACCTGCCATCTTCATTGTTCCTGGATACAGAGTCCTGGTTGGAGCCACTAGTCACCTCAGCAGAGTATTCCCTTTTGTCAAGTTGGCCTCCATCCATCTCCAAGTCTGAGTTCGGTCCCAGTCCAGTTGTGTCCAGTGAAATCCTAGTTATGTCGCCAGTGTTGTAAACATAAATACTCGCCAGTGTTTGAGCTGCAGATCTGGTTGGACTTGGGTCAGCTAAAGGCCGCTAGCTAGATGGCTAACTGAGCTAACAGCAGCTAGCAGGCTAGCTACAGCCAATTACGGTGAATGGTGAAGTGTGGAGCAGTTTGTGGTTACTCTGGTGATATGCTACCCCTTATTTGTTTGGAGTCGTCTCTGACAGATGGCCATATTTTACATATTGCACCTTTTTAATTATGGAATATTGAGAGGTAAATTCCAGACAGTAAAGGTCAGGGAATCTCACAAATTATCTGTGGAAACATGGTGATATCAGGGCAGTTCACCAATGGGACATTTTTCATTAATATTTTACGGTATATAAAGTGGAGGCTCATGTTTTGTTTTCGCCACTTCTAGGAAGGGTGACTACCACCGGTATCTGGCAGAGTTTGCCACCGGCAACAACAGAAAGGAGGCAGCAGAGAACAGCTTGGTAGCCTACAAGACTGCTACCGAGCTAGCCACAGAGGAGCTGCCTTCCACGCACCCCATCCGCCTTGGCCTCGCCCTCAACTTCTCTGTCTTTTACTATGAGATTCTCAACTCACCCGACCGCGCTTGCAGGTTACTGTTTTTGCAATACACTTTTCTCCAGTGTTTTTCTTTAATTTAATCAATAATGGAAAGCAGAGAGTAATTTTTTATTCACATAACACCATACAAAATTTGATTACAAGAGGTGTTTTTTATGGATCGACAGCATAGGAGCCCTGACATTAAAGAATTTAGGTACTATCTTTTGTTTTTAATCTACTTTCACTAATCCTCCCCAGTTGCCATGCACACTGTAACCAGACGTTCTTGCCTTTTGCCCCACCATGGCCATTGTTCTGACTAGTCAGGCTGAAACTTTAAACCCTTTGTTCATTTTAAAAAGTATTCACCCCCTTGACCCCTTCATGTTTTATTGTACAACAGCATTGAATTACAGTGCATGTTTTTAGGCTGTCGAAGTAAAACAAACCTCTACAGATCAGTCTAAACTAACTGTAACTATGTAACACAAAGTGGGTAGTACTATTCATTCCCTTCAAGTCAAGTCGGTATTTAGTAGTTTTCATTTTAAAAGGCTGTTATGTTTAAAACATTTCTTTAATCCTGACAGGTTGCATGGCAATCGTGATTGAACAGTAGCTTTCAAGTCCTTCCTTCCATCTATTCTGGATTCGATTCAGAGCTAGACTTGACTTAAAGGGATAGTTCATATTATTTGAAGTGGGGTTGTATGAGTTGCTTATCAATAGTCAGTGTATTACCCACAATTGATGCCCCCACATTGGAGAAGCAGTGAGGAATATCAGATCAAAAGCTAAGCAATGTACTGCTCTGCAGAGGGTCAGCAGCAAAATGTATTTTTAGCAGTGTAAAAAAAAAAAAAAATCAACATCAGTGTACGCTATATTTAGAATATTTTTACTACTTAAATTCGCCATCAGTCAGCCTTTTCTGACTGGAAACCACCTTTATATAAGCCAAATATCACTCTCTTTTGCTCAACCAGACTCCACTTGTAATTTTACCTCACAGAACACGGGAGTTGCTGGTATACAGCTGACTTGATGTTAGTTGGTTATGTTATTGTGTAACTGTGGTGTTTAAAAAGGTTAGTTTCACCAAAGTCACACAATAACAGAAACAAACTAACAGATCAAGACAGCGTAGACCAGCAACGCTTATGTTCTATGACATAAAATGACTGATTTCACCAGTGGAACCTGGTTGGTTTGAAGAGAATAATATTTGGCAAACATAACGGCTGTTTCCAGCCAGAACAGGCTGTCTGATGGCAAGATAAAGCAGTGAAAATATTCTAAATATATAGCTGGTATTGTTTTTTTTCTTTCTTTCTTTTAGGTGACTAAAGTACATTGTGTTGCTGAGCCCGTCCACAACAATAGATTGCTTAGTCCCAGTTTAGGGACTGCTGCTTCCCCAAACTGGGAGCTTGTCGACCGTCATCTACTGTAGGTGATACACTAACTATCCATAAATACCTTATACTAGGGTTGTTTTGATACCAACACGGGTATTAGAAAATACCTCAGATGCTGACATAAAATGCTCTCTTTAACACACTGGAATTGGAATAGTACTCAGCATTGATTGATGCACTAAGTTCAGGTATTGGATTCTGTATCATGAAGGAAATAATGATATCGGAGCATCTCTACCTCATACTTAACCGGAACTATCCCTTTAACTACATTAGGACATTGTTGTTTACACGTACACATAAAGGAATATGTAACAACCAACCAGGTACTGAGTTCCATGAACACAATCACTGACACAGATGTGTGATGTAGAACATGTGTTTATACCTTATTTTAATGTCACAGGTACAATGTTGTAGCTCTAAAAATAACCAGTTGAACCTTGAGTGTGCACACTGAAATGTAAACCTCCAAGTATTCAGTGATTTCAACAGAAATGTGTTTGCTCAGGTTGGCAAAGGCTGCATTTGATGAAGCCATCACAGAACTGGATACACTGAGTGAAGACAGCTACAAGGACTCAACACTTATCATGCAGTTGTTACGTGACAACCTGACACTATGGACTTCAGATATGCAGGGAGAGGGTAAGATACCATGGTGCCCCCATTCATAACTCTGATCTTGGACATTGTATTCAAACTGTACTGTGTCTGAAATCTACCTGTTTGTCTCTCCAGGACTAAAAGCTGATACACTAACAAACTAACAGACTGTTACTTTCCTAAAAACTTTTTTTCTACTGGATTTCTAAGTTTCTGTGAGCAGATTGATTGATGTTCTGTTGTTCCGGTAATTGGCAATGCAACACACATTGAATGCTAACATCTAATATCGTACTTACATTTTTACAAAGAAAAAGAAAGCCACACATCTGACTGATGATTGTAGCCTTTTCATCACTTTTTGGCATAACATTAGTCAAACAAATAACAGAAGCAATACATTAAAATCAGAATTGTGTAGAGTTTGTCCCTTGACCTTTGTTACCACTGTGCTCATGGACTGAGCTTCTAACCTGGCTGTTTACATTGTGTACTGGACCCCAGTGCATTCGTTACAGTTGATTAATGGTTTCAAGTAAATAATTGTATTTGGATTCTATATTTTGTCCTTAGGCTACAAAGTTCCAGTCAGAGTCCAGTAGGGTCCCAGTTTTGCAAACCTGCATCCCACAGAGCTGAATACCAGAACCAAATCATTACCCAGAATTTCCTCCAAGTCAAATCTGGACCTGTCCAGAACCATAAATGTATGTCCTGCGATGTAGCACCTGTACTCCTGTAGCGTAATTGACGTGTGTCCTCAGCACTTTTTTTTACAAACAGCAAAGCCACTGAGAACATGATTGTCACAGTCTCTGGATGCACCTAATTTCTCCCAAATGTCTGACTTGGCCTTTGATGATGTATTGTCAACAAATTGGCACTCTCCACTGGCTATTTTTGCTTTTATGTCATCCATTTTAGTCAGATCAGACAGTGTCTGATGAGTCATAGGCTTTCACAGCAAAAAAAGAAAAATATCTCAGTAGCTAATTAGACTTTATATTATTAACTGATTTGCTGCACAGACATTTTAGTTTATGATTTCTCCAGAAAAAGGAATGTATTGTCTGTCCTGTATTATTGTTCTTACCTGCAGCTAGTTCATTTTTGCCTGTTCCTGTAAATTTGCATAAATGTATTCATTAACCGTTACGCAACTTTCTTGCTAATTACCTGTTGAGTACGATGGTGCTGTTTTCTTTATGTACTTCATGTTTACCTTCACTCGGCTACTTTAGGGCAATTTGTTTTACTCCACTAAAGTTGTTCAACCACTCTGACAGGCTGCAACAGCCACAGGGGATCTGCTTCAGTCTCACAGTGATCCAAGTGAAGGCAAATGTGATTTCTCTGATCTAAGATGCAAGTTTGACAGAACTGGGGGGGAAAATCAAGTAACAAGAAAATATGGCTGTTGAAGGTCAAACACAGTGACAAGTTATACCACGTCTTTAAAAACCACACTGACATCAGGTCAAGCTGCTCACAGTTTGCATGTCCAGATTGAGTTAGCCTGTTACAGAATCCCTGTCTTACTGGTGTACATGTGGCTGAGCTAAAGTTGGTCCTCGAGTGCTAAAAGTCATAACCATCCTAACTAACAAAGATCACCCACTTTCCCACGCAGGTTTTGATTCTAGGCTGAATGATTTGAGGAAATATCTAAGTACTTTTTTTTTTCTGACAAGTATTGCAGTATTAATTGCTTTTAAGTTCTGTTAGCCACGGGGCTACAGAAATACAATTGTTTGCTAGTTAAACAGTCAGAGAAAAGTCAAATGTTCTTATCAAACTTGCCTGTTTTTTATTGGAGCAAATGACCTTTCAGTTTTCATTTATTGAGATACTACATTAGTGTTTACATAATATTTTAAATGTAGTGTTACATTTATTGATATCAGATTGATATAAGATCAGTCTTTATAGCTCTGCAACAGGGCACAAAATTAACACCAGCTAAATGCTGGTAAAGTACAAAAGTAGCTGGATGCAATGGGAATGAGCAAGTGAGTGAACAAACGTCACATGTTTCAGTTTTTCCCAGCGTGCACGGTGTGTCAGCACACAGACTAAGCAACTAAACTGCTCACTCCGGTTCCATTTGTGGGAAGTTTCGTGCACTTTCTTCAAGTCCGACCAATATTCTTTGGTCAAAATCAATGTGACATCCTTCGGGCCACAATTAACAAGGAGACAAATCTACAAGTTTGAGAAGCAGCACATCTGACACGATCCACAGCACTGTTTAGAGGTTTGGAAGGAAAATTGGGAGCTGTGGAGAGACAAGTAAACTGTCCCCCAAATATATACAAAACAAAAAAACAAAGACAAAACTGGAAGCAAAGACAGAGCAGTAGGCCACATAACAAACTAAAGCTAAAATGTCACCTTGCTGTGTTGTTGGGTGCAGGATCAAAGTACTAATGGCTCAAAATTGAAGTTTTAACACATACCAGCTGCCACTGCCTGTCCAAAAAAAACAAAAAAAAAACAAGACAGCTATGATTAAATGCAATAAAGAAATGCTTGGAGATGTGTGCAAGCTCTGACAAAATAAAAAAAAATGTCCGAAAATGTCAGGAAATTTTTTCACAGATTTTCCTTATTAAACAGAAAAATAAAACTGATCACTGAGATCAGCTTTAATTACCTCGTTAATTCCATTAAACACGCTTTATTCAATCTTAAACTCAACAGACGGAAAAAAAATAACACTCCCCAAAACTCACCATGTTACATGTGAAGACCGTCTGATTCTCCAGGCTGTTTTACTCTCACTCATCCTCCCGGCTCAGTGCACCGCCCTCAAGCCAACAGTAGTTTCCTGAGCCGGTGCTGTGCCTGTCACTCCAGAGATTATTCAAAAGCAGCCAAAAAAAACAACCGGAGAGGGACTCAACCAGTCGATTGTATATTTGTTCAGTTGTCCAACCCTTTGGCAATTATAGAAAGTCTGTCCATTGAGGCTGCATGTACGGGTTGGCCAGTCTGCTCCCATTGGTTAATTTCAATTTTTTCTAGTAACACTGCCATGGGGCTTTTCCACTGGCACCAACCACGTCAAACCGTGCCGTGTTGATATGCATTTCCATGACCACATGTATCACGCTGAGCAATGCCGAGTCATGCTCAAGATGGACATACTCTGGCGACCCGCCTCTAAGCGGACTGCGATGACGTCTCGTCAACTGCAGCCAACCCATGACAACCCCTTTCTCCCCCACGAACAAGCGAGTGTTGTGATACTCAACTCGTGTGTGCAGGAGAGCAGCGAGAAAGACGTTTATTAAATGTGCCTGTGTGTTCAGCTCTCAGTTATTAAGAAGCTAAACTCTGTGGTTTGAAGTATAGTGTCGACAGTACATAGAGTGGAATTTGGATTAACATAAGTATAATCATCAGCACACAGGTGCCTTATTAACCAGAGAGCAGCAAATATTTATTTTTCCTTATTTCAGCATGAAGCTACAGCTCAGTAAATCTGCCAGATACATAAGATAAAATCACAGATTTAGCAATATAAAAATCTCAAATTGTGATTTCGATATACAGAAATGACAAATCATTCAGTCGGATTTGACTCATTCTTTGTCTTCCTCCATTCACTGCAGCAGTTTGTGTTTGCTGTGTTGCAGAGCATCCATCGGCACCTTTTCTTTCTCAGTGACTCGTCATCTCTCTTGTCTCTCTCTCATTCTCTCTGCTGTAGAGTCCTAAAGGAAACAAACCTGACTGTTCATTTCCCATGTTAACTGTACTTTGTAAGTGTTGCTCACCCAAGCCTTGCTGTGCGTGTGTGTGTGTTTGTGTGTGTGTGGCTGCCTTCTTTTTCTTCTCCACACTAACTCACTCATGGTTTAATAATTCAGTCCACTCACCTGTTACTTTGTCACTCACTCATTCATTTGGATCTTATATTAACTTTTGGTAACAGACTTTAATCTTTGATCTTCCCACAACAGTCAGTTAAAACAAGGATCTCTTTATAGTTCAGCTGAGCTTGACCGTGTTCACTGAAGTAAACTCTGCATTACATCAAGCATTTTATCACATGCAGCCTCTGGTTAGGACAGCAGGGAACAAAGTCGTCTCCTCCATTAAACACAGAGTTGAATTTGTTCGATATATCTGCATGTATGAAGTTTTGTGTAAAAGCTCAACTGATTTAATGAATTTTAAACAGTTTGCTCTTTTTTTCTCCACTTTTTGTCCTCTGAAGTTTTGACACTGTCACTTTTCTGCTCACTGTACTTGAATGATGAATTGTGATATACACATTTCACTCGAGCCCAAACACCGGTGAAAGTTGTTTGGGTTCAGCATGCATTTTGACTGATGCTTCCAGGTGATAGTTACGGATTTTTACAGATTTCTACTTGAAAAAAGTCCAATTTAAAAAAACAAAAACACTTATTCCACTGTCTCCCCTGTTTTTTCGGTGGGACCTGCACTTTTCTCAGCAAGCAGACAGTGAAATGATCAATGGACAGTCATATTGAATAGGGATGCACCGATTAACTGACCACAGACCAGAACTGGACAGTCAGTGTCACATATCAGATTCTGTACCAGTCAAATTACACACAACTGCTCCACACAGTGGTCACGAAAAAACACACAGAGACACAGACAGTAAACTCACAGCCACCTCAGCACTGGTCACAGCTACAGACACTCAAACATCGACAGATCCCAAGAACAGGATAAAGAGAAGACAGAGCAGCTGAGTGTGTTGCAAAACTTTAGTCAACTTTTTTAGCTCTTCATGCTAATGTTAGCCAGCAGCAGACTGCTGTTCACAGAGGGACAGTTAAAATCTCACCTCCTGTTCTGACTGAAGAATAAACAACCTGTGTTGATTTTTCTCTTTAAAAAGTTTCTCATCCAGACTTCTTTAACTTCTGCTTCTGTGTTTCTTGATGTCTCCGGTTCGTTTACATCTGCTTTCATGAGATTACATGAAATCACATTTTCTACAAGACCTCGAAAGATCGTGCTCCCTCTGATACATAATCTTAATTAATAAGGCCTGGTTGTAACCTGGAGCAGTTTTGGAGAAAATGTTATTTAATAAGATTAAAATTTAATAGTCAGTCTTTTATTATGAACATCCAATTTAATTTCACATTAAAGAAAAGTTACAAAAATCTTTGTGTATTCTGTCTATTATAGTTCTTAGGAAATCAGAATCAGCTGGTCAGACCCATAAAAATTTGAATTGGCTAAGAAAATTGCAATCGGTGCATCTCTAATGTTGACATTAATATGCTGTATAGAATATCTGTCAGGCAGTGAAGGGCAGTTGTTTCCAGGTGTGCTCTCTTGTACTTTCTCTCTTTCCTCTCCATCCCTTCTTCTCTGTCTCTAAAAGAGGGCTGGAAAATCACACAGCCTTTTGGTAATAACTCTTTTCTGCTCTTTACAAGTCTTAAACAAATGTAAGGGCAGAATTCACCTCACAATCAAAAATACTTATTTTTCTTACCTGCACTGCTATTTATCCGTCTAGATTATTTTGGCGTGAGTTGCAGAGCTTTGTAGGTATCAGCTGTACAGATGTCTCACTTCTCTAAATTATAATGGAACTAAATTGCGCTCCATAATACTCCATCTACTTCCATAATATTGGTGAGAAGGCAGACATCCGATATCTCCAAAACTCTGTCACTCACACAAAAACTCTCGCTCATGTGGCAAACTAACACTATCTACTTCACTTGTCGCCCTCTGCTCCATGTCCCTCCCTCAGTGGAGAGGAGACGAGAGAAACGTGACCCACCAGGCGCCTCCTTAGGCAACATTAGGGAAAGCATGCATTGATTTCCAAATTAATCAGTATTTGGTGTTTTTTTTTTTTTATTTTGGCATTTATCTATTTATTTAATTAATTGATTTGCTGTGTTAGGGGACCTCACTGACAGTTGTACCGTTGATCTTTTCACTCTGTGCTCCAATGACAGTTGAGCGATCATGATACATGGCAGAGCCTTACTCCTTTCCTGTTTCCTTTACTTAAATATGATATGTGCTAGACTAGTCAATGTTGAAAAGAAAACTTTTGAATATGGTTAAAAGATATTGTTGGAAGGTCTGTTAAATTGACATATATTCAGATCTTCAGCTAGTTAATGTTAGCTGATAACTAGCTAATCTACATCATTCATTAGCTAGCCTTTTGCTAACATTAGCTGGCTAGTTAACATGTTAACATGAGCTAACTTAAAGGAGAAGTGTGTGATTTCCAGCAGCATCTAGCGTTCAAACCTTAGATTGCAACTAAGTGGAATTACCCCGACACCGCCCCTCTCTCACCAAGAGTACGGTGGCCGTCAGCGGACAAAATGGCGAGCGAAAGCTATCTCACAACAAACTACAATTATGTGTGTAGGATGAATTACCTGTCCAGCAGAAAACGGGCAACCTCGGCGTCACTGTGAAAACGTTTGTCCTCCATCAGCAATTTCCATCGTGTAAACGCTATGCTGATGTTGATTCGTGTTTTTGCCATTTCCTGTCATGCTTGCGTTTACTTTCTTCGCGTCTCCGCTTCTTGGATGACGGGGATTCACTGTCCGCTGCTTTTTGTTCTGGTACAGTGTTTGTATGATCCTCCATTTGTCAAAACGGTGCCAGTCAAGGTTCACAACGCTAAATGATCTGCCAGCAATCACCCGCCTCTGTCCTCCCCGTCTACTTCCGTGTTTACGCTGCGGCGTCTACGTAAGGTCGCCATGGGCTTCCCAAGACTCACTGTTAGTGCAGTTTGTCCGCTCTGCGCTGCCGTAGACGGCGCAGGATGACGACTCTCGTAAGTCGACCCGACCATATGTAACTATAAATGGCCATTTCTAAAGTAACGGGAACATATAGATTATGAGTTTACGTTGATTGATAATAATAAATAACATACTTATATATAATATATCTCATTTATGTACATAAATTCCTGTAATTATTACACACTGGTCCTTTAAGATATGATATAAGATATATCACTTTTACAGGAAAGTGAGAAAGTTGATTGGGTACCAAGTTTGCTCAACTGTTATTGGAGCACAGTGAAAAAAGGGGCGGGCCTTAGGAAGGGTCAATTTTAGGGGAAACAGAAAGGGCTCTGAATACTTCTTCCACCATTGTTCATCAGTTGCTGTAAACAAGACAGCTCAGATGCTTCCACAAATAGAATTTGAAGACAAAATGGGGAAAAAACACAAATGAAGATCACGCTTCATTATTGTTTTTTTTTTTTATATGTTAATTCCAGTATGTTTTTTAGTCAGGTCCAAAGACAGTTTAAAAACCTCTAACACTGACTGTTTCTCTTGACCAGGTGATGAACAGAACAAAGAGGCACTGCAAGACGTTGACGATGAGGCCCAGTGAGACTATGCCACCAATAGCCAACAACTTGAGACCTTCCCCTCACCTCCTCACACTCCTCCCTCCTCCACCTTCGCCCTCCTCCCCCCTTCCAACTCCTTCTCCTTTTCTGCGACTCACCTTCCTCTTCCTCCTCCGCCCTCCTTTTCCTTTCCTCACCTCTGCAGCTCCATGACCCAACAGGGCCACGGAGTTAACAAGTTTATTTTTCTCTTCTTTTTTATTTTTATATTAGCCCTTACATCATTCAAGTAAATACCACTTAATTGAGACAGGAAATACAATGTTAGAAAGACAAAGATAAAGAGAGCGTCCCTGGATTGTTTTTGTTTCTTTTGTCCTGGTACAAGCAGTTCTGAAATGTTATCTTTGTTTTCATTATTGTATTTTTGTTTGTTTTTGCTTTTTCTTCAATATTTTTATCAGTTGCTGGATGTATTGAGAATTTTTTTTCTTAATGTAATTACAGAAATTAACTTTTATTACTGTTAATGTCGACTATTAGTTATGGGAGCTATTTTATCTCTGTTTTTAGTGAAATGTCATGCGAATCATTTTACCTTTTTATGGGCAGTTCGGAAAACTTCAAGTGCCCTTTTTGTTAACTTAGGTTTTCAGAGGAAGTTGGCAAAATTCGCGATATCCATGTGGGGCAAAGAAGTGCTTAACTTTTACACCATAGTGATTCTGTTGTCATGTTTTTGTAGTTGTCCTTGGACTGTACTTTGTGCTGAAATACTGTAACTGTGCACACATGCTGAATCTCTGGAGGTTGACTCATCATTAGCTAGTGGTTTTAACAAAAAAAAAAAAAAAAACTTGGGAGATATCTCACTTGTGTAAAAGACAACTCTCAATTTGGCCCCGCTTCTCAACAGAGAGCCCAAAAATCAAGATTGTCAGTGCTTGCATGAGTTAACACATTTTCTTTTCTGCTACTTGTCCCCTCCTTTTTAACTGTAGCTCCTCTAGGTTCAGAGGTTTTCTTTCTTTGCTGTTTCCTTTGTTTCTCTTCCTGTTTTGCTTCATTATGTGTAACTTGGAGCTGATTTGTACTACTGGATATCTGACTGGAGCCACAGACAGGGAATCTGTATTGTTCTTACTGAAACACAGCATGGAATTAACATTAAACAATCTAAATTAAACATTACAAACTGACTTGTTGTGTTTATTATTGTATTTGGCTTGAGATGACAGAGATTTTGCGGCTTTGTGTTAAAGGGACAGTTCACTCCAAAATGAAAAATACATATTTTTCATCTTACCTGTAGTGCTATTTATCTGAGCTCAGCTCAGTCGAGGAGGATACCAGTAATGTTTACATTCCCGCTGTTGTGTGGTGATATGGTTGGCATCTCACAACAAGGTCTGTGAATTATCTTGAGTAACTGGGTCATGATTTCAAAAAAGAGACATTGCTGTTGAGCTTTTCAAATGTATGTTTTTTAATCAAGCTCTGAAAATCTAAAAAAAAAAATCTGGATGGGTAAATAGCACTACAAGTAGGAGGAAAAATATGTATTTTTGATTATCGGGTGAATCGTCGCCTTAGTGAACGAATACAATCAATGGAACTGTTCAAACGAGACTGAATGAAATCTGTCCTGGTGCTTTTTGAAGCTATTGTAGTCTATAAAAACCATTTCAATCTTGTATAATTGTATAATTCTTGTATAATGTCATGCAGACATAAGCACAGTTCTTTCTTCAGAAACTGAAAAATTTAGTTTCTATACTCCTAAAACTGGATGAACCTCAGCACAGTGTTGCCACACTTAGAGCAGATGTTGCTGCTGGAATCTGAGTGTGAGCGTAATCATAAATTTATATGTTCTATTTATAGTGTTTGAGAGACAAATGCAATCTTAATGCCTGTGGTTCTGCTGCTACTGTGTGAGCAGCTGGTGCTGATAGATGTCTGGTGACATGCACGGAGTAATCAACACTTGGACAGAAATGTTTCTGCGCCGCTGAGATTAAAATAGTTTCACCGTGTTTTGTGTTGCCACCATGTTTTATCATGGATTAGTGACTAATACAGTATATGCCATTATCTTGACTTTGTGTGTGTGTGTGCTCATAAACCCATCTTTATCTCTTAGGCTGTTTTCTTTTTCAAGCACCCACTCATACATGTTCACTCTAAGAGGACCCTGAAGCCTTAACCTTATGCCTCCGTACTTTCAGTGTCTTGTAACCTCTAGCAGTTGCAGCCTTTTCTACTGTTACATCATCCATAATAACAGCCTGAGCTCAGTGCTTTGCCTAAATTTAGACCCTCAGGTGAAAGTGGAGGAGCCAGTCAGACAGAAACCGTGCAGCACTTACTAACAGCCGGTCAAAATGACTTCCTTCCTGCAGTGTGACCTGTTGCAGCTGCACGACAGTTGCTCAGACACTGATTGAGACGTCTGATCAGGAGCCATCTGGGCGACCACCTGACCTTTCATGTAGCGTCACTGCAAGGTTTGATTTTTTATCCTTGACCCAAACTTTGGGCCATGACAAGGTCAAGGTTCACATTATCCGTTAACCACAAAAAGTACCAAACATTCAATGTAGGTGGCCTCCTGCTGCAAGACTTCTCAAACACATTGCAATTCAAATAGTCTACAACAACTGTGAACAATGTCTGTTGCCGTGTAGCTACAGACATGTCCAGGCTACTGAAGTCTGGGTTTACTCAGCCTACTCAAACTGCTAACGCAATCCTTACAGAGGAAGCACAAACACGAAAGGCAAACTGTGGAAAAACAAAACAGCAATAAAACGTAAGCGTAACACGTAAGGACGTAATGTACTGCTGTGTGTCCCGGTGTTCCCTCAAGAAGTCTGTCTCAGTTTCCATTGGAAACAAGGTCTTCAGGAAACCCCACATCGCAATTCATGGGGAAAAAATGAACATGTGTCAGCTGTAAGCTGCATGAAATTGACTTTTCTGTATTTAAAAAAACGTGTATTGTAATTAGCATTAAGATAACTCTGAGCAGCTTCACAAAATGAAATGGCTTTTCACTAAACTACGTTGTGAGATGAAAAAACGTAACATTTTGTCAACTCTGTCCCATTTTCCATATCATGGAGTTTACATTTATGCTGAGATGACATAAGTCTCAGTTCTCTTTAATGATTGAAGAATGTGCTTGAAAATTAGTACTTTTGTCAGTGTCATGAAAAAATTGGGCCAACCTGTTCAAAAAAACCACATACACAGCTCTGTATGTGATGTCACCTCCTTCAGTTTGCTGCCAACTCTCAAAACGCTCAAAATATAGCCTTGTCCCAGTTTGCAACAACGAGTGATACATTTGTATGTGAAAATAAGGATTGTTGTGTTTTTGTTAACTGAGAATGAGTCCTTTATAGGTGTGGGTCCTCTTCAATGGAGGTTGCCATGTTGCACCGCCATGTTTCTACAGTAGCCAAGAACTGACAAGCCAAACACTGGCTCTAGATACTTGCTACATGAGTTTCGTGGCCATATGCTTGGAAGGGGAGGGCGAGACAAGGTGTTTGCTGTTGGCAAGCCTTTAAATCCTTCACGCTTGTCCTTTCATTTCGAGCAAAAGTAATAATGATAATTTGATTATCAGTTTTGGTTTATCAGTCTAATAGTTTGATTTTCCGTACAATGAGCACTGCATCCTCACAACACCACTTAGTCTTAACGTCATTGGTAGCCCGTTGCCATGTCTTTATTCCCTCACCATAAGATGGAGGTGTGATTATAGTGATTTACAGTCGAGCAGAAAGTGGTAGCAAAATGTCAGAGATGAAGTACAAGTCCATCTCCGTCCTTGTCGAACCTTTTAAAAACCTTCCACCTTCACCTGACGAACGCGACAGAAGCTCTGTAATGTGCTTTAAGTATGTGATGTACTGCAGGCAGGTACACAAGAAAATATGAAGATAATGGAAGTCAAAATGCAGCGAAGACAGCGGAGAGTGTTTCTAACATCTGTTCACAGGCAGAAAATGCAGATTTCTGGTGTGTCCGGCATTTTACACCAAAGATAGAAGATGCACCTGCTGGTCTGCATGTTTACTGCACTGTGACAGAGTTTTCAGGAGTGTTTGTTAGCTTTTTATAGCAGAGTTAACATTTTTGCCATATTTTATTCCTTTTTATTCAATTCAGCAGCCTATATAGAGTCTTCCAGCCTTTATTTAATAAGATTATAACCCGGATTCCCAACAAGGTGTGTAAAAAGTAAATAAAAATAGAATGCAATGATCTGCAAATACTTTCTGACCTGTACTTTTTTGAATACAGTACAAAGACAAGATACTTAATGTTCAAACCCTATAAACTTTATTGTTTTTTGTAAATATACACTCATTCTGAATTTGATGCCTGTAACATGTTCCAAAGAAGTTGGGGAAAAGAGCAACAAAAGACTAGGAAAGTTATGGAAAAAAATCACCAGTTTGGAACATTTGACAGATAAACAGGTTGACTGGTATCAGGTGACAGTGTTAGTGAAGAAAGGTGAATCCTCGAAAGGCTCAGACTTTCACAAGCGAAGATGGGGCAAAGTTCACCTCATTGTGAAAAACTGCAAAAAGTCTCACAGTTTAAGAACAACATTCCTCAGGCAGCAATGCATTAAAAACCCACATAATTGTATTATATTTTCTAAATGGGCTCGGGAACACTTAGGAGAAACGTTGTGGGTGGACACAGTTTTGTCACTGCATCTATGAACGTAAGTTAAGACTAGCAAACACAAAGACATACATCAACAACATCCAGAAATGCTGCAGACTTCTCTGAGGCCGAGCTCATCTGAGGTGGACTGACAGAAAGTGTTTTGTGGTCCAAGAAGTCTGCATTTCAGATTGTGTTTGGAAATCATGGACATTGTTTCCTGCAGGCTAAAGAGAAAAAGGACCGTTTAGATTGTTACCAGCACTAACTTCAAAAGTAAGTGCCCATGATGCTTTCCCATGATGGCATCATGGGTAACTGTCACATTAATGGTGAATGGTACCTGCAGGTTTTGGAGCAACATGTGCTGCCATCCAGACGACGTCTTTTTCAGAGACATCCCTGCTTATTTCAGCAAGACTGCGCCAAGACACATTTTGCACGTGTTAGAATGTAGTAAAAAAGTTCAGGTACTAGACTGACCTGCCTGCAGTCCAGACCTGTCTCCACCTGAAAACATGTGGTGCATTATGAAGCACAAAACACAACAACAGAGACGCCAGACTGTTGAGTCATATATCAAACAAGAATGAAAAGGAATTCAGAACATCAACAATTGGTGTCCTCAGTTCACAGGACTTACTGAGTGTTGTTAAAGTTAAAAGATGATGTAACACAATGGTAAACATGCTCCTGTTGCAACTTATTTTAAACATGTTGCAATGCAAATTTCCAAAAAACAAAGTTTGTCAGTTTCAACATTAAATGTCTTGTCTTTGTATGGTATTGCAAATTAATGCATTTGGTTTGTACTCTTTTTACACAGAGTGCAAACTATTTTTGGAATTGGGGCTTGTACATGTAGATGCACTTTGCCCTCACTACAAGCAGGGTAGGGGTCAGTGATACCTCTGATTAGATTAAATCCTTAGAGTTATTTTGATCATACTCCAAAATAAATGAATAATAGTGACCTTATACATGCTGAGGGGAGAAACTATGATTTGAGACAAAGAGACAGTAAATTTGTTTTAAAAAAAAAAACAACAACAACATAGAAAAACTAAACCACAGTTCTTTTCTCATCCAGTATGAGAGGAGACTGGACTTCACACGCTGATGGTTGTACAGCAGCTCCTCTAGTGCCCTCTGCAGGTCGTATCTGACGCTCACAGCAGGAGGACGTTCCCACAGATCACCTCACACTATTGCTGCTTAATGAGTTGTTTTTATGAGGAGAAGTGAGGGTCAACCTGATGTCTGACTGACATCCAGATGTGGATGACTGGATGTGTTCAGCAGAGGGAGATAAACAGATAAGATGTCATATGACTGATAGAACTCCGTCCATCCTTTAAGTAGTAAATCAGTGTCACCTGGGGGGTTCTAAAGAGAACCCTTATACTGTGTATTCCAAGAGTGTCATGTAGAGCCCACCCAATCCATAGTCTTACAGAGAACCCTTTCAAAAAAGGGTTCTTCAGAAGCAAATGGTTCTGTTTAGGACCTCACCCCTTCAGGAAAAATCGTTTCAGATTTAATTTTATACTTTGTAGTAATTTTACATTTTCTGTGGTGACCCATCACATTAACACTAGAACATATCTCACATATTATTATTGGTACGATTAGTCTTGTGTGATGATCGGAGTTGAGATTTAGGGTTTGGGTCGGCAGCAGAAGATTTTCAGATTTAAAATAACCCTGACTTAAGAGATTTGAAAAATATATGTACCACTGAGTCAGTTGTAACACCTGAACAACGCATGGTTACGCGTTTGTGAAAATTAGCCAGAGAAAAGATTGGACAGTAGCCAAAAGTATTGAATCAAATGTGAAAGAGCTAAAAGTCATGAATAAATGGATGATATTGAATTTTAGCCAAATGTTCATATAGACAGTCCATATAGGCAGCCTAAATGTAATGGTTACGTGGGTAAAACAATGGTTGAAATACATGACTAAAAGTAATGGATACATGATTATAATAGCTAAATGTGGGCTAATGGATAAACAGTTGAATAGTTAGCTAAAAGTATTGAAATGTGATAAAGCTACAAGTAGTGGATAAATGAAATTGTTTGATAAACATAATGAATAATGGCTAACATCTCTGTACTTTTCCCTGGTTAATTCAGTTGCACACTATAGACAGTGTAGTTTCAGGCTTTGTGGATGCATTTCCTTTTCTTTGTGGTGGATTCCATCATATTACACCTAAATCTGCAGAGCCTGGAACTTTGCAGTGATTCGCAAGTTTCCCAGTTGGTGAGCAAAGATGGTGACGGGTTAATCTGCACTTGACCCACGCGTGCAGTTTTACTGACATAAAACACAGTCGTGAGAAGACAGCATTTCCTACTTTCCTCACAGCAAGCTGATGAAAGGCAGATTTTAGAAAAGCCATCTGTGCTGTAGAGGTTTGACTTTTGAAAACTAGAGCCAGTCAAAACCTGGGACATGTTCTCAACATACACTTGTTCTTTGTAGCTAGCTGTGTCTGTAACGTTTGCGGCTTGCCTGTGTAGCTAACGTTAGTGGTTGGTCTGTGTTGCTACCATTAGTGGTTGGTCTGTGTAGCTAATATCAGGGATTGGTCAATGTACCTAACATAAGCAGTTGGTCAGTGCAGCTAACATTAGCAGCTGGTCTCTGTTGCTAACATTAGGAGTTGGTCAGTGTTGCTACCGTCAGCAGTTGTTCTGTATAGCTAACATTAGCAGTTGATTTGTTTTGTTTGTAGCTAATGTCCGGGGTCCCTCAGTGTCTCTAATGTTTGTGGCTTGTCTATGTAGCTAACGTTGGGGGTTTGTCAGTGTAGGTAATGTTTGTGGTTGGTCTGAGTTACTAACATTAGCGGTTGGTCTATGTTGCTAACATAAGAGGTCGATCTGTGTTGCTAACATTGGTAGTTGGTCTGTGTAGCTAATGTTAGTGGTTGGTCTCTATAGCTAACATTAGCGGTTGGTCTATGTTGCTAACATTAGGGGTTGGTCAGTGTAGCTAACATTATAAGCTGGTCTCTGTAACTAGTGTCAGCGTTTCGCCTTACTTGTAAATCTGTCTTTAAATTAGATGTTTAGCTCTTGGATGACAACAGTATTTTCATAGCTGAAGACATAACTATCACTATACTGTGATATTGTTCCTATTTTATGATTTAAAGACCAAGTAATGTTAAAATTTCCACCATTGGAAGCATTTTTGTCATTAGAGGTCATGATAATGACTTGACTGTAATTAGCTGGTTTCACTGAGACCAGAGTGCTGTTGAGAGACTTGGTAAGTGTTGGTAAGTGGTAGTATATCGTTCTTTATTGTAATTCTGTGTGTGTGTGTGTGTGTGTGTGTGTTTGTGTGTGTGTGTGTGTGTGTGTGTGTGTGTGTGTGTGTGTGTGTGTGTGTGTGTGTGTGTGTGTGTCCTAATTACATAATCCTGTTACATATAATTCATTACTCCCTAACTCTGTCTGACAGGGTATATCAGACAAAAAACCCACTGCGTTGGAGATCCTGTTAAAAGACATCTTGTGTGAATTATAAAGCTCTTTTTTTGTCTGGAGTTCTTGAGTATTCATCTATATTTAAAGGAGAGTTTGCTCAGTCAGGTTATGCTGCAGGACTTATTCTCAGTCAGTGAAGCAAAACTAAAAAGCTGCCACACCAACAGACCCTCTTGAGCCTTTCGGGGATTTGTTGACAGTCAGGTTACCATGGTATCTTCTGGTTTCTCCTCCACTGAGCAGCCTGTTGTAACATGAAACCTCAAGAGGGCAGCAAGTTCCAGCTAATCTGAAACACATCAGTCACCCTAAAATCCATTTTTCCACATAGGAGAAGGTGATGGGTGTGATGTTAGGGAACATAAAGTGTAAACATCTTAACTTTCCTTTCATTATATTTGACGACCCTGTCCTCCAGAGGGTGTGTGGAGACAGCGGCCTCCTCTCAACATCTGCAGCCTAATCGGCGTCCTGTAACTTCCTCTGCCTTCCTGTGGAAACTGGAAACTGCTGCCGTGTCGGAGCGAGATTACTGCTCTCAGAGTACGACCCAGGGAACAAACGTCAATGAAATATTATGAACTTCCTCTTCTGCTGCAGAGACAGCTGTTATAAATAGCCAGGGTTATTTTCAGGCAGCACTTGTGAGATTTACTCAGCCCTGGTCTGATCTGGTCTGGGCTGAGGCTCCATGTGGGATCTGGTTACAGGATTGTACCACAAATAAACAGCAGGATGAACCTATGAACTATAGCTCGCTCTGTACGGCCCTGCACCCTTCAAGCGTAAATTTAAGTGCGTATTTCAGTGTATCTGTGCATGACGAGCACATGTTTACATACCCACAATCCACCTCGCTTGCTCTCTAGCAAAACAGGATTGAATCCAGTAGAAGTGTCTGGGAAGAGTGACAGAGAAAGTGATTGATGTTATGCCACTAGTGCTTCAGCGGCATATGTCAACCTGTAGAGTGGTATGTCACTTGTTCAGTGGCATACGCCGGTGTCTATAATGGTATTCCGCTCATTCTACAGTGATATGCTGCTTGTTGAGTGGCATATGGCGGTATGCCCTTTGTTCTATAGTGGTATGCCAGTGGTTCAGTGGCATATGCCGATGTATATGCCACTTAGGTTCCACTGATGTATGTCATTTCCTCATGGCAGGTGCCACTTTGGAAGACTTCTCCACAGAGTTTAGCACTGGAGAAAGGTCCTGGGTGGCTCTAAGCCCAGGATGAACCAACAGTGTTACCGCAAATTTGTATTGAGGGGGAACTTGTTTTGGTGGAACACTTGCATGTTTGGAGGTGGCTCTGACATTTAAATGACCATAAGACTGCAAAAGAAAAGGTAACAGCTGTTAGCTTGTTTATGTTCATACCATTAGCGTCTCAGGGATTAGTTTGCAGTTTTCAGTGTGTGGGTTGCAGCTTAGCAAATGCTCTTGTTTCCCGGGGACTCACTTAGCTCACTTGTTATATACGCTGTACGTGTGTGTGTGTGTGTGTGTGTGTGTGTGTGTGTGTTTGCTTTTTATCACTTTTTATAACTATTTCACAGTCTTTCCATTTAAACTCAGGCATAATAAAAATTAGGATAAGTATGGAATTAATATGGTCTAATTATTGTTATTAGATTATTGTTGTTATCACAGGTGTTCATAGTGTGGGTCAGATAATTCTGTATGGACCTTGAAAATGTGTTTGCGTGTGTGGTGTGTTTTGACAGTGGCAGGTTTTTCCCAGAGTCTCTTGCAGTAGCTGCCTCTCTCATCTCAGTGTGACTCACCTTCAGGGTGGCAAAGCAAAGGAAACACATGGTGACACACAAACACACATACTCTATACACGCAAAGTGAATAGAGGACTCCTTTGTAATGCAGCACTGCCAGGGAAAAAGTGACTATTCACTATTGTAACCCCTGAGATATCTCTCAGAAGCAATCGAAACCAAAGGAAAAGGAAGTGTAATCTCCACAGTCTTAGTCTAACAACAGATTTGATGATCTGGATAGGACAGTAGGAAAACAAGCGATTTAACAACTGTTCTGTGACATTCATTTACAGTAACTGTAACAATCACTTCTGTGTGTGTGTGTGAGTAAGTGTGTGCATGTGTGATCAACAGACCTTCAGCTTGTCCTCAGCTAATCTCAAGTAGTACTGGACCAATGAGACTGATTTTTTGTGCACATTCATGACTGTATGCTGAAGACCTCTGTGATTAACAGTTTTAGTATCTATAGTATGTATAGTGAGAGCCTCCATTTTACCAAAAATAAACTCAATACTTCTTATTAAATTCCTTCAGAGTCTTCACTACATACATTATATGAGTCTGGACAGGTATGGATGTAAACTGTAACTTCACTGGTTGAGCATAGACACCATCTACGGGTTGCATTGGGTTTTATGTCCACCCCAAAGTTGAAGTTGGGGTGCAGCGACTCCCAATCTTGAGGCAAAGCAAGAAAAAATCCAGTTGTAAAATAGCCATAGGCTAATAAATTGGTATTTGACAGGAAAGGAAAATAAAGTCATAGCATGTCCTATACTATTCTTAAGTTTTCATTTTCATGTGGGCTGGTGTGGCGTTTTGTTGCTCTTATGTGTCACCTGCCGAGCACAATTAATTAGTTAATAATCATGAAGTGCCATGAATTCAAACATCTTTGACCATTAATGCACTTAAGATAGTAACTTGTGGTTCTACCATCTAAATTAGACACACAACAGGATATCTGCCACCAGTTTTGTGTGGAAATACTCCAAAATATTTAATGAGGAAGATGCAAACTGTGCGCTGCACTGGAGGGATAAAATCCACTGGACTGAGGTTTGCTGCAACATCTGGAATCTCAGACAAAATTCTAGATGGAAGCCCAAAGATTCAAGAACACTATATTCATAGTTTATCCAAAACACTTCAGGGTGAAGGAGCATATGGTGGATTTACCTTCAGCATTTGGCTGTGGCAAAAAGTGCTCCTCACTGAAGAAAGACACCAAAGTCTCCCAAAGAATCCAACCAAGGCCTAACACCAAGGGACTGAGAGCTTTTTTATCGCTTTGCTTTTCAACTTTGAGTTATCATTAACTTTATTAAGCCGGCTATGTTGAACATTGAGGTGCGCACAGTGCGACCCCTCTGCTGTGCTCAGCAGCAGCCTATGAACGCGAATAGAATGTGGAATCTGTTTCAGCTCAATATCATGATGTTTAAAACACCAAGTGACTTGATTTAACAAATTCTGTTCGTGTCACCAGACAGAGATAGTGACAGATCACAGGCTGGACGTTGAAATGACATTCTTCTGCCTCAATAACAATTATCAGTACCACCAGATGAAACACTAAAGTGATCAGGTTTGGAGCCCTCAAACATCGGGACAGTGTGCCTCTGATCCCAGGATGGAAAATGTGTCATTTTCGAGAAAATATTAATCCCTAACTCTCACCACATCACACCTTAACGTTGTATAAGCCAACATCTTTTGCTCTTCCAGTGTTCAGCTCACGTTGGCACCCATGACTGTGAGGCAGTAATTCTATTTTTTGACTGCTCTGTTTCATAAGACCATTGACAGCTGACTTCTCACTCTTCTTGACCAGCTGCTAAGGGCCGCAAGTGATCAACAACTGCTTTGGTATGAAATCTTCCTTCAGCTCGGGACAATGTATGGAGGGGTCGTGTCAGTGTTGACGGAATTTTCCACATCTCAGCTGGTTGCACCTGGCAGCTGTGGTGGCATTGCAGTAGGTGCTTCATCATCTGTCGCCTGGTGAAGATCTGCACTCTACTGCGTGCGCTCTTCTAGTTAAGATTGTTTTTGGCATCATGTAGGTAGTGTTCATCTCTGTATCCAAACAAACCACCAAAGACATTAATACCTGCAACTTTTTTGCAACCAAAGAAACTACAAGAATTTGTGTCTTCAGTTATGGTTCACAAACTCTCAAAATGGACTTCTGGTCAATCCTGCAAAAATACTCTCCTCATATTACCTCGCTAGAAATGATGTGTGTTTGTGGTCATTGTGTTCTTTCATTTCACTTTCAGTCTACATTAAGCAACAATAGTGTTTATCCTGGATGACAAACATTTCAAAACTATGTGTTCTTACTTCAGAATAGAACTGGGCAGAGCTGCTGAAAGGCGTGTGTGTGTGTGTGTGTGTGTGTGTGTGTGTGTGTGTGTGTGTGTGTGTGTGTGTGTGTGTGTGTGTTTGTGTGTGTGTGTGTGTGTCAAGGCCACAGGTTTCCTGTTGATGCCAGTCTGTCAGAAATGCCTCCAGCCAGGTCAGAGGTCAAAGGATGTGTGTCACTGTCACTTCCCCTCTCTGTGATGCCCCTTCACACATATCTGGTTCCTCATTCACACTGAAAGACAGATATTCATTCATAGAAGAGGCAAGTTCATGGCATGTATCTGTTTCTAAGCATTTAATATTTATTCCAGTCAAGATATGGTTCAATGAAAAATATTTTCTTGAATATGAGCTGCACAAGAAAGCAGCATTGACATAATTATGTAACATAACACATTGTAAATTGAGAATATTAATAAAAAACACAAACTAAAACATTTAATAATTTACCATTAAATTCCTCATTATAATATATCTCTGGCAGTAAAATTTAATAGTCTGATAAGCCAGACTGGATACCTTTATTTTCTTTAAAATTAATAAGACTTTTTGTTTTATTTGATTAATTTGAGGGACGGGTATGATGTTCAGCAAAGATCTCCAGTCACAGGTCGTATTTTTTACAATTGAACTTAAGGTAAAACTATAAATGTATAATTACAGCCGCTTCACAGAGCATAGCACCTCACTTCAACACATGTAACCTTAAAATTATAATTGTTAAGATTTTCATGAAATCAAACCTGATTTTATATACTATTTATGACTGGCTTTTACAGTGTGTTTACATTCTGTAATTACCACTATTTAGTAGTTCACCCATTGTGGCGCAGTCCGCGATTTCCCGTGCTGGATTCAAATTGAGCACCGCAAACGAAGGATTGTTTTGACACAATTCATGTTATCTAGTCGTATTGTTTCAGCCTCAGTGTTCACATGCTCAGCGGTAAAAACCGCTCTGTACTGGCTGTGCCATTGTTGTCCTATAGGTTACATAGCTGCACCCAACTGGGCGGCACCACCGCTCTTACCATGGTGCACTGCTTGAAATCACCACTGAGTGCTGCGTTCACAGTTCAAATGATTTTAACTTTGATCTCGGTTGCTGCTGCTGAAGTGCAACCAGTGAGATATGAGCTGTATGTGATGACGTTGACAGAAGAAACCTTTACAACCAGGGGAGGGAGAGAATGATGGAGGAAAAGTGTTTCAGAGTTCCCCGAACTCTATCACACATCATACATCACAGTCTCATTCTCACCAGTAAACGTTATGTATGGTGAAATGTCAATAGTCAGATAGGGCTAAACTGGTAAGGTATTGTTAATGCAAGCAGAACGTTCCTGCTGCTGCTTGACGTTAAAAAAAACATACAACTGGAAAAAGCTTGTGAAGTAGCCATGTGAAAAAAATGTATTTGACACCGACTTTGGCATTAACCACTATCATTCATCCAAAATGTCTTCAAAAAAGTCTTTTTTCTTTTTTTATATCAGATATTTTTCATTTGGATATGGGAGTAAAGGAAAAGTTAGGAGCAGCAACAGTGAGCTGTTAAATGAAAAGCTTCAGGCGACAGGCTGAACACCTCGAAAGGTAAACTGCTGGTACAGCGTCCTGCTGTTGTGTGGAAAACTGCTCAAACTCTGTGGAGCATGTCTGTGGTTGATTATTGACAGACCTCTTTATTATAACAGTGTCAGTTTGTTTGGCTGCACTGTAAACAGAGACATCAGCTGCCATTCTGTTGCATTTTTGACAAAGTAGCTGCTAAACAAGTGTTTTCTGTTATTTAAACTGCACCTGCTGTTATGACAGTATCCACGAGTGTTGTCAAATCAAGCAGGACTGAAATCTTAAGGATTATAACTTTAGGTGAGGAACTTAAGCTGTTGTCAGTCAGTTTTATCAAAGTGCTACCGACCTAAAGCACAGACATGGAATGGCTCAATATTTAAAATGCCAATCAAAGAGCCCACAGCAGAGGAACAAGGCAGACCTGAGTTGACAGCAATGCAGATGTAAAGTATGCTGACATAGCAACTGAAAACTAAAAACATGATAACTGATGGCACCACACGCACAACCTCGCACATTTTTACCACTCCTGCCCTCAACTTTTTAGGCCCCATTAAATCTAAGATGTGTCTACTACATGTTAAGAAGAAAGCAAGCAACTGGTTGATTGGTTGATATGCATATTTTTTATAGGTCAGAAGAGGTAAAACTATTCAGTAAAACCCTTTTCACTATCCTGGTAATCATCTGGCAATAACACTGAGCGGTCCTAACCCCAAGGTTGGAAGCCCCTCCACCGTCTTTTCTTTATCCTCCTTATTACGTGGTTAGGCCGCATTTGACCTCAGAAATTATGATGAAATGCTCAAAACAGACAAATTGCATAATGTGCACAAAGAGTTGGATGTGTTCCACAGTGGTGACAGTGAGCAAACAGGAATGCAGGGATGTGTCTGGAGTCATCAGACGGGTCAGGAAGGTCATCCAAATGATGGATGTTTACCTACCAGAGAGAATCTGTTTATATTTCCCTGCCACTAAAACAGAAATGTACAGCCTGACTGTGGTATTTTACCCAATTCACCCTGGAAACCACCCTTCTATCCATATGGTGTGTTTGTTTTAAATTGTGTGTGTATATGTTGAGTGTCGAGGTCCTGGTTAGTCAGGTCCTTGGGGACAGGAAGTGCACTGCTATGAGAGCACGAGTCCCCTATTTGTTTTTAGAAAGTGTGTGCATACGCGTGCCTCTTGCTTGTATATCCTGAGGGAAGCGCAAACGGGTTCCGTCATGCATACACACTAACACACACATACGTCATACACACACTTAATCTACTGGGTGGGTACTGGGAATGTCTGTGGCAGGATGCTGGGTCTAGGAGGAAACCCTGTTCAGAGAAGCCCTGTGTGTGCATTTGTGCATGTGTGTGTGTGTTATGTTAAAAAGTTGGACAAAGGTGCCATCAATTATCTAATAGACACTGAGGGGAAACAACAAGATGAAACAGACCAGTGATTCCCCACCAGTGGGTCTCCTACCTCGCAGGGTACTTCAGCAATTACCTGGGGGTCACCTATGTGGAAAGACTGTGGAGCAGCTAAATAAATCTGAAAAAACAGAAATTCCAGTTTAATAAATAGATATCCATATATTGTGAGGAGCATATTGCAAGGCGACATGACTGTTTATATAACCCCCTTGCATTTTTTAAATCTATTTTACTTTATGTCAGTGTCCTCTACAAGATCTTGTATGGTCCTTAATATATGTTCAATAAAGAAAAATAGCTAGTGTTAAGCTAGGTAAAAAAAAAAAAATGAAATAGTTGATATGTTTAGCAAAAAATAATGGATAAATGAGTGAAATGCTTTGCTGAAAGTAAGCATGTTAATCAGTTATAGTTGAAGTAGAGTAGCTAGCTTAAAGTACATGGCTAATTAGTGAAAAGGCTAAAGGTTTTGCAAAATGCAATAGCTGAAATGTGCCACTCAAAGTAGTACAAATGTAAACTCGACCTAAACATCAACAGTTAAATTGAATGAAAAACATATTGTAATAATATCCATCTTTGGAGAAATAACTCTGCTAAACTATAAAAGTGCACTCAGTAGAGTGCAGCAACAGATGGTGAAGCACCTACTGCAATACCACCCCAACCGCCAGAGGCAACCAGTTGAGATTTGCAAAGTTCCACCATTAACATGACCTCCACATGTGTTGTGTGTAACTGAAAGAAGATTTCAAACCGAAGGAGCTGTTGATCACTTGTGACCCCTAGTGGTCAGTAAAGAAGAGTGAGAAGTCTGCTATCAATTGTTGTGTAAACCAGAGCATTCAAGAGACTAAACTTACAGAAGAATACAGAGGACTGATAGAGACCTGAACATTATGATGTCACAGGGAGGTTGACCTTTGAGTATTTGGATATAAAATGTCATCACCTTAATTAGCGTATGAGATCTTGTGTGTTTAGCAAGGTCACTGTGACCTTGTCTTTTGACCTTTGACCACCAAAATTTAATCAGTGTATCCTTGAGTCCAAGTAGATATTTGTGCCAAGTTTGAAGAAATTCCTTCATGGCGTCCTTGAAATATCACATACACAAGAATGGGATGATTTGAAAATTCTAGCCACAGCTGTTGCAGTCGTGGAACCATCAAAAAAGGTTTTTCAAGGTTTTTCAGAAATTTTGAATCACAGAGGTTCTCATCATACAGTCATTACTATGCACAAAAAATTAGGCTGATCAGATGGAGATTAGTTGCAGACGAGCTTTAGGTCTGTTGACCACCTACGCACACACACACACACACACACACACACACACACACACACACACACACAGAAGTGATTGCATGATGCCCTGGCAGGGATAATAATAACATCCAGTTGAACAGCAGTTCAAATGTACACACTGGAACGCGTTGGTTGGTGTCAGTGAAGGCATTTGAGTTCATCAGACTAAAAAGGTTGAGAACACTTTACTAGACAACTCCCTAATGCTCAGGGATTTAAAAAAAGAACATTAATTCATCACGTAAGACTTAACATCCAGCATTTTCATTCAAGAGACAAATGTGTTTACCACTCCCTATGAGTACACACACTTTTATCTTCCCATGCACACACACAAACACACACACACACACACACACACACACACACACACACACACACACACACACACGCATACACTGAAGTAAGACAAAAGACACGTATCCTCTGCATGTGACATTCATCTCAGGACAGGCTGAGTTCCATATCCTCCCCATGATCCCTCAACTGGAGAGGCAACATCCTCTGGCAGCAGTGAGGGGAAGCTGGCCTCACTGTGACTCTCCGCTCCACAACAGGTAACACCCCAACTCCAATCTCTGCGCCAATGCTGGAAATCTCCCAAAACTGCTTTCCGTTTTTGGATCTTCGTATCAGGAAGTAGGATTTCTCTGTCAGGTAAGAGCTTCCACTTTAGATATGCATGTAGGAGAGAGTTTTAAAATCTACGTGCACATATTTCTGATCACAAGAAAGCTATCTGACAGTTTTTGCTTTTCAGGAATCCTCTAGGAGCATTCTTTTCTGCCTGACCGAAGGACTTGTTGACCGACCCGAGGGGAGAGTTGCACTATTTTTCCTCTGACGCTCCGGTCAAAGTGTGAGAGGAACGGACAGCACCAAACACAGCGGACTCACTTTAAGTAAAGAAACGGGAAAAAACAAAAGAGAAAAGGGAATTATGATGGAACTGAGGATCCAGCTGATCCCGACAGGGGAAATCATCCTGCCCCCGGGGAAGAATGGAGAAAACTACTGCCACACCTGCAAGGTCAGTTCACACACACTGTGGCCGGGGTCTGAGGCCAGATCTGGAGTCATGTTTTTCCACTCATCCTTCATTCCGATGGGTTTTGTGCAGCTCAGTGGGTAGAAATTGATGCTGACACAGCTGAGGTTATAGGGTTCATCTCCCACAGGGATGAGGTTGAGAAACATTTACATATTTTAAGAACTGTAATTTTCTTCACAGTATACTGTCTGTCATGTAAATTGCATTAATAAATCAGACCAGCTGTGGTTAGTAAATAAGTTTAAATCATGTTGGCCTCTGAGCAGTGCTCTCAGAATTATAACAAGTATTACTCATAGTTAATTATACATGTAAAAGTGGGTGTCTCTGTGGACTTCTACCAATACAGAATGTGATAAAAAAAAAACAAAAAAAAAAAAAAAACACTTTATTTGCATATATAGGATTGGATTTATGCATTTAGCAACTATGGAGCTAGATTTTTCCAACAGAAGTTGGTGGAGACCAAAAAATATCTAAAAAGAGAGTGAAAAATACTGAACTAACATTAGTCAGGTGGCCAGAAATGCAATGTCAAATTAGTGCTAACGTTGCTGCTTGATGTGTAAATAAGCAAGTGTTTGCTAACAAGGTGGCCAAACCACTGGAAAGGCAATAGAGCATCAATATTGTGTTCACAGCTTGTTTCTGCTGCCCCCAAGTGGACTGAAAAATCAGAAATTGCAGTTTTTTTGAGCTGTTAACTAAATTATATTACTTTGCTGTGATGAAATGCATCAGCGTTGCTGTTAATATTGAAATTTCTAAATAAACGGATAAAAATCAGCATTTCGTGGGTTGAAAATGCCTCAAAACACCATCTGCTGTTTTAAGTAATTCTGAGGCCAATGCTGAGATAGAGCTGTTTGGGGTGCCTCTAGGTCATTAGATTTATACTGGATATACAAAAAAAAAGAAGGTTAAGACCATCTAATCAGAGTTGGGAGAGCGTTTTTGGCGCTTTTGAGGGCTGTAGAAGCTGGGCTGTATTCGCTCCCTTGATGATGAGAAACAGCAGGTCCTGACACTCACAGACACAAGCACACACACCAGAGAGAGCAGCCTCTCTGAGCCACTCGCCTCAGCTCAGCTAGCTACAACACAGGTGCAATACAGGAACTTTTCAAAAAGGGCCACAAATATATCCGTATAGAGCACATGTGTCAAAATCAAGGTCCGCAGGCCAAATCCAGCCTGGCACCTCATCATCTGTGAGAATTTGCAAATAAATATACAATTCTACGCTGCAGGGCCTACAGTGTTATGTGGTTAGAGGGGATTACTGCTTGATTCCACATAGCATGGCTCTGCTCCGCCTCAAATATGTGCTGAGTCTATTCTTGATGAACGCTGCGTCAAGCTGCATATAGCAGATCAAGCAGACAGAAAGTCAGGCAGAGAAACATTGTAGAGAATCTGATCAATTTTTAAAATGAAACACCCCACAATCATAAAAACAGACAGAAAAGGAACTATTTAAATACATAGCTGTAGTAGAAACAAAAAAACGAGCAAAAAGGACCAAATCAACAAAATCTGAGCAAGTGAATATAATCGAGCTGTCAAAACACTGTGGTGGGGCACGGAGCTGTGTGTGATCAAAACTGTGGCACTGATGTGACGTGGTCATTGAAATCAACAGGTTAGTGGAGTGATGCAAGGCAGCAAAGTGAGAGGCAAAAAGTTTTGCACTGTGTGTTTCAAATTGCCTGCTGCAGCTTTAAGAGGACAAAGCATGCTGAGAGAAACGTAGTGCACAAAAAGATCATTTTCAGTCAGTTTTACACATAATGCTCTACTTACTCCATATAAGGAGTTTCACTCAGACAGTGGAAGCAGCTGTATAATGTCCTCTGTGGTTTTGGGGGAGTTTTATGAAGTATGAGAAAATGACCCTGTCATCAGGGTTATCTCGGGTTGGGTTTGGAGAAAACAAAGTTACAACAGAAAGCTTGTATTAAATACTCAGGGAGCTCATTTATCAGGCAGGTAAGGTTGCATTGTGGGAAATATGCATAGTAGCCTGACCCAGAGGAATAAACGTAATCTCAGCCCCTGCTGCCTTGATTTTGACCATTCTTCTTTAAAAAATCTTACTCTTGTGAGTCTCTCAACTTTATAGAAGTGTGATACTTCAGAGTTAGGATTATTCTTTGATCATGGACAAACAGGATCACTGTGTTTCTGCAGTTTTGCCTGAGATGTTTCCCTGCAGGTGTTAAAAGAGACATCCACTGCACTCACACATGTTGACATGTGTTACATTCTTGATGTTGTCTTATGTGGGAGGGTTGTAATAAAGACGTGATGTTTAACATTTCTATGTATAGTATCTGAGGAATGAAGGGAGTGGGCTTTTTAAAATCAATCTTCGTGCGGTATAAGGCACCATTTGGTACAGTAAAGCATGCGTGGGCTGACGCAGGATTACGATGTAAAGTAAGAGGAATGTGGTTTGGTTAATGCAGCCTGCTGTGTGCTGGTCAGTGATGATTGGGGAGGTGTGGAATGCACTGTAGCCTGGACGGGAGGAAACGACAAAGACATTCCAGTACACAGCTTCTTTTTTTCCCCTTCCCACATTCCTCCAAGGTCAAATCACCCTGCCTCTCTGGATGTGTGTGAAAGGTGTGTGTGTCAGGGTTATCAATTGTTTATTAGGCTATGACCAACACTGTAAAAAAATATACATACATATAGGAATTAAGTGGAATCAACTAATCTTTTCTCATTTGCTATTGAAGATTTATTCATTCAAGTTAAATAAACTTAACATTCCTAGCATTTATTTTCAGAACAATACAGAACTTATTGATATAAGTTCTTAGAACTTGAAGTCTTTTGAGTTGGACTGATGAGTTGAATGAACGTACCATACAGTGTTCAATCAACTCATTGAATTAAGTTTCTAAAGAAGCATGATCAGCAAATTAGCAGACTTCCAAGCTTTGTGCGCATGAAAACTCTCCCGAGACTCCATTTTTTAGAGTCTGAAGAAAACATATATGATGAATACTCACTTCACAGTAATGAAAAACCTGTGACAGATGATGAAGGTTAGTATTAACTGTTCTTTGTATGAAATGAAGAGCTGTTTTTTCAACTGAGAACATGTAAAAGGAAATCAAATTTGTAATGTTTGTCAGTGTGACTGAGAGTTCTATCTATCTATCTATCTATCTATCTATCTATCTATCTATCTATCTATCTATCTATCCAACCCAATGACATAGGGTTCATGGGGCCACTTTAGTATTCCTCTCCCCAAATTATAGATATCATGAATTTTAATTTTACAATTTAAAGTCAGGTTAAGTCCCGTTGAGCTAAATAAAGACAGAAAAATACTGGCGACTTAATTGGCTCCAAAACAAATGAAAAGATTAAGTATGTGGCTAAGTTTTGGCAGTGGTTCCTGGTTTGGGTCCAAAGAAGAAGAAGAAGTGGGGAGGGTGCAGGGTCAGGGGGGTGGAGGTGAGGGGGGGGGGGGGGGGGGTCAGTGTCATGACCGGCCTCTCCACCCAGTACAGTCTGTCTAACATTGCCTTGTCAACAGGATACAACCTGTGTGTGTGTGTGTGTGTGTGTGTGTGTGTGTGTGTGTGTGTGTGTGACAGTGTGTGTCAGCGAGAATGGTTGTGGGTTGTTCGAGTCTGAATCGATCACTCCCCCCTCTGGCAGTGCAGCCATATTACAGTCCAGCTCTGGCATTGACAGCCAGCTGACCGGCTGGTTGAGGTCACCTTCACATGGGCACAGCACGTAATAACACGGAGGCTGTCGTCGAGTATTTTCTTTCTTTTTTGACATGACATACACAGTGCACTGACCTCCCAAACTTTGTTATGTGAGGGACCCACAGACAGCTGCACACTACCAGGAGCTGTAGGTCATGAGCTCAGTTTTTTAGCTTAACAAAAGGTTTCTATTCTACAATGAACCATTTACATATTTGATAGGCTGCTTTTGTTATTTTTAGACTCATCATTTTTTAAACCTGACCTCTTTTAATCCAACAAAAACAAAAATGAATAAATAATTCAGTCAACCTTCATGTTAGGAAATAAAATGTACAGAAAACATAACTGAATAAACAAACTAGGAAATTTTAAAAAAATTTATAACCTCACTATTTAAAGGGCTAATTCACCTGAAAATCAAAACCACATATGTTTTCCTTTTATCCATAGTGCTACTTCTAGACTTCTAAATATTTTGGTGTGAGTTGCAAAGTTTTGAAGATATCTTTTCTCTGAGATATATTGGAACTAGATGACACTCGGCTTGTAGTTCTCAAAATAAACATTCATTCATGGCACCCGTCTTGGCTGATCTTTAAAGGTAGAATATGCAGAATTTGCTGTTTGTAAACACATCACCACAAACACACCTCCTCCCCAACTCAACAAGTGAGAGAGAGAACGAGAAATCAGCAGCATCAGCTGAGAGAGCTAACGAGTTTGTGAAGTAAGAGAGCTGCATTAGAGAGAACAAAGCATTTAATCAGAGAAATAAAATGTTAATTTCTGGTTGTTTCACAGTGACTACGTTCTAACGCACAAATAAATATGCCCACACCTCTGCATGGTCTCACATAGCCAGACCCATGTCCACAACGCTCAGAGCTGGAGAAAGGTCTGGCTCCACACACGATCATTCTGCTATCCCTCTGGCTTGTCTCTATTTCCCTAAACCAATCACAGTCATCTTGGGTGGTGCTAAGCCCAGGATGCAGTGACGGTGCCGCTGTAAAATAGTTGGCGGGAACTTGTTTTGGTGGAACATTTGTGTGATGGGAGGCGAGCCCGGGCATTAAACACAGAACTACAGACTACATCACTGCATAAGAAAAGGTAACAGCTGTTAGCTTATTTTATGTTCACGCTAATTTGCCATTTTCAGTGTGTAGATTGCAGCTCTGTTGTTGTTGTTGCTTCTCAGAGACTTTGAAAAGGCAGATAGCAGATGCTGAGATGCCAACTGAAACATGTCGTCCAATGGCAGGCTTATACCCACTGATTGACAGGTGTAGTTTGGGAGAAAGAAGAAAGTTCCTACATGAAACTGCTCACAACTAGGTTTATGGAAAAGCTTGAGTAACCGAGTCATGCTACTACCATTATATTTGAGAGAGGGGATACATCTCCATATCTGCAAAACTTGGCAACTCAGCCCAAAACAATGCAGATGGCCAACCAACACTGAAGGTAAGAAAAATAGTATTTTGACTTTGCAGTGAGCTGTCCTTTTAATTTCAGCCACAATGCTGCATACTGCAGTAGATCCCAGAGGTTCAGCTGGGGGTTGAGTGTTGCTAAAAATATCCTTTATCATATAACCTCTCTTGAGTTCAGTCATTGTGAATTCTAGGGAGTGAAATAATGGTGAAAGTGTTTCTTAGGTCAGGAGAGGGGACATCTTAAAAATACTCTAAGGACTTCCTGGAGGTGTCCAGACTCCACTACTGCTTTAGAGATTTCTTTAAGAAAATATAAGCTAATGTTAAGTCACTATGATAAACATTTATCAGCACATTTGTCTTGCCCTCATATTAGGGGAGACCTGGGTTGGTGGGCACACTTTTCATTTTGTTGTATTTCTCTAGCATAATTTATATTAGCATAATCTAACCAGTGGCAAAGGAAAGATGAAGGTCTGAGAAAAGACAAAATGTTTTAGAAAATTAGGTGATATGTGATTGAAGTCATGTTGTCCACATGTGCCAACCAGCCCCATCACAGCATTATGCCAGAGAAATAAGGCAGAGTGAAGTGTGCCAACCAACCCCAGTCTCACCTCTAACATGTCTTACCATATGCTAGAAAACCCCAGATTGAGTGGATCAACCAACCCCCCTCATAGCTGACCCAAATTTGAGATGAAATTATGTTAGCCAGCTACCATCACTCATCACAGACTTTCAAATCTTCAAAAATGTAGCTAATTCCTCTGTCTAATAAGATAAGATTTTTAAAGATCAAAAAAAAAAAAAGGTTAACGGTGTTACAGGAGCAAAGTGGATAGCAAAAACATAAAGAACCATAGATTAAAACAGTAAATAAAATATGAAAATATAAGCAAGAGGAAATATTAAAAACTAGGAACAATTTGGGGGCGTTCGTGAGCAAGACATGGAGTAGGAAGCACTTTTCAGAGCTCCTGCAGAATAAATATATATTCTTTTCAAAAAACAGCTAAATATATGTGAAGTTCAGCTCAAATGCTTAGGCAAGACAACACAGAGAGGGGAACAGTCAAACTGCACGCAGAACGTCGGTGTAAATGGTGGAAAAGCTTCAAAAATTTAAGTACGGCGGCCAAGTCGGAACTGCAAGGAATGAGGTCTGAAGTCGCCAATAATACGAAAGCAATGCGGGCAGAACTCGACCATATTAAAACAGACATACAGGACATGAAGGACGATTTATCAACATGGTCCGACGAAGTAACCACACTACAAGCCACGATAACCAGTCTCAAAAACCAAGTAGCAACTCTCAAAGACCGGTGTGAGGACATGGAGGGGAGAATGAGACGAGGCAACATCAGGATAGCAGGCATAGAAGAGCAACCAAACTCTAGCTCACCAAAAATGGTCGCTAAAATCCTCAGAGAAGTCCTACAGCTGGACCGGGATATAAAGGTGGACCGCTCACACCATGCACTGACCTCCCTGCAGCAGGGAGACCGGGAGAAGCCACGGGTGATCATCGCGAAGCTGCACTACGATGGAGACGCTGTGGAGATCCTACGGAAAGCCCCAGACGGAGCACCGCTGTCTTATAATGGACACCGCATTGAGGCAACCATAGTAGTAATCCATAAAGAGGGTAAAGACCCCACCAACTGTCAGTCTTATAGACCAATATCTTTGCTGAATGGAGACTTGCATATACTAACAGCAATTTTAGCTAGACGTGTCAACAAGATAATTACCCAAATCACACCTTGATCAAACGGGGTTCATCACCGGAAGAAATTACGGAGATAACATAAGACGCTTACTAAACATCATATCCCATCAGAAAGACAAGAAATTAGAGTCAATAATCATATCATTAGATGCACAAAAGGCATTTGATCAGGTGTCCTGGAAATATCTACTTCAAACATTAAAACAGTTCAAATTTGGCCCCAGTTTTATAGATTGGATAGAAACACTTAACTTATCCCCACAAGCGGCTGTTAGGGTTAACGGGTACAGATCAGAGAGATTCACGCTAGAACGAGGATGCAGACAAGGCTGCTCTTTGTTACCCTTGCTATTTGCTATTAGCATTGAGCCACTAGCCCAGTTTATTAGAGGTGATAATAACATAAAAGGGATTATAATAAATAGAGAAGAAACACAAAATATCACTATATGCAGACGATGCATTGCTGTATCTAAGAGAACCTATATCCACTATACCATATCTTAAGGAACTCATCTCTAGGTATGGATATTACTCTGGATATAAAGTTAATGTAGACAAAACAGAGACTATGGATGTGAATAGTCTTGTCCCAGAAAGTGTTAAGCTGCAGAGTGGCTTTAAGTGGCCTCGTGAAGGCATCAAATACCTTGGTATTTACATACCCCAGTCCCTACATAACTTGTATGATGCAAATTACAATAAAATAATCTGGTACATTAGCAATGATTTAGAAAGATGGTCCTCACTTCCACTCTCTCTACTGGGACATGTAGCATGAATGTCTTGCCTAGACTATTATATTTATTTCAGATGCTACCTGTGGAAATCCCTAAAAGAACCTTTGACAAAATGATATAAAAATTTATATGGAAAAAAAAACGCCCTAGAATTAAACTTAAAACTTTACAGTCACTGAAACCAGTCAGAGGCCTTAAACTTCCAAACTTAAGATATTATTTTTGGGCTGCACAGATGAAGCCTCTTATAGTATGGATCCAGAATGGTACTTTTACACGATGGCTTAATATCGAGAAAAGTATGTGCCCAGAGTCTCTGGAAAACTTGGCCTTTCTAGACACTTCTATAAAAGAAATGGCGGACTGGACAAAAAACACTTTAAAATTTTGGAAGAAAATACAGTCAGCCTTCGGGCTGCCAAAGGTGCTTTCATCATTAGCAAATATTGGATTCATGAGGACCTTCACTCCTAACAATCTGGATTCTGGTTTTAAGAAGTGGTCAGACCACGGACTAAAATATCTGTATCAGTTAGTCAAGGATGATCATTTGAAAACATTCGCACAGTTGAAAAATGAATTTGATCTCCCCAGGGCAGACTTCTTTAGATATCTACAGCTGAGATCTTTTCTGATGACACACAAAGAATGAGGAAAACTGATAAGACCTACTCCTATAGAAAAGTTTCTCATAACACAAATAAGTCATGAAGACAAGAAAATAATAAGTAAATTATATATTTCTATTATTAACAAATGCACATAACTCTGAACATATAAGACCGAGGTGGGAGGTGGAGACAAAAACAGTCAGTTGGAGGGAGATATGTACTGAAGCACATCTTGCCACAAACTCTAACACATGGAGGGAATTTAAGTGGAAAGTAGTCACCAGGTTTTTCAGAACACCAGCAATAACAACTAAGATGGGACCAGCACATCGTAACTCATGTTGGAGGAGTTGTGGTACTGACAATGCCAATGATACCCATATATTCTGGCTGTGTCCTAAATTGAGTCTATTCTGGAAAGATGTTTTTGATGCTCTCAGAGAGGTTTTCAAAAGAGATATTCCACAAACTCCTATAGTAACATTATTAGGAGCAATTCCAGAGGGTGTGGAAGGGAGAGATGTGAAATACCATCTTAACATTTTGCTTACAGCAGCGTTAAAATGCATAACCATCAGATGGCTAAAGCCAGACCCTCCTACTTATAATGTATGGACTCAGAAAATATGGGACATCTACCAGATGGAGCAAATTACATACTCATTAAGACTTCTAAGATCTATCTCTATTAAACGACGGAAGTCTGTCATAGCTCTGCTAATACAATAAGTTCGTAGCATAAGTCTCCTGGTCAGGTAATAAACACATTCACACCATCACACCATGTCATTTGATACCTAGAGTGGATTTCTTTCTCTTTTACTTATTTCATTAGTAACAATATTAACATTATTTTTATCATGTTCAATTATTTACCGTCCTTCATTTGTTTTGTTTTTGTTTGTTTGTTTGTTGATCCTTGATTGTAAGTGTTGAGATAATGTGTAGCTGTGGAAAAAGGAAAAACATGTATATGAAGGGAAATGGACTTGTCATTGTATCAAAATAAATAAAAATCAAGTTAAAAAAAAAAAAAAAAAACTAGGAACAATTTAAACAAGAGAAATTATGAAATTATGAAGTATACAAATAGGAACAGTAAACAAAATAAACAACTCAACAGTTGAATTTACACCATTGCACAGAGCCTAGAAGTAACACAGCTTTATAATACATTTAGACATTTAGTCCACAGACCACTTTTTTTTTGTTTTTGTTTTTGTTTTTGATACTATAACCCTATAACATTACCATCATTAAAAAGGTTTGTTACTCTCAGGTGTTTTAACATAATAGATGAGTGTAGGTCAAAATAGCAAATATTTTGATGTTACTTTTTTTTTCTTTAATTTTTAACATACTAGAAAAAAAGTTGGTGCCAACCAACCCCTGTGCAAACCAACCCCAGTCTCCCCCTCTTGCTCTTTTTGAAGGAGAGTGGACTCCTTGTTGTGGAAAGGAGTCTGTCTGTCGTGTGTGGAGGTGTAGTGGCGGCCTCACTGACGGTAGAGGGTACGAGAACTCTTTGAAACTGATGTCCTGAGAGCAGATTGATGCAACCCTGACAGTTTGGTGTAAGCGGCAGCTGAATTACACCGGTTACACCCTCCGTGCTAAAGAGAGGTGAACCCGCGGCGCCAAACTCCATTCAAATATCTGCTCATTTTAATTAAGGACGTTTTACATTTGTGCGGGGGTAGCAAACAGGTCTAAAAGTTGAAAGTCTTTTTTAAGAAAGTGCTGATGGAGTTCCCCCTTCTGGGTTGGACTGATTTGCTCACAGCTGTAACTTGTGCTCACTCAGGCGTGTCAGTTTGCGGACTGGTATCAAAAAATAAACGTCCACATTTACAAGTACAGTTTGGCTTTGATATGTAGGGCCAAACGTGTTATTCTCACCCACCCATGAAAGGTGTCTGTATATTATTTCACATCAGCCCGGCACGAAAGAAGCTTTGACGGGGAACTTTGTACGATTCGACTTATCAAAACCACGATAAGTTATTTTTACAAGATTTCTCAAAGTATGCGAAGGTTAGGGAGATGTGAAAGACATCTGTAGTTTTTGTTCTTCAGACAAGAATGGCTGCCTATTATGTTTGTAGAGAAAACAATGACGACACGGTGCGTGTCTTGGCTAAAATAAACCATATCACTCATGCAGGAGCTGTGGGATGGCTTCTTTTGGGTGGACTTCCTGGTATTACAAGGCTGTGCTGCCCTTCAGTGAAAGAAAAGGAAGGGGGAAATTGCCGCACCACTCCCATAGGGGCTTTTAGGGAAACTGGGTCCCAACTAAATAGCAAATTGTCAGTTTTTGTCGTGGTAACATCATTTATCATTTCACCACTGAGATATTAATATGACTAAGTGCCTGCATGGTTGTATGACTACACCGCTGAGCCACTAGAGGAGGTGAAGTCCTCTGCTCTCTGGGGAGCCACAGTCGGAGCAGAGCCCATAGCGAGAGCTCGCTGGTCTGGACTGGGAGTGGTGGGAGGGTCAGGACGAACCCGGCAGGGCTCGTGCGCTGTACTGTACGTTACCAAGGCTACTGGCAGATTCAGACCAGTCACTGACTGAGTGAGTGGGCTGACAGACGCTCACAGCGGAGGGACCGACACTTAGCTTATATCTCCACTGACGTTAACTGAATACCTGGACGATAAGAAGTCAGCCAAAGAAGAGAGACTACCGCACCGTCTTTGACCTCGACTGTTTTAAGGTACGTTTTATACCAGGATAAACTAGTTAACCCAGTCTGCCTCACGGCGCTGTAATTTAAGAGATTAACTTTCGTTTAGCGTTAAACTGTTCCTTGTAATAGCAGGGGAGTAGTGTTAGTTTACAGTTATGACATTTGGAAAGTTTCTGCAGAGTAATTTGTGACATTGCAGCATGCTTGAGTGAGAGGGCGGAAAGTCTTGATCTGTGCCATATGGAGAAGCTGCGCCAAATGTCATTCAAAAATGTGGCGATTTAAGGCTGTACTGGCCACGTTCGCTTTAAAACACACGTTACCGGGGAGAAACACTTTTCAGTTCTGCTTATGTTCAACTTGTCAATTTCGTATTACTTTGACAATACTGAAGCGTTTATACCACTACTCCATATCTTACCGCTACCAAAATATACTGTAGTGTCATAGAGGTTACAGTTAGCTAAGTGCAGAAATTGAAAACTTTAGCGTTGTATGTATGAGGAGTGGAGTGTGCCGATTTTATGTTAGCTATGATATGATTATGTGTGAACTCTTGGTCTGTCTTTAGCCAGTAGCGTTAAGCTAAGAAAAGTAGTTAAATAAAAATGTAGGTACCTTATAATTTTGAATGAGGTTTGGTTCAGCGTCTTTTGACGTGTCAGTTACTTGTAATGGTAACAGAACAATTTCAACGTGGCTTGTAACGGTTTAGAACCACGTTCCTTGAAGGCAGTGTTGTGAACTTTAGCCACGTACTGATTTGGCGTGTAGCCTACAACTTATCCTTCAGGTTGGGGTTGTCTTTTTATAGACACCAGACAGACAAGATTAAGATAGTTAACCACCACATAGTTAACCTCACAGCATATGACACTTGTGAGGTCAAAGCTGCTGTAAACATACTAGTTAGATGTACAGTAGGCAGGCAGCTGAGCATGTGTTGTTTCTAAGTGCAACATAAGCCATAATCAGTGTTGTGATAAATTAATGGTTGGTAGCTACTTTCCATCACATTGATCTCTCAACCATTAACATGTGGGCTGTTTTCCCTAAAATACCAAATTCCCATTCAACACTGATTAGTTTTATAGGACTTTCTGTGTATTTTGTTGCTACAAGTATTGTTCAGCTGTCTGGCTGTGGCTGAGAAAGCGACCCTGTGATGAAGGCTTTGCCAACATGTTTGTCCACCTGTTAATGTGAGTGTGGTTTACATGATGTAAATACGCAGAAAACACCTGTCATTCAATGCAGCCTGTTCACGCAACGAAAGAACATTATGATCAAGGCTACAGCTAACAGTTAGTTTAATTTTTGATTAATCTGCTAAGCCATACATTTTTTTAGTCTATAAAATATCAAAATGTGTGATAGTGCTCATAATTTCCAAGAGCCCAAAATGACATCTTCAGATTGCTTCTTCTGCCAAACCAAATGTGCAAAACCCAGAGACTCTTGATTTATTTTCATAAATGACATAAAAGCAGCAAATCCTTACATTTAAGACGCTAGAACAAGCAAATTTGTGATATTTTTACTTTAAAAGTGAAACAGTTTTTTGATTATCAAATAGTAGGCCACTAATTTTCGTTCTGTCAACTAATCCTTGCAGCTATGATTAGATAGATACTTTACTAGTTGCAAAGGAAATATTATTATTACGAGATTTAACAGACAAGCAACCATATCTGATGAGTGAATCCATCATTGTTAGATGCTGAAACTGAAAATGCTGATATTAAAATATAACGTACATAATATACAGATATGCAGATACAGGATTTGTAGTTGAAATTGTTCTGTTATCCTCGTCCTTGGTCTCCTGCTGTTCTCACTGGAGAAAGTGTCTCTTATGGCCTTATAATCTGTTGATCTTCACCCTGATAATGAGTGAGGAGGAAGATTACCCACTCAACGGAAGGAAAGGCAAAATAGCCCTATATTGCACATTAATATTGAAACCAGAAGAGAGAAGTGTGGAGAAATGAGCCAGCATGGGCAGCGGTATATTCCTTCGGGGGTCAAGCTGCTTAGAGCAGCTGACCTGTTGCTTCAAGGTCGCCTGGAGGGCAGGACCTCCCAGCATTCACTGGCTGCCTGCAGCTGCCGCTAAGTTGACTGTCACTCTGCTGTAAGTTTGATGTAAGCTGCTTTAAATGACAGCTTGTTATTGGATATGATTGGCTTTGAAGCAGGGCTGCAGAGGCGCAAAGACAGCCGTGTTGTAGCATTGGCCTGTGCAAAGTGTTCATTTTCATCTATAATGTATACTGTAGGTCTGATTTAAGAACATCTGTTGCTCTTAAGAGAAAATTCACAGTATCCAACATAACCTTCATCTGCACCATTTTCCAACCTGGCACAGAACACACATCAATGTGCTGTTGTCAATACATTTTTCCAAGGCAGTTGCCCCTGTTGTATACTCTCACGTGAGATTTATTTAGCTGCAGTTTCCATTGGACTGATGTGGCACAGATACTTAAAGGCAGATTTTTCCCTCAGTGCTTTGCTTCAAGCCTTTTTTAATCTTGATGGGCTGGGTTTCTGGTGATATTTCTGGTTCGTGGCTGTGACAGAGTTGTGGTGAGAGTGGTGTGGGGTTAGAATGAGCTTTTACCCCAAATGTAAGCCTGTTTCTGCGTGGTTAGGCTTTTTCCTTTGGCTCTGTATGTAAGCAAAGATGCATGGCTTGTGAAATGGCTTTTGTTTTATATGATTAAGATAATGTTTGAATGATCAATGATCATTATAGTTTTATTTGAAGAGCTTTTAAGGTTTCACTGATCGAGGAGACAGTCTGGTTTATTGGCCCTGGCTTGCTGTTAGACTGTTTATCCGATCAAATACAAGTCTGACTTTGCCCCCATTGTTATGGTGGTTAGTAGATTCCTTTAAGGCAGATTCCTTATCTTTCAGATTCAGTAGTTAAAGGCGTATGCGTCTGTCAAAGTAGTGAACCAGAAATAGACTTTATAATGAAGCTGAATGTGCAAGGGGATCCCAAGAATCCTCCCACAGACTGACTTTGAGATCCACTGTTTCTGTTTTGGCGGATATATGAACTCCTGTTGACAGGGTGAAGGTTATCCAAGTCATGTAATATCTCAGCTACATGTTGTGTGGATCCTGGGTGGAACCGATAGGATACACCTGACTGCTGGGCCGTTAGCCAGACCTCCAGCATCACCTCTGCAACAGGAAAGACTCTCATGTATGCATTTGAACCCACAGAGACTTATGTACTTGAACTGTGTTATGGGAAATTCTCAGTGGGGGGTTTATTTCCACTTTTATAACCTTTCAACCTGTCATATCAAACTTGTGGACGTCAATGTCTTGCATGACCATTAGCATACAGGTGTCCTACTAAAGGAAGTTTACACCACACACAAGTGAAAGAAATGGGCAAAACACTCAAGAAGTGGTATGTCTGGCTTAGCAACCAGCACAGATGGCACCATTGGGAAGCCGGTTAGAGATCATGATGTTACAACTTGTTGGTTGGGTTGCCTGTACTAAGGCAGTGTGGATTTATGCACGTATATATGCAACTTTTTCAAATATCAGGAATTTTTATATTTTGTTATTTATTTTTTATATCACTCGTTCATCATCCAGCATTGCTGTTTATGCTGAAAGCTTTAGTTTAGCTTTACTTTGCTTACTTACTTTTTGTTATTGCTGGTCAGAGCCAGCTAGCTGTTTCCCCCAATTCCAGTCTTTATAAGGGTTGTTCCTGGGTTCTCTGTTGATTACAATTTTAATGTAGCCTAGTCTAAAAGTAAGAAAACACCTAGAAAACAATCTAAATTGAACAGTTCATTAACTGATAATATTTAACAGTGTGTATTAAGATCCATTTCAAACCATTAGCTGCAGTATTCTATTACCAAATCATACAGCCTATTAAATGACCCTGAAATATATAGCACTTTGTGTGGCTCATTATGAAGATATTCGCACATTATCCTACTAAACATGTTAGCAACTCACCAAATACGGTGTCTTTTCAGACTGAGCAGGATCACAGTGTCAGCGGGAAACAACGTCATGTCGGTTTGCAGAGTTTGGTTAATGTCAACAGTATGGCAGCCGTACTGTATTTCCTTGCAGGTTAACGTCCCCATGCCTGTGCTGAATGTTGTTCTGTATTGCTTTGGTCAAGTAGCCAGTTTATTTTGACACCATACACACAACCTTTATTTTCATTCTTTAGATAAAAATACTGTCAAACCACACGGGTTGTATGAGATATCATGTGTCACACTTTCTGCTTTCCAACTGGCTGGATTATAACATGTGGCCATTAGCGCAGGGAGATGCAGGTGGCTGCATAATATCGAGGATTGTATTAATAATCAGGTTAACTGACTAGTATTTCTGGTGAGTGTAGCAATGTCTAATAATTTAGTCAACTAATCATACACATACCTAGTTTTTATGCTAAGCTAAGCTAACAAAACCCACTGCTGGCTGTAGCTCAATATTCATCATACAGGCACAAGAGTGGTATAAATCTTCTTATCTAACTGTCAGCAAGAAAGTGAATGAGCATATTTCGTGTTCCTTGGGGATGCAATGTATCTTCTTAATGAAACAAGTGAGAGAGCAGGGAGGAACAGGAGAAAAGTCTAAAGTGATATGGACCAACTAACTGCTAAGTTGCACAATTCTATGTATAAGTTCAGTCATGGGTTATACAGCTGTTCCATGTCATACAGATTAAGCTAGCAATGCCTAGTTTAAAGCCTGGCATCTGTGACTACAGAATGAACCCAAGCATTAAGATATGGTCAGGGCTTTGGACATGTTGCTCTGATAACATTAAGTACAGATATCACACTAGACTAATCCAGGAATAGGACTGATAAGACTCTAATGCAACAGCAGTTCCCAGCTCAAAGTGACTTCATGGACTTTGTACTCATTTCCTAAGTCATGGCCAAACATAGGTTATTTAGGGAAAATCTGTCTGGTGATATTGAAATTTTCAAATTTGACAGTTGTTATACCCTAGATTTTTTGCAGGGTGATAAAGGTGTTGATCATATTGACTGGACTCATTCTTCCTCTCTCTCTTTTTCTAAATACTCCTTGTTTGGAAGACAGTACAGCTAAAGTTCCACGTTTCTTGTAAGAGCCTTTAAAACAGGACACTCACTGTATATTTGACACTATAACAGTTTATCAGCCATTTGTTGTGTATATTACATAAAATTCATCTGCAGGGATGGTCATGACAAGTCTCCATCAGAGGTGAATGACACAAAGAGGCTAATATCTGATATTTAACAAAAGACTAGTGTCTGGAAACGGATAGTATATGGTGCATATGAAACACTCATTCATTATTTCACTATTTCCTTTGAGACAAAACTAAAAAATGAGACTGAGATGATTCAAAGGACAGGTTAAGCAGTAATTAAATTGAGTGAATAAAATGAGCTTCGGTTGGTAATATTAGAGGTATGTGTGGTAAGTTTTTTTTAGATGATGACTACCGCTGATAGAGCATATGGGACGTTGAGTCAGACATCTACACGGGATTGTTTTGGAGACAGTGGACGTGAATGATATTGATCTAGGTTTTGCAAGACAGACAGCAGGAGACACAGAGATTTAGTTGTAAAAGTGGCTGTTGGAAGTGTAAAATCTGACAGTAGTGTGAAAGAGTGTTCCAGAGTCAAGATTTTTTAAAGGCTATTATTAATCATGTCAGTAACATTTCATTTTTGTAAATCATGGATTGTGCCTTTAACAGATTGACTGCCAAATAAATAACTATTTTATCTGGGTTAATCAGGATTGGTATCTCAAGTAGTAAGCACTGCTCTCTTTACTGTTGTAGCACAATTTTGCAGCTTTAAAGGTATAGTTCTTTTTTTTTTTTTTTGAAGTGGGATTCTCTGAGGCACTTATTAGTCACTGTGTTATCTACAGTAGTAGTTAATACACTGACAACATCAGGTCAGCTGCAAAATGTATTTTAGCCACCTACAAGAAATCAATTTAAGTGTACACTATATTTTGAATATCTTAACTTATTTACCTTGCCATCAGACAGCCTTTTTCATTATATAAGTCAGAGGCAAAATCAGTAATTTTACCTTGCAGATAATGGGAATTGCTGGTCTACTGCTGCCCCGATGGGTTAGTTAGTTTGCCCTATTGTGTAACTTTGGTGTTTTTAATGGTTAGTTTTTAATTCACCAAAGTCACAAAAGAAACAGGTCGAAACAGAGCAGCAACTCCTGTTTACTTCTTTATTACTTTTTTTTGCAAAAGGAGTTTGGTTGAATGAGAGAGGGGGTGATATTTGGCTTATATAATGTTCAGAAAAGGCTGTCTGAGAGCAAGGTAAAGCAGTGAAAATATGCAAAATACAGTGTGCACTTAAACTGGCTTTGATTTTTTTTAAGTGGCTATATGTTTTGTTGCTGACCCTGTCCACATCAGTACATTGCTTAGCTTCCATGCTGGTACTACACTATGCTTCTCCACAGTGGGGGCCTGTCAACCACCATCTATTGCAGGTAAGTACCTCATATAACCCCTCTTCAAATAATCTGAACTATCCCTTTAAGTTTTTCCAATGGCAAAGAGCAGAGCGTGTTGGAAATTATGCAGACACACTTCATAAAGAAAGAAGAGGGTCTCGTAGAAAGGAAGTAATGAGGTGTCTGGCAGTGATTCAGACTGTGTTACCTGTGTGTTGATGACTCACAGTCTTGGAGTGTGTATATGTACAGTATGTGTGTGCCTGTCTGGTTAGTTTTATCATGCTGCTGTGGGCAGCTGCTTTAGCTTTTCCATGCGACTCTTTCCCACATCCCAAAGCTAGCCCAGCAGTAGAGCGAGCCCCGCCCTGCTGGGAATAAACGTTATGAGTGACTGAATCCTGCTTTTCCTCAGTATTACAGCCTTGACTGCTGTGGGACTGGAAACCAGCCTGGAAATGAGTCAAAATCCTCGCCAGCTTTGCTGCCATTTTTGTACATGCAGTGTGACTGCAGGAGCTGGGAAGTCCTCAGATGACTCGAATATGAATGCTTATAACAGAGGCCTCAAAAACAGTTAATATTCTACTGCATTTTTTAAAGTTTGTTATCACTCTTTTACATTCAGTTCAAGTAAGTTTGACTTCATGAAACTCTCTAGAATGTAGGCATTTATCTTTTTCTATATTAAAGGGGAATTTTGAATGAATTGAAGTAAGGGTTTATCAGGCCAGTGTATTATCTATTGTAGATGGTGGTTGACACGCCCCCAGTTTGGAGAACCAGCAGGAGTGTCAGCAATGTACTGCTGTGGAAAGGGTCAGTAGCAAAACATAGCATATTTTAGCCACCTCAAAAAGTGTCGAGCTAAAAAAGTATCAGTTTAAATATTTACAATATTTTTTACCTTTAACTTGCCATCAGACAGCCTTTTCCGATGGTAAACTGCTGTTATACAGTATAAGACAAATTTTGCTCTCCAACTTGACCAAACTTCTTTAGCAAAAACAGTAATTTTTCCTCATAGCACATGGCAGTTGCTGGTCTACCACAGCCTCAATAGGTTTATTTGTTTGTGTTGTGTGTGACTTTGCTTATTGTGTTTTAAAAGGTTAGTTTGATTCACGAAAATTATTATACAATAACACAAACTAACTAATTGATTAAAGCAATGGTAGACCAGCAACTCCCATGTTCTGTGAAGTAAAATTACTGTTTTTGCTTAAGGAAACAGGTTGCTTCAGAGAGAGTGATATTTTGGTTTATAAAACTGCTGCTTCCTGTCAGAATAGGCTGTTTGATGGAAAGGTGAAGTGGTAAAAGTATTCTAAATGTAGTGTAGACTTAAACTGATACTGATTTTTTTTTGTTGTTGTTGTTAGTCAGTTTCTTTGTGTGCCTTCTCGTCTGACAGGATGAAGTCGGTGTCAACTGAGGGCAGAACTGCTAATTCATGTTTACTTACAGTACCACAGTGCTGACAAGCTCATTCCCTAATCCTGTTCCATTCTACACTCTCACACACACCCTCGTTCAGATTAACCAGATAATACAAGATATCTGGTAATCCCATTTCAACTGCTCTTGCAGATCTCCAGGCCAGAAGGAGAGAAACTCTTGTGGGTGTGGTGAAACATATTTGCCTAAATTTCTGGGTTTGTTTTGGGGATGTTCTGTTGAATAGATTCATTTAATCCTGTTGTAACATTCTGGGTATTTTACCAGGATATTACAATGCTAAGAGGGACTAAAGAGTATCACTGTTTAATTTTCCACAAGCCCATTGGACATCACTTGAGCCTTAACCCCTTTCACAATAACAGAGTCTGATGTTTATTTGAATACCTGCTGATGTGAATCATTGTATTCCAGCCCTGCCTCCCACACAAGCAGAGGGTAGGTGGCCTAAAGAATAAATAACACTCTCTTTACCCTCGTAGTGTGCAAATTAAACTGTATATATCACCCCAAAATAGACCTGTGACACCAGTAATACCAGGAAATACTAGGACCACCTTCAGTTATAGTGCTAACATGCCCTTCATGAAGGCTCTGTGTTCACCTGTTTAGCGTCTTGTATGTTTTGTACACTCAGTTTGTGTGTGATCATCCATCCTACGTGCCCATCCATCCCTGTAATCATGACAAACTGACCTGAGAGCTTTGGATCCTGTACTAGATCATAACTGTAATTATGTCTGCTCCTCTCCTGTGTACCTGTGATTTTCCAACTACATCCTAACAACACTCCCGGTGTTGAGACACACCCACCCGTTCTGTTTGCAGTGGTATGACTCCGAAGGCAAATCTCAGTGTTTGTTGAAACAAGGGGGCCTCTGGTGTGACAGTGTTTGTGTGTGTTTGTGTTGGATTGATGCAAAACTCCAATGCGCTCTCTCGGAGCGCATTGGAACATTTTACAGCCAATCCTATTAAAGCGCAATTCAACAGGTGGAAATAATCGCCAAATAAAATCCTCTCATTTACCCCTACTACCCAACCCCTTTAAACTAAGATAAACTCCAGTTTTACTATATTTATAGCTTACTCCATATCTCCTGTTCACATTTGATGTGTTCAAATCCTAAAAGCGAGAATGAGGCGGAGGTGGAAAGAATGTGGCATGTTTATATTAGGAGAAAGTGGAATCTGGTAACTGGAAAATACATGGGAAAGAAGAAGCTGGACTATGATAAATAGGATAAAATGAGCTTGATGGTTTAATTTAAATTCCATTCAGACACAATTTACTTTGCCCTCTGGGTCGCTAATAGCTGCCTTATCTGGAAAGTTCCTGCTGGAGCAGTTTTGGTCTTGAACCTTTAGGATATTTAATATACCATCTATTTTGTGAACCTATCAGACTGGTCTGTTTTGATTGTTCCAGTGTATATAGGAGTCCCTTTTGTCCATACATGCATGCATACCAAATTTCTATACCTGTATTTCTATGACTGTTATTTATTCACCCATTTATATATTTTTGTATGTAATTGTTATTTTTGTGAGTAGAATGAAGTTCACTGCAACTACTATCATAAATGAACCTCGTAACCTTGTTACAGGTACTCACAGTACTTATGGTAAACTATTGTAGCTGGCATGGTAGCCGCTAACATACTGGTAAGCAAACATGCTAGCACTAGCCAGTCACAACTCTCCAAGCTTTTTTCTGTTGTCTCTTTACTGGACCATTTAGAGATAGTGAAGTTCTCCAAATAGTGAGCTTGATAATGGTTATGGTCCAGTGCAAGCTTTGTGTGTATAATGTGGGGACTATACTGGATCTTTTTGAACTGTTTAATTACTAATTAATTAATTTGTACTACAACAGTTTGATCACGAGTTTAAAATTGCATTATTACATAGAATTAATAAAAACATCCGACTGTGGTACATGGATCAGTGATGTCAGTCCAATATTCGATGAGCGAATTAGGTCAATGCTACAATGCATTTTTGAATTGTTGTGCACATTTCAAATTGGGCATATAACCCTGCTTATTCCTGCAGGAATAGGAGTTTGCTGAAGTGGTTGTGTAACAGTAGAAAGAAACTGTGCATGTTTTCCATAGCCTTGACTATGGTGACAATACAGCAAGCATCCTTGGTTAAGACTTTGAAAGCTTCCTCTTTCATTCAGTACATTTTGTTAACCTTTAACCAAATCTTTCCATGGAGGTTTGATAATGTCAGTACTGTACAAGCAGGTGTGGCCTTGGACCTGGTCAGGGGGATTTGAGAGGAGGAGGAGCGACCTGAAGGAAGAGTATGAGCTGGTGGAGTAGGAGGTGGAATGTGGGAAACAGAGGCAGAAAAAGCGGTGGTATAAATAATGATCGTTGAGAGGCTGAGAGAAGAAAACTAAATGTGGCATGAAAGCATCGCTAGAAAGCAGGCTATAGAGCCTGAAGGAATGCAAACACAGTTGATGAATGTGATTAAGATGACTGGTTCAAACAAGGCTTTGGCTGATCCGGTTTTCTGATGGCTGATACTGATACCTGAGCTATATTCATTCATTCCTTGTTACTTGCACATTGCTGTTGAAGGTGAAAGTATGCCAACTTGTAATCCAGCACGGATTGAATGTAAAGCAGGATAACGCCCTGGACAAGTGAGCAGTGCATGACAAAGTTGACACAGATATTAAAGTGTGTTAAGGACAGGACGTCCATGCTGCCATGTGAAATCCTTATCACTCTCCCACACACTTGCATTCCCTCTGTCCATGCTGCATTACCCTCTCTGGGTTAAGAGGTTAATGTCCACCTGTTTTGCAATCTTTTCCATTGGTGCAGTGTCCAACTTGAGCTATAAAAGCCTGGCAGCGTCTGTGAGGTAATAAGGCTTCCTCAAGTTTTCACTGTTGTATCAAATTTTGTCTTATTGTGTCAGATTCTCCTATCTTATGTTAAGTATCTTAAGTAAATACTGATAAGTTTAAGGCCTTGATTTTGCAGTTTTATGGTGCTTTGGTGGGAAGTATTGCTACAAGTTAGCTAGTAGCAATGACTTTGCTTGTCCATGGTTAATAAACTTCTGAAATTATGTTTATTTTAGTTTTTACATTTAATTTTTAGCCAGGAATGACAATGTTTGCTAGTCAGCCTGTCCCTTTCAGGGTTAGAGTTAGGGGTTAGTTCAGACTCGGCTCAACCCAACACGTATTTGATAGTGTCATGAAATTTTATTTCCCAGTGGTTGAGTGGTTGATTTTCTTCGTACATCTTTGTACAGACAATCATGGTCCACAGAAGATGACTTCTATTGAATTTGGTGATCCCCTGACTCATCTAGTGCCACTGTGAGGTTCACTTTTTTTTTTTTTTTTTTTGGTGACTGGTATGACTGCCATGGAAATTCATACTTTTCTTCCTTTTTCTTTTTTCATTTCTCCTCAGGATGAATTGTCATTACTTTGATCCCCTGACTTTTCATTTAGGGTCATCATCTAGTCAAAGAATTAAAAAGAAATGAAAATTTCCCTTTTTCCAATAATAGCATCCCTGTCAGCCTCAGCTGTACTTTGTTATCATTTTTAATCAGTAAATGTTATGGTGTGATATGGTGCATTCAATTTGAACTGGGAAGTTGGAATTTCCCAGTTCACAGTTTGAGATTTCAACAGTGAGGGCCCCTGCAGTGAGATTTCTGAGAAAGTTGGAGGAAACTCACCAACTCTGACCTCAAAATCCAATCATCTGCTGTTTATGTCACATTATCAGTTGCATACACAATACTATCAAACTTTTATCTGTGGACATGTTGCTGCACAATTGATCACAATATTATCAAAATTGCAATTTGGCCAAGTGCAATATCCAAATCGCAGAACCAGAACCTAATAGCATTTTTTTGAAAAAGGAAAAATGTCTGTGAATGTTGCTTTATAATTAAGTACTGTAGTCCTGCAGAGATATTTTTGTCTTCGGAACCTCTGAGGTAAATAGAGAGCACCATTAGTATGTAAACATGTGCAACTGTTATATTATACATGCTTAACATCTGCATGTTAGCATTGTCATTGTGAGCATTTAAGCATGCTGACACTGTGTGTAAGTATAGAGGGCTGGCTAGCTGCTAAAATCTTTGTCTGATTGTCCAAAATCACAACCTGTAGAGTAGCTGTTACAGAGGAGTTGTGTTAAATCAAACTGTGAATGCTGTGATTAGATGGTCAGCATGTAGGCCACCAGGATTTCCCAGCTGTTTCCTAATTAATGTATTTTTATCCTCAACACAGCTGTGACTTGCATACCTCTGCAAGAAACACAAATAATCAAAGCTCACTATCTAACATACCACAGCAGCCCTGCCCAGTCCAACTGCGACAAGTGGTTAGATGGTTGTGTGTAATCATTTGCTGTTTTAAAGAGAGTTGGAACAACTGTTCTTTTACATCTGTTCCCAGTGGGATTAAATTATTGCTAGTGTGCCACTGGGATAAATTCTTGTCCACCTGAATTTAAACAGTATTTTTTGTCTGTTACTGTTACTGTGAAATCACGAGAGAGAAATGTATTTGTTATGTATTTTATGTTGGTGTGCCTTAGTTTTGCATTAGTTTTATAGAGTTGTATTATTGTTAATCAGGCTTATTTGTGCGTAGAATATGTTGTCAGTCATTATCACAGCTTTTTGTCTTTTTGAAATATCAGTTGCAAAAATTCAAAGTGCTATGTTTATCATTTTAACAACAGTAAACACAATCCATATGGATATTAAGTCACTAGAATTATTGTAAACATCACAGACAACAACCTCTTCTCGCCTCTACACATTTCCCATAAATCTGCAGTGCTGCTTGTTACATGGGAATTGTAGTCCTTACGTGCTAACAATACCACAGGTGTGTGATAGAGTCTGCCATCATCTCAGGCATATTCTCATTGTTTACTTCCACTACAGTGGCACCCACACATGCCTCCCCTACACTCTGCCACTCAGTGAATGTCTCTCTGTCTCTATGTTTGTCTCTCAGGCTCAGGAGACACTAGTCATGTCTGACAACACCAAACATTTCATCATTACCATGGGGATAGCTGGAGGGATGGTGTGTCTGTATGTGTGTTGTAAGGGTTGTGTAGCTGTCTGGTCACTGCTGGCTGAGTTTAACCAAATGACTTGTGACATCCTTACCAACAACAGTGTGTTTGTGCTGTGTGTTTGTCCTCTGCTTCCCTCTATGATTATTACTAGAAACTGTGTTTGTGTTTTGCTGTGTCCATGGACAGTTAAATGAGACTTAATAATACAGAACGATTTTAGTTGAATTTTGCATACTTGGTGCAGTGAATGGAAGATGTTCAGAGGATAGCACAATGACGTGTGTATGTTTGTGCCCTCAGAGCAGTTGTGTGTATATTTTCTGTCTCAGCAGCCCAACCCTTGGTAATAAATCTCTAAGGAGGAGATTCCAGAGATGTTGCAATGAACTGTGTGTGACCAAATTGCTGAGTTATCCTCTTGAATTGGGAGAGGGTCTGTGTTAAGTTACTTTCTCCAGAGATTCCTCTGAGTTCAAGCAGTTCACACATAAATTCCCATCCATTTGTCAGGTTTAATGTAGGTGGATTCTGACACGTCAACAGCACTTTAATGAGAACCCGATGGCCTCTGAGGAGCTATCTTTCCAAACTGTCACACGTCCTTTCTAATCTTTTCTTTTCTTAAACATTTTTCCACCTTTCTTGAAAGAAGCCCTCCGATGTCTTCCCCATATGCTTCATTCAGTCCCTCTGTGAACAGACAGCTGAGCACTTTAGTGACTCTACTGTACTGTATGTATGTGTGTGTATGCATACAGGTAGTGAGTTCAGCTGTAGATGCCAGCTGAGGGGATCACTACCATAGTTAGAGAAACATTCACACCTCATTGGTTGCTGCTGCATGTCTCCACGATGCATCTGCACAGTCACCATATTGGAGTGTTTCAGTACAAAATTGACTGTAACCTGCTTAATTCTGTAACAGTTTTCATGATATTATTAGAAACGTGAGAAATTCAACATGACAGTGATCACTTGTTGGAGTTAAATTCAGTTACTGTGAGTGATCTAATCAATTCTGCGCCAAAACACTAACCTTTTGAATAGACACAATTCCACTTGCAGGCTCTGAGGAATAGGCAATGATTAATTAATGACTAAATTATTCACCAACTATGTTGATTATTGATTAATTAGTTTGAGTCATTCTTTAAAAAAAGGTCAAATTTATCTGAGCTAGCTTCTTATATGTGAATGTTTTCTAGTTTCTTTACTCCTCTATGAGAGTAAACTGTATATTTTTGAGTTGTGGGCAAAACAAGACATTTGAGGATATCAGCTTTGTGGAAGATGAACAGTTTTGATGAATATTCAATGTATTATATTCAGTGTATGGGATTCTTTGTCTCTAAGTTGTGAGGAAGGAAGATAACTGTATGTTTGAGTGTAAAATCAGTGGAACATTGTACTCAGGAAAGTTACTGTGTTTACACATTGTTAACATCTGAAGAAGTAATAATTGATTCGACATTGCAAGACACTGTCAGACCTTCAGAGAAGACTGTGCTCGAGTCTTCTCTCCATGCTGCATGAAGTAAAGAGATCTGATTCATCAAACCGTCCTGGTAATTCTTCAGAGAACTAGAAACTCTCACTATTTGGAAAAGAGTTTTTACAACAGCTTGGACTTTGGGTAACACTGATCAACATTTTTCACAATTTTCTGTTATTGACAAACAACTATCTATCTTTCTGTTAGTTGCAGCCCCAGTGTGAAGTATTCTGAATTTCAGCTTTTTTGAATTTCTCCCAAAAAATGTAGTTTTTTAAAATATATATATATATATATATTATATTTTTATAAAGCTGCCTGGTGGCTTGTTTGTATTAATTAGTAAATCAGGTCATTAATAAAGACACATATGATAACTTTACTCCCGCAGGCTGGACAGTTCCATTAAACAAACAATGTCACAGATATTGTAAAACATTTTATTTTCATCTTCATTGATTCATTTTGGACACTGACACATACAATTCAATTTTTTGAGAAACTCATGACAAGCTTAAATTCTAAATAAATTACACTTGATGCCTATTCATATGTTGGAGCCTACATGTCCTATTGGAAGTTGTGGCTACACAGAAAGTTAATGTTTTGGTGTAGAGATGATTAGATCGCCCCCAGTAACTCAATTTAATTCCAATAAGTAAGCAGTATCCTGTTCAATTTCTTATTATAACAAACCAAATTTCATTCAAATCAGTTTAAAATTACGGCTGATTTTGTGGTGAAACCTGCATCTCAGTGCACATTTTATTACTTACTTGTGGATGGCAGACAGGCAGAGGCAAATTGTGAACATGGCATCTAAGTTTCTATATCTATGATTGTTACAGTCCTGTTTCTTTAATGTCAGCTGAACAGTAAAAAAAAAAAAAAAACAACATAAAATAGGCATACAAAGAAGGAAAATAGAAGCAAGAATGGCTCCAAAATTATGTAAAGAGGAAAAAGCTTTTGGAAGAGTGTGTCTATTTGTTCTAATTGTCTGGTTTTGTTTTGTCCTGCAGCACAGCTGTTATTAATGTCTAATCAGCAAAGAGGAAGTGCTCAGAGTAAACAGGAAATTGAGTGTTTGGAAATATAACTACTTAGTTGAAGCGGTTTTAATGCTGTGGATTGGATACATGTTGATAGGCCCAAATGTCCTATACTCAGTCAAATCTGATGAAATGCTTCCTTATTTGCTTTGTGCAATCCAAACATTATTGGTTGCAATGTTGTTTTGTGGCTCTTACGAGGTAGTGACAAAAGGGACGGAAAACAGGAGAGAAGAGGAACAGGAAGAGGAAGGGGGAGGAGGAAAATGCTAAATAGCTTTTTTTAAGGGTAGTATGTCCATTTTAATTTGAAGTTTGCATATCAAAAGTTCAATATCAGTATCAAAAGTTTTTTGTTTTTGTCAGAATTAAAAACCCTCTGAAATAGTTCTCTTGAGACAATAAAATTGCTTTAAGAACTTAGTATTCCAGCCAATTTGGTCTGCAGTTTCATAAACCAGGGGAGGCAAATTTTATCAAAGGTATCACTGTTGAATAAAATCAGATCCTCTCTTCTATCATATGTCTATGGCTGTGAAAAAAAATGAATTCTAACATCAGCCATTAAAGTTCAGAGTAGTAATCAGCACTGGTATAATAAGACTGTTTGAGTCTATTGTGCTGGGCTACATGGTGCAGGCAGTCCAGCATTGTTTTAACCTACAGCTAAAGCCCTTCTCCATATAAGGTCTGTTGGGTATAAATACAACCAAGAGGCCCTCTGTCCATAGGAGAGGAAAACTCAGAAATAAGATGGGGAAGGAAGAGAATAAGAGATTTGGAGAAGGGATAGTAGAAAGAGACAAAGAAGAGAGGAAAGGTGATTAAACAGAGAGAAGTGAAAAAAGAAAAGTAGTAATGGACAACAGAGCGATGGACCAGAGGAGGAGCAGCATAGATACGTGCCACTGGAGGTAAAATTGGGTGGGAATGGGGGTTGGACAGGTAGAATGTTCCCAATGTTTTGAGTTCTTTCTCAGCAAGTTACCACCTGCCCTGTTGGCTGTGAGGGCCTGTTCACTGTGGGAGAGTAGACAGTGTGTGTCTGTGTTTTCTTTTACCTCTGTGTGTGTGTGAGGGCCAGTCGTGAACATAAGACAAATACATTTTGTCAGTCTCCGTTTTGTGCTGTGGGTTAGCTTATGGTTTAGACCTTGGTTTCAAGTGAAGATTAATACACCGATTAGGTCGTCTGTGTGCTAAATTTGAACATTTCTGACTTCAGTGTCACCCAGTGGTAGTATCAAAAACCAACCCGTGGATGTTGAGTCACATGGGCTGATATCATATAGACCACCAATTCTCAACATGATTGATGTCATTTTCATAAAAAACAACATTTTTGGTCATTAGGATAATAAGGCTACAAACACATAAAAAGCTGAGACATAGGGACTTTAGAGGAGCAACATGTAACAACTGGATAGTCTAAAAGTTGGAGCCACAGACGGTATATTAAATAGTTTGAAATCCTTTAGTATATTCCTCTCTGCCCTGAAAACAAAAGTCCACTGCTTTAAAAATTTACACTCTGGACTTTGATTTCTTACAACTCATAAACAGACACTCATTTGGCACTGATTTTAACTCTAATGTAGTGGTGTTATGATGACGTGCTACCTGGTGTGATGTGTTAATAGAGTATTTCAACATGCTCTCTATATTGTTACCGGCTCTGTTCTACTCAGTAAACTGTGACAGTGAACCAGCATGAACAACACCAGTATCCTGAGATTGAAGCAGCTAAATGGAATGCAGTCATAATTTATTTGATTATTTACACCTGTGCTTGTCCCACCATGACATGTCAACATATGCTGTGAAAAATGCCCATTACACAGTGATATAGAGCCACTTCTGTGCTTCTGTGTATGTTGGCAAACTCACCTTCAACTGTCAAACTTGTTGACCTCATACAGTGCCTGCCCTGCATAACACCAGCTGTAACCCCCCACCCCCCCACCCCAAAGTTTTTAAAATAGGGTATTAGTTCAGAGCAGTGTTTTTCTGGATGGAGCCTCATATTAGAGGTTATAATAATCAGTCTGAAAATGGTGCAGAAGAGCCAGCTTCCATTCATCCGCACAGAAATCTCCTTTGAAAGATTCCTACTTAATTCAGCCCAGGATTATGCCTTCATGGAAGACGCTAGACGCTTTAGGAAATGCCTGCACGACCAAAGTGCTGCCACAGTGGAAAAGTGGGTGTGTATGTGTGTGAGGGACAGGGAGTGTCTCCATATTGGTGTGTGTGTGTGTGTGTGTGTGTGTGTGTGTGTGTGTGTGTGTGAAATGAAAGAAAAAAAAAAAACTATAGCCCAGTTTCTCTTATTAGCTTAATTTCAACCCTGCTGCTTTAGTCTTTTGTCTGTTGGTCTCACATGTGTTCACAATGGAAACATCTCACGCTTCTATGGTCTGGCACACATGAACACACACAGATGCACATTTCAGTGATTCACTTAACCCAGAGCCGTGAGGGCAGCACCAGAGAGGAACACTAAGTAGGCTGCAGAGAGAGGAGAGAAACAGGAACAGTGTGACTGAGTGTGCCTGGCCCCTGGGAACCCCCTTGTGTCAATATAGGGCTGGGCCACCATGAGCTGACAGACCGCTAGTTATGTCAGAAAACACATGCACATGCACGCGCTCACACTCATCCTCATTTATCATAATTCCTCCCCACTGTGACACTTTCACCATCTGCCACCAGCTTCCTGCCTGCCATTCTCTTTCTTGATACTTCTCTTTCATCGAATTTCTCTTTCTCTCTTCTGCCTTCTCGTCTCTGTTTCCCGACTCTTGTTTGCCGCCCACATGGCTTGCATTCTTTCGCTCTGACATCACAGCCGCCCTGCACTGCCATTTATTTTTTCTGTTCTTTTTTTTTTGTCTAATTCTCCTTGGACCCCTTGGTCCTGGATCCCTCCCCCCCTTCCCTCTTTTATTTCTTTAAATATTGGCAAGAAACCCTCCAGGTTGGGTGATTTGAAGACTAAATGGAGGACTAAAGCCATCTATCTTGCACCAGAGTGAGAGTGTAAGAGATTGAAAGAGTGGGAAAATGGGAAAGGAGAGTGAGGAATAGCGTGGGAGAGTGGGAAAGTGAAAGGTGAAGGCAGGAGAGGATGATGGAATGACAGTCTGGCTAACGTCAGGATCTTGTTTGCAGGAGTGTGTTTTGGTTGGTGGGGGACACACGCAGATTTACTGCAACTTTGAGCAGACGTTTAATGGTTCAAAGGGGCACCTTGAGACACTTGAGTATTTTCTTTATTCTTTGATTTGTAGCCGGCAGGGTAAGGTTGGATCCTTCTCTGGCTTTCCTCTTACAGCTTACACTGACAGTTGTGTTCCACAGCAAAGAAAGACCAAAAGTTCATGCAGTATTTATTGTTAAAACTATTGTAATGGCTTGTATTAGTACCAATTACAAGACTGGCTTTGTTATGATGGAAGAACCTGTGGCATGTCAGGAAGAAAGACAGGCCTGCTAGTGAATAACAATACACAAAAAACATCCAGAGAAAGACATGCAAGGAGGAGACACGGATTAGACTGATTGTGCACTTTGGACTGCGTTTAATTTGTGCTTCTGATGTTGTAAAAATGACAAACCTGGTTGTAGGTCATTCATCTTACTTTCCACTCAGCTGTAGAGCTGGTATCATGCCTCATTTCCTTATTTTTAGCCAAAGGGATGGTTGTGATTATTTGAACTGTGGTTGTGTGAATAGAAGTGCCAGTGCATTGTAGATGGCAGTCAGCTCTGTCCCAGTTTGAAGAAGCAGTGGGTGTACCAGTGTAGGAAGGTAAGCAGTCTACTGCTTTGGACAGAGTCAGCAGCAAAATCTAATTTGTAATTTATCCACCTAAAAAAGTCAGTTCAAGCAGTTTAAGTGTATGCTATATGTAAATTATTTTCCACTGCTTTACCTTGCTGTTGGATGGCCTTTTCCAATGACAAACAACTGTTATTTAAGTCAAATATTGCCTAAAGTAACCAACTCTTTTAGGAAAAAGTAATTTTCTGTGGGAAGCCACAGTCTTTTTTGTTAGACTTGTTTGAATTTACTGAAGTCGCACGATAATGCAAACAAACTAATAGATTGAAGCAGTGGCAGAAAAATAAATCCTATGTTCTGCAAGGCAAAATGACTGATTTTGTCCATGAATTGAAGTTGAGCTAGAGAGTGATATTTGGCTTATATACAGGGGTTTCTTGTTGGAAAGGACTGATGGCAAGATAAAGCAATATTCAAAATATAGCGTCCACTAAAACTGATATTGATTTTTTTGGGGGGGTGGACTCTTAAAGTTGCTGTTGACCCTGTCCACAGCACTACATTGCTTTGCTTCCAAGGGGATCCCTGCTTCTCCAAACTGTGGCCATGCTGACATCCATCAGCTGCAGTTAATACAATTGATAGATCTCTCATAAAGTCCCACTTCAAATAATCCGAACTATCCCTTTAATGTCCCTTTCATTGAGTAGTGCATATGGTTATAAGACCCTTAAGTGTGATGATGATGATGTACCAGGGACAGAGTGTCTCTTGCTGATTATTGGGCCATCTGTATTTACATAACTGCAAAGTTGACTGATAAGTCAAAAGTCCCCCAAAACTAGGTGTGTTCTTTTAAAACTCAGCTGAGAGTTTGAGACATATTGCTTTTGGTTGAAAGCCAGCTATAGCGTAATTCTGTCGAGTGGGACTGTGGTTTCAGATGACATCAGACTATTCTTGAGGATACTGTAATAGAGACGGGTGGAGTCATCATATGGACTGTACAGTATTTTGGACAGTGTTCTTATAGTGGACATAACTGCAAAAGGGAGTTTTGCTTCATATCAGATTCAACCAATTGAACGAAATGTAAACATTGTTCTTTTACATTTTGGGTTTTTTTTCCCATCTTGTTCCATCCCATGATAACCTCCCTAGTGTCAAAGATGGTTATGATTCATGGTGCTATTTAGCAACAGGGACGGGTCCCATGTTGTATTAGTGACGTCATAACCTAGTATATATCAGCATCTTAAAGTCTGGGATTTGTCATGCTGATGAAACCTTTACAGCAGAGGATGAAAATGGACCTGTTCAACCGTGCAATCAAGGGTGTGTTAAATATGATGTAACAGTGCAGCACTGATAGAAAGCTCATCCCAAAAACTTGATACTTGTGCAGATAATTGGCTTGAAGCTGCTTATAGCAGACTCTATTTTAGGATATTTAATACCTTTAACATTTTTACAAAAATTAGTTTTCTTAGGGAAAAAATACATTCACTGTTTTATTTTGTGTTTCCCACCAAAATGGCCTGTGTGCATTGAGGTCTAACAAACATGTTCAATGCATTTCCTTCCTCATACAACATTTGCAGTGGAGTAGTTTCGAAGTTGAAGTTTTTAGCATTTTGAATTGTGCAATTCATGTTTACATTCTCTCTACTTCTTCTTCTTCACTGCCTTTGTGGAGTATTGTTAGATTTCAAAGTGCATTACCACAGCCAACTGTTGATCAGTGGAATAGCATGAAACTGATGGCCGGATGTGAGGCACATCGCCCACATGCTTGCACAGCATGTGTGTCCTCATGCATATGTAGGACACAAACTAAACAGTGACCAACTCCAAAACACACTGCCCTGTAGCACTACTAGTGGTCAGAAACTCCACGATATCTTGGCTGAAGGTGTGTGACATTTTTGGTGATATTTTTGAAGAATGCATCAGTCCAACTTCAACTTTTTCTCTGCCCTTACTGATTCTCTCAGTATCAGATTCCCATTATCTACTTTAATTCAGAGGTATCAGAAAAATCAAGATCCAATACCAGTGCTCTCTGTATATCTTACTGTGGAACTCATTGGAATAATTTTTATGTAAGGCAGTGGTTCTCAAACTTTTTCTGGCATGCCCTTCTTTAGAAGTTTTTAATAAATTATTAACAATAAATGGTCAAGCAACTAAATAAGGATCCATGTTGAATTTTACTGAATACGGGTCAGCATAGCATCTTCGTCCTCTTTGTTTATAATTATCATAATTATCGTTCAACTTAGTTTCACTTCAGTTTTTCCCTCTGATTAGCCTACCTCCCTTGCAGTGGCTCTATGCTCCACAGTTTGAAAACCATGTATGCTAATATGAGGCCGGAATTTGCTGTGGCTCTAAAGACTGAGTCAGCAGCCGTTGTGGCTGAATGAGTGTAACAAATAGAGGAAATATTAAAGGAAATATCTTATTATGTAATGTTGGTAGGGCATGTCATAACCTGTACTCCATCTGCTTCAGAAAGTCAGGATCTGTGCTGCTAATAATCTGCTGTGTATCACCAATATCTGCTTAATGTAAGAGCACACATGATCATGTCCTAAAACTAAAGCAGAAAAAGTCAATAATCTCCCTCTTATGTTAACAAGTTAATGGTATTTATTTATTGATATTGCCAGGCTCATGCTTTGTAAATGGAGAAAGAACAGTCAAAGTATGCTGTGATAGTATGCTAACATACGTAGTGTGTTGTATGTGCTTAAATGGAGAAATCCTGTCTGTGAGCAGTATGTTCCCATGACATGACTTCATTAAACAATTTTGGTGCGCATGAGTCATTAGTGTGAGCACAGAATCTGACTGATAGAACCAAACATATCCAGGATAGCAGAGAACTTGGAAATCAATGTTGTTGCACGCTACATTGTGGGTGCTCCAGAGGGCAACCTGCCATGTGCAGCAGACAGGAGTTGCCTTGTTGACATGGAGTAGATGTTACCTTAAGTTACACTTTACTGTAGTCGCATGAATGAATGATCCAAAATGCAAAATGACACAGATTTATAAAGGAAACGTCACACTTTCTTTAGCTGTGCAGGCTAAAGCTGCAAACAAGTGAAGGAAATATTGCAGATTAGACTGTTGCAGGCCAAGTTTACTATTGCAGCAGTATAGAACAGTCTGGTATTAGCCTCGAATAAATATGGCAGATTAGTGTGGCATGATGACACATTCCCAAGCCTTATTTCTGGACCATATGGGCACTGGAGGGAGAGTGGAAAATTGCTATATATATCCAAGATAACTCTGAACACACTTTGCTCGAGAGGAAGTGAGAGAGGAAAGAAGAATTTAAGGGGAGGGGAACTCAGAAGAGAGAAAGAGAGGAGGCATGAGGGGAAAGTCAAGTTCTCATTTCTGATTTCCCACGGAGTCGAGGTCACATGTGTTTCCCTGAAAGTGGTCAGTGGGATTTAAGCTTTTTTCCCCCCTTCCCTCAATCTAAACAACATGATGTTTAATTTGGTGTTTTCCCCCAAAGTGTTGTGTGTGTGTGAGTGTGATAGACCGGCAACTCAACACAGACACAGCTTTGAATAGGATGGATAGGAGAGCTATCAAGGTGTTTCTACAGTTTTTTGGCCACTTTAAATGACCTAACACACACCTGTTTATATTTGGAGTATTTAGTAAACACTGCAGTCATTAAACCTTCAGTGACCTCAGATGTGGACTACGTAATCATGCAATCATGATTGATAATAAAATAACCAATTTGATGCTCATGCTTTTGTCAAAAGGTTGCATATGGCATCAGAGCCTGCAGTTAAAATGCTGCTCCGCTGGCCAAATGGCACACTTAATACAATGTTTGTATTGTTTCCATGGCTTTATGCCCCTCATAATGTTTTTATGTCTCATCATTTATAGCCTCAGAGCTGTAAAAGACAGATTGAATATGATGTATTGTAGCCTCAGCTAGTGTGTGTGTAGGCAAGAAGGGCTGTCAGGCGGTATGTGGGAGGAGAGGACAGATGCTGTATCTTGTACAAGAGAAGCATTAGGCTGATAATAATTTGTCATTCTGACCATTTGTTATGTACTTTGTGGCTCGTTCTTTTGGTGATTATTTTGTTCAAAACTACAAAAGGCCCACTTAAATTGATAGTCAGTGTAGAGGAAAAGAGCAAGTACCAGTACCAGCAAGGAAGCTAAGCAATGCTAAAAAACAAGTAACAGGTTAAGTGTAGCTACATTTCTATTTTCATCACTTCTCGTTGCTACCAGACAGCCTTTTACAACAGGAAACTGCTGTTATATAAGCCAAATCTGATTCTTTCTTGCTCAACCAGACTCCATTAGCGAAATCAGTCATTTTACCTAAAAGAACATGGGATTTACTGTTCTACCGCAGTTAGTTTTTTGTGTTATTGTGTAACTGAAGTGACTCCATGTCAACATTTTAAAACAAGGAAGTCACACAATAACACAAACAAACTAACTGATGGAGGCAGTGGTAGACCAGCAGCCTCTGTATTCTGTGAGGTAAAATTACTGTTATCTTCACTGGAGTCTGGTTGGTTAAACTGGAACAATATTTTGGCTCATATGATGTCAGTTTCCTGTCAGAAAATGTCCACAGCACGACATTGCTCAGCTTCCATGCTTGTATACTCTCTGTGCTGGCTTCTCCACACTAGAAATAAGTAACTCATGCAACCCTACTTCAAAAAATCTGAACCGCCCCTTCGACCTGACAGAGTTAACTTTGGACAGGAGTGAAGCAGAAGTGGGCTAAGAAAAGTGGATAAGAAAGGGTTAAAGTCTGGCAGCTAAGCGAGACACTGGTGGTCAGATACGGCCCCTCCTTCCTCCAACTCAGCACAAATATGCTGCCTCAGCATGAGCCTGCAGAAACGCACACCTTTGTGCTCTGCACACTTGCTTAAAGTCACTTTTTGCCAGAGACATTAGCACAGATGAATAAACAATTGAATCTGGCTGACATGTTTGGAGTTTAACAGCTGCTGCCCTCTATCTGCTCTTTTATCTTTGTCTGTTTCCTGCCTTCTGTCCAGTGTATTCTCACACAGTGGTGAGAGAGTGACACACACACAGACAGACAGAGAGAGAGAGAGAGAGCGTCTGGAAAACATTACTCAGATTCCTGCAGCAGGGGCTCTGATTATACTGGCAATGAAGAGAAAGAAAGAGAGGAGAGAGGGGGGCATCAAACGAGGTGTATGAAGTTTACTCTTTGACACAGACACTGCTGTGGCCAGGACAAGATGTGTGTTTGTCGCTCTGAGCATGCACAGAGATGGAGATGGAGCTATTTTCATGTCAGCTTCAGCAAAAACCTAATGACTCCTTATTGAGTTTCATTTCAGTGGGGAAGGGGGGTAACCAGTAGAGGGCAGTGTGGACGAGAAGGCTTGTGTGTTGTTTTCCCAGGGTGTGTTCTCCTTTTTATTGTCCCCGTAGTGCTTTTGGAAGAGACTGAAGTTCCGCCTGCTCTCTGTGAACGAATGAATGAACAAATTATGTAGTCAACCTTTTTGCTGAGATGTCTTTAATGATTCTGCAGAACTTGGTGATTTGAGCTGCTGTCGTAATTGAAAACTGGGCCCTTTCGCTCGATTTGCCAGTTACTGTTTTGTAAAGAACCTTTGTGTGAGCTGAAGGGCCCTTACAGGATGTTTTTTTTGTCTGAGCTAAAAGGAAGCATGAGTAGAATGACCTTGACTCAGACTTTACCTGAGCTCTGTGAACCTCAGAGCTGACTCAGGGAAATTGAGATGATGAGGAGGATGATGGCAGTTCAAATATCTGAAACAAGAGAAATTCAGACCTTTCACTGCCCCCACATTTACCTGCCCTCATTCATTTTCACATTTTTCCTTCCTTATTTCCAACTTTTCTCTCCTTACCACCACCTCCCTCACCCTTATCATTATTACTTTAGTAATAATAATAATAATAATAATAATAATAATAAACTACCTGACACATGCAGTGCTTTCCTTTTCAGGTGTGATTAAGATAGCTAAGATAGACCTAGAGACATGCAATATCCAGTACCAGTGCCACTTCTTTGGATTTACAGGCCTATTCTCTTACATCAGCAGGAAGGAGCAGGTCATCCTAATGAGGCCTATAAAGCCTGGCTCTCCTGCTGGTGCTTTGCTCTTTGAAGCTGCAGCTCGTAGCTTCTTCCACCACAAGTCAGAGTGCCCCACTTTTTGTCCAGGATCAGGAACTCTTGAGGTCTCTTTCATGTCAGAAGTTTATTGAAAAGTGTGTTATTTGATTTTTCAGTTGTCCAGGAACCGTACATGATGGTATTTTTGCCTCTTTCCTATCTTGTATTTTAATAATCCCTTGTGTTGTTGGTGGTGGTAGTTGTGGGTGTTTGGCATTGCCATCACACTTGTGACTAATTAGACTGCAGTTTTCTTGAGAAAAAAGAATTTAACATACATATTAGTACATTAAAGGACCGGTGCAACATTTTGCAAAATATGCTTGTTGGCTTTTTTTTGCCAAGAGCAAGAAGAATCATATCATCCAGTACAAACAGGAGAAGACATGCACAATATGGATTTTTGTTTTTTTGGCCAATATGATAACTGATAATTGCCTGCTTCCCATGATCAATATCGATAATTTCACATTTTTGAATTGTGAAAACAAGTTCATATAACCTATAGTTCAAGCACCGTGAAGGGTAAGAAAGGCACAGATGTTGTGAGCAAAGATGATACTCCACATTTCTGACTGAACCAAATCTAACTGACATCACTACAGAAAAAAATCAGTTCTTCTATAAAAGCTGATGAACAAACTTCACAAATACACTTTAGCTTTTACAGAGCATTTGCCTCAGATTTCAAATTAAATGTTTGGACATAATCTTTCAAATCAGATATTATTATAGATGATATTTATTGACTAATACACATTGTTACAGATATCGACCAATATAGCTAGATAGGCCAGTATCGCCCATTAATTTATCTGTGCAAAATTTATCATGCATCCCTAAACAGGAGGTTAGTCTAGCATAGAATGAAGACTGCAAAATAGGGGGAAGCAGCTCGTACAAAACCAGCGTTGTAGCTGTTGACTGAAGGCGTTGCACCAGGCCAGGGAAAAGTCCAACCAATATACCCCCATATACTGAATTAAACAAACAAGATAGGGTGATAGGCAGTTTTTTTTACCTCTTGGACACATCCAGGTGAGCTGTTTCTCACTGCTTTCAGTCTTTATCCTGAGCTAAGCTAATCATCTCCTGCTTCAGCTTCATATACGACCCCCGTTCCAGAAAAGTTAGGATGCTATGTAAAACATACATTTAGCCTGGAGGACACAAAGTCTATGACATGTGGACTCATCAAACCACAGCACACCTTTCCACTTTCCCTCCATCCATCTCAGATGAACTCAGGCACAGAGAAGCCAGCATTATTTCTGGAAGTTGTTGATGTATGGATTTTGACATGCCTGGTAGAGTTTTAACTTCAGTGGTGGTTTTCAGCCTTTCTCCTTACATGCAGAGATTTCTCTGGATTCTCTGAATATTTTAATGATATTATGGGTTGAAAACAGTGAAATCCCTAAACTCCTAGAAATAGCATATGAAGAAACATTGTTCTGAAACCGCTTGGCTATTTGTCCATACAGTTTTTTACAAAGTGATGAACCTTGCCCTGTCCATGATTGTGAAAGCCTGTGCCTTTTGAGGATGCTCCTTTTTAAAGAGGCACTTCACCCCAAAATCATAAATACATATTTTTCTCCTGGCTTGCAGAGTTTTGGAGATATTGGTTGTAGAGACGTCTGCCTTGTCTCTGATATAATGGAACAAAATAGCACTCTTTGTCTCTTTCCAAAAAGCATGACCAGGTTACTCAAAATAATTCACACACTTTGTTGTGAGCAGTTTCATTCTGGAACTACTTTCTAGCAGGAAGAAAGTAGTTCTAGCAGATTCTAGAGTGGCTCTGTTAGAGTCTACTGAAGTTTTTTGAGTATTCCACAAGTTTATCAGTTTGAACATTAAATATCTTGTCGTCCTCTATTCACCTGAATATAGTTTGAAAAGGATTTGCAAACCATTGCATTTTGTTTCTACTGACATCCCAACAAGCGTCCCAACTTTTTTTGAATCTGCATTGTACTTGAGGCAGATATGACAGTGCTGTTGATCTTCCCATCCAGCAATACGCATATATTTCACAAAATGTCAAACTATTCCTTTAAGTTGGGTTGCCCAAGGTCAGCATTCTTACCTCAACAAAGGAAGGACTAAATGAAGACAATGCTCAGTAAAAATGAGTGTCCATCAAACAGATCTACATCAAGCTTCAAACTGTCCCTCATTAATGTCCGTGTATTAGTCCAGCAACTGTAGTGGAAACTTGTCTTCCTCTTTGTTCTCAGCACACACGCCCATTGCCTGTGAGATGTCAGTTGTTATTAGTGTTAACAAGCAGATGCATTAGACTGCTGAGGCCTTTGATCTGGAGTGGGCGGTTGTGTATGTGTGTGTGCAACACTGGTCTGGATTAATTACACTCCCTGTAATGATATTGGACTAATGATGGTAAGTCCGTGTGTGTGTGCATGCATGCGTGCATCATTGTATACATGCAGGTGTGGGTGTATAGTGTGTGTGTGTGTGTGTGTGTGTGTGTGTGTGTGTGTGTGTGTGTGTGTGTGTGTGTGTGTGTGGATGCAGCGAGCATCAAGAGACATATTTATGACAGTGGCACTCTTGGCTGCCTGTCTGGTTTCTGCTTCAGCTTGTAAATTGGAGACTGGGGGAGAGCAGGGGAGGGAAGGAGGAGAAGAAAGGGAGGAGGGAAGGAAAAGGAAACTCTTTTGGCTCAAATAGGTGCTTATTTATCGGCTCATGATGCTGCATTTACTACTTAAGAGTTTCCCTTTTTCACACAAGCATGCTTGGATGCACACACTCTTTTTGCCTCTGGCATCAGGACACATTTTTCCCTTCTCATCCTTTTTTTCTCTCCAGGGGTGGCTCAGTCCAGATGTGTGTGTGTGCATATCATTGGAGACTTGTTAGTTCTTATGTACCCTCTCGCTTCTCTTAAAACCGCAGAGCTAGAAAAGAGGGGAAAATGAGAGAAACTGTGGTAAAAAGGTTTTTAGCATAAGTGCCTGTTGGATTGAGGAGAGGGCAACAGGGAAAAAAGCACAGAGAGAAGGAAAGGAGGGGGGTTATGTGTCACCTAACACAGGGACTATTTCCTCTGGAAGGAGGGTGGGAGGGAGAAGAAAAGTGGGCGAACGAGTGGCGAGCAAGAGAGAGACAGAGTGAGGTGTGTGTTGAGTGTGTGTGAGCAGCAGTAAGAGGAGAAGCTATGGCAGCTGGGTCTCAGGACGGAGGGGCGAGCTTCTAAAAACAAACTCTCGGCTAAATAGTGGTGGGACGCGGCGCTGGAGGCCACATTCTTATAGCCGGACCATCGGCGCGGTGGGAACAAAAAAAGAAACCCATCCCAAATCACTCAAGAGCAGGGCAGGAGCCATGAAGTACAGACCTCTGGTAAGCCACATGCTCATCTTGCAGAAAAAGTCAGTGAGAACACAGGGAAAACTTTTTCATGCTTTAATTTAAGTAAAGGAATCTCTTGTTTAAGAGTGTGAAAGGTAAGAAGTTGTGTGCGAGATGGGTCTACTTTTGGTTGGGGTACTGAAGTGGGTGATGGAGTTTATTAGAGTGGAAGAGAAGGTTTTTAGGAGTTCCTTCATATTGTGCAACAACCTTGATAGTGTGTTCTTGAACTTGAAGCACACAGGTGAGCGACAGGCAGGTGAGAGGCAGAGCCACAACCACCGCTGTTCACCTGCACACGTCTCTCTCATGCTTACCTTTAACTGTTTATACTCGCCCTTTTCCTTGATCCCAGCATCCCTCCTCACCTTGACTCTGTATTTGTCATGTTGATGTCAGAGCTATCTGAATTGCAATCTATTTGAGATCCGAGAAGGCGTGCCCTCATTGCCGACTGGCTTTGTGTGTGCGTGTGTGTTTGCACCGCCCCAGGGCGAGGCAATCACATGGTGGTGTTGTGTGGCCGGGCAGCATTCTTTGGCATTCACTGAGAGTAAGAGCGAGCATGTTAATGAAAAAAGTGTGTGATGTATCAGCCTTGAAAGAATAGTTTAGATTTTTTTGTTTTTTTTAAGTGGGGTTGTGTGAGGTACTTATCCAGGATCAGTGTGTTACCTACAGTAGATGGCAATGTGCACACCCCCAGTTTGGAGAAACAGTGGAGTACCAGTTAGGGCTGCAACTAACGAGTATATTCACAGCTTACTGATTAATTGTTTGGTCTGTAAAATGTCAAAAAAATGTCAAAAATGCTCATCACATCACTACAGCCCGAAGTGATATCTTCAAATTGCAGACAAGAAAAATATCAAGCAGCTGGAACTAGCAAATGTTAGTCATGTTTTCTTGCAAAATAACTAAAATGATTCAGTGATAATCAAGATAGCGAGCAGTGACAGAGAAGTCACAAAATAATACAAACATACTAACAGATCGAGGCAGCGGTAGACCAGCAACTCCTGTGTTCTCTCAGGTAAAATCACTGTTTTTGCTAAAGGAGTCTGGTTGCTTTTGGAAATGGCTTTCTGACAGCAAGGTTAAGTGGTAATAATATTCTAAATGTAGCGCACACTTAAACTGACATTGATTTTTTAAATGGCTGAAATACAATTGCTGCTGACCTTGTCCACAGCAGTTTATTACTTAGCTTTCATGTTGGCATTTGTCTCTGTATCTACAAACAGGAGGCATACTGACCACCATCTACACTAACTATGGATAAGACCCTCATACAACAAATCCTCCCCCCTTTCTCATACTGATAAAACGCTGGAACACGTCCTTCAGCAGAACTCTCTCAGTTTAACTGTTTACCCTCCCATTTTGGCACATGTGCATACGCATCCATAAGGATTTAATGAATTTTTACGAGCCCCCTCTGCTCCTACAACAGTGCTTGTGTGGAAGATGGAGGACTGACAGATTCGTCAGGATAGTACAATGCACTGAGAGATTCCTGACACAGTTGTCATTACTGCCTGCAGGGCATCTGTCTTCAGTTCAATAGGTAGTTTATGTTGGGCTCGCCTCACTTACTTCAGCATATCCGCTCCAGTCACTCTCTAGACTACATCAAGACAAAGCTGCAATGAAGTGAAAGGTTTCTGGCTCTGTAATCTCGCACACGGTACCTGGAAATACAAACCTAATGACTTGAATACCAGAGCTGTTTCTCCATGGCATATCGTTTTGGTCGGGTAAGTTAGTGTGACTAAATTTTTGCATCTTACCGACTAACTCATAAATTTCTCATGAACAGTTTGTTCATTTGTGATGATTTGAAGTAAAAGTAAATGTAGTTGATCAGCTTAAACCGACAAGTAGCCTAAAAAAAAATCATGGCAGGTTGTAGCTGATCTAATAATTACTAAAATTTCTGTGTTAACCACCCTGCTATTAAAGCTAGTAAGGCTGAGTGAAACCAAGGTGAAACTGAGCTGCCTGTCTGATGTAGATGATTGAAGTCTCTCTTGTTTTTCTAGTTTTAGCTTCTAGTTGTAGCCTATATAATATAAGGGGTTTTGATTTTTTCTTGGGGGGGGGGGGGGCAATTTAGGCGTGTGAATATTATATTTTGAATATTGCAGCAATTTATGCTTTTAAAATCTGCTTCTTTTTATCATAGAAGCTGATATTCACTCCCTATAGCAACATTGAAGTCTTCCAATTTGTCACTTTTATTTTATTAATGGTTTTAATCATTGACAGTTGTGAGAAAAACAGCATACTTAAGTTGTCCACTTGCTCCCTGCCCCCCTCCAGGGAGACCAGAGCTCAGGGTAAGCTAAAGAATGCTACACCTGGAGCTGGCTGGAATGCAGCAGAGTAGTGACTTGCTCAGGAACACTTAATCATGGTGGGTCCTTCATGAAAGTAGTGAAAGTAGTCTGACTCCCAGCTGCGGGTTTCGTTGTTTTGGCCCACATGTCCTAAGGTAGGCTGGATCATTTGTGCAGCCTGCAGCTCGTCCCACCTGTCTGACAGCTTTGCAGACATGCTCGCTGCAATGTTAATGAGCTTGGATCATGTACAGGTGTAAAATGGGAATATGCTTCCGGGCGGACAGATTATTTTAATTTCACCTGAAACACACACAGTAAGAGAGTGTTGGGATGTCCTGTGATTTATTGGCCACTTCCTTGTTCAATAAAGCCTGTGGTTGAGTTGTGGTCTTGTCAAAACCAACATGGCACCGTCAGCCCTTCATGGCTTCTGATGTCACACTTGGCATCATTATAACCTTACTACGTTTTCACATTCATGTCTGAAAAATGAATCTTCACTTCATGCCCTTTGGTTCTGCCAGCCAGTGCAGAACAGATGAGAGAAGAGGAGAAATCAGTGCCAGACAACTGATTCATAGCGGAAAAATGAAGAAAAAGGGCAAAGCGTTCTGAGAGTAGCTAAGCATTTCTTCATCAGAACCACACGCCTCTCTCATTTGGTTGTTATTACAGAACATTCAGAAATCATGTGAAACAGAAGTCAGAAGAAGCTGGGCTTGTTTTTCTGTAACAGGACTGACTGCTGCACTCCTCTATTCTCCTTTTTGCATATTTAACCTGGATTTTTTACATGCATAAATATTTCCCTCCAGTTGGTTAAGCGCTCTGGGGCCTCATTTGTTTATTAGCTCTTTGAATCCCAGCCAGTCAGGAAAAGATATACTACAAGCAGGCCTGCTATGTGTGGCAGTGGGTCATACAAAGTGGAAAATAATTAGATTTATTTAAATGTAAAACATTTTACAAACCCTGATATCATCTGATGTCATAAATTAAACTTAGGTTATTTAGGTTAAAGTAGGACTAAAATCGACATAAAATGGGTTTTTTTCACCCTGGTGCCTGTTTTCTGATGTTCTTGTGTCTAAGTCATTCATGGGCACAACAATGTTTGAAACAGGTCCAGTATTGATGAATGCCACTGCATAAACCTAGATATACCTTTTTGTTAAAGAGGTAGATCTTTTTTGTTTAACCAGAAATAGTAGTTATATTGCTCGTGCCAAACCAACTAGACTCAAATGACAGAAAGTAATTTTATCATCATAAAATTCATTTCATTCAAACTCAACAGAAACAAAATAAAACTCCACAAAAACATTGTGGTTTGTCTTTCCACTGCTCCAACAATAACCAGCTCTGGTTCGGTCAAAATAAACCCTTAATTCACCGTGTTAGATCAGAGAAGCTGCAGAGAGAAATGATGTGTACACCCAGAATATTTTCACATCTAAGAAGGGTTTAGGGTTTATTTCAACCAAACATCAGAGAGGTTGAAATTTTTAACAAATAGTTTCAGCTCTAAATGACTGAAAATGTTAAAAATAAATCGGTCTGTTTTTTTTTTTCATTCTTTACAGATAGACATAGATGGATGAGTCATCACTATTATCGGTACTACAAAATATAGGTATTAGAAAATATGTGTAAATTGGTCAACTTGAGTTGTCTTCAGGATCCACAGATCTATTTTTAATTATAGTTACCATAGAAGCACACTCCAGAATTAGTTTTGAAGAAGTTTGCACTTCTTAAATGTAGAAAAAATTATTACACAATGTTATTTGGACACTTAGCAAAAACTACAGCTCTTTGTTCACAGGTATGTATAAAATTCAAATCTCATGGATTAGATTGATTTTAATATTGACCAGTATATAGTCACTGCTCATCCTTTTTATCAGTGATGACAAAGCAGCACTGGTGCAGCACAGGCTAACACAAATAAGCCAGTAAAGTGGAAACACTGTCAGACTTGTCTTATTTCAAACCGGACAGGCTGTAATGTCTTAAAATTCTCATCATTATCCATCCATTCATCCACCGTGAGCACTGTATGGTGCACTGAAAGCAGCAGGTTATATGAGGTTTACATAAACAGCGTGACATCCGAGCTCTGTGCGCACACCGGAGGCGATGTAAAGGTCAAGCAGCTATTGTTCACAGGCTGGCTGGATGATCAAATCCCTCTGCTTTCTCCCCCTTTTCTCTGCTTCTCTTAGATGTGGTCGCTTGTTCATTCTGTCATTTGAAAGAGGGCCGAGGCACTAAAGGGGGGAGAAAGCACAGGGATAAGAAACAAAATGTGAAGTGGGCGTGTGAATCTGTACAAAGACATGAGATTTGAGATACAGTAGTTAAAAGAGTTGGTGAAAAATACTGAATGGCATGAAGGATAGTTGAAGATATAGCAATTTGGATCAGTCCTTGTATTTGCCAGTTTACATGCTGAAAAAAGTTCTCACGCCAGTTTTGAACAAGTGGTATTTCTCTAATCTCTGTCTACGCAAAAAAACTAAACGTTAATACTTATCTGAGAATATTTCTGTAACATTTAAGGAGAAATCTGGCACTTTTCATGTGGACATACAGTCAGTGCTGATGGTAAATGTAGTCAGTTGAAGCAATAAATTCCTCACTGTGTTGCCAGTAATGACAACTAAACAGAAACAGATTTTGACCTGATGACTAGTTGAAATGTCAGCAGTGAGAGGATCACCAAAGTGGTTCAAATTCATCTGTTGGGGAACATGAATATCTGAACCAAATTTCACGGCAGTCCACGCAATAGTTGCTGAGACATTTCAATCAAAACCGCAAATGAGAACCTCATTTTGCCGCTAGAGGAAAAGTCAGGGACCACCAAACTCAGTATGATTCATCGTCTGGGACTCATGAATATCTGTACAAGAAGTTGTCTCAATCCATTCAGAAGTTATTGAGATTAACTAAAGTGGTGGACAGACTGCCCAACATTGCCACCCCAAGAACCATTTGAAATAATACCCAGCGCTGATTGCTCTCAGTAGGCAAAGATTTTGTGACATCCTGGTGTTCAAAAGTTCTCTCGGGGTTTGTTGTTTTAGTGGGGGTGATATTGTGAGTAGATGAGAAAGGTAGATAGGCAGGGGCAATGGGGCAGTGAGGTAGAGGACTGTTTTAGACTGACATACCAAGCCGATATCTGCCTTTGGAAAAACTCAACATTGAATCACTCTCATTAACCTCAGGTATGTGAATGTTGTGCTGCAGTGCGTTTGGTCATGCATTCATTGGTCCTTTCCTTCAGAAACTGATGCGAGTCAGACGTCAGTATAGGTAGAGGTCTTAGCAGAGGGTTGTACCTCGTCAGGTCTCCTTCTGCTAACCTGGCTCTGAGCTACCTTGTTTGCTGCACAGCATTTGGAAAGCATGACGACATGTCGGAACCGGGTAGGCACGTACTTGGCGTGTTCCTGAGACCGGGTGGAGGTCCGGTGTGCACCACAGCACGCAGGAAAGCCAAACAGTGAGAGCGGCATTGGGAAACAATGAAGTAATGGAGAGAGACTGAAAACAAGGAGGGAAAGTGAGTGGAAGATAGAATGTATAGAGGAGGAAGAGGAGGGGAGAGGTGAGGAAATAAGCCTCTGGTTTCTTTCCTTCCAGGCACCATAATATTTGGAGGGTTTTGTCATAAACTATGTCACCTTAATGTAAATGTATATCAGTTTTGCAGCTCCCAACAGTGATTTAACTTGTTCTCAAATGATGAATTCCTTTACCTTTGGTCTAAACACTCGCTGTCATTTAGTTCTTTCCCAGGAAATATCATCCACTGTACCGGAAGCCATATGTGTGCAGCTGCAGCAACAGATGGGTGTTTGGAGTAAGAAAAAGAAGTGGTTAGTTAGCATGAGCAGTGATAAGTTCAGAAAGTAAAGGAGTCAAAGTAGCTTCCATACTGTTTGATTGTCAGGTGAGAAATGTAGGGACTGCTAACAAAAAAATGTTAGTCACACAAACACCCTCCTTCACACACACAGCTGCAGTTTCTTTGCTGTCTGTAGAAATGTGTGAAACAATAGGTCACCAGAGCTCATGGCGTCCAGGGGTAAGACAAACAAGGACGTATGGGATGTGGGACACATGAGCTCACACATGCTTGAATTAATAGTTGAAATATTAATACTTGTATCAATACTGGTGCAGTGCATTCCAAAGCTATTTGCTCTTCCCCTTCCCTTAAACTTACAAACTTGAAGATTTCATTTCTGGTTGATTTTGTAACACCGATGGTTACTGTGGTAACAATAAGTGCAGCTTAATACAACAGCAAACACTTGTTGAGCAGCTATTTTCCCAGAAATTCAATGGAAGAGCAGCTGGTGTATCTCTTTACACTGCAACCAAACAAACTGACTTTGTTTTAATAAGAAGTCAGTCACAATCAATTAACTGTATTACATACATGCACTGTTTTCTGTGAATCTTGTGAATCCAGCGCAGGAGTGGTGGACCCTGCCACGAACAATGACCTAAAAGGCAAAAAGGCTTACCACAAATAGTGTGAAAATTTGTTTTGATTTCATGAAAACCTGAAAGGGATAGTTCAGATTCTCATTGTGTTTTGATTCAGTTTGGAAAAGCAGAGAGAAGTACCAGCATGGGAGCTAAGCAGTGTGCTGCTCTGGACAGGGTCAGCAGCAAAATCAGTTTAAGTGCACACTCTATTTAGAATGTTTGCACCACTTTAATTTGCCGTCAGACAGCTTTTTCCGACAGGAAACCACTGTTATACAAGTCAAATATCTTTCTCTGTAAAGCAACAAATAGCAGTTTTACCTCACAGGACACTGGAGTTGAAAAGTGTTCAAATTCACCAGCCACTCAATACTAAATCATTATTTTGTGACTGAAATCTACCAGCCACTTTAATGTTATGCCAGCATTTGGCTGTTGGCTGGTACAAATTCCCACCTTGTAATACACTAGTACCTCATACAACCCCACTTCAAAAAATCCAAACTATCCCTTTAAGACTGATACATCACACACTTTTGAACCTCTAACTTTAACCTTAAATACAGCCATTGAGGTTTTAGTGTATTGTTATTACACTTACCACCTCTGTGGTGTGTCATCTTCCTTTCTTCATCATGCTGCTCTGCTTGATGTGTGGTTTGCCTTGAAGCAGCATTTTGTCTGAGACAGAGGTGTCAAAAGCCTCCACAGGTGCTAAAGAAGCCTGCAGTGAACGTAGCCAGTGTGCAGTAAAGAGCAGTGCTATTATTCAATGCATATTCTATTTATAGTTGCATTAATCTGGGAGCTGTGTATCGCAGGGTCTTGTAAAATCTAATAGTGAAAGCCTTCTCATCTAAAGAGATGAAATCAAACCGCTCACTTTGGATTTGTGCCACTGTTGTGTCCTTGTGAGGACACGTGCACACAAATACATATGCTCACATACACACACACACACACACGGATTAAGAAGTAAAGGAGAGGCACAGATGAAAGCTTGAGTCATCATCGGAACATAAAGATTAGAGGTGAATCAGCTCTAACAGCCTCCCTCTCAGCTCGGCCACTTGCCTCTTTGAAAGGCTGTAAAGATAAAGCACAGGGGTGATTCCGTTAATTAAAGAGCATAAATGTAACAGGCAGTGCGAGCTAATGTTATTAGGTTTATAGGGACCTGCTGTGGTGTCAGATCTGGTTCCCTGAACTTGTATTGTGGACTGCCAGACATGGACTAAGGTCCACACTGGTGTCCCGTGGCTTCTCCCCATGTGTGAAGCACCATGGGACACAGCAAGTCTCCTTTGAAATCCAGGATCAAACATATTCATGCATATTTGTGTGAAATCTGATCAAGATGTTGTGCATGTGGGTGTCTGTTCAGTTTTGTGTTGTTGAGGGTACTGCTGTGTGGAATTTAAGGGAGTATTGTTAGCTTTCCAGTACAGTTGAATTAGAGCAATGGTGCAGGACTGGAGTCATAACCTGGCATCCATCAGTTCCTCTTACTTCTCTTTTTTTCTCTCCTCTCTAACACCTCTCTGCCCTGTATTTCCCCTCCTCTCTCACCCAACGCTAATTAATAAGTTCTCTCCTCCCTCAAGCTCTCTCTTCCCTTTCTTTCTCCATCTCTTCTTCGTGCTCTCCTGAGGGATGAAGACTACTGTACTGCTTAACACAACAACAACACCTGCTGTACTTTGTGTGTCCCTGTCCCTGCCTCTACCCTCGAGCACAAGTCGAGTTTAGTTCTGTCCAACTCGGTACATGTTCAACATGGACGTGAGCAACATTCGCAACCTTATGCGCAAAACTCAAGCCTCTATTTTAGAAAACGGCTTCCTGGGCAAGCGCATCGATGATCTTAATATTGTAAGTGTTGCTATTTAACTTCACTTCTGATTTGAAGTTTGTGCTGTATATTTTTAGATATATGTGAAGCCTGGGTGGGGCTCGGTGCACTTCAGCTGAAGTGACACATTTTCTCCCCACATTTGGGCTTGGCTTCATCTCAACTTTTAGAGGTGGTAACATCACCTAGTTGGGGGCTGTTGTAAAGTAAACTGTGCAATATACAGTCATAAAGTCTCTCTTAGTTTTGTTTTATGTGTATTAACCAAATTTGAGATCTGTAATGGCTTTTAGACTTCAAACAGTGGGTCATTGCACTGGTCTGAATGTGCTCTATTGTAGGTTAAAAGCTGTGGCAGGGGACTAAAGATTTCCTCTAAGTTCTAAAAGATGTGATGAGAGCTTATGGGACAGGAAGGACTTAATGAACCTTTGACCGTGAGATTTACTTGCTCACAAAAATGGCTATCTCTCAACAGAGACTGGTTTCAGCCTGTTATACTTTCAGGTTTTTTGCAAGGCTGATTGCAAACATGTTTGGATTGAAACTGATGATAATTTGTGCTATTACATTTTAGAGTTTATTGCAAAAAGAGACTGTAAACCATGAAACACTGAAACTCAATTGATTCCCTGAAGAATACATATTCTTGCATACTTGCGTTGAATCTGGTCAAACTGTTGAATTAGATTAAACTAAAGCCCTATTCGCGTGGGACAAGTATTACCAAAGGGACCACATGTGACTTAGAAATTACCACCCTCATCTGTTTTTCGTGCGGCGCATTCACACGCAATTCTTTTTAACTCAGATTTACTGGTATTATTCCCTGGATATGATGTCAATGCTCTGTTGTCTGATGTCAAGCCTGTTGAAAGATCAGAAAATCTTTTGAGATTTTGCTCTTCTGATGGATTTGAGCTAGCTGTTTTTGTGAATAGGTCTCTATGCTGTGTAGTGAATTTTCACCCAAACATGCTGCAAAACCTTTCATTTACAGTTGCTAATGTAGCACCCGCAGTTCATAACCAGGAAAGAGGCAGGAAAAAGGTGCGGAGAAAACAAACAATAAAAAATTTCAAACATGACAGATTTGCATGGGATTAAGATCACAGATGATTTATTGAAAATTATTAAAAATTTACCTCCCAGGTAATTCTAGTCTAGTGTGAATAGGACTTAATGATAAGGTCCTCTCACAAACAACCACTGTGGTATTGATTGTTTTTGCAATCAAATTAAACAGACTTTATGTACAAGCTGACAACAATGCATTGCAGCCTAGGGTGGGGTTTGATACTCGATACCTTTAAGATAGTGACCAAAAAACCCCGTAACAAGCAGTATCAAAACTTCTCCAGTCAAACAATGCCTGCATTCAGTCTTTTTAGTACCCAGATCTGGAATTTGTATACTTTTGGTGACTGTAATTGTTCTTCGATTTAATGCAACGTGCGATGATTGGCCCTACAGCTAGTAACCACCAGCTCCATATGGTTTTTTCGGTGGTGAAGTTGATTGCGGTGTGTTTGATGGAGTTGGCAGTTCAGCATACCAAGATGCACATACCTGCTTTTTAAGTTAGTATGTTACTGGTGTGCAAACAAAGTTGTATGCTACTCCCACTGCTTTGTACTGGCATTCTTTTGCAGGGAATAGTTGGTGCAGCAGTGATTTATGATATTAATTATTAGTTTGTTGTAGTTCTTTTTTCTCTAACCCTAACAAGGATGGATTATGTGTGTGTGATGTGTAGCTTTTTGTGTTCTTCAGTCCCTCTCTCTCTCTTCTTTCTCCAATTCCGTATAAGTCTGACTGATGAAGTGTTACAGTACATAGGTTATGTTGTCATATTCATTCACTAACCTCACCCTCCTCCCTGTTTTTCCCCCTCTAGGTGGTGGCTAGTGACGGGGTGCGGGCTATGATGGAGTCGGCCCTGACAGCCAGAGACCGGGTGGGCGTGCAGGACTTTGTCCTGCTGGAGAACTACACCAGTGAGGCCGCCTTCATAGAGAACTTGCGCAAGCGCTTCAAAGAGAACCTCATCTATGTGAGTAGGCGTAACGAGAAGGATTGGGGTTTATCTGCATGTGTATGGACCCCATCAGTTCTGGATTTTTGTATTAATATTAATAATAATATTAATATTCTGGATTAATATTTGGCAGTAAAAAAAATCTGATAATTATATATTGGCTCATAGTTTTCATTGAGTAGCCTGCACATGAACCATTTTATTGACATTGTGACAGGTACTAAGCAGGATGTTTTACATTGAAAACTCGTCTTTCTTCACTGTACTGTAGTAGGGACAGTGCTTCTAAATTGCCTTTTGCTTTTCCCAACTGATCTTCAAACAAAATTGCAGATACAGAGAAAAAGTAGTCAATTAATTCACAGAAAATTTGTGCCAAAACAGCCACAGAATTACACAAATTACAGTTTGTTTTCTTTGCCCAGAGTCACAGTGAAGAATGTGCCATATTGTATTTCCATATTTCATACATTTAGGGCCCTTTCACTCCTAACTGCTTTGGTCTAGACTTCTAGACTTTCCAGTTTGATCTAAACAAAAATTACCTGGACCATGGTCCGAACCAAACAGTCAAATCTCGGTCTGACCAAAGGAAGTGGTCGCAGTCCAGATCAAACTGAACCATGATTAGATTCATTTCTGTTTTAAAATGCACAGTACAGAACTTAAAGTGGATCAGAGCTTTAACAGTTCACCCCAAAATGAAAAATACATTTTCCTCTGGCCTGTAGTCCTGTTTGTCCATATATATTGTTTTGGTGTGAGTTGCAGAGTTTTGGAGATGATGGCAAGATGTCTGCCCTCTCTCCAGTATGATGGAACTATATGGCACTAGTCCTGTGGTCCACAAAGCACCATAATACATCTACCTGAAATGTTTCTTTTCAAAAATCATGACTTGGTTGCTCACAATAATTCAGAGTTTGCTGTGAGCAGTTTCATGTAGAAACTACTTTCCTTCTGCAGTAGAATCTACCAGTTTCTTCTTTCAACTAGAAACAAAGTAGTTTCAGCATGAAACTGCTCACAACAAGGTCTATGAATTATCCTGAGTAACCATATCAAATATAGTTTTTTGTGCTTTTGAGCACCACAGGACTAGTGCCATCCAGTTCCATTATATTGGAGAGAAGGCAGACATCTCCATGACTGATATCTCCAAAACTCTGCAGCTCACACCAAAACAATCTAAATGAATACATAGCACTACAGGCCAGGGGAAAATATGTATTTTAAATTTTGGGGTGAACTGTCCCTTTAAATAAAACTCACAAGTACTGTCACTTCCAGTGGAGACATTTGGAAACTTTATCCAAGCTTAATGGAACTGAAGTCAGGAGCCAGATTGATATATTGGTTGGGCAGTACTATTGGCCCAACATTGGCCTACTGCAACTGTACTGGTCTATATCAGTGTCGGCATATATGTTGTTTTTACAGAACATAATTCAGTGTTTTTATTTTTCATTTTTTCTTTTATATTTAGTAATTTTAGGCAGCTGTTTGTTTTTTATCTGAACTTGTTCTCACTGCAAAATTCTTAAAGTACAGGGGTAAAATCTAGATTGACACAGCTAATGTGGACAAGTGAAAATATGATCCAGACAGTGTCAGTAAAACATGCAGGACAGGCATGTGAAGTTGTCTTTGTTGTGTGACTGTTTGTTCTCTTTCCACCAGACATACATTGGTTCAGTGCTGGTGTCAGTTAACCCATACAAAGACCTGGAGATCTACACCAAGAACCACATGGAGCGATACCGTGGAGTCAACTTCTATGAGGTCTCACCACACATGTAAGGACACAACCTCTGCATACCTCACAGTCTATTTTATATTTTCAGCTCTCACTTACAGTGAAATGACATGCTTAAAACAGACACAGCAACCAAACAGAGAGAAGATTGGTTTCAGCAAATAGTCCACCAGAACATACAGTCATTCCAAACAATCTGTCATGATCCTCCCTTTAGGCAATCTCATATGGAATGCATTCATTTTTGTGCGTGACCATGAATGCAGCATTATATACACGAGTGAAAGATGGAAGGAATGATTAATTACATCATTATGATCAGCCCAAGCATCGACTGAATCGTTCATGGTGGACAGCATGTTTACTGTTACCTTGTTTTTGCTTCAACACCCTAAAAGTTTTTTACCCAAGGATGACTTAACACATGTTGCCCCTGAATTCTTAATGTTTTACAGGGTGTATGTTTAGACTACTCGGGGATATTTGCCCTGAGTCAAGTGGCTATGTAATGCTCTCATGGTCTGACTGTCTTTTTCTATATCAGTCACGCTGTCCACAAGACGTCATGGCATGAGGCATGAGTGTTTGTTTGAAAGGTTTCCACAGGACTGGTGAGGGGATTCCTTGTTGAATCATCCCAGACCCCATAGGTCAGCTTTAGAACAATCAAGGGCATTATGGAGACTTGAAGTGGCGTCATCCAAACATTTCAGAATCACTCACTAGCTCTTTCTCTCTCTGCTGTAACCGCTTCTGGATTTTTTTTTTTTCTCTCTTCACTTGAGCGTAGGGCCAAATGTTTTCTCTCCCTCTGAGTGGAAAGAAAGATGTGCTTTGGCAAGTAGAGGTGGAGGTTTGGAGAGCGAAAACGGGAGGGGGAGGTGGAAAGAAAAGTAAGCAAATGATGGTACCAAGCAAGAGGTTTCCTCCCTCGAGAGGGAATTCCTCTGACCCGAACCTGACCCCCACCAGCCCCCAGCCCCCAGCCCCCCCCAATATCACACACATACAGTACAGTACACACACATAAAGACTGATGTAGCTGAGGCCAAGCTCGTGGTTTTATCTAGCAATTAGTTTGGTGTCAGAAATGTGTCCAAGCAGGCTGAAACAACAAAGCAGTGCTGATAGCTGACAAATGATACTGTAACTCAAACAGGCTGTGCTCCACTCTGGACTCTATGATTCATTCTGGTAGTCCAGTGTCTTTCCAAGTTCGCACACTGTGAGATGTCATCATATGTTACATTCAGACATGCATTTTCCAAGACATTCTAAGTGCTATTTTTTAAACAGAACATCATCACCATGACATGAATTATCAGCCAACTTTGTAGATCCCGTCAATTCTGCAGAGAGAATTTTAGCATCTTCCAGCTAATTGTTTTGTTTTACAGTCCACAACTTTACTGTTTGGGTTCCTGCTGCAGCTTACAGCTGTTTTCAGTGAAAAAGTTGTAACTCCAATTGTACAACTGTTCAGGAGACAGTTAGCAAGTAGCTGGTGAGCATCGTGGAGCATTTAGCAGCTGAAAAGCCAAATATTTTTCTCAGGAGTAGGTGGAGACCAAAAATGGAGCAAAAGGAGAGTGAATATTGGACTTACATAAAGGGCCAGAACAGAACCCAACAAGCATGGCAGTGTTGCTCTGTATCTTCTCATAGTCTCAATAAGAAAATATTTGCTAACAAGTTTGCCATTCTAACACCTCAAGGTGATCAGTTCTGTGCTTACAGCTTTGCTCAGCTATTACTGTTATATTTTCACTTTCTTCTGTTTAAAGGTGAGGTGTACGATTCTAAGCATATAGAAGTTCAGAAGTTCTTCTCATGGTCCGCTAGCTGCCTGTTCTGTCAATCCGTAAAAAGAAAATCTGGTGTTCCTACGCAGTCATGGCTCTGTTAACGGGAAACAAAAAGTGTCTTGGACCAAACCACGCAACATTATTCCAGCCGATCAGCAACACATCTTGTTTGTGCGCAGGACGAGGGGGAGGGGAGGGGGAGTGAGAGGGATGGTAAATCTTCTGAAGGAGCGCTGAAGAGAGTATTTGTTTGGCTGTTTGGTGTGTTTAACTTGTAAGAGTTTGACTGATATTGGCTTTTCTGTTCGCATTCCTGTAATTCTGGATTAAAGCTGCTAATGGAAAATACTTTTTCCAATACTGAATATTTTAAAACTTGACAGTTTTTATAGCAAACTGTGAAGTACTTGGAGAAACCACTGGACATCAAAAATACTTTTTCATGTATACATAGGTCAAACAAAGGTCCCCTATGGAATTTTCTTGTTGATAAAGTTTTTATTTACATTAAGTGTTAGTTAACAAAATCCATTTTGAGGTCTGACAAACATGTAGAATGCATTTCCTCCATCATGTGTAGAGTCAGTTTTTGTTAACGTTAAAACCCATTCTAAACACCCTGCTGACCATCCACCTCGTCTCTCCCTCCACTTCTCCAGCTACGCGGTTGCAGACAACTCGTACCGTTCCTTGAGGACAGAGAGGAAGGACCAGTGCATCCTCATCTCTGGGGAGAGCGGCGCTGGGAAGACAGAGGCGTCCAAGAAGATCCTGCAGTACTACGCCGTCACCTGTCCAGCCAGTGAGCAGGTGCAGACTGTCAAAGACCGCCTGCTGCAGTCCAACCCAGTGCTGGAGGTGAGATGTCACGGCACTTTATTAATCTGTCTGTGGACCACACTGAGAGCGAGCTTTTCACCGTGCTACATTTGCTGTACAGCTGAACTTCTCATGCTGAGGAGTGATGGGCTGAATATGGGTGCTTATCCCAAGAAGAAGCCTGCCATGTTGATGAATGCAACTTTGTTGATAAATTTGGGGCTTATTTGCTTTTTCTGAAAATAAGATATCTACCTTTCAGCAGTGTTTAAAACGAAGAGCTGATAAGGTCTTTTCCAAGTCTAATATTTCAAGGCCAAAATAAGTACTAAATGTCATTCCATCATTAATAATGTTTTATCTTTTTATTAGAGCAGAAAGCTGTCATGATCCTATCACTTATTTTTACAGTCAGCAGCCACTCAATAGCCTGTTTGATAAAGTTTGCTTTGTTTGCCTTTAATTTCATTTGCCAACAGTCAGAATAGATGTACAGTGGCCCACAGGGGTCAAATACAAGAGCAGTAAGCTTTATCTGCCACTTATAAGTTCTGGTCAGCTTTTACTCAATGAAGCAAACTGTGAAGTTTGCAATCAGTATTGTTCACCTCCAGTGTGATGGGTATAATGTATTTTATTTGATCTTCCTAAGTCTTACACCCCTTTTAGACCTGGTATTAAAATAGGAATGTTATCCAGATAATAAATGATCCGATCTTGACTTTGCTTTTACACCTGGTATTTTAATGCATTCTCATTATCTTGTTATACTCATTAAGACTGGATCACTGTCCGCCAGACAAAATTTGCACGTGTAATTTGAGGTGGTGGCAAATCAGTCCTGGACTCCCTTAAAAAATATCTTTATGAAATGCTGGTTATGACACAGTTTACAAAGCCATTAACAACATATTCTTAATTATTTGTCCCCTCTTGTAAATTCAGCACATGTAATTCATTAAGTTCTTTTTGTTGTATAAAAAATATTGTGTTTGTCCCGGTGTGTTGCACTGCGAACGTGCAGACTGCTCTGCATTTAGGTAAATTATATGCCTTGTTACCTGTGGATTAGCATCACAGATGAGTTCAGCTCACACCATCACACACACTGATTTCTTACTCTACATCATTCGTTTCCCACTACTTCTTTGATTATTCACAGTTCTGTTGAATAACACCTCTTTTTTTGACACTTTCATGATACAGAAGAAACCTTTAATTAGTAATATAGATGTGTGTCTCTTTCAGCCTTTTCACTCTCTAAATTTGCCCACTGACCTATATTTTATGTTAGCTAAAAACAAATCTTTATCATTGTTATTTTGCCTACAAATGGCTTGGATCCAAACACAATGTAAACCAGGCACAGAAGCATTTGCACCTTGCATCAACATGCATTTTCCTTTGAATTTGCATATTCCCTCTGAATAACACATTCGGACACAGATAGTATTTTAATACGGGTGTAAACTGGTCTTATGCAAGTGTTAAAATATCTGATAGTTGAGATAGAATTCAAATACTTTTCAAAAGATCTAAAATGTATTTCACATTCGTCTGCTGTGTGCTTTCAAAAACCCACATTAGCTGAAAAAACCTCACATGCAAAAACATTTTGTTTTGTATTTTTATACTTGAAATGTTTGGAATTTTTTTTTTGTCTTTTTTGTAGAGAGGTGCTAGAGTTTACGGAAACACTTGTTTTGATGTCTGGTATGTCTTTGCCAGATGCTTTCCAGATGTGTGTACATGTGTGAGTGTATAGTATGCCATGTAATCTGTGCTACTGTCCTGGACAAACACCGCAGGGACTGTAATGCCTGTGGTTTTCTCTTTGTTTTCACTGCTACCTCCTCTTCTGCCATCCTGTCTTTATCACACTTTTCCTCTCTGTTCCCTGTTATCTCTCTGCCTCCTAATCCGTCAATCATCACTCCTCTGCTTTCTCTCACTTCTTCATCCCACTCTATCCTCTCTCCAGGCCTTTGGCAATGCCAAGACGTTGCGTAACGACAACTCGAGCCGCTTTGGCAAGTACATGGACATTCAGTTTGACTTCAAGGTGAGCAGGACAGTCTGCACTGGCAGATCCTTTATGCCAGAGTGAACACTGTCCAACAAGTCTTCCTTCAGCGGGAAGCAGATTGTCATGAGGACCAAAAAAGTTGGTACCTCAACATACTGAAAACCTATGGAAGCCCGTTCCTCCAATGTGATTGGGAAATAAGAACCTATAAGTCATTATAATGACAAACTTTCTCAAAATAATGACTTAGTATCTTAAAATAATGTGAAACATTCTGGAAATAATGACTTAGATACTAAGTAATGCTACTTATCATTTACTATGCTGAGTCATTAATTAGATTTTTTTTTATTGTAATGACTTCCACGATCTTTTTTCCTCATCACATTTGTGGCAGTGGGCTTCCATAAGAGCCAAATCAGAAAACTCAGACTCTGTTGTTTTTCTTAGTAATATTAACAGTATGACTATTTTTTATTTTCTGTCAAAACACACATTTTTTCAGTGTAATTAATCACATCACTCCCCCCTCTTGTATCCCTTTTTTGTGGGTACATAAAATGTGTTATGGGCTACAAAACACCCTGCATGTTATATCATTCCTACGTCACACCTCAGTACCCCAGCCTTACCCTCTCCTCCTCCCCCTCCTCCCCCCTCCCTCCCTGGCCTTTATCCCGTCGGCAGGGTGCTCCGGTGGGAGGCCACATCATCAATTACCTGCTGGAGAAGTCCCGCGTGGTCCACCAGAACCACGGGGAGAGGAACTTCCACATTTTCTATCAGCTGATTGAGGGAGGGGAGGAGGACCTGCTGAGGCGCCTGGGCTTGGAGAGGAACCCCCAGCAGTACCTGTACCTGGTCAAAGTAAGTATCTAATCCTAGTATTGGTTCGTGAAGTTAAAGCCCCATTCCTTTCTCCCACTGTTGGTGTACTTCTACTGCTTAGATGGACGTAAAACTCTCCCTATTAAATAAAAATATCTGGATCTTTGATAAACAGTCGAAGGCAAAAGCATTTTGAATTTGCGACCACTATGATTTGCACTGCTGACTGGCCTCTTCTCCATAGCAACTGGTGTAGGTGGAGATGTGCCAGTCAACTTTTTTTCACTTCTGGTTCAATTACGATAACTGAATTTGGATATCTGCCAATATCAACACTGTACTGATACCAGAGCTCTGCTTTCTGCCTCATTGTTCACAACATTTTGATTCAGGGAAACTATGGATAATTTGCATCAGTGCAGGGATTAGCAACGTTAGTTAGATATTCAGTGAGTAAATCACGTCAGTATTGGCATTGGCTACTAATACCAAATTGGATCAATCTCAACCCTACCTATGGGATGGATACAGCATCACACTGAGGATATCTTTTACAGATAAAACTGATCACAGAACGAGTGTGTCCCTGTTATCAATATTTGTATGTGTTATAGGGAGTAAAATAATTTGATTCTTTGCCAAAAGTGAAAATTTTAAGACAGATCAGACAGTGTTGTGTTTTTGTTCCGTATAATACAGGAAGCACAGAAATTTATATTTCTGTATTTTACAGTTCCTGATTTCAGTTTTGGATTTGCTTGATGCAATATCTTTAAGGGATAATTCTGATTTTTTGAAGCTGGGTTGTATGAGGTACTTATTAATTGTCAGTATATTACTTACAGTAAATGTCAGTGACGACACCCCCACTTTGGAGAAGCAGCAGCAGTACCAGTGTAGGAAGCTCAGAAATGTACTGCTGTGGACACGGTCAACTGCAAAATGTTTTTTTGCCACCTGGAAAAAGGCCCACATAAAAGAAAAAATCAATAACAGTTTTAGGTGTACGCTATGCTGTATTTAGAGTATTTTCACATCTTTACCTTGCCATCAAACTGCGTTCTCTGACAGGAAACTACTCTTATATAAGCCAAATGTCACTCCCTCTAAACCAGCCAGACTCCATTCACAAAATCTGTTATTTCATGTCGCAGAACAGGTGTTGATAGTCTACCATTGCCTCAATCAGTTAGTTTGTTTGTGTTAGTGTGTGACTTTGGTGTTTTAAGAGGTGAGTTTAGATTCACCAAAGTCACATAACAACACAAGCAAACTAACAAATCAGTGCAGCAGTAGACTAACAACTCCTGTTTTCTGTGAGGCAAAATGACCGATTTTACCAATGGAGTCTGGTTGAGCGAGAGAGGGTGGGCATTTCCTGTTAGAAAAGGCCAACTGATGGCAAGGTGAAGCGGTGAAAGTTAGAAATATTGTGTACACAACAACTAATATTATCAGCCTGCATTAAGTGGCTAAAATAAGTTTTGTTGCTGACCCTATCCAGGACAGTATATTGCTGAGCTACAACAATACTGATTAATTGTAAAGTCTAAATGAAGACCACATGTTTGGCCCCGAAGAGAAACCTGTAGATGAATTTAAATCATTAATGCTTCAGGGAAGTCTTTCTCTCACTCTTTCTCTCTCTCTATCCTGTCATAAGTCATTGGTCTGTACCGTGTGTGTGTGTGTGTGTGTGTGTGTGTGTGTGTGTGTGTGTGTCTCCCAGTGGGAGTTCTGGTTAATAGGCTCTCAGTCAGAGACTCTCAGTGCAGCAAGAGGAGCTTTCCTCAGGGGGCAAATCTGCCTTGAGGCACTAGCTGAACCCTACACTAAATGAACACACACACACACACACACACACCATCAGCTACTGAGCAAAAACACCTCATACGTGTGTTTGTGCAAGTAGGTGTTTACATCACATATAAATGGGTGTTTACTTAACGTGTAAACACCTATTTGCACATTAGCCTCTTTTCAGATTTTGCCGGACTTGTTCAGAACTTCACTAGTAAATAAAAAGCTAAAGTAGATGATAAATATGTAAAGTGTTCAAATTGATTTAGGTGTTTCTGTGCGTGTTTTCCACAGGGTAACTGTCCCAAAGTGAGCTCCATCAACGATCGCAGTGACTGGAAGGTGGTGAGGAAAGCCTTGACTGTGATTGGCTTCAGCGAAGACGAGGTGGAGGTGAGAGCCAAGCTGTGTAAATCATGCCTGAAATGTTTGTTTTGTCAGCCAAAGTAGTGTGGCAGGTGTAAACTCTAAGAAATCTCAGCAACATTGTCTTTTCCTCCCAAGTAGACATAGCAGGTGGAGGCTCTGTCTACTTTTCAGTGGTGGGTAGAGTACTGGAAATCTGTAATCAAGTAAAACTACAGTTACTCTCATAAACTGGCTCAAATTAAAGTGAAAATTGCCATTTGAGAAATGTATTCAAGTAAAAGTAAAAGAAGACCTGCAGCAAAGCTATTAGGGCCGTTGGCAAGTGTCTTTCAACGGGGGCTGAAGGCCAAGTGTCTTTTTGATGGTGGCCCAATGTGGGCCAACAGCAGACTGATGGCAGCATGTAGGGCCCTATAGTTTCTGTGATAACTTAAAAGCCATAATACAGATTTCACAGGGCTTTACATTAAGTCAGTGCTGAAAGCTGCCTGGAGATTTTAAAATAATACTACATAATGTGTTCTTATAAATAAGTCATTTATTCAACACACGTTTTAAAAAGTAAATATTCTGGAGTTAGAATCTGACAATATACCATCTTTGGAAGGGGAAGGACTTTGCTTCTCTATAGTTTATTTTTTTGGCTCACACAGTGAGACACCTGTTAAATACTACTGACAAAATTTGGTAATGATTCTGAATGTGTCGGTGCATTCAGCAAGAGACTGAACATTTTGTTAATAAAGTTCAACACAGCATAACCTCACACAAGTCCTGTTGTTTAAAACGCAGTAATAAAGAACTTTCAACTTCACAAAAATAAATACTAGCTGATTTATCAACACTGTGGATGATGTCTACTTAGAAATTAGGTCGGTAAGTCACAAACTCGCTGCTCTCCTGCCACTGCCTGAACGCGCTGTGTCTTCATTGTTTGGAGCTGATGTAACGTCAAATCCCAGGTGCTGTTTTCCCTATCAAACCGGCCTCCATTGGCCTCAGAGGCTGTATCCCATGAGGCTGCTAACTGAGCTGATTTGCTAATGGCAGCTTCAGCACAGTTAGTAGCAGTGCACTGGAAAAAAAGGTCTGTCTTGCGATAATCCCCCGGGCCTAATGGCAAGGTGCAGCTCCCAAATGGAATTTGAGTTTCTTTTTTTTCTCACATTAACAAATAAATGAAAACGTGGTCGTCTAAGACTTTTGGCAGTCAACTATTAGGGGGCAGTCTAACTACAAAATAAGTTAATGGTTTGGTGGATAATTCTGTAGAAGGGCTGATTGTTTTGTTGAATGGCTCAGTCTGAGCCACCAACCCAAAGCGTTGGTATTTGACAGCCTGGGAATAAGACTCTACAGCTATCTTTCTCCAGAATCACTTTCTCCACCTTTAATGTCCTTAACATCAAAGGGTAATATCACACATGCAAAAAATAACATAGCCAACGTTAACTAGCTACCTACATTTTCACAGTAGTGAGTGCAGCTTACTTCAGTGTGCTTGCTGAGGTCAGAAAAAGAGTTTTTAACAGCAGTGATCTCAGTGCACTTCATCATGCAACTTCTGTTTTTTGTTTTTTGTATAAAACATGTAGCCAGATTTGGCCAGGGATTGTCTCAGGAAGCTGACTCTTGTTCTGGATGTGATCATCACACTGTGGTCATAAGACAGGTGGCAGCTAACTTGGAGAAGTGCTCCTCATGTACCCCACCCCACCTTCATTCCATCCCTGCATTTAGAGCAAACTGTGAAAATATAAAGGGCAAATATATTGAAGTAAAAAGTACATTACTGACTCAAAAATGTACTTCAACGTTCTACATGATCAATTCTCACTTTTACAGCTACTAAATTCTTGAAACAAGAAAAAGGAAGTTTACCCTAGATAAACTTTAATAAACATTACAACTGTTACTATGTGTATTAATGATTATGCAAAGGTTTTTACCACAGGTTTCACTATGAACTGTGAAGTACTTCATGTGCCTGAGGGGGCTGAGGCTGTTTCTGTTTCAGACTTGGGACTGTAGATGTTTGTATTTGAAAGTGTTTGGTAGAGAGAGCTGTGTGTGTGTGTGTGTATGTGTGTTATTATATGGTGAGAACTTATTTGTGCTCAGCGTGGGAGTCTTCCTCCATGTTCTTGAGTCTGGGCTTCCAGCCAGAGCTTTTTAGATCTCATACAGTCATAGAGTGAAGAGCAGGTGCGAGTGCGTTAAGCTCTGGTGTGATACTTTGCTTCATTCCCGTCCTGCTGAATTCTTAACCTAATTTTAATCAAAGCCACTCTTATCTGCCAAGTGTCCGATAAAGATATAGCCCTAAAGATAGTCTATATAATCTTATCGTGCCGCAGCCTCTCATCTCTTCACCTTTGTTCTCCCCCTCCTCCTGTCCCCACTCTCCACCTCTTTGTTACTATTCATCCTCGTTCTTTCTTGTTCTTATTTCTCCTCCCCCTCCCTCTCTGTGTTTTCTCTGCGTAGGAGCTGTTGAACATAATCGCCAGTGTGCTCCACCTGGGGAATGTGCAGTTCGGCGGGGAAGAAGGCAATGCCTGCATCACTTCTGACACACAGATAAAGTACCTGGCCAGGGTAAGGTGCTGCACCAAGCAGGTTCATAAAGACTCCTAACAGGCCAGGGGGGAGGGGGGAGTTTTTTTTTTAAAGGCCTGGGCCTTTTTTTTCAAATGTCTCAGAGTTCCTCATGAATAGGGGGTAGCACTGGCCTTCTCTCCAATATAATTAAACTAGATGGCACTAGTCCTGTTGTGCTCAAAGTGCCAAAAACAGACTGGTTATCAACTGGTAATAAATAACTGGTTATTTATCTGGTTTTAGTTAACTGTTGTGCTTGGTTACCTGCTATCTTTAGCTAAATATTCCAACCATTTATTCATTCATTTTAGCTAATCTTTTAAACCGTTTTCTCATGATCTTAAGGTAACTTTTACAGTGAGTTATTCATTACTTTTAGCTTTGTGTCACAGCCATTTATGCAATACTTTTAGCTAACTATTACCCTTTACTTTAAGCTATGTATTTTAACCAGCCATTGCCTTCATGTAGTAATAGATAAAAGGTTGAAAAGGTAGGCAACCTTTTTTGGAGTTCGATTTGTAATTGCAGAACAGTTCTCCTCTGCATTCCGCACCAAGTCGGTGATAAAAATTATTCCGTACGCATACAGACTTGCGCTTGAGTTTGAAATTAACAGGGTATGAGTAAGCCTCATCCACACACTTTGTGTAGAATTTACATTTCCATAGATCCTACAAATGCTGCTGAAGACTCGTCCAAGTATCATCTGCACACTGCTTTACAAAATGTGTCATACTGTGCAGACAACACTTTTCTTAGAAACATCCCCCATTACTTCCTGCCTCAATTTTCCAAATATACTTCTACATAATCAACAGATACCATACCCAGGATGTCAGTGCTGCTGAGCAGTATGACATCTGTCTGGTTGGAGATCATTCATTTGTCAGGCTGTGATGCGTGCTCATGTTGTTGTCTGTTTCCAGTTGTTAGGAGTGAATGGGACAGTGCTGACAGAGGCACTCACACACAAGAAGATAATTGCCAAGGGAGAGGAGGTACGTTTGGATACACACTCTCATTGTGTGGCAAGTGTGTGATAAGCATTTGTATACAAAGCTTTCCTGTGTGTGTAATGTCTGGTCTGCTACAGTGTAATTAAATTGTAACTTGTCTAACTGCTCAACTCTGTGTAACTCTGTGATTGTCTTGTCTTTGCCTGTCCCTACTTGGCCTCTGTCCTTCCTGTGTGTGTGTGTGTGTGTGTGTGTCTTCATCAGCTGATGAGCCCGCTGAATCTAGAGCAAGCATCATCAGCTCGGGATGCTTTGTCCAAGGCGGTGTATGGACGCACCTTCACCTGGCTGGTTAACAAGATCAACACTTCGCTGGCATACACGGTACTCGCAGACAAACACACACACTCAGTCACTGCTGTGACAGTGTCTCTGGTATGACTGCACAGCTGGCAAATTTCCACTTTCCAACATTTTGATGCATTTCCACATAAACCTATTGAACCCTAAATCAGTCACACTACATTTCTCAGACACAGATGTTATCAGCACTGTAGTGCAGAGCATGTCGATGCCTCTCCTTCAATCTATGATAGCACAGCTCCACCTTGTGGACATTTATAAGCTCACAAGCTGAAGATAATGTGGATGATATCAGAAGTTTTAAGAGTTATTCCTGCTGAGGGTTTCATTATTGTGTCAATTTCTGCATCACATATGTTCACCATATACTGTTATTCTTAAAATACATTATTTTCTGAAAACAGCTATTAAAATTAGTCCATGTGTAAAACCTGGAATGAAAAAATCTTTATTTAAGGCATTATGTGTACTACAGTTGACAATTTCAAATAGAGATTAGATGAGTTTTGTCCTGTTTCTCCAACAGGATGACTCCTACAAGAATTACTCTGTCATTGGCCTGCTGGACATCTATGGCTTTGAGGTCTTCCAGCACAACAGGTACAGTATTAATTCAGTATAATTCATTCAGTATTTGTTTGTTGTATTTGTTCATGCTGAATTTAAAACTTAGCTCTTTAAAAAGTAACAGTCACTCTAACTTGGCTGTAGTTTCTACAGTATATATCCAGCTTAATCCTTGGTCTTCAACCAGAGTTACAGAAAGTTTTTAAAGATTTTTTTTTTTTGACCAAAAGATTTATATATGTCTGAAAATATATGAGTCCAACATATTATTGACAAACATAAATTGTCATATTCATTAAAAAAGGAAAACATTTAATTTACACAACATTCACAAAAGTGTGAATCCTTGTCCAATCATGTGAGCTAACCTACTGAATCAATGTTCAGCACATATCCATAACGGTGAGCTAGTAAGCTATATATTGGAACATATACAGACATTCTCCACCTCAGAAACCACCAGCCAAAGTGCAGAGGATGATGCTAACATACCTAACATTAGCCATGCTTCAGCTGCTGCAGACTTAGCATCTATGGAGACCAGAAAATATTCAATAATGCAATATACTATGCAGTACGGGATCCCTGCTCCGTCTATCAGTTATGAGGTCTATGGCTTGAAAAACATTGAAGTCCCCTGCTCTAACCTGAATGTATTGGAACAAAAAAGACACTGAGAACTAACCCACACAGTTTGAGTAGAAATAAAAGACCCACTTCCTGGAATTTTCCAGAGCTTTCAGCCGTATCTCATTGCCTTTGTCTGCTGCAGGAGTTTGCTCAGTTGGTTACTGGACAGCTAGAAAATTCCATAAGCTGAGCTGTGGCCAAGAATTATTGACCGCAATCATTAACCTCCAACATTAAACTAGACAGTGTTTATGTAACCCATGTTTATATATGATATGAATTATGGTAATATCACTGTAGCCTTTAGTTAAAGGGACAGTTCACTCTAAAATGAAAAATCTGTATTTGTCTTCATACATTTAGTGCTATTTATCCATCTAGAGTTTTTTGTGAGTCACCGAGTTTCATAGATATCAGTGTTTTTGATTTTTGTGGTGAACTCTAAAGATCAGTCACCCACTCCCAATTAATATCAATGAAGCTCTTGTGCTTTGTTTCTTCTCATTCAGCACCTGTGTTTGTTGTGTGTTGCAGCTTTGAGCAGTTCTGCATCAACTACTGTAACGAGAAGCTGCAGCAGCTCTTCATCGAGCTCACCCTCAAGTCAGAGCAGGAGGAGTACGAGTCTGAAGGCATCACGGTCAGACATTGTTTTCTTCTCTCTCTCTCTGTGTCCCCCCTCTCACCCCTCACCCCTCACCCCTCCCTGCCTCTGTCATTTAGCTGCATTTACAGTTGGACTCTGTTTGTAGATAAATGTGGAAAAAGTGACTGCCTTTGGATCTGCCTTCATCAGCTCTCTTGGTTTTATTTTACCCTCTTCCTCTGGTCCTATCAGTGTCTGCGTGCACTTTCATCATGCTGCTTTGACAGTTTTTTCATCTTCCATTATCACTCCATGTCTCCTCCCTCAGCCAGGATTTAGGCTTCACAAAGAGCTCTTAATGCGATTGTGGTTGCAGTTGTGTTTTTCAATGTGAAATTGGTAATTTAATTTATCAATCTGCTGTTTCACTGAGGCTTTTACTCAAAGTGATTTACAGTAAGTGCACATATTTTTAGAGGATGTTGCTCCATTAGAAATGAATCCTTTAACCCTGTTATTGTTATTGTGTGTTTTATTTATTCACAGTAACAATCTTGAACAACTTAAGGAAATAACATGTCAGAAGTGGCCTGAATTGAAAGATGAGACCTATTTCAAGATCTCTCTCTCAGTTGCTCCTTTTGTCACTGCCTCATTTATATTCATTGCATTTATATTGTTTTGTTTTGCCTCTTTGGAACAAAGGCCTCTTGTATTCAGTCTAATATAAATGCACTGGTCAGAGAGCAGGTTGTGGGAGAAACTTGGACTCACCTCTCAAAGAGCCTATTATCATCTGACATGTAGACCGTGGGCCGCACTCTCTGTCATCTCTGTGGAAATTATGTGGCTGTTAGCACTAACATGTCCAAACACGGCTGCACTGAGCCCGTGGAACTCTGTGTTCATGTTGCGTGTCCACATGCAAGTGGGTGAGCAGCGTGTCTGCATGCCAGGATTCCTGAGATTCTGTGGATGATTGACATTACAGTCATTAAATAGCTGAGAACATTTGTAACTGTATCAGGTTTACACTGATAAACTGGGCAAGATGAATGTCCCAGATGTTTTTAAAGGGTGACCATTTTTAGAGTTGGTCTAGTATTTTGAGGAAGACTGCTGCAGCTGCCACCCAGCAAAAGGAGCTGTAATATAATCCATATGGGCCATTGTGAAATGTCAAAGTATGTCCTCCAAAAGTGCTTGTTTTACTGCTCTCAGGCTACCATTCTAAGTGTCTGACAACATTATGGAAAGGGTTGTTACAGAGATAGACATTTTTTTTAAAGAATAAGATCCATTACCAGAAACCAGTTGTTTTATTGCTCTTGCCAAACACACCAGACTTCCTTTACAGAAACAGTCATTTTATCATTCTGACACACTTCAATTAAACTCGACAGAAACAAAATAAAAAACACCACAGCTGTTTTGGCTCAACTTTCCACTGCTCCACTAACTCGTGTAGTTGAAATGAACCTTGAAATTCACTGAGGTAGACATGAAAATGTTCTGGCTGTACATGCCATTTCTCCCCGCTGCTTCTCTGATATCTGATCTCACTCGCGCTCATTTCCCTCGTTTTCACATCTAATGGCATGAATACAGCATTTATGTCAACCAAAGCAGAGCGGGAGCCATGAAAAGACGAGCTGAGGAGTTTTTTATTTTGTTTCTGTCGAGTTTGAATGAAAATGACAGTAAAATTACCATTTCTGTGAAGGAAGTTTGGTGAGTTTGGCGAGAACAGTAAAACAGCTGTTTCTGGTTAAACAAATGTTTCTTACTCTTTAAAAAAAGATCTATCTCCCTAACAATCCTTTCCATAATGTTGTCAGACACTTAAAATTACAATGTTAGCCTGTCAGCAGTAAATCAAGCACTGTTGGAGGACATACTTTGACATTTCACAATTGTCCATAAGGATTACATTACAGCCTTTTTCACTGGGTGGTGGCTGCAGCGCTCTTCCTCAAAATACTGGACCAATTTTGAAAATAGGTGTGCCTGTTAGTCACTTACACACAAAGACATAGGAAAATAGGGTTCAGGTTGAAAAATACCAAATTTAACCTTTAAGTTAGAATATTTATATGTTCATCATGTCAGGCAAGGTGAATTAATACTTATGATGGGGGTTATTTTCTCCTGATCTCTGACCTGAACAGTGCTTGTGTCTCTGCAGTGGGAGCCGGTGCAGTACTTCAACAACAAGATCATCTGTGACCTGGTGGAGGAGAAGTTCAAAGGCATCATCTCCATCCTGGTGAGTAAACACAAAGTACTGTGTCTCTGCTATAGAGGATGTGAAACAATGATTTTATTAAATTCATCCTGGAAGTGCATTTCTGCCAGAATATAAAACACCCAAACAACTTGCACCAAGATAACGTGACATATTAAAGGAAAAGTTCAACATTTAAGGTAATCCTGGTATCTGTTGTCAACACGACTCCAAGAAATTACTTCTCTTCACCAAAAAAAGTCTAGCACACACATTGTAGAATCACAATTTGTTGTTTTCACGCTTTAGTCCAACATATTCATTGGTGAGCTTTATGGCTTCAGCTCACTATTTATCGCACAGAGGTAAGAGTTGTATTGATCTTCATATCTAACTCTCAGCAACTAAGTAAATATGTATTTCTAAAATGATTGATTTGATCCTGGCACAGATTCACATGCAAACTGCACATTTCCTGTAAGACAATGACTGATTGTTGCTGTTTTTGTCCTCCTATCACAGGACGAGGAGTGTCTGAGGCCCGGAGACGCCAGTGATTTCACCTTCCTAGAGAAGCTGGAGGACACTGTTGGAGGACACGCACACTTTGTCACGTTAGTTTGATTCCTGTGCTTGTGCTGTATAACTGCCACAAATGCAGTTTGGTCTTACGGTGTTTAAAAGTCTGACTGATGACCCGTTGGTGGTATCAGACTGTGAACTATTGAATATGTGTCCAGTCCGTTTACTGATATATCTGTGCTGTGTGTGTGTTTGTTTCCCTGCAGTCACAAGCTGGCTGACGCAAAGACCCGGAAGGTGATGGACCGTGACGAATTCAGACTGCTGCACTACGCTGGAGAGGTCAACTACAATGTCAATGGTGTGTGTGTGTGTGTGTGTGTGTGTGTGTGTGTGTGTGTGTGTGTGTGTGTGTGTGTGCTGCTGTAAACAAGGCCAGTATGACCTCAAGTTCTCGGATGTTTGGTGTTGTGGTGAATTTGGCATGTAGGTCAGGCATACAAAACTAATTCCCAGTACTAAATATCAATACTGTTTGTTAAATATGACACATCTTCAAATGAAAACAAACTTTTTTAATACTTTTGTCTCAATGTGAAGGGAGTTACAGTAAGTTTTCAAGTAAATACCAGCATTCAAATGATGGTCAGTACAAATAAATACAGGCTGGTCTCTAATAAAGACCTGGTGATAAATTCAACATCATGTGCAACATATAGTCATGTTATCCTCACCAGTCTGCTGCTCTGAGTTTCCGATTACTGTGTGGGGTTACAGGTTGCATTAAAATAAAAAGAAAACGCTGTTCATGACTAACACCATCCACTGTGTGTAGTGCTTCTGAGTGGAAGCCGGTCCTGAAGATTAGCTGGTGGATTTGGGGAAGTTAACACCCCAGCAACCTCAGCCAAGATTGTTATCCACTAGAGCATAACATTACCAAAACACACTGGTTAGTCCTCGTCCTAAAAACTTTTTCTCTTGTTAAGTTAAAAATAAAACCTAATATTTGAAAATACAAACAGAATTTATCAATCTAATCTCTGTTTTGTTTGTCTTTGTAAGCTAAGCAGCTAAACAGCGTCATGTAAGAATGAAAAAACAGTCTGATCTTAGATTTTTCCATATAATACTTAAAATGCTAGGACTAAATATCAGTGTACTGTAATACAGGAACAAGACTGTTACTTTCTGAGTTTTTACCTGTTTTAGGCCTCTAGCTAGCTAGCTAACAAGAACGTATTTAAAGGGACAGTTCACTCCAAAATCAAAAACACATATTTTCCCTCTTACCTATAGTGTTATTTATCCATCTAGATAGTTTTAGTGTGAGCTGCCAAGTTTTGGAGATATCTGCCTTCTCTCGAGTGCAATGGAACTAGATGGCAGTCAGCTTGCGGTGCTCAAAGTGCCAAAAAAATCCAGTTTCTACTGAATCGCCAAACAAATCACTGCAACAACTAACTTCATGGAGCTAATGTTGCAGCTCAGCCGAGGAGGACACCATGAATGTTCACATCTCATCCTGTCACAAGCACGAGCCTCTCATCCATGAATAGATGCACGCTCCCTTTTTAACGGTGATATGGTTCGTGGGTGTAGTTTGGTGGAAAGAAAGTAGTTCCTACACGATACTGCTTACAACAAGGTCTGTTGGTTATCTTTAGTAACCAGCTCATGATCTCTGGAAAGAGTTGCTGTTGAGTTTAGGGCTGCTACTAACAATTAATTTGCATTGTCAATTACTTTCTCAATTAATTGATTGTTTGGTCTACAAAATGTCAGAAAATGGTGAAATATGACATTCACTGTTTCCCTCAAATGTCGTGACCTTGCTATTCCTGGCTATTAGCTATCTAACTACAGCTGATTAAGTCTGGTAGCAAAATTAAGGTTTTTTTCTAAAATCACTAAGAAATGCAGATAAAACCAGTGTTTATTATTCGATTAGGATATAATATACTTGGAAAAATAAGAAATAGATGCCTGTTTCAAGTAAAGGGTGTGAGAAAACTGTTTGTGAATCTACAGTCTCAAGGTGGGCATCTGTAGCTGAGGAAGGAGAGTGGGTTGTCCACTAGGTGGTTCGATCCACAGTTCCTCCTGTTCACGTCAAGGTGTCCTTGGGCAAGATTCTGAACTGAACCTGATTGTATATAAAAGCAGCCATTTACAGTGAAAAGTGACTATTTGATCATGGGATCAGACTTTACTGGATATAACCAGTGACAAGGGATACCCTGAGTGGAAATGATTGGTCAGTACGTGTCAGAAGTCTAATTCAATCTTCTCACCCTCAGGATTTTTGGACAAGAACAACGATCTGCTTTTCAGGAACTTAAAAGAGGTGACTTTAAAACTGTAGTTCACCTAAATAGTATGATACATTTGTGGAAAGTTGTACTGAGGTTAAAAATGTCCTTTGTGTGCGTTTGCAGGTTATGTGTATGTCAGAGAACAAGATCCTGACTCAGTGTTTTGACAGGGAGGAGCTGAGTGACAAGAAACGCCCTGATACGGTGAGTTACCTCGTGGTTTGTGTGTGTATTTGTGTGTGTGTTCCCTCTTTGTGTCCTGGGGTTTTCTCTGCCTGTCCTCCCTGCTCTTATAAATCATATTCACATGCATCCCAACATACTTTCCCACCGTAAAACAAACAGTGGTGTGTTTCCCGTCTGCAGTGTTGAGTGGGCGGTCAGATGGGGATTCTCTGCAGCCTCCCACTCACTGAGGAATGCCCTGACACTTGTATGCCCTTCACACACACACGCACACGCACTTGAACAGGGAACTGTCACAGGCTGGTGAGTTAGAGTCCCAGTCCTCCACACTGGGCCCAGTGTTCAGCCTCTACTGGACTGCCAGTCACATCAGCCTCCCCTTTGCTTGCGTAGCTCCTCTTAGGTCATCATCTCAGTCTGTGGGCCTTGATTTGCACACATACACGCTTCTCCTCTTCGGTTTCTACCTTGGGACACTGACCAGCTTCCTCTACCATCCTCTGACCTTCATCTCTCCATCCTTTCCTAACCAGCTTTCGTTTTGTCTGTCTCGTTGTGTCTGCCCCTCCAGGCAGCCACCCAGTTCAAAGCCAGTCTGGCGAAACTCATGGAGATCCTCATGTCGAAGGAGCCGTCGTACATCCGCTGCATCAAGCCCAATGACTCCAAGCAAGCAGGTATGAAGTCAAGTCTTTTCTTTTTTGCTCAGTATGGTACAAGAGATGAATGCAGAAATGTGTCCTTAGAAACCTTGAGGCTGAAACAGACTCACCATGGCAAACTCCAATCACAAGCAGTGAGTGATAGAGTATGAAAATTGTGGAATGTGGAATTCAAACAGACTCAAACATCCAGGCAACCGAAGATCATCTTCATCATCTCATCTTCCTCTTGTATTTTACATGCTGTGGACACATGTTGAGAAACGTGACCTGATAGCACAGAGATCTGATCTTGATTGATTATCTTTCATAGCCTGGATGTTGAATTTTGCTGTCTGAATTTCACCAGGCCAAGCTGAATTTGAGCAAGTGTTTAGTTTAGTTTTTTTTGAGTAGGTTATTGGACGTTCTCTATTTATTACCAAACCTTAAAAGTAACCCATCTCCCAGACTTAGACCGGCTTCTCTATACAGAGACGCATAGTGACTAAATAATTTGTGTTTAATGTTTAATGCCATTCCAAAAGTGAACACAAAATGAAGGAGCTGCATTTAGTGATATTACCAAAAATGTATGATTACAGATGTTTGTGAAGATGTTTTTCTATTCAATAATAATAAAATGAATAATGTAAAATTAAGACTAGAACTAACAACTGACTTCATTATCTATAAAAGTATGTATGATTTACAGGGATCTTTGGGTAGAATGTGGCAGAAATGGAATATAATATTCATAAGTATGTTTTCATAGGTGTATAATCACCTGAAAACAAGAGTTGTTGTGTTGTTGTCATTTTAGAATGAGCTCTTTATATGTGCAACAAGTGTGGGTCCTCCTCCATGGAGGCTGCCATGTTGCACTAGTAGTGACAGGCTGATTCAGTCAGCCAGTCATGTGGCATTTTGAGATAATTGGCGTTTCCTAATGGCTGTGCTCACAAGGCAGTTAAAAAATGTGTGCAGGAACATCTGCAGGCAGATGGGGCACTAGCCCCTGATTGGCCACTGGAGTATGGCAACAGGTTGCCTTTCCCAAAAAGTGGACTCCTGTGGCCCCCACTGCTGCAGCCCAAATGCACAACCCCCATTCAAAATGAATGGGATGCACCTCATTCTGGCTGAATGTGGCCTAACTCGCATATATCCTGCTGTATATGTTTGTCTCAGTCTTTTCTAAGTGTTAACATGTTTCTCCATCCTAAATCTAATCTGAAACCATAACTGGCTAGCATTAAATATACTGCATATAACATTATAATGTATAGAATATTGTAGTTGCTGTTGTCAAACTGTAAGCTCCTCTTCCTTTAATACCACTCACCTTCTGAAATCTTTAGCATAATCAAATGTATTTAGTGTGAATTAATTTAAAAGATCCATCTAAAACAACATGTTACTGACTGAGACGTCCATGTAGATTAGATTGTAATGTTCATGGAATAATGGAATTATACTTGTCTTTCTTTGTTTTGATGTGCTTTTGATACATTATACATCAGCTGTCAGACACCCTGCTCTCTAAATATCAGGATAAGCCATTGAAAAACGCAAATCAGTCAACCACTAGTTTCTACAGTAGCCCAGAAGGGACAAGCCAAACACTGGCGCTAGACACTGCTCTTCACATTTTTGTTAATCTCACACCTACTGTAAATTCTCCCCTGGCAGGTGTTTGCAATAGGGTTGTAAATCGTAATCAGTCATTGGTATCAATTAATCAATTAATCATTTTTAAAAAACATAAACATTTTGCTTGTACGAAACAATACCAGATATGTTTTTTTCTCCTCAATCAAAGCTTTATTGCCACAGCAACATATTGCATGACAGCATTAAAGCCTATGAAACATACACTTGAATATCAGATAATATGTGGAGTGTGCTCATAAAAATAATCTGTTATATTCAGATCTTTATTTGATAATAGACTAATTGAATTTTACTTGACCAACCAAATTCTTAACAACAAATTTATTGATCACTGATTAATGGTTATCATTCCTACCACTAAATCTTACACACTGCTCCTTTAAAGTCAAGTTTTAGAGATTGCACAACGTGAAATGACGCACTGATTTGATTCATTTGATTGTCACTGGTTTGATTCCAGCTTTATGTAACTGTTCTTGTAAACACAGCTGGTTAAAGCAGCTAAGCAGCTTCAACAAGCTAATATCTTACCAGAAACGTCATTTTAATCCTGTACTTTCACTAAATCCAACCAAAACAGTTTGTTTTCAGCTGCGTGAGTGACCGCAGTGTAACTCTCCGTGTGGTCGTCAGTATATCGGGCCGGCCTTTGTTTCTCTCCACAGTGGACCTTTTGTCACTTTCACACTGTTTCTCTGTCCTCTGTCACTCCTACTGCTGTTGTTTAGCATTTACTGGTTTTCTCTGGTTCATTTTGTCCAACAGACTTTACATTTTTCTCAGAGTGATCTGACCCTGCTCTCCATCTCCATCTCCCTCTCCCCAACCCCCCCCCCCCCCCACCCCCCCCCCACCCCGTCTCCTCCGGACCACAGGTCGATTCGACGAGGTGTTGATCCGTCACCAGGTCAAGTACCTGGGGCTGATGGAGAACCTGAGGGTGAGGAGAGCTGGCTTTGCTTACAGACGGCGCTACGAGGTCTTCCTACAGAGGTGATCAACTACTTGTCTCTGTATTTTTTTACCAGCATGGTACAATCACATGGAAGCACCGTATCAGGAATATGATCAAGTATATGTGTTCTACTGCACAACCAATATGACAACTCCATATAGTCAAATTGTCCACATTAGACATACAGAGTAAAGAGTACATAGGTTATGTTACTGTCTCAGTTTATTACTGATACCTCTATATGTCCTGCACAAACAAGACCGTCAGCGAGAAGATCGGCTATTTCTGTGCTCATTCTTAATTCCAACACCAGGTCTCTGTGCAATCAGATGAAACGAGCCAGAGATTTATGGAGCTTTATTGGTAAACTGTAAATCTGAGAGAAATGAGCTTCAACAATGATTTTTATGTCATATATCTAACGAACCCAAACTGCATAATGTTGCTTAAGGACTGAACAGAAGTAGGGCTGTAACAAACAGTTATTCAGGGCTGGATGTAACAAATTATGACCACTCATGTTACTGTAATAAAGTCACTTTTTGGGTATTAGTACTTTATATTTTAGTCTGTATTTTACTCTTAAAGGAGAAATCTACAATCCATAATACATCTACTGTAATACATCATAAAATTACCTTGATATGTCATCAGAGATCAGATTTACGATGTTTAAGATTTGCTGTTTTTCTTTGTCTATGTGACAGTAAACAGAATATCCTCACAAAGTCAGAGGCTAGAATAAGGCACTGTTCAGCATTTTTGCTTTAGAAAAATAACTTATTAGAATAGTTGCAGATTATCGTTTGACTAAAAGTTTCAGGTCTAAAACTGAGACCTTCTGTTCCCAGGACTATCTGCTCACTCATCATGACACTCCTGCTGGTACAGAATCTCTCACCAGCTGATTGCTGAGTTGTACATAGTGGGAGTTTAAATGCTGGTCTTTGGCTTAGAGGCTGTGTTTTTTAACCTTCAGGCTTTATTCCTGAAGCAGCATTCAAGTATTTACATGTGTTTGTGTGTGTTTAGGTATAAGTCCCTGTGTCCAGACACATGGCCTAACTGGCAGGGGAAACTGGCTGATGGAGTGGCCACACTGGTCAAACACCTGGGATACAAACCTGAGGAGTACAAACTGGGCAGGTCAGCAGCACACAAACTGACACAGATTCTCATATGGGTCATTTAGATTATTTAGTACAAGTTTAAACTTCTATTTTCTTGTTTAACATTTTTATACATTTTTAACTTATTTGTCCCTTTGTTGCCCTTTATGAGTTGCATTTAATCATGTTTGTAAAGCGCTCTGAGGTGAAACGTTTTTACTTCAACCTCAACATTTTAGGTCCAAAATCTTCATCCGTTTCCCAAAGACCTTGTTTGCCACTGAGGATGCTCTAGAGACCAGGAAACACAGTCTTGGTGAGAGCCTCTGACACAACTGATGATTTGTGCTGAGAACTTTCATCATCACCACAGATTTAAACCATATGGTTCGTCTCTCTTTCTCTCTCTGTTACCCCACAGCCACCAAGCTGCAAGCAGGGTGGAGAGGCTACAGCCAGAGGTCAAAATACCAGAAGCTCAGAACATCAGGTGAGGAAACGTTTGTTTTTTTTCTTTACTAAAGTCATTTCAGATTTTGTTAAACAGCTGAAATGTTGTTCCTTAATATGTATGTAATGTACCTTGCAGCTATTGCCATCCAGGCGTGGTGGAGAGGGATCCTGGCAAGGAGGAGAGCCCAGCGCAGGCGACAGGCTGCTGATACCATCCGCAGGTACAGACAGTAACAGTAACAGACCAGCAGATGGCACCATACACTCACTGTTTGATAAATACACCCCACATAGAAAACAAATGTGTCTTAACATGTGGCTTTAAAGTGAGGATGCTACGTGAAGTTTTTGCACAATTTCCTTTTTTAAGTCCATCTTCTTATTCTGTTCCTCGTCTCACCCTCAGGTTCATCAAAGGCTTCATCTACCGCCACAAGGAGCGCTGTCCAGAAAATGAGTATTTCCTGGATTATGTGCGCTACTCCTTCCTCATGAACCTGCGCAGGAGCCTGCCCAAGAACGTCCTGGACAAGAGCTGGCCGACACCTCCTGCTGCTCTCACTGAGGTGGGGATAAAACATATACACTCATACACACACACAATCTTTTCTTTTCTAAATCTTTAAAGTAGTAATACCACAGTGTAGAAATACTCAAGTTACAAGTAAAGGTCATGCATTCAAAATTTAAGTTCACTAATAAAAGTAGAAGTACTCAGTGCTGGAAGCTCAAGCTAGATGTCACTAAATCTTACACACTGGTCCTTTAAAGTTTAAAAGTGAATGTTATACAAGACTCCTCATACATACAACACTGAATAGTGATTTTTTGCTGCCAGCAGAGCTGTTGTGAAAGTGTTCTGTCTGTTTCTGTGTCCTCAGGCATCAGAGCATTTGCGTAAGCTGTGCATGCAGAACATGGTGTGGAGCTACTGCAAGAAGATCAGTCCTGAGTGGAAACACCAGGTGAGTATTGTCCCATCGGCAGTCAAGACAGGCTTTTACAGCTCTGTTGTTTGCTGCTCTGTTGTTCATTTCCTCTGCATCGCTGTAATCACATGTGTTTGAATAGATGGAGCAGAAGATGATCGCCAGTGAGATCTTCAAGGACAAGAAGGACAACTACCCACAGAGCGTGCCCAAACTGTTCGTCAGCACGAGACTCAGTAAGACTCACACATTTTTACTCCGACAACAAATCAGATGTGAAAGATTTACAGGCTTCATATTGTGAATTCTGTAAAAGACCATAACAGCATGTTTCCTCTTGTTCAGACGGCGAGGACATTAACCCCAAAGTGCTGCAGGCTCTGGGCAGCGAGAAGATGAAGGTTCGTACAGCAAAGTCACAAAACAAAGGGCAGTATAGTCTAAATACTGTCTTTACGTGTTTTCATCAAGTCTTTTGACCACCCTCCTTCTTTTCCCAGTATGCAGTGCCAGTCACCAAGTACGACAGAAAAGGTTACAAGGCTCGGCCTCGCCAGCTGCTGCTCACCGCTAACACTGCCGTCATCGTAGAGGAGGGCAAAGTCAAGCAGCGCATCGACTACGGAGCTCTGAAAGGTCAGACGTCGGCTGCCAGTTTCTGCTGTTTCTGTTTGTGGACTGATGACATAAATAAAGACGGACAACATAAGAGCTCTTCAAAAGTGAAGCCAAAACATCTCAATTTTGTTAGTTTATAATGAAGAATTGTAAAATATCACTTAATTATGAGATGTTGATCTGCCTTTATAATCATTAATACCACCAGATAATAGATGTGGTCAAGTTTGCAACCCACACTTCTCCTTGTTACATAAATACTGCCTGAAATATGACTAATATATTATAACAGTAGCCAAAGTTACACCTTAAAAACATTTCCTGAGATTTCTGCGATAATGTGCGTCTTTACTCAGGATAGAAAATGTCTCATTTTCAGGAAAAATGTTAATTCCTAATTACTACTGTGCAGACTGGCTCCAGATGACGTGACCAGAGATGGCAGCTCTCATATCCAGGATGTTTTGGCTTCATTTTTGTACTGTAGGAGGAAGTAGAGACGTGTCGCCCACCTGTATTTACATTCAGTGGTGTGGACAGTGTGGAGTTCATTACTCATTCAAGCTGTCCTTCTCCTGCAGGCATCTCAGTCAGCTCTCTCAGCGACGGCTTGTTTGTTCTGCATGTGCCCAGTGACGACAACAAACAGAAGGTAAAACCGAGGATGTATTATGAATGAAGCAGGTGTCATGTAGCTCAGTGTGAGTGTAGATCTGCTTTACTGAGTTTTCACTGCGTCCGTTTCACCGTGTCCCCTCAGGGAGATGTGGTTTTGCAGAGCGACCATGTGATCGAGACCTTGACCAAGATTGCGATCTGTGCTGACAAAATTAACAGCATCAACATCAACCAGGGCAGGTGAGGAGCAAAAACACCTTGAACATGCAGTTGGCATGTAATAAGAGTACGAGTGTGCAACCTTATCCTGGTTTCTGTGTGTCTGTCCTTAATGACACTAACAGCACTATAAGACTCCTTAAAATAAATCTCTACTTCATACTCAAGCATCTACAGGTGGAAAATGGTAAAAACCAGACAGGCGTGTCTAACACTCTGTCTCTTCCTCCTTCAGTATAAAGTTTACAGTGGGTCAGGGGAAAGAGGGGATCATAGACTTCACGCCCGGATCAGAACTACTGGTGGCCAAGGCTAAGAACGGACACTTGTCTGTGGTGAGTCTGATTCATCCTCTTCAGTTTCTCTTAACTGAAAACTATGCTAATACCTTTGATTTGATTTTATGTCATTTAATCTCAATTTACAGAACAGCAGTTTAAGAAATAATGTTGAAAATGTGTTTTATTGCCGACTTTGATTAACTTATCACCCTAAATAAGGATTTTTCAATAGCAGCATACTGTTTAAATGGATAGTTGTGATTATTTGAAGTGGGGTTGTATGAGGTCATTGACAGTCAGTGTATTACCTACAGTAGATGAAGATCAGTAAACCCACAGTTTGAAGAAGCAGCAGGGGTACTGGTGCAGGAAGCAAACAAGGGTATTACAATTTCATTATTAAATTGAAAACTGATCGAAATGAGCTTTTACTTTCAATAATCGAAATCAAAGACAGAAACTGTGATTCTCCCAGTATGTTTTTTTCTCTCCATCCCCAACTTGCTGCATCGGGTGAATGTTCAAGGACACAGTGTAGCTTATTGGCCATTAAATCACACTTAATACCATTTCAAAGAAAATGTAAGTGACACTTGTCAAGGCATGAAACCAATGATCTGTTGATCTTCAGAAATCAAGACTCAAGAGTCTAACTGTGGCTTATCTGTCGATGAGCTGCTGTGGACAGGGTCAGCAGCTGAATGTATTTTAGCCACTTAAAAAAATCTGTAGAAGTGTATGTTGCTGCTTCAATACGTTAGTTTGTTTGTGTTACTGTGTGACTTTAGTGTTTTAAGGGTTAATAACAAACTAACAGATCAAGTCAGTGGTACTCCAGCAACTCCTGTGTTCTGAAAAGTAAAATGACTCTTTTTGTTCAGGGCATCACTAAGGGAGTCCGTTCCTTTGGACAGAGCGATATTTGGCTGATGTAACAGCGGTTAATTTTCATGGTTTGAGATTCTTCAAACTGGCAGAAAATATTGTGTTAATGTTAAACTTCACCACAAAGTAAGAAGCTGATTTAGAAAATAGATTTTCAGGGTTTTTGATGTTGTGGTTTCAGGCTGCTGCGCTGCTAAAAAATGTTGTTAATACATCTTTAAATTTGGCAGTTTCATTGACAAAAATATCTCAAGAAGAACATCACTCAAATGAAGATTTGGGTGTTTTTAGCAGGTTTAATAATTTCTAAGTACTGTGAAATCCTCTTAAGCCACACAAGGAATATTTCTTGAGCCAGATTTCTCATAAAAACATGAAACATTATTAACTAGCTCTTTGTTCGGGTGGCGCCTTCAAGTTAGAACTGTCTGGTTAATATTTCATTCTAATAAATGGCCGTTATCAGTGGAGACATCAGTGTTGTGTTATCTGGAAACTGGATTCAGGCATATTTTTACTGAAGTTTTTGTTTTAGCATGGTTACTTCCTGCTTCTGTCCAAAGAGTAGACGTCTCTGACATGATGTGACCTTTTCCCCCCCGGCATGTCTTCCAGACCGCTCCCAGACTGAACTCCAGATGATGGCCATCCTGAGCACACCAGGACATAAATACTCCTGACCTCTCCCATCCTCCAATCACACGACCGCAGACCCCGCTCTGCCTAAGCCAATCAGACGCCAGCTGTCACTTCACGGGTGACACGTGCTTCCAATTAAAAAAAACAAACAAAACAAAAACAAATAAAAATACAGCAAAACTAATTGATATATTTATGTTTATATATTATATTTTTGGGATTAATACTGTTGCTGTTTGAATATACTGATTTTATATATGAGGCCAAGGAATAACAAATATTTTGGTGCATTTTTCTTGCACCATGTGTGTTTATTGTGCTTTATTTGGGAACATGACCAAGAAAACGATGAGGGAAGAGTCAGAATAAGAGACAACAATGAGAAGAAGAAGGAGGGGATTGTTGTTGATGAAAATCAGGGTTGTTGCCTGTTGCCTCTTTTTTTTTCTGTTTACTTTTTCTGCTTGATTGTCTCGCCAACACTACTTCTCTAACTGGGTTGGACGGCTTGTTATTGAAGCATGAAGGTGTGTAGAACAGGGCTGACAGTATGTAGGTTAGCTGTTGAGAGGTTCAGGGACGAGGAAGAATAAGTTTTCAGTCAAATGGAGACGCCTCGGCTACGAAAAAGACTGGTAGTGTCAGACTGTGGCTCACTAAATCGAGGAATAGACGTCAAATTCTATTTGTAGTGTTTTCGTAAGAAAAAAGCTTGTCGTGAGGGATTCACTACATTAAATGAACAGCATTCAGTGTAAATGCTGCAAAAAGGAACAAAGTATGTGAGAAGTGAATGAGAAAAGGCAAGAGAAAGGTGAAAAGAGAGATGATAGAAGGCGGCGGCATTTGTTTTGCCTTGACCCCGGGCGCTCGTGCCTTCCTCCTCGACTAATTTATTCACAATGAGTGAGTTGAGCTGTTTATTGATGTCCGAAAACCATGACACTCAACGCAGGAATGAGTCGAGTTGTGTGTAGATAGAAACTGACTGAGCGTTGCTCCAGCCTGTACAGCAGTCCGCCCTCGTTCAGAAACACTTAACATGCTCTGACTCGGTCCAAGGCCCCAGCATCTCTCTGTGATTGGCTGCGTTTCCTCCATGTTTCCGTCTCTGCTCTGCTCCTCCAGCCTCCTCCCTGACCTCCCTGTTGTCTGTCGTCTTACAGAACCGGAGCTTCTGTCTCGCTGTGACTGAACTGGTCTGGTGGCTACACACGACTAGGGTTCGACCAACATTTTTAAAACAATTTCTTTTCGTTTATCCAATAAATGACTCCATTTTTACAGTTCATTTAAAATGTGAGACAAACTCTGTGTTCAGCTAAAATGAAAAACAGTGGTTCTAGATGAAGGTTACCAATAGTTGTGTATTGTCTACATGTCTGACATGTATAAATGTGACATTTTTAAAGGAATATTTACAAGAGTTAGATGAGAAGACTGATACAACTCTCAGGTTTCTATGAAGCTGACAAACAGCCAGCTTGACTGTCCGAAGGTAAAAAAATCCACCTGCACATTTTGTTTTACAAATTAAAGGTCCAGTGTGCAAGGTTTATGTGACTCTATTGGCAGAATATGGCAGAAATGGACGAGTTTCATGGCCACCGTCGATTCTCCTAAATGCCTTGGAAGGGGAGGGTGTGACAAGGTGTTTGCTCACCGCTAGATGCCACTAAATGCTACACACAGTTGTATCAATCAATTTGTCTAATTTTCTGCAAAAGAAAATACATAAGTATATTCCCCAAAATCTTAGGAAAGCACAGATGCAAAATATGAAGTTACAGCCAGGAGACAGCTAGCTTACCTTAGGGGGAAACGGCTAGCTTGTCTCTGTCCAAAGGTTAAAAAAATCCATCGACACATTTTGGATTTAATACAAATTAAACAAACAAGTCTTAAGTAGTGAGTTTTAGAGGTGATGAAAGACTGATTTTGTTAACCTTAGAGCAGTGAGACTAGCTGTTCCTGCAGCTCCTCATTTCCAATCTTCATGCTAAGCTAAGCTAACCACCTACTGGCTGTAGCTTCATGTTTAATGCACAGATTGTATCAATTCTCTCATCAAATATTCTGCAAAGAAGTACATCAGTGCATTCCCCAAAATGTCAAACTTCTTTAGTGAAAAAAAAAAATTGCAATAGCATCATGCAAGACTAAAAATCTTTGTTAAAGCTCATGACACCAGTAAAAGTTTAACGGCCTCCTACAGGCCATTTCTGCAATAATCATCTCTCTGTCTGACCCAAACTCTGACCAAAGACTGATCCTCAAATAGTTGTGTTGTTGAAAACTTTTGAGAGGAGCTCCAAAATGTTTCCAATATATATATATATATTTTTTTTGTTGTTGTTGCTCTTTTTTCCAAACCTCGCTCAATGACAGAACCTTTTCTCTCTCCATGGCTCTGGCGGGTGCAATATGCCGACGCAGGACTGTGCGACTGCACTTAAAATATACTAGCCAAAGACCCTGTTGATTTCTAGTGATTCTGTGTTGTATGATTTCTATGACATTATTATGAATGTTGTTGTTTTTTCAGGAGGGAGATCTATATGTACAGTTTGTGACGTTCGATGTGAAACATTTTGGGAGAAAAAGCTTCTAGTATTGTTTGTTAACGCAAACCTGTCCATGTGCCTTGTTGGATAGCAATACAGCAGACTTGTGTGGGATTGAAAGAGAAATACCTCCTCGACAGAGTCCAGACTCCGGCTGACGACGGTTGTCGGGCCATTTCTTAAAGTTTCCCAGCAGCACCTAAAGGTCTCCTCCCTCTGTGTGTATAAGCTTTATTCAAACCAAATCCTAAGTTTATCTATTGATTTACAGATGCACTCCTGTTACCAGTCCTGACTTACTGTATGCACCACACCAATGTATAATTAAGCCAACACACTAAAAGATAAGATACTAAGATTTGAAAAATAAATTTGAAATGTAAATGCAAAGTCTTGATTGGTTGTTTGTGGTTTGTTTTTCTGTTCCTGTTTACCTGTCTGGATATCCTGAAGTCTAATGGTTTGCTACCTAGATAAAAAGTGAACAAAACGTTTCGTTGGTTGTGTCTAAAATCACTCACTCATCCATTCATTTCCATGAAGGTAATTATCAAAGTCATTCATGTCTTTTTTTTACATTTAGCACAATGCATGATGGTATGTAGTGCGTGGTTAGTGACCATTGGTTGTACACTACTCTTCATGATGCATTGAGTGATGCTAAACCAAGTCCACTGTACAGGTTATAATAATTCTCACTATACGTTTGGACAGCATTACAAAATGGTCAACAGTAGTGGACTATATAATGAGTGAATCTGGACACACTTTCAGAAAAACTTGGCTAAATGAATGGAGCATTACTTTAGAATGTAATCTAGAGTAAATATGGGGTTTAAAGAGAGGTTTGAATTTAACTTTGTTTAATTTTAAGCTCTTTTTTAAATTTGGGGGAACATCATTTAAAGTTAAATCAGGTTCAAAATGAATTTTGTTGGTGCAACTCAATCTTAAAACGGTTGATTTTTGATTGGATTAATAGAATTATTAACACATATTTACCGTCAAATACCATGAAAATGGAAGCAGAAATGCCCGTCTGTTTTAAGTGAAACTGTGTGTTTACTTGTTTAAGAATGTGCATAACTGAGGCACAGTATCAGCTGATCTGATCAGGCCCTTCATGTTCTGTCTGCACTGCTTTATTACATAATCTGGAGGAGCTGCCTGTGTTGAAATCATTTTTCACCAGAAACTTGTAGAAATAATGTTCGATGTCATCATCATCCACTGACTTTTCTAAGAGAAAAGGTTCATAACAGTCAGTTCATAAAGAGGCTCTGCCTTAGGGGCCTCCTGACCTCTTGGGCTCCCGGGTCTGTGCCTGGTAGTCCTGTGTTTTAATTCATCAGCAGTGGTGGAATTATCAGGGTTTATTATTATTATTATTATTATTATTATTATTATTAAAGTCTAAAGTTTAGATGACTGAGATGATGTAACTGTTCTCATTGTGGTGTTCTTTTGAACCATTTTATTAAAGTGTAGTTAAAGACTGTACTTGACTTATCAGCTGATCAATGCATTGGAGAAAAATATACTTTAAACTCAAGTTAAATAATTAAGATCTAATTGCCACTGGAATAGTTGCCATGTCTTTGGAAAAAACTGAAAGACTTTTGCTTTGAATGATACAATGCTTGACATCTAGGTGAAAATAATTTGAACTTTTTATTTGAACTTTTTTTTTTTAAACTTTCTTAGATAATACAGCAGTAATGTGATTACTTTGAGGTGTGTTTTTATTAAATATGCAGCAGATTAATATGACTTCTTTTTACAGTGTTAAAATTTCCCTACCACAGGGTAACGCTAACATATTAATATCATAGCCTTGTCCTTGTTGGTCAAAAAAATATTAACTGATGCGCATATATTTTTTCTTAAAGTAAAAGATGTGTATTTCAAGTCGCCTTTAGATTTTGAAGGGAAATGTGCAAAAAGTTCACCTTCCCCCTGTAAAAATGCTCAATCGCCCATCAGAAGCAGCCACTAGGTGTCGCCCTCGCTGTGATTTCCCCCCGGTGGTTTTTGTTTTCAGCTGTCCTTTCCACTGGACCATGTGAGCCCTCCTCTCCTGTGTTTCTTGGTATTAGACGCTGGGCATGAAGTTAGAAGTAAACAGTGAGTCACCTCACATGCTGATGGCAGGATTTATAGACTATATATACTGCAGTGTTTATATAAACCCTATAGACCTGTGTTACAGTAAGAAAACAGGGATTAGAGTTTCACTGGGTCTCAGTTCATGTACTGAAGGAATTGTCACATCAGAAGGAGATGGTTTACAGACTTTTAATGCAGACACAGAGACTTTATCTTGATTAGAAATGATTTAAAGCTGAAAACGTTCCTAGTGTGGTTCTGTTGCACCATAAAGGCCTGAATAATCTTTTTTTCCCCTTTACTTCAGGAGTGTATTTACTATTTATTATGTTGAACAACACAGTAAAAGTCAGAAGTATCTTTAAGCCAAAATTCTTCATTTGTTTTCTACCAAAGTGGTTTTATTGTCACTGAGATGAAATAGTGGCTAAATGTAGATTTGTAGCTTCATACTGACTACATTGTTTTGTATTTCAAAATAAAAGCTTGTGTCCCATAACTATGAGCTGTTCAGTGTTTCCAAATATACTCAGTCTCTTCAACATTTTTTTTAGCATTAAGAAACAACATGCATGTAATATTTAAGTACTGAAACCCCAAAATAGTTCTTTTCTTTCTTGACTTTATGCGTTTATTTACTGTTAATCACATTGAATAACACAGTAAACATCGAAATATCTTTAAGTATACATTCTTCATTTGTTTTCTGACGAATTATTTGTAGTTTTACTTTCAATGAGTTTTTATAATAGCTGTAAAATTAAATGTAGCTCTGGATTTTCATACTGACTACATTTTTTTTGTGTTTTTTTTTTTTTTTTTCAAAATAAAAGCTTGTGTCCGGTCATTATCAGCTGTTCTGACTGTATTCAAACATACCAAAGCAAACAGTTTCCCCAACATTTTTTTAGTATTGAGAAACAGCTCACATGTAATATTTAAGCACCAAAAGGCCTCATCATTTTTCTTAATTTACGGTATGGGTATATTCACGATTAATAGCATTAATATAGTAAACATCAAATTTAGGTTACCTTTAAATTACTTTAAATACTTTCTGACAAACTGTGTAGTTTTATTGTATTTCAGTTTTTATACTAGCTCCATAATTAAATGTAGTTCTATTGACTAGCTTAGCTTGATTTTCTTTCAAAGTAAAAGCTTGTGTTCCATAATAATCAGCTGTTTTTGAGGCTGTCTCAAAACATACCTGCGAGCTGTGTTCCTCCAACAATATTTTAGTATTGTGAAACAACACACATGTAATATTGCCGCGCTCTGATTGGCTGCGGCTGGTCTCTAGCTCAGCCACGGGCCAATGAGGAGGCGCTGGTGTTTTCGCACGGCTGCTGTGCTGCTATAAAGCGGCAGAAATGAGGGATGCGAGGAGAAACAGTGATTCAAAGAAACTAAAGACCCGTCCTGCGTGTGAATTCACACCGCTGCTGAGCGCGTGTCCGTCGGAGGAGGACATCTGGACGAGCGGAGGCGGATTGGAGTGAGGACGCGGCGGCTCTTATTGTCCCTGAATCTCCAGGCTCGGGCTCAGGTAGGCTGGACAGAGGATGCTCCACACTGGAGGAGGAGAGGCTGACTCATAATCTGTCAGGCTTCACGGGAGGAATCACCGCAACACACAGAGGCGTTATTTCACAGCGAAGTGTTGAGCTTCACTTTCAGTCTTTTCCTGTTTGTGTTTCCTTTGTTGAATGTCTGCAGAGAGGAAACTGAAGCTGCAACAGCCTCAAACAATGTTTTCAACTTTAAGTGTCTTTATCAACTGAGTCATTTTATCTCCTCTGATCACGATGCTAATTCTGTATATTCACACACAGAGACAACAACACCGACGACTTGTTCCGTTTCCCTTTATTCTGCTCGAGCACAGTGACGACATGAAAGTTATGGTTGAATATGTGGAAATTAAAAACAGAAACATGAGTGAGGCGGCAGAGTCACGGCTGAGGCTCTGCTGACCGGAAGCTGTTTGTTGCCAGTTGTTTTCTAGTTAACTGTCTTTGTTTCAGCAGCAATGATGGTAATTCCCCGCACTGTTGTTGATACTGAACAGCTGAGCGCCTCCTGCGTAGATGTGCGTCAAGGTGCCGAGAAACTAGCCGCGTAAGACCGGAAACGGGCAGAATTAGCTTTCAAAATAAGAGCGTAACGATTCGTTCAGGAGTGAAGAAAAACATAGTTTCATCAAGTAGTCAGCCAATGTCTTTGTTCTCACTCAGCCGCCAGTGCGTTAGAATAATCAGCATACAAATACAGTGAAAACTATAAAACACTGCAACATTTTCCAATGAATGTATACTATTTTTTAAAAACTAAATTTTAGCATATTTTCATTATTGATTAATCTACAGATATGCATACATGGTTTATTGATAAATTGTTTAGTCCTTCAAATGTAAAAAAAAAAAAAAAGAGAAAGAAACAGTGAAAATGCTCATGAAAATTCTCCAGAGTGCCCAAAAGAGTCCAAGTTAGCAGCATCAAGTTGCTTTCTTTTTGTCCAACCGACAGTCCCAGACCCAAAGACTCCTCATTTATTATCTTTAATGGTAAAGAAAATCACCTGATCCTCACACTTAAGAAGCTGGATTCAGCAGATGTTTGACATTTTCACTTGAAAAATGATAGTTGGCCACAAATTTTCTTTGTTCTTTGATTTAGGTCAATACTATTTAATTATGTTATACGTAATTTTATAATCTTTTTTTATTGTAATGATACAAATTTCTAATTAGGTCTCTCACTGTTCAGGTCCTCGTGCACAATACTCTGCAAAGCAGCAACACTATTAGACTTTTATTTTGAAAGTGGCAAACGGAACACCGGTGTTTTATTGTGGCTGACTTGACTGCTTGCAGAGAGGGGGGTTGGAGATGCAGATTGGGGTAGGTGAAGGGGGGTGTATTGTGCGGATGATTTCAGTCCAGTTCAGACCAGTTCCAGTGCTGCTCTTCATTCACCGCAATATACTTTGTCTTATTGTCTTATTGTTCACACAGAACACAGATGATCTGCTGCTAAAAACACTCAAAATCCAGGTGAAGTGTGGACTGAGTGTCTCATGTCAGCTTTATTTGTGAGGGTCCTCAGTGCTGGGGGCGATGAGTGTCATCAAGTTCAGACAAAAACACCGTGTCATACAAAACAGTAGGACAGCCTTAAGTGATTTTTACCACTTGAGCATAAAACGAGTAGTTTCTGTTGTGGATTCATGTTTGCATGCTCCCCACGTTAAACCTAAAAGACATTTACACTGTAAAATAGCTCATTATTTCTTCACTTGCTGTTATTAGGTTATTTATTTTGGAGATTTTTATTTTTATTTATTGCAAAAATTGTATTTTTGTATTGTAAAATTAAGCAGATTAAACTGCATTTTAATTACATTTGGATCAATGTACTTCATTAATTATTTTAGGTCTATGTGTATTTATCTTTTTTGGGCACATTATGTCTTACATTAATAGCCTAACTACTGGTGCAGTTCATTATTGTTACTAATATATTTTTTGTTTGTTTGTTATTATCATTATTACTTAACCGCTGGTACAGTTCTTATTTTTATTAATTTATGTTTAACCACTGATGCAGTTCTTTTTGATACTGCTATTATCATTTTCTTTATTTTTACACTACAGGTTCAGTTCTTCACTGTTTAATTACCGCAGATATATAAGTATGTATATGGTGTAACGGAGCGGGTGGTCAGCAGCGCGAGCGCTGACAGCCAAACGACACCAGAGTCTCGCGCCGCACTGGTTCGAACCGGCTGAAGCTCGCGCTGCATTCACGTGCAGTGGAGTTTCCTGTAAACACACACTTTGTTTTGACCAAAGTAGCTTCGTCACACTGAGTACACACACACTGACACACTGAAACATTTCTGTTTATGTTTTCATACAAACAAAGGAAAATCCAGCAAGTGGTCATGTCCGTCGTTGTGTTTTTATCACCAAGTTAAGGTAGTTAGAGTATATATACATTGTTTTTTAAATTTGTTGACATGTAAATTTAGAAATCTGTAGTTGGTGCATTTGGGAATTAGCTTCTAGCATCAAACTCGGAACCTCTAACTCGACATTTTAATGTAACAACTCAGCAGAAAAAACATCTTCTGGCAAAAACGACCCCTCTTCATGTTTCCCCCACAGGAGCTGAAGGCAACATCAACCTCACGTGTAGCTGCTGCACGAGCTATGTCACTGTCAGCCAATAGGAGCAGAGCCGTTAAAACGCTCAAACCAATGAGATATGTCAGGGGGCGGGAGTTTTTAATATTTATAGGAGGGGTTTTACACCTCAAAGACCTCAGCTGTTTTCTGTTTGAGTCTTCCTCTCTATACCATCATCATCATCATCATCATCATCATCATCATCAGGCTAGAACAAAGAAATGTATATGATCCAGGCCCAGAGAGTCATTATAAACATGTTACTGTGAAACCAAGCAGCTTTCAATCAAAATCAGCTTTATTAGTCAAATACATGTAAACATATAAGGATAAATACTTATTTTAGTGTAGTTTTAGTTAGTTATAAAAAGTAGTTGGAGTAACTCAGTTACATTGCATGGTTGTACTACATCTGAGTTGGGTGTACATATATTTATTGGATGGAAATTCTGCCCACTATTTAATTGAGTTCATCCAATTAGTTATTTTTTTTAAGTGCATCATTAGCATCACATTCAATCTGATTCTTTCTGTCTTTTTTAATATTTAATTCCATAAGAATCCTTAATACTGCGTCTTGGTTGATCATAATCTCGTCCCAATTCCCCTCGTCTTCTCTTCCAGGCTCCAGCAGCCTCCCTCAGCTCCTGTCAGGCCAGTGAAGTTCTACCTCTGACCCGGCCGAGATGGCTCCTACCCTGGCCACGGCGTTCTCCCGCCGCTGGTGGATGGCGGTGACGGCGGTCATCGAGAACCTGCTTTTCTCTGCTGTGCTGCTGGGCTGGGGGTCCCTGCTCATCATGCTCAAGTCTGAGGGCTTCTACTCCTACCTGTGCCAAGGACCACGTGAGTCAAATTTAGATGGGTTTTCGTTTGACAGAGGAGAAGCGGGAGGTTATGGGTGGGTTTCAGGATTTTTAGATGAGCTAGAATTGTTTGACCCCATCAGTGGTGAAAGTAACTAAGTATATTTACTCAATTGTGCTTAAATGCAATTTTGAGGTACTTGTGCTTTACTTAAGTATCCAGCTTTATGCAGCTTCACGCTTGTATTCACTTATATTTAATTCTTATAGTTGCTGATAACTTTTCAGTTAAAGAACGTATATAAAAAGACGTGTATCAGCTCATAAAACACTTTGCATTGTTAAAAATTAAACCAGTGGCTCATCATTTTTTGACATATGACTCCTTAGATTTAATGAGACATAATTTACAATAATATCAGTGTCAAGGGACATTTTACTGCAAAATGAATACTTTGACTTTTGATACTTTAAGTACATTCAGCTGGTAATAGGGTAATACTTTTACTTTGAAAGTACTTGACCGGTTCAGCATTACACTCCGACAACACTGTCAGACTTGAGGTCAACAGTTTAAAAACCATGCATTCTTCTTCCTTGTCAAAGTTTGCTGCTTACATTACCCAAAATGCAACTTGAACTGCTGACAGTTCTGTGGCCGTGCTATGCTAATAGCGGCTAATGTAGCACCAAACCGCTTGACTCAACCTGATCTGAGGAGCGGTCTACAGAGGTCTGGCAACCTCACTTCTTTGTAAATCCAGATTTTATTCATTTTCAAACTTGTAGTCTTCAGCCCCGAACCAACGCTGACTCAAGTGACATCACCGTAGGCAATCTATCAGATTCTGTGCAGCGCACTCTGGAGCCGCAATAGGTCAAACACTCCCCAGCATTAGGGAAATACAGTCTCAAGTCTTTGCATTCAAGTCCCACGTCCTAAATTTTGAGTTTCGAGCCCAAACAAGCCATAATATAATAGTTTCCAGCTTCATTCATCTACAGAGTTAATTATCTTTTAAACTCTATCCTAGCTATGGTCAAATTAGCCTCAAGTTACCATTCTTTGTGCAACTTCAGCTGTCAAATGAAGCTGGAAGCATCTCTGTCTGTAATTTTCAACCAGCATGTTTTGTTGATCATTGCATAGTTTTTGTGTGCAAACCAAATTATTTCTGAAATGTAACGTTAGCTCTAGTGGTTGACTTGCTGAGAAAGAACAGTGTTAACACTGATTGATTTAGGAAATGGGAAAAAGAAGAGAAATGAATTGATTTGAGGATGCACACTTTTTAAATAACATGCTTTTTAATCGTCGGGTTTGATGGAAGTTATCAAGTATTCAAGTCCAAGTTTAGTCATGAGTCAATGTCCAACTTTAGTTGCAAGTCCTCTTTGAGTCTAAAGTTTTTAAATGAATGACTCAAGTCCAAGTCCACATCTCTGCTTCTTTCACCACTGGACCCCAGATTTCACAGAGAGGAGCTTCATTTAATGTAATAACACAGCAATCAGATGATATATGTATTAAACTAGAGATAAATTATATGTGTTTTGGTTGATCATATTAGAAACTGTCAGTCTCACTACTTCTACTACTAACATGAACACGTTTTTCCGAGACAGTACATACAGCTCACAGCCCTGTTTACTCCCAGTATTTCACTGAAACAGCCTCATTCTGGGTTTTGTGTATTTAATTAGACTTTGAATTGGATGCTAATGACACGACCTTGCATGGAGACGCCCTGAGTATCTCTGAGCTGCTGAGAAACCAAAAGCTTTCAGCCGACTGATTGCAGCACCCAGGGGTCCCTTTTTGCCGAGTGGGTGTGGTGGAATTATGGAGATTTAAGGACACACAAACAAGTGTACAAAAGGCTTTCTCAGGACGTGCTCAGGTTTCACCTTAAAAACCTGCCTCAACCTCTCCGTATTCTACAGCCCTCATTCATATGACTCAAGTGTTTTGTCCTCAGCGAAGACAGCGACCTTTTGTGAGAAGCAGTTACCTGCATATTAGCAAACACACAGGATCCTCATTGATCCAACAGTGTGGATTTCCTCATGGAAAACAAGTCAATATGGCAGCGGCAGGCGGGTTTAAAATGAGCTTCAAAAGCAGCCGTGAAGTGCTCTGCACGACAAACCAACACACGGATCAGATGAGGTTATTTTATTATTGTTCTCTGTGATCAAAGGCGATGTGGTGAGCTGATGCACTCAACCAGTCATATTAGTTTCTGTTTTTACGGCACAGAGTTGCTTCAGTTTGGGAAATAAAATCAGATGAGGACTTTGATAACCGATCATTGTCATAGTAACATCGTAGGTCAGATTAAACATGACAGCGACACACTAAAACAGCACTTCATCAGTTGGGTTTTCAGTTGTCTCTGGCAGCAGGTTGATGATGTGTGAATGAAAGCATTCATCCCTCCGTTCTCCACACTGATGATTACACAGGCTGTTTTCTGACTTTGTCTCTTTGATCCTCTGATTGTGTCTCTGTCTGTGTGTTTCTCTCTTCATTTCCTACAAAGGATCAGTGATGAAAGCCTCGCCGGGTTAATTTGTGCATATTACCAAGGCTTTTAATGGTTTTATCCCTTTCACTCTATCACATGACCCTATCTGAGGGTACTGTCATCGCCACTGTATTACCTGCCTGTAGGTAGTTCTCATCTGTCAGTCTGTCAGTGGATACAGTGAGTGTAATCTACCTTGAATGAAAGCTGATGATCCATTGATCAGCCTGTTTACCTGATTGGATTAGGTATCTATTGTCATTTTGCTCTGTTTACTGGTATTAACATGCATCCTCCAGTGTGGACAGCTCTAAGTACAGATGTTAATGCACCCAAGATACGCTGAGATCCGATTGCTCAGACCACAGTCAGAGGTGGTCTGGACTGGCACATTTTTTAGCAGTGTGTCCTGGGCTACATTGAAGGATCGAATACACAACTGACTAGTTCACTTTAATGTAAATTACGTGTTTGGGATCTCTTACCTCCCAAGATAAGCAGCGGACGTTTGTTGACGCATCATCTAATTCAGTTGATTCTGCCACTGACCCAGCAAACACAATAATCTCACACTCCCTTAAAAATAAATGAAGATTAAACTGCTGAGGTTAATTCTTAATCATTTGTGTCTTTTTGTATATTCAGCATTAAATGCAATACATTAAGTTGTTTCCTTCTGTGTAAAAACAGTGTAACTTTTTCACACTTTTCAACTTCAACCATTTACACTAAATTTTTGAAAAAGGACATTTCACTGATGGTGAACATGTCAGATTTTACAAATATAGTAAACTGTAACCAACCTAGACTACTACGAGTCCCCAGACTCCTTTGTGAGTTGTTGTCTTAGGAGAAACTTTATAAAATGCTGTCTTCATTAAATTCTTAAATATTTGTTCCTTCTTGGAAATTCGGCAGACCTTAAGTTATTTCTTCCTCTGTGTTAAAAATATTGTGCAAATGCACGTAGCTGCGTGTTTGTTTGCATAAAGACCGGGTGAGTGAGATCACAAGTGGTTGCTTGAGGCGCGTCTGGAGACACACTGAAATGCAAGGTGTGAATTGACTGTCCACTTAGGATCGGATGACCCAAAACATACGTTAATGTCTGGTGTAAACAAGACCGGCTTCTTGTCACAGCTCTCTGACCTTCTAAGCGATGTTAAATCAGCACTTCTGGTGTTTACTTGTAGGGCTGAGAAGATGGAAATCAGGTCAAGAAGGTGCAACATTTGCTGTTTTTGTGCACGTATGTCTATCCTCCTTGTTAAACATATGCAAACATGTAGCACTGTCCTATTTCTCGTGTGCAAAGGAGCTGTTTGCATTTATTATTAGGGTTAAATGACAACAGAGAACGTTTGATATTGGCGATAACTTGACCAAACAAGGAGCTCTACCACACTACTATTATTATGAAGCCTTTTTAGTCTGAATTTAAGATGTCAGATGGGAGGAAAGAGATACCCACACGCCTCATATGAACAATGAATCACTTATTGGTAGCTGCAATCAAGCCTCTATTCTACACTCGTAGAGAAGAGATCTCATTAGTGATAGAGAGCCACGTCCACAGTCCTTGTCACACTGAATGGGTATCTTCCAGAGTCAGTCCAGAGGGAAGCAGAGGGAGTTTTACACTAAAAAGACTTACATTTTGAATGATTTCCACTTGATTTGTGTAACTAAGTCCCAGACTTGGACTGCTAACGGCTCGTGTTACCTTCAAGTGAACTGAAATGCATTTTTGCACAAAACAAGGACTATAGATTTTGTCTCTCCTCTCATCCTCTAGATTAACAGGAGGAAGGGATCTCTCTTTGACTAGTACTGACAAGAGGAGCAAGTACAGCAACTAAATTCTGTTTCAGTGTAGTTGTGGGACAGACCATATAAAACATGAGCCAGTCCTTTAATTAAGGTCCTCTTTTTCCAGAGTTTTTGCACCTTAAACTTTTTAAATTTACTTTGAAACTTGAGCGACCCTTCTGAAATTGTTCCTTCATTTATTCTGTTCACAGTCTGCTGAAGAAGATTTAACAGTGTGACCGTTAAAAAAACAAAATGGGGCATGATGCAGGTCATGCACAATGCACGCTGCTATTTTTATGATGGTTATTGAGCATCGTTTGCCCCCTACCTTTAATTCATTGTTGCATTAGGGTGCTCTGTATGGGGTCTAATAAGAGCACGACAAAAGGGAAGACAATAGGTGAAAGATTAATCTGTTGTCTGTAATTAAGCATGACAGTAAGAACTAAGCAACTGGACTTACATGTCAGGAATATACAGCTGGGAGGCTAGTAAGGGTTTGCTTCTCTGCTCCTAAGCAAAGATTTTGAAACTCTTCTGGAGGAACTTTCTTCAAGATATTTTGCATTTTGATGCTGCTAGTGGAGAGTTCTGTCTAAAACATCATTTTAGTATAAATATGAGCATGAAAACCTCTGCATTCGTTATGTTTCTCCACTCGACTGGACCCTCACTTCAGAAGGCTAACGAGACACTGAGTCAGAGATGAGAGCGAGGCTGAGCTGCACAGGAAACACAGCACTGTCCCAGACTGTGTTGGGGAATTTCACCAAGTGGCATCACGTCACCCACTGCAGCTGTACATCTGATGATGTACAATGAGAGCCACAGCAGATAAGGTCCATCCATTATCCACGTTCCAGTCCAATCCAAATGTATTCACTGGATAGAGCACATTTAAAAACAACAGATGACCAAGTTTAGGGGCTACAACTGCAAAGGTGAAAACTCCTCTTTGCTTCAGTCTAGATGATGATGACAACAAGAAGCAACTGATCAGCTGATCTGAGTGACCTTGATGGGACGTTCATAAAACAAACAAACAAACAAAATCTAACAATCAATCCTGAAACATACTGGGAGTCAGTGAGGAGAGGCCAGCACGCTTTTTCTACCTGTTAAAAGACAAGCTTTAGCATTCTGGACCAACTGCAGACGTTAAAGGGACGCCTTGCGATCACCAGCTTGCTGTGCACTACAGTAGTCAGGTCTGGTTATTGTAAAAGCATCTACAACCCAGAAAACCCTGGAAAAACCCAGATTTTACCACTGAGTTTATCAGCTTGTCCATATCACACCCTGGTTTTTAACAGTACGCTTTATATATGGTTCCAGGGTCCATATGTGGGTCATCAAATGCAACACCTGGTTCACATATAAGAACTTCAGTTTTGCTCTCATTAATGTTTAAAACCATCCAAACTTTGATGTCCTTAATACAGTCCAGCTGTGGTTTTAAAGGGTGCACATCTTTCTAGTTCAAAGGCAGGTAAATCTGAGCATCGTCTGCGTAACAGTAGAATTAGACGCCATATCTTCCAAGAACGGACGCTCAGGGAAACAATCAGGGTTCTATTTTTGGGTCAGTCCTCTCTTCTCTTTATATATTTTCCTTTTAGTTTGAGAAGGAGGTGTTTTGGAGACATTATATCATGTCACAATATGGATTGTTTATTCCACACAGTTTCTGCTTATGCAAGATTAGATAAGATAAGCTTTACTGATGACATCTTACAGCACAGCAAGGATTTAAAGTATAAAAATAAAAAATAAAAATAGAATTAAATATAAAAGAATAAATAGGATATGTTGTAAACATTTTAAAGCTCTGTTCTAAAGAGCGTGTTCTTTGTGGTGTCAGTGAAACTGTTGTTGTTCTTCAGCACATCCTGCTCTCCCACTGCTAGGTTGTGGTCTGGTGGTGTGAAGTGCGTGTTTGCGCCTCGTGTGTGTCACATGGTGGAAAGACAAAGATGTACATTCCTACGCCTAACTCATCAACCGCCCTCACCTCCCTTTGTCTCGCTTTTTTTATCTCAGCACCCGGCCTGTCAGCGCATCTCTCACACTGGGCTTCTTGATTGTATCTCAAAGATAAAATGTGCGTTTTTAATTCTGTTTGCTCCGTCACTAGGAAGCTTGTTTGCGGTCAGTGTGCGCCGCAGAATGTACTCACTGCGGTGGAGGGTTTGAATAGCTGAAGTGTTCATTTGTTTGTCTTCTTGTCTTGTTAACTGCTCTGTTTTTATCCACTTGTGTGTTTCTGTTAGACACGACCTTCTAACCATCACTTGACCCCACCACCTTTACACTATAATGACTTCATCCTCATATAAGCAGCTTCAGCTTCTATCGGCTAATTGTTTGTTGATCTGACCACTGTTGTGAGGATGAGGTTTGTGTACTGTAGGATCTGTGTGTTAATCCTCTGTGATTACTCCTCTGTCAGTGTGTTGTGCCAATATGCTGATAATCAGCAGAGGTGGAAAGTAACAAAGTGCAAATACTTTGCTACTATACATGAGTTAATTTTCAGGTATCTGTACTTCACTTGATTATTTATTGTTCTGGCAACTTTTTACTTTTACTCCCTATATTTTAACACAAAGATCTGTACTTACTCCTTACATTTTCAAAACAGACTTGTTACTTTAGTTTTAAAGCATTTGAAGCTAAGTATTGATCATTTTTATGTTGGATTATTGTGCGCTGTCTTGCCAACATAAAGACTGATTTCAACCAAAATGGATGGAACAATAACACGTAGAAAAGACGATTCCTATCAGTGCACTTCATGCACGACAGACGTAACCAGACAAAAAGATGCGAGAACACAAAAATGAATGTTTAAGAGGTAACAAGGGTTAAAAAATGTAACAAGACATAAAAGATGCAACAAGACAAAAAAAACATGTAACAACACATGAAAGACCTAACTTGATTAAAGAAGTTGAATCAGTACATCTAATTTTAGTATCTGTACTTCCACTTGAGTGAAGAACGTGTGTACTTTTGATGCCTCTGATAATCAGGCTGAGTTGTGTATCTGGGTGTTATTAACAGGTGGATAAAGGGACAACTTTGAAGCCAAGGAAACAAAGCTGTTAGTCCATCCTAGTAATCATTAAACCAAATGACTCTGTAGGAGGTTAGTCTGTTTGACATCAGCTGTATGTATAGGAGACTATAGAAACAGATGGGAGCAGCATCAAAAAGCAGACAGGAATTTGGTGAAACACACACACAAAATGGTGTTGACATAACAGAGAAACAGGCTTTGTAGGATAGCAGGTACACAGTGAACACATGGTGTGATTCATCAGGAAGAACTTTTCACAGAAGATCAAGTCAGCCTTTATACCCTTGAGTGCATTTGCCCCTGTGTGTGTGCATGTGTGTGTGTGGTCAGGGCTCTTCCCTTATTGACTCAAGTTTGCTGCGGCCATTTGATTAGTCAGCAGTCGAGGCCGCTGTGGGACCGATGCTGCTGTCTTCTGTTAGTCCAACAGTCAGCACTTACGGTTCCAATACACCTCAAACACACCAGTCTGAGAGCGCAGAGCACATAATCTCCATATTGACCGAAAGGTTTGATCACAAAGGTCTTTTGATTGCCGATACTGAAGCCCATATTTGATTTGATCCTTTGATCCAGACTGAACTATGTGGACAGCTGTTAGATTGGGATGAAGTTTTGTACAGACGTTCATGGTCCCTGGAGGATGAACCCTCATAACTTTGGTGATCCTCTGATTTTACTTTTACCATCACCAGCAGGTCAAATGTATCCTCATCCAGTGCAATATATCCACATCTGCTAGCTGGCACAAAATGCTGTTCAGACATTCATGGTTCCCAGAGGATGAACATTTATGATGTGAAATATCTCTACAACTGTTAGATGGATTGCAACAACAATGAAAACATTCATGTTCTCCTCAAGCTCAACTTTCATAACTTTTTCCTCCTAACTTTGCATTAACTTTTCATGTAGAGCCTTTATCAGGCCATTTCAGTTTTTTATAGTGATAATTACCAAATGTTAGCAACAACACACATTCTACATGATAAATATCAGCATGTTAGCATTGACACTGTCCGAATTTTGAGATGTGAATGTTAGCATTTAGCCCAAAGCATAGCTGTACTTAAATATAGCGTTACAGAGCTGCTAGCATGGACTGGCGGAAAAAAAATTCCAATAGGTTGGACAACAAAATCAAAACTTTCACAGACAACCAAGATAATTATCATCAGAATAAGAACCAGCTTTCACCTCCGGGGCTAAAAAATTAAGATCACACAGAAATTTTAGAAACTGCAGTTCCTCGAATGGCCACTTGAGGCTGGCCCCAAAGGTGAGTCAATCCCCATAGACTCCCATATTAAAATGCCAAACTTAACAGCAGAAATAAACATGTTTACAAGCCTGGTACAAGCTGTAAACATGTCTCTATAGCTAATTTCCCCATTAATGACAACTGTGCTGAAGCTGAATTTTTATATGACTTAAATGCTATGGGTAAATCATATTAAGACTTAAAGTTATGAACATTTAAGGGAAAATTAGAGGTAGGTTTTGTCACAGACTGTTAGCCACTATGTAGCCACTTTATTCAGCTTTATTTCAGCTCCACCCATGCTCCACCTCTTTTCAAATTTTTGAATAAGCTGGAAGCTAGCCGGGTCAGGCATAGACAAGATGGCGACGGCTGGAGCCACCACACTGTGAGCTTCACAATGGCTCCTCAGAAACCTGTGGGTGGACGTCACGGAGGCTCTGTCCACCATTTATTATACAATCTATAGTGTACACGTACAAGGAATTTGACTTGTGTTGACAGTTGCGAACATTTCCAGAAGAGATAGTGATAAAGTGAAAGCAGACCTAGAATACAGCTAAAAACAAGGACAGCAAAACTGGACAAAGATGGGTAAAAAAGTATGTGTGAAAAACAGCAATGATTAACATCATACAGTATAAATACAGTATATATTAGTACAATACATATACTGATCATGATAGTATATGTATGTTATCTTGCTGACTGTTGACATAGACGTCTGTGGGAAGTTTCCTCTTCAGAATGAAGGTCGATCTCTGAACTTGGAAGCAACGGTTGACAAACTAAAAAAAGTTCAGTTTAAAAGCTGGCCTGGAGCTTTTGATTCTGTCACATGATCTCCTGTGGAGTTTGTCCAGTTCTCATGGATCTCCAGTTAATAAATTATTACAATGACAACCAAACAAACAAGTTTGCTGAGGAAGATCTTGTGTCACTATCAAAAGCTCCAGGACATCTTCTAAAAGGAAAGCTCGTTCTGGCTATTATTATCCTATTGATTCAATCTATAATTAGGGCTTACTTGAATGGAATGTGTTATAATAGATGTGTATTACTTCAATAAAAGCCTATAGATCATTACAGGTCTGCATCCTCATGTTAAATCTAAGCGGTCCTTTCTGCAGCTGCTTGTTTTTCTTTATGTAGCAGCTGTAGACCATTAAAATAACATGTTCATTAAGGCACGTTACCTTTCACCTACTTAAATCCTCACAGTTCACGGGCCAATATTCTGCACTAGGAAGCATTTGATATGACATAATGGCTTCCTGTTGTTTCTCCAAATTCTCCTCCTCCTCCTTGACCAGCATCAACACCTTCTCCCTCCCTCCCTCTTTCCCTCTGTCCTTTTACCTTAAGCGGACTCAACAGAGGCAGAAATCAACACCACACACCCCTTTAAGAACATAACGGGAAAGCAGATTTCCAGTTCTGTTGTTTATAAGAGCAGCTGAGTCTTTAGCTGCTGTTGACAACTTGCCCCGGGACTGAAATGAAGAAAACACTCTGATGACTAAGTTCTTTATCCCCCTCTTCCCTCCTCCAGACATTAAACATGTGGTATCTGCTCAGTCTGTCTCCATTGTTTCCAAAGGTGAGGGAGGAGTTGTTTTCATCCCTGTCTGTCTGTCCATCTGTTGATACCAGCGGAGATTCACCAGAGGCAACAGACAGACAGAAATAGAGTCCACATGAACTCAGTGGACTGTGTTTACCAGTGATTCAGCGGCAGGCAGGCCGAGCCAGTATCTGTCTGTGTGAATCTGTTACAGAGTTCCCCTCCACCACCTTGCACGGGTGCAGCTGTGACTATTTCAGGCGCCTGTTTACCCTGTATTGTGTTGTTTTCCCTCCAGTTTGTTTACTTGACCTTTAATGAGTCTCCTGGCTTTTCGATCAGCAGCTCAACTCTCAGAGGGGGTGGGGTGGGGTGGGGGTAAAGGTAGAAGCTCAGACCTCAAAGAGCAACATTAGAAATGAACTCTCTTGAAATACCATGAGGGCAGTTATTTTAGATCGCACCGAAACCTTTAGAGTGACTGGACTGCTCAGCAGGTTCTGTTCTTGTTTTTAGAGCAGAGGAAATGATGACGTCTGTGCAGCATAACAGACTTAATTTAAAGCTCCAATATGTCAAATTTTTCATGTAGAAACTCAAAACTGGGCCTTGATATAAGTGCGCAATACCTTTTAAAGGACCAGTGTGTAGGATTTATCTGGTGGTTGCAGATTGCAAATACCTCGTCCAAATCTTTCCTTTCAAGCATGTAGGGCAGTGTTTCCCAACCCTGGTCCTCAAGGACCACTGTCCTGCTCCAAAACACACCTGATTCAAATGATCAGCTCATCATCTCAACAACCTGATCATTTGAATCAGGTGTGTTGGAGCAGGGAAACATCTAAAACATGCAGGACAGGGGATCCTGAGGACCAGGGTTGGGCACCACTGATGTAGGGCAACCTACACAAAAATGTGAAAGGTTGTATCTAGAGCCAGTGTTTGGTTTGTCCGTTCTGGGCTACTGTAGAAGCATGACGGTTCAACGTGGCTGTCATGTAGATATAAACAGCTCATTCTAAGGTAAAAAAAAAACACAATGATTTTTATTTTCAGGTGATTACACACTAAACAAAATGTAGTTATTATATAATATTTCAACCTTATTCCTTAGAAAAAGTTATTTAATATAATTAATAATATATAATATATATTTAATTTATAAGTTATGCAGAAAAAAGTATTATCATATATATTATATTTTGTACATGGATAAGCTTGTGGCTGTGGTGTGCTAAAGCTAATTAGCACTAAGTGGGGGATTGTCATTAGTTTAGCAGGTGTGTGGTCATAAACCAAAGTATTGAGCAAATTATAACATCTACTTGATGATGCTGATACATGGAAAATTAAGGGAACAGCAAAGTTATTAGGATTAAGACCATGAATGTCTGTCCAAAAAGTCCAAACATTGTTGAGCATTTCACATGTAAGTAGTGTGGTAAAAGTGTTATAGCAGTAAAGTACAAGTACCTCAGAGCTGTGCACAAGTGCAGTTATTTTCCATCTGTGGGTATAAAGCCTCACAGGCTGGACAGGTTGGTTAACTTAAGTATGTTACGTGTAGATAACGTGTTTATAACCAGAGGGTGAATCTTTAAGATAAGAAATCCACTTAAAAACTGATCAAAGTTATCGACTCCGCTCTCTCGTTTTTCTCACCACCCAGCCAACAGCTCCGACCTCAATCTCACCAACTCATCTCAGACTGAGGAGTACCTGACGATGAATGGCTGGCCCATCTGCAAGGACCAGGACGAGATGCTGAACCTGGCCTTCACCGTGGGCTCCTTCCTGCTGTCTGCTATTACCCTGCCCATGGGCATCGTCATGGACAAATACGGTCCACGGAAGCTGAGACTTCTGGGCAGGTAGGGCTTGAGAAGAAAATCGAAATCCATTTCCCACTTGATATTATATTAAAGTGGAGAGTTCTGCTCTGTTTGGTTTATTTATAGCCTTTTTCATATCCATTTCTCTGTGTTCCCAGTGCCTGCTTTGCTTTCTCCTGCCTCCTCATCGCCTACGGTGCCAGTGATCCCAACAGTAAGTACCCCACCTCATGGCATCTTACGTACTATATCACTTTAACAGCATCATATGTTCACTCAGGGGCCACACTGCCTCACACACTGCTCTCAGTCATGTTTTGTGGGTGAGCCATATTGTACAGCAGCATATTTACACACAGGCACACACATACAGTGTATTGATGCAGCGGTGACACTTTAATCAATCAGATGGGATGTGTGGGAGTTGCCTTGTGTCAGCAGATTAACCACATCTGTCCGTGTGACTAATCTGCTGTTTCTCCTGCAGATTTGTCCATCCTGATCTTCTTTGCTTTGGCACTGAATGGGTTTGGAGGCATGTGCATGACCTTCACTTCTCTGACGGTGAGTAGAAACGCTTCACTAAGATTATTATACTTTGCTTTTTTGTTTCACTGGTCAAATGATGCAAGCTACGCCTCTTGAATTTTGTTTTTGGTGTGGTAGAAAAGTCTTGGAAACGGCATCTGAACCATCAAGAGACACTAAAGTCTCAAAGGCTCTCCAAGTGAAATTTCTGACCAAACTCATTAATTTCAAAGGAAGTGCAATGATCAATGGATTTTGCCCATGGAGGGAAAGTAAATCTGCAGTTTGTGCCATTCAGTGATAGAAAACCATCTTGACAGTGCTGATATTTAAAAGGGAAAGGTTAGCTGAGACATTCAAAACAGAGTGCTGCAGGGATGATTTTTGTAGGCCAAACTGGAAGTTAGCATCGTCCTGGTTACCTTGACAAAAAGCCAGTGGGATTTTTCCATTGCAGTCACCAGAGGTAAAAATCTACCATTAGGCTAGAAACAACCTACACCGCAGTTGCATGTCTTCATGCTGTTCTCAAGTGCCTCATGTTTGGTGTGATGACATTTAATGTCATAACTGCTACACAAAACATTTTCATTTCCTTGACCCGTTTCTTTTATTGCCTTGTTGGTCAGTTGCCAGCTTCCTAACTGTGGTAAGCTAACTGGGAGCAAGCCAGCTAGCTTGGAAACAAGAAAACAACATCAACAACAACGTTTATTGCCAGGCTATTGGCAGCATGACACCACTAGCTAACATGTTAGCAGTTTGCTGGAGAGTTGCTCCTTAACAAGACCTGCAGCTGGTTATTATAAGTCATTAAGCTTTTTCACACAGATTTCTTGGTACTACTTTCTCTCATGACTTGGCACTAAAACACAGTTTATTTATCAGATGGCAAGTCAAAAAAGAGAAGAAGGTAAAAGGCCTTGTTTCAAATTAAAAGCCCTCTAGTGTTTGCTACTGTACACATGAGGCTTTGACCTAGTTTTGTTGTTTATCACTGAAAGCTGAAGTGCTAAAAATGAAGTAATATAATATTAATTCATGGCCTTTTTGTCCCTAATGGTTTTCCATCATATTTTAATACATGTCCAGTGTAAATTTGTGGAACTGGAAGCAGGCAACGCTGCATGACAGCAAGCCAGTTTTTAATAAAATGTCAATATCAGCAAACCAGAATATTGTAGCTAAATCTGGTACAAGGGGAAATGAAATGACGAAGAACAGCTAGGGAGGAAGAGATGTAGAGATTTCACAAAAAAACATTTGTGGGAAATAAGAAGAGAAAGGAAAAGAAAGAGAGGCTGGAGAGTGGATTAGAGCATTGTGAAGCGATCGCATCAGACACTGATGGAGAGAGGACAAAAAGAGGGTCAGTGGATAGAGAGAGATGGACAGAAAGACAGATGCAACACTTGAAAAAAATGGACGAGGAGACGGTGAAAAGTATGAGCAGCCGTGTGTGGACGACAGAGGAGGGAGGGATGGAGTGGATGAGGGAAGCCAGTGGTCAGGATGATCTCATCAGTCAGAGAAAGTGCTGCATCACAGGAGGGGCCACGTGAGAGAGAGACATAGGGAGAGAGTGGTTAAAAGAGAACGAGTCTGCATTAGTAATCTATTATTCACTCCTGCTCTGCTGCTCTGGCTGGGAGCCAAAAAAAGACCTCTCCTCATTTATATTTCATCCACGCAAGAACACATGGATCTGTGTGTGTGTGTGTGTGTGTGTGTGTGTGTGTGTGTGTGTGTGTGTGTGTGTGTTGTCGTCAGTGCACGTCTACAGATGTGCAATTGTTCTGAGAGAATAATAGAGTGTGTTGAAGGTGAGAGTTCATTTTTGGGGTTCAACTGATCAGATAACAAACTGCATCATGACGGTCACATCAGAGGTGGAGTGTTCCATTTTGTTTGTTAATGCATGATGGAGGTTTCTTCGCGACAGCCCGAGCAGTCTGTTGCTTTGTAACAAAACACAAAACACAGCAAGAGCAGAGACAGGCTGTCGCTGAGGAGACAAACAGGAAGCAGCGACAGGGGAACTGAGCGTGTCTCTCCACCCATGCTTTGCTGTTTCCTATTCAGGCGGCCTACTGGGACCCTGACTGACACACAGACACACACGCACACACGCACACACACACAGAAGTTGCTCAGCTGGTTTCATCCCACTGCAACCCCCCCCCGACCCCCCCCCCCCCCCCCCTGGCTTTAGTCTCGGCCCAGTTGTTTTTGTCTTCTCCTGTTTCAGCTGCTCAACCTCAGCAAGGTCGGACTTGCACACAACTGTCAAAACTGTCTCACGTAGATGCAAGAGTACTGTATGTTACTGTATGTTAGATCTCTGTATGTGTGTGTCCGTGTGTGTGTTGTTTTAGCTGTGGAGGGTCTCTAACCCACAGTGGGCTGAGTTACTGCTCCCTGCAGGCTGCGACAAATGTTTCCTTTATACTCCTGCCACGGTGTGTGTGTGTGTGTGTATGTGTGTGTGTGTGTGTGTGTGTGTGTGTGTGTGTGTGTGTGTGTGTGTGTGTGTGTGTGTGTGTTTGTTTCAAGGAATCTGCAGGTCTTGGAAAGTCTTAAGAAGTACTGAATTAATTTCCTCAAAAGTAAATGTTAGAAATTAGGGCACAGGCAAAAACTTACTAGATATTTGGGGTCAATGACAATCCTGATATTAGGGAAGCTAGAAAACATAAAGCTAGAAAACATAAAGCTAGAAAACATAAAGCTAGAAAACATAAAGCTAGAAAACATAAAGCTAGAAAACAAAACCAATCTGTCCCCCATACTGATGAATCTGCATTACTTTCTATTACAAAATAAGTTATATGCCTTAACCGATGTAGATTGATATAGCTGTGCTGAGCCAATATCAGCCCAATAATGTCAGTTGGCTGATATATCAGTTTGGATCTTAAATGTTAACAGCTGTTTTTGTATGTGATTGTAGGCGGAAGCTGAAAATAATGTGATAATTTTCCATCAAAACTTAAGCCGATGTGATTATGACACTGATATGAAATTACGTTCTATATTAAAAATGTCCTGAACGTCTTAAAGGAGAAATCTGTAATGTATTTACTGTAATAAATCATAAAATTACATCAGAGATCAAGGAAACATGTTAAGTTGAACTCTTCTGTGGCAAGAATGGCTACAGCCATCGGCTGAAATAAATATTTTTGTTTGCCTGTTCGAGTTCAAATTAATGCTGAATGTTTGCCGAATGAGTTAAGTATCTGTTTATGAGTCATAACAAATCATTAATAATCTTTTAGAAGGAGTAGATGCTTACAATAGTTAAATTAGGCAATTTGTTAATACAGTCTGGCAGACATACTCCTGCAGCCTTCAGGAGCGTTGAGGGAGTGTATATTAAATAGGAGTTCAGTTGACACGGTATTCCTCCAGCTTGCTATGTGGACTGCAGCAGCCATTTTTGCAGGTAGAATTGCAACATATTGCTTCTTTAAATTTAACTTGATTAAACCTGCAGAAACCCTGATGTGTGTCACTGTGTGAGAAAGAGAGATCAGGATAGATTAAGTGCCTGTTATTTCTAAAGGGATACAAAGCTCTGACACAGCATCTTGGTCATTATGAGCCCATAAAAGTCCTCAGGTCAGGGTGACACACCCAGATCAAGCAGTGTGTGTGCATTTTAATCATTTGGGAGCAGAACCATAGAGACTTCTTTCATCATTTCCTTTCTGTCTTTGTCTCTGCTCCTTTCCTGCTAGCTCAGATCAGTTCAAAGTGGTCTGTTTGGCTCCTTCCCTGCTTTTCTCTGTTATTTTTTTTCTTTATCTTGACTTCCTCATTTTCTCCTGTGGATGCACACTCAGCACTGAGTGTCCTGGAGGAGGAAAACAGGGAGTGAAGCTGAGGCTGGTTTATCCCCCCTCTCTGCTCTTCATTCTTCATCCCTCCCTGTGCTTGTAAACAGCTTCATGTTACTCAGAATCTCTCCCCTTTTTTCCTGAAATGTTCCCAGCGCTACATACACACATATACATGTATACATCCACACCCACAGGCGGATGTGAAGCTCCTCCTCTAGTTCTCCGTCTTGCTCGTGGCACGTGTCGCAGCCCCCTCTGTTTCCTGGGTTTGGTCTCCCAGTCTGAAGCTCTGCTCGCTGCCCTAATCTACTTTCTGTCTGATGCTTCATAATGTTTTCCTCTGTTCCCAATCCCTTGTATTTCTGTGTCACCATCTGGGAGCACTCGTACAGGCTCGCTGATCATCTGACTGATTCCCTGCGTCAAACACTGATGTGCTTTTTATTTGAGAAATCTAAATGTTCTGCACATTTTCTCCCCTAATGACTGAAACGTCTGCAGGAGAAACAAGGGGGGATTTCTTGTTTAGGTGGAAGGGGAGGGGATGGGAGCCAAAAGGCTGTGAGATTAATCTGTGGGCTATTTTTTACCAGGCTGGAGATGGCAGAATGGTATGGAGGAAGTACAGTATATGCTCTGTTTACTGCACGTGACCACATGAAATGGAGGGATGGGAGATATGGGGGAAAAAAAAAGATGAATGAATGCCAGAGGTCAAGAGTTCCTCAGTAATTTGAGATCTGAGCCGGCCAGACAGAGTGGCAGTCGCTGATATCACACTCATGTGGATGTGGCTTTGTGTAGTGGTGTGAATTTCTTTTCCAGGTGGGTGCTAGATGGAGGTTTTGGGGATTTCTGTGCAGCTGGAATGACTGTAAATGCCCCTCCCAGACAGAGAGGGGTTTTAACAGGCATCTCCACCCCTTCAAAGCTTATTTCTATTGAAGAAAATCATAAAAGTCAACTGGTTTCAATCCAAAATATATGAAGCTCGGCCTTAAAAAATATTGCACTCGATGGCAGGTCAATGGAGGCATGCAGTCTGGTGTTTGTCAGCTGCTGTTTGCTAATCTTTCTGCCCACTTGGCTGCTCTTTATGATGGATGGAGTGCTATCCCGTGCGTCAGGACAAGACCGGTCAGAGCTGGTTCTCAATGGTCCGGCAGCAGCTGAAGTTTCCACTTGCTGCAGCAAACCCTCTTCCTCCTTTCGTTTCTCTGTTCTTTCCTCTCGAGCGGCTCTACCCAGTTTCCTCTTTTTTCCCCACCGCCTCCCGCCTGACTTCAGGCTCAGCATGTTTTCTCACTGTCACCTCAGTTTCTGCCTTCACATCTAGTTTCGACACTTAGCACACACTCTTATCCAGAGTGACTCACAAAATGTGTGCAAGAGTTCAGGATAGCCAAAAAGTTTGCCGTAAATAGGGAAACTTTTAATTTAGCAACAGGGTTGGGTCAGAATTTTTTGAAATGTGGCCAGTTAATGAATACAAATTAGATGGCAACTTTTGCAATTAGCAACATAATCAATTGGATTTGAACAAAACGTGATCTAATCTGAATAATTTGGATTACTTTGTACAACTTAAAAATCAAACATGGAAAATGTTACACCATATACTTAAAGCTACTACAAGAAGTTTTTAGCTGGTCATGAACCGGTCTCAGTTTATTACTGATGCCGCTATATGACCTACATAAACAAACAAGATCATTAGCGAGATCATTGGCTCTTTCTACACAGTTGTTCTTAATGCCTGCCACTGGGTCAGATTCAACAAAATATTAAAGGTCCTCATATTAGCATTAAAAAAAATGGACAGCCTCAAAAATTCTACAAATATTCTTTTTTTCTTCAAATCTCAAAACTTTTTCAGTGCAAACAAAAAGCATTTTTTCATGAGGTTCTTATTCCTCAATCAGGTCTGCCACAAAGTGGAACACTTTTAGTAAATGCAATATTTACATTTACATATTATTACACGCAGAACATGTATCCAACAAAGAGATAAGAGTTAACGTTAGACATAGACAGACCCAGACTGTAGCGAAGGTATCGGTCTGGCCTATAATAATATACTCATTATGTATAAGTGGGTCACCTGGTGTGCAGTAGTGTACACAGCATTCATCTCTTTTGTCTGCACTGATAACATTCATCACTCTGAGTCACAGGTTTCAACAGGCCCATACGAAGAAAACGTGCTGCTATCAGTTGTTGAACAGGTATAATGTTTTCTGTATGTTATGTTAGCATTTGCTAATTAGGAGATTGGATCAAGTGAGTTCAGTGAGTTTAACTTCCTTCACTGTTCTCTGTGAGGCCCGTTCAAGAGCTGCTCTTTTATTGGCAAATCCAGGGTCATTTAAAAGCACCTACTTTGTTCCAGGACAAGTTGACAGTGGCTCAAGAACTCTTTTTAAATGTCCCTAAATTAGCCAAACTTCTTGTTTGCTTCATCAACATCAGTTCTCAAACTTTTATACTAAATAAATTAGGGGAAAAAAACATAACATGCCATTATGAATCCAAATGTATTGTATTCAGTATAAAATTTCCTGACCACGTGTTTTGGAGATTTTGCTGTCACACGGTCGTCTTCCACATCTCTTTTTCGATCAATTTTGTGTCACTACATCCTTGGCAAAGTTTGGTGGCTAAAGGTGACAAAACACATTTGAATTTGCCTGAAGATGTGTCATGATTGGCACTGTGATATTCAAATGTAACTAGTTACATTTATATATTTTGAAATTATATATTTTGATTTGATGTTTTTTTTCATGTGAATTCTTGAGCACATTTAGATGTAAAAATAACCCATAATCCTAATCAAAATGCCATGCTGAGTCTTGACAAACAGTGGTGCTCATATTAAATAGGCTATGGAGTTACCTGATGATGAACGCCTACATCATAAAAAAATTAAAAAAAAAAAAAATCTGCAGCTGCACCTGCCTCTCACCGAACTCTGCCACCGAACCCTGATCTCTTATCTCCAGGTGACTGCTCTGAAGCTGGAATAGACCTTTAGTGGTTGTCCAAACACTGAGCCCATCTGTGTGTGTACCCTGCAGACACTATCTGCATGGATACACTGTGAGCACAGTGCTAACAAAAGAGCTATTCAGGGAAGAAGCAACAACAGAGTGGATGGTGGGTGAGGGCGTTATTATTTTAAAGAGGTGTCCCCACACAGGACTGCTTTGTCTTGCTCTTTTCCTTCATGACTTCCCCTGGAGGTAAACGTACTGATTCTTATATTTGTAATGCAATCAAGATTAAGAGATAAGCAGAAGTATTAATGAGATTAGTGAAACTTGTGTTAAATGAGGTAGAAAAGGGTAAGTGAGGGAACGAGGTGAAATTTCCAGAACACTGTGAATGCCTTTGATAAGGAGCTGTGTAATCATGGACTGTACCTTGATAGCGAACAAACACAGCCAAAAGCTACATTCCTTTGATGATGAGAAAATTACCACAGACCACTGCTCTCTGAGGGAAAATCTAACCTTACAGAGATTACACTTGATTTCAGAAACCGTTGGATAGATTGCCATGACATTTGGTGCAGACATTCATTTTCGTCCCCACAGGATGAATCCTAATGACTCTGATGATACCCTGACATTTCCTCTTTTGCCACCAGACATGAGACATTTTTTTTAGCGAAAGGTTTCAACAACACTTGGATTAGTTGCCATGTTCACCAGTTTTACATATGTGCTTTCCCAGGGTCCCATGTTCCCCCAGCTTTATATAGCATGTTGGGTTAGGGTTAATGGTTAGCATAGAACATGAGACATGGGGCATAAGACCAAGGGTCATATAGTCCCAGAGTCCCATATTTCCAAGGTTCCAAAGTCCTATGTTGCCAAGGTCCCATGTTCCTAAGGTTCTATGTTTCCAAGGCCCCAGAATCATATGTTTCCAAGGCCCAGTGTTCCTAGGGTCCTATGTTCCCAAGGCCCCATGTTCTCAGGGTCCTATGTTCCTAAGGCACTGTGTTTCCAGAGCCTGATGTTCTTAAGCTCCAGTCTTCCCAGGGTCCTTGGTTCCTAAGGCCCTGTTTTTCCAGGGTCTTATGTTCCCAAGGCCCCATATTCCCAGGGTCCTTTGTTCCTAAGAGTCTGTATTGCCAGGATTCTAGGTTCCCAAGACCCACTGTTGCCAGCACCCTATGTTCCCAAGGTCCCATGTTCCCAGGATCTTATGTTCCTTAAAGTCCCAGGATCCTATGCTCTCATGGTGCTATGTTCCCCAGCCCTACATAGCACCTAATCAGTTATGGCTAGTAGTTAGCATAGAACATAGGACCCTGGGAGCATCAATACGTAGTACTAATTAGCAAATATTAGCATTGTTACACACTAAACTAAGATGGTTAACATCATAATACAGTGTACCTTCTAAACATCAGCCTGTTGTGCTTGCTGATATTAGCATTTAGCTCAAAGCAATGCTGTGCTTAAGTACAATTTTATAAAGTTGTACACTCTGTTTTGTGGGATTCATGAGCAAAAGAGAGATTCCTGCCCAGAACATGATGAAATATTTTTGTTATGTACTGGCAGGGATTCATATGCCCAAAACATTATTTATAGGATAAAATGTGCATTTATAACATTTCTGACACAATTCAGGAGGGTAACATGCGTCATGTTCATGATCTTGTGACAGTGTACAGTTACTGTGTAGTCCGTTGCTTTTTGTGTCTTTTAGCGCCTGAAGGCACAGCACGCTCTTTGTCCTCAGGTGTTTAACAGTCACAAAGTCACTTGTCTGCTTGACTGATGTGTTATTGACTTATGCTACAAAAACACTGTTATCTGCTTCTCGTCCAGCCTGACAGCTGCTCCGCTCCTCCCATCAAGACACTCGCTTTACCTCTATCCTCACGCTGCTGAGCCCATTAATTCTTACTTCTCCTTTCATGATGAGCAGACAAACCGGTTTGTGTCGTGTTTTTTGGAAACGGTGGTCTCAGCAGCTGACTGTGACTCAGACCTAGTAACCCAGAGAAGCTCCCGTGTGACGTAATTGCTTCATCAGGCCAAACGCTCAGCATCACAAGGACGATGTCTGGTTTGGGCATGCTGCTGCACACACAGATGGTTTGAGTTTTTTTGTTCTGGCACGCACTGTTCGCTCACGTGACTTTGTTGTTTTCTCCCACTCACCCGTGCGCTTGCAGAAACGATCGCCAGTGGCAACAGTGCCGTTTCCAAATGAACCTGTTCCCAGAGTGAATAAATAAGCCTGGGTGTATTGGTGGGAGAGACACGGAGGAGGTGAATGACAGAGAGGTTAGGGACTGACTCATCCACAGTGCAGCAGCCTTGTTCCTCTGTATCTGCACTGAATATCTAGAGTCTAAATGGGAAATTGTTCATTGAACTAGTCACAAAGAAACTGGATGAAAATTGTTGGGGTGGTGAGCTGGATCGAACCTAATGTTTTACTCCCACCCTCTTCACTTTCAGATTCTTGACGTAGAAAAGAATTGCAACACCCTCCCCACAACATGTCAAAATAATTTGACCAAGTGGCAGAGATGGGTAGTAACTAAGTACAAATAACAACATAACAAGACAAAAGAGGGAGACTTGACTGTGGAAAAAAGGTGAGGTTCTGTTAGCTTTGTGCAGAAACAGCTCGTAGAAGTGTCCTTCCAAGATCTTTTTAACTTTTATACATTCAGTACATTTCAGAGTGTTTTTCACTTTTACTTTACTTCAGTACTTCTACTTTAAGTCCTTTTACAAGTATCTGTACTTGAGTACAGTGGTTACACTGGTACATTTTATCTAGCACAAAGTAATAATTTTTGTATAGTCCCTTGTCCACAGCTTAACCAGTCCAGGAGTCTGACTATGAATAGAGCTCTTGCAAAAGACTGGGCATAAAAATGAATCATGATCACAGGCTGGAAGATCAGGAAGTGATGGAGCAACGCTGGGGAAATCTGAACCTGTTGACTCTGCATAGCTAGCAAGGCCTCGATTCGTCACGACCACATCAAATCTGCTGAGCTACACACAGGCTGAGCTGGTCATTTGTGTCTCGTCTCCTGTCTTCTACACCAACTGGGCCAAAGGTCACCCATCTGACCCCCGGTGTTGTCAGTCAGTCAGCCTCCTCCTGTAAAGTGTCATAAGTGAATTCTTCCAGTTGAACGCTGCTACGGAGACACAGGAGTGGAGGAATTCAGGGCTCTTGTTTTTTTGGATGTCATGGCAGCAGGGCCGTAGTGATTTTGGTAGCTCACCTTTGGTCCAATTAATGTGGGGAGTGACGTCTGTGTGGGGTGAGAGGGTTCAAGCAGCTGCCTAACAAGCTGCACCCCTGTGGTGAACACAGCGGCTGGATGGACGGGTAGACGGACACATGAGGACAATGGGAGAGGGAGTGGAGAGGAAGTGCATGTTTACTATTAAAACCCACAATAATGTTACTTTCTAATTTTAACTCCCTGCACCCACGTCATTCACTGCTATTGACACGGACTGAGTTACAGATTAGAGATTGGTTCTAATCAGAGTTCAGCAAAACTAGGTTTAAAGTGAGTAAATCCAGGCTCAAAATTAAGCATAACTCTGTTGCACAATTAGAAACCAATCTTCTTTTAGTAAATCCAGGTTTATTGATGCAAACCAAAATGAAATAAAGTTTAATCTGTCTAGAGATGCTAAAATCAGCCAACAGCAAAACAGCAACAGCAAAAAAAGAAAAAAGAAAAAAACTGGCAGACTACTTTCATGGGTCAGCTGGAGTGAAAGAGAGACACATCATAAAAATCAATTAGGTTGCGTCTGTCCCTTCACTTTCTTCAAGGAACTTGATTATTTTGCTCAGTTCACCTCAAAAGGCAGTCATTTTAAAGGTTACACTTTGGTGCAACAGAATTTGATTTAATCTTGGTTTAGAGCAAAAACTGAACTAAGGTTTGAAGAGAGGTTTAAATGAAATCTTCCCTTACTGCTAAGAAAGTTGCCAAGTTTAGTGCAACATCATTTAAAAGGTTTTAGAAAGCTTTTAATCAGGTCTAAAATTTAATCCTTGTTGATAGAACCCAGCCTTGTGGTTTGATTTCCTCTTTTTCATATTAACTGACAGAGGTGATAAGTAAACCACATGTTGCACCCACATACTTTCGATGTCTTGAAGAAAGCTGTTTACAGTTTGAAGCTGCCTAGTTAAGTACAGTGTGTGCTCTTGTCTTGAGATGAGGGTTGAGTGTCATTATGCAAGACATTTCTGTCTCTGCTCCACTTTGGATGCTGAAACAAAAACCGTGCAGGAAACACTCCACTGCAGACAGCACAGCGTGTACTTCAGGCGTGTTTATCAAGACCATCAGTAGTCAGTAATGTGGAGCAGTCGGGTGAAGGCATAGGTCCTCGTTGTTCCATCACTGAAGCACTGATGTCATACTCTTCAGAAAGCCTCTTTCTCTTCTTCCACAGAGACGCTGGAGACCAGTCTGTGCTTTTGCCTGTTGTGTTTGCAAGTGGATAATTGATTTTTCCCCTCTAAGCCCCAGGCTACCAGTGTTTCACAGTGATGTTAATCATATTTAAATGTCATAGTGACGTCAACATACAGATCGTTTGCTTTGTTTTCAATGAATCTTTCGACATCACATATACACAAGTCTGTGTACACTGTAAGCAATTCAGTCACTTTACTTAAAATTTTATAGTAAACAGCATGCACACAAAACTTTTAATGGCACTGTGAATAAGTTTGAGCTGCTTCAACACAAAAAATAGAAGCTAATTGAATAACTTTTATATGCATGATCTTATCTAATGTTATATAACATTAGACATATTTATACTCCTATTTTTAGTTCATTGAACTACAAAAATACATGTAAATAGCACAATTTATGTGTTGTTAATTGGTCTTGAACTAACTAGGCTATATTGGTAGTGGTGGTCTCATGTATAATGGGCAGGGGAGAAAATAATAAAGTCCACCACTGTCTATTTTTGTAAAAGTCTAAACTAAAAAATGTCATGGATGAATTATGGTGATATGAATTTGCTGTGTATTATATTCAAATTACTAACCGAGTCTGGTTTCTCTGCCCTCTCCATAGCTCCCCAACATGTTTGGAGACCTGAGGTCGACCTTCATCGCTCTGATGATTGGCTCTTATGCCTCCTCTGCTGTCACTTTCCCCGGCATCAAGGTAACATTCGACTGCCAGTTACAACTCTTGATTTATCTAAAAATAATTTTGAATTTATCTTCATCTATCACATAAGAATTCATCCTAAAAGGTGACACTCTAACTTTAACTCAGAATAAATGACACTGCTACCACAGAATGTGATATTGATTTTCTATTATGTTGTGTCTGTTTGGGTGCCTGTAGGTGATCTATGATCTGGGTGCCACCTTCATCACCATCCTGATGGTCTGGGCCGCCTGCGCCTGCCTCGTCTTCCTCAACTGCTTTGTCAACTGGCCTCTGGAGCCCTTCCCTGGCCCCGAGGACATGGACTTCACGTAAGACAGATAGATGCAGTCGCTCTTGCACACACTAAGGCACATTAACTTTTCTGTAGCCTCTAGCTATCATTCTTTAGCAGCCATTCTAAAGCTATTAGCTAACCTCAGGTTATACCTGCTGTAAATGGATTTAGACTGAGCCTAGGCAGCCTGCATTCTTACAGAGATCACTGCAAGATTGCATAGACATGCATGCTCACACGCTAAAGCCCTGTGTAATGCAGCAGAGGCCAGGAGAGCCCTAAAGACAGGAAACACCATAAAACCAGATGATCATCTGGCTTTTCTCTCAATCACCTGGATACTTTGTTCCCTATCGTCCTGTTCCTTTTCCTCTCCTGACATTTCTCTCCTTCTTTCTTGCCCTCCTCCTCCTCCTTTCATTTTCAGTTTTCCGTGCTCTGTATTTCATGCTCGCGACCACCTTTCACCCTCTCCTCTGCTCCTTCAGGGTGAAGATCAAGTTCAGCTGGCTGGGCTTTGACCACAAGATCACAGGGAAGCAGTTTTATCGGCAGGTGACCACCGTGGGACGCCGTCTCAGTGTCGGCAACTCCATAAAGCAGCAGCACCAGCCGCCCAAAGATCTGGCCACACAGGAGGCCAACAAGCTGTGCCTGTCCACCGTTGACCTGGAGGTGAAGTGCGAGCCCAGGGAAGAGAGTAAGTCTGAAACAAAATACATCTCAGAAGTTCTGTAACGTCAGGAATCTGTGTGTGGTGGTAGTGAAAGTAAAAGTGGAATGCGGTTCTTAAAGTTTTATCAAATAGGTGTTGCTTGGAAGATATCTGGTGTGGCGTTCTCTCCGTATGAGCCTTTTCACAGCTTTTTTCAGTGGCATTTGTTGCCATCTGATCATCAAAACTGGAATCCCCGTCATGCCGCTGAGAAAATGTCACTGCTCTCTGTGTGTCTGTGAAAGAGGGAGGAAATGCAAATAGTGAAACAGAGCTGCTTTTTAAAAATCACAGATAAGTCAACATAAGTGTTCCTTGTGCACAGATGATCCAGTTCAGAGGCACTCCCACTATTTGTTGTTTTCCTTTTGCCAACTTATGAATATTCATCTGAGCATCTCAAGAGCCGGTCTGCTGGTTAAATGAAGCGGGCAGGAGAGCTGCTCTGTGTGCCAGATTGTCTGAAAGCTCCATGATGGACAAAGACTCTCCAGACAACAGTCCTGGGGGAGGAAAAGTGATACGGTCACTTTATAAAGGTCCCCATTGAGAACTAAGTCATGAAGCCGGCGTTCTTTTCTCTTACATAGATGTTCATAAATGAGGTCTTGTCTTCACAATTTGATTCAGCTGAATATCTAATCATGTTCATATTGAGTCAAGATTTAAATCCTAGTCACAAACTCTGAAAGAAAACCTATATACTTTCCACCAAAACTATAATGCTGGTGGAGAAATACTAAACCCCTTAATTTTATTAGAATTAAAAGCTGCATTGTTCAGTGTGTTTTTTATTAACAAAGGATCAATGGACGTGTATCGTGAAAGGTGTCACTCATAGTAACAAATCCATAGAAAATGATCACCCGACGTTACCTGTGTGTCACCCCGTAGCTCTACAGAGCGTTTTAGCCTCTTTTTGTTTGTGGTTTTGGTTTGCCAGCGCTTAACTCTCACTGAACTTGTTTTTCTGCAGCTGTTTTGTGTGAAAAGCCTCCGAAAAACACCTGCTCTGCACCAAACTGCAGAAACTGACATTTTGGTCTCCGCCAACGTCTGAGAAAAATTCTAACTAAAAAGAGAGTTAATACTGGACTTACATTTGTCAGGTGACCAGAAACGTGACTCCAAATTAATGCTGATGTTGCTAGTGTGTCTGCTAGATGTGTAAATGTACTAATTTTTTAACATGTTTGCCACAACAACTTTAAAAGGTGATAATCTGTCAATGTTTTTAGCTTGTTCTGTTTCCCCCAAGTGGCCAGAAAAGGTCAGGTGATCTCTGCTGTCATGGTAACAATAATTAACAGATCATAGATCATAGTTTGAGTTGAAATAATAGCCTATGTTAGTTGTGTCAGTTAAATTATATTACTTCAGAGCAATGGGTAGCTATGTTGGTGGAGACCAAAACATAGCTAACAGCTAACAGCTAACATAGCTGCTGGACTACATTTGTCAGATAGTTAGTTTGCTAGCAGTTTGCTACAAGAACTTGATATGTCAATGTTTTTAGCTTAGCGCTGTTTCCCTACAAAAGATTAATTAATACAGAATTATCTTACTGTTTCTTCTAAAAACAGTCACATTGAAATATTTTGAACTGTAGCACATAAACTCCTTGTCCAGACGTAAAATTCCCACATTCTCAGAAGCAATACAGATGACCTCATTGTTCTTTAGTAGCTACAGCCTTGCTGAAGATGATAACCTTTAATAATCAAAGTACTGTTGCGCATAATTTCACTGTATGGCAGCAGCAGCGTCACCTCTCAGCTTTGTAAAACATCAAACCTCAGGACCTGACCTACATCTGTACACAACAATTAGGCACAAGCACCCCTTACATCCTGATGGTATCCCTTAAATGCCCCTTTACCTCTGCCCTACATCCATGCTAAGCTAACCTCTATTACCCCTACACCTCCAAGCTTTGTCAGATCCTCCTGGCTCTCCCACAGTACACCGGGGTCAGGCACTCCCAGCAGGGGGGGGCTGGTCGTCTCTTTGGTACCAAACGGACCGTGGAATTGGTTCGGACCCCGTTCTTAGAAAAGCCGCTCAGCAGGTGTGTGGCGCGCTGGCAGGGAGCCCGACGGAAGCATTGTTGTGGTTTGAAGACCAAGCATCAGCCGACTCGTGTGTGTGTGTCTGTTGCTGCGTGTGTGTGTGTGTGTGTCTGTTGCTGCGTGTGTGTGTGTGTGTTTCGAGTAGAGTCAGGATGCTCATGGTTGGATTCATAACAGCTGGACATTTTCCGTCTGTCAGGAGCTTTAAAGAGGCCCATATTACAGACTCACACACAAACCTGTTTCCCTTCTCATTCCTCTTTAATTTGATGACAGCTGTGATGGTTGCAGAATATTTACTGGCTCTTTTCCTCCTGATCCGAACACACACTGCCCCTTTATTCTATAATAAACACTAACACAAATTATGTAGCTGACATCACTGAAACACTCATCATGGCCACAGTGTCCTAGTTTGGTATGTAAACTACGTTTCTAGCCAGTGCTGGCTCTGAATGTAGACAGTCTTTCTTTCTAACTATTTCTTTATTTCAAAATAAATGACATGCTGTATATTTCTGTCTCTAGTATCTCAGTCTCTATAGGTGCTTTCCTTTGAGTCTTCTGTTTAAGGGTTTCTGGGATGACTTTCATAGTACTGTGGCTATACTGGTGTCTTGAGCAGTGCTGTCAAACCAGTGAAATGTCTGCATAGCTATTGCATGAACTGCTGTGAAACGTGTTACAGACAGTTATGACTCCCCTCAAAACAGTTAGCAGTAATCAAACACCTGACCTATCATCTTTTGTGCTAATTAGCAAATGTTAACATGCTGACATGCTTAGCTAAGATGGCAGCCATTTCAGTTAATTCTTTTGTCCACCACAGCTTTAATGTAAAAAATGTAACTTTAATATAAAACTTCTAAAAATAAAGATTGTAATACCTTGCAAACATGACCTGGTTCCGAACAATTCCTTTAATAATTAAGCCTCGTCTGGATACCTGTTGTTCTGGGTAATAAACCCATCTGTTCCATCTGTGCACCAACAATTAATTGGTTTGTCCAGTGCTTCACCATATGGGCAGTTGTGTCCAATTTCCATTTATATCCACAACTTTGATTAATGATCAACTTTTCCAAGAGCCCACCTTTCTTTTAATCCTCCAGTGCACTCAGCTCCTCATGCAGGTTAAGACATGTTACCGTGGCACCCAGGGGCCAGCAGGAATATTTAGATGACAATCTCTTTCCTCCTTCCCAACGGTGGACTTAACCTGGGTAGGAAGCGCATTGGCGTAGTTTTCCATAATGGGAAAAGTGATTACAAAGTGAAAAAAAACAAACAAAATTTTAAGACTGCAGACTGTTACCTGCAGACTGTGGAGGCTTAAAAGAAATCACGTTGTGTGTTGAGATGCTGTGACTGGCAGAAAAAAATCTGCAGACAAAACTAGGAACGTATTTCTTTATTGTACTAAAGTACTGTGTCTGTCTGTTGGTGTGGTCCACCTTTTTGATTCAGACTTAAACATGTCAACCACTGTTGATGTTCGAGCAAACTGATCTGATCAAACTCTGGCTGTAATTGCATCTCTTCTTTCATTTCCTCTGCAGCTCAGTCATTCATGAAGAGTATCTTCAGTCCCATCTTCTTGCTGAGCCTCATCACCATGTGTGTGACCCAGCTGCGTCTCATCTTCTACATGGGAGCCATGAACACCATTCTGGAGTCCCTGACAGACAGAGACCTCAGCACAGGTGAGTGTTGGTGCCAGCAGGTTGTGAATTAAACAGGCAGGAACTGTTCCAGTGACCCGTTATTCCGAAACTGCAAGTCTGAAACACATCCCATTGTACTGAAATCCCATTTGTCCAATGCCTTGTCTTCCCGAAAACAAAAGCCCACTGCTCTGAACACCATATGTCCCAAAAATACATAATCTGACTCTCCCTGGAGTTTTTTGCCCTCATCATATATACATATCTTAGTGTAATTTGATGTGCAAATATCAGGTGACCCTCGTCATCATCGTCCAATGAGTTTTGTCATTATGGTAGCAATAATAAATATGTTTGGTTAGGTTTAGGCACCAAAAATACTTGGTTAGGTTTTGGAAAAGAACATGGTTTAGGTTCAAATAGGTACATTTGTTATATCAGTTAAGTTATGCATGTATGACATTGTTTTCGGGATAACAGCTTGTTAGACACATGGGCTTTTGGTCCAGTGGGGCAATTTTCAGACTATTGTTGTTTTCAGAATAACTGGCTGTTGGAACAATGGCACGGTACAGATGAAACTGCATATGAAAGTGCAGATGGTGTCTGTTGATTTATATCTTTAACATCTGACCACAGACATTCAGCCATGTTGCAGTGGATGTTCACTTCATCTCAAGACTGTTTGTCTCTCTTATTTCTGCTTCTCTCACACTAACAACCCTCTCTCAGCTGTCTGCCCAGCTAAACCGCCTTGTTGCTTGTTGTTAACACAGCTTTGTCTTTCCTCTTCCGTTTGTCTGTCTGTCTGGCTCTTTCTCTTTTCCTGTCATGCTGGCTTCATGCTGCTGTTGCAGTGGAGAGGATGCAAGTGGGTAAGAGACCTCAGGCTAAACTTACAAAGATCTAATCATGTACACTCATCAGCCAACTCTTGTCCTCACCCGCCCGTCCACTTTGTGTTTTCTTGTTCCAATGTGCATCGACTGCTAAACTCTTCACACTGTTCTTTTCATGTTCAAAGCTGCTCAGACTAGAGCACAAAAGCACAACAATAACTCTGTGTCTGTCTCTCAGTGAGCGTCTACACGTCCATCTTTGGCGTGCTCCAGCTTCTGTGTCTGGTCACCTCTCCCGTGATTGGCTACGTCATGGACTGGAGGCTCAAAGACTGCGAGGACGAAAATGACAAGTGTGTCAAGAGGTGAGGATGCACACATAAACACAGACAGAAGAAGAAGAAAAAGCGGTCGCTGGAAAAAGAAAACAAACAGCCTGATTCTATTGTATTGTATTCTGTTCCATCAGGGAACCTGGTCAGCCCCGCCGCCCCGCCAAACAGATTCAGAAGATCGTCAACGCCACCAGAGCCTTCATCTTCACCAACCTGCTCCTGGTTGGCTTTGGGATCACCTGCATCATCCCCAACCTGCCCCTCCAGGTACACAAACACACACAGGACAGAAGAATATTTCCCTGCACATTTCATCAGCATGTGCTGCTGAAGCCCCGAATCTCCTGACAGAGAGCGTTAACGCTGCAGAGAGAGAAAGGCAGACTGAAAGATATATGTGGCGTTCAAGCAGCAGACTCACATGGCAATGCAGTACCTGATAATACTTAGTGCTGCAGTGACACCTGCTGGACAAACTAGTCATTGCGTGTTATTTATCCACTCTGAATCTCATTCATTAAAGATGAAAGCTATTCCTCTGTGTGATCTGACCTGGTACTTAATGAGAAATGTTTCTTTTTTTCACTTTTCTCCTCCTCTTCAGATTCTGTCCTTCATCCTGCACACTATTGTCAGAGGATTCATCCACTCTGCGGTCGGAGGCCTCTATGCTGCTGTGTAAGTGTGTGACGTGATCTAAAGATAATGGCATAACAATGCACAATGATATTGTGTAGTGGAAACATACCATGAAATATACCATTAGCTACGTGTACGACATGGCCAGAAGTATGTGGACACACAAACATAGGGCCCAGATGTGATTCTGGAATTTTTCAGTCCACACTTTGAGGAGCTTCTCCGGTTTTTGAACCTGGGGCCGTGTCACTGAAATGTCCTGTGTGGTAATCATGGTAGTTAAGTGTAGGACTTGATTTAGGAAAAAACTATGACAGATAAACTCTCTATGCCCCAGCTGTCACTTTTCCCCCAGGTAGTGTTAGCTAACTTGATTAATCCGTATAACTGCTGTTTTATCCCTTTTACACAATGGATGCTGGATATGGTGGCATACTTGCCAACCTTGAGACTTGAGTTTGATATACTTTAGTTTCATATATTTTGTCACATGCATTTTAATGACTTTTATAGAATGGGGGGTTGAGGTTAGGGTTAGTTGCTACTTTTTTTTCCTGCATGTTTCAGTGTGTTTCAAGGAGGAAATTCAGTTGTTTAGCCCAGTGAAATGATAAAAGTAGCGTCAGCTGCGAGGTAACAGACATAAAAGATGGCAAGCAATGTTGGATTGAGTATTTAGGATTTCCAAACCTGAGATAAGACTTGATGAAATGATAGTACCACTCCAGAGCACCATCTCAAGTACCACCTCAGGTTACTCATTAAACCTGTTTGAATTTTCGTCTTGTTTGTCCCATGCAGGTATCCATCCTCTCAGTTTGGCAGCCTGACAGGCATGCAGTCCCTGATCAGTGCTCTGTTCGCGCTGCTCCAGCAGCCTCTCTTCATGGCCATGATGGGGCCCCTGGACAAAGACCCTCTCTGGGTAAGATGACACAAATATATGAACATTAGCATGAACGATTGAGGGACTATAGTGCTGTTGGAAATATTTAGACCTTTGAACATTTAAACTGTGAAATTCAGTCTCATATCATTATCTGACTGTGTTGTCTTCAGGTGAACGTGGGCCTGTTGGCGCTAAGCATGCTGGGATTCTGCCTGCCCTCCTACCTGCTGTACCACAGCCGCCACCTCCAGCGCCTCAGGGACGAGCGCGACGAGGATCCCAAGATCTACGTCAAGATCAACAACGGCAGCAAGCCCGAGGCCTCCGTCTAGACCAGGAAAGAGGAACGGAGAGAAAGACGATCTTTTAAAAGCCCGGAGAGGACAAGCCACACTAGAGGGACAGAGAGACGAAGAAGAGAGGGGAAGGTCACGTGTGATGAATCCCTTCGCCCTGTCCTCCCTGATGCCACAGCACCTCTCTCAGTTCATCAGACGACTCACATTCCCCATAAACACACGTTCACTCATTTTACTGCCAATCATATGTGGTCGAATATGATCGCACACCACTGTGACACCCCTCTCTGATGCTATACACTGTGATAAACCTGACACACACACAATCTCCTGTTCAAACCCCACAGAGGTCCCTGCATCTCTGAACTGAGGAGTGGAACGGGACAATGGGAGAAAGAACTTCTTATATCTCCCCATATGATTCCTCTTTTTTCACTCATTTTTTTTATTTCTCCTCATTACATCTGTCGCTGACTGGTTTAGCCTCTGCCAGTTCTATTTTAAAAAAAAAACAAGACGAAGAAGATGCCAGCCAATGGAAAGCCACAGTGAGGAGATTTTATATGAGACAAATGTAAAAAAAAAAAAAAAAAATCTCAGTGACAGTATTGTTTTGTTCCTTTTTAAAGTCACCTCACAGAAACCGACTGTGGTGTTGTACAGCTGTAACCATGGCGACCTTTGCTTTCTCGTTGGTCCAGGTTTGTCTGAGGTGCCATTCAGCCAGTAAACTGTCATCTCCCTCAGACGGCACCTTCGGTCATGGCGTCTCCGCTTCGTCACGTGCTCGAGGGCATTAAATGAATAAGTATTGGTAGCAGTTCAGACTGAAACACGCAGTACGAAGGCTTTCTAACAGAATCTACAGATAGGAAAACACTGCAGCATCTCTGCATATGTGTGTGTGTTACATAATGCAGCCATGGGTTAGATAAACTACACTGCATGATGCCAGAGACAGTGCTGGTTCTATATTACTGTTTCACTTAGTCACTAGTGCAGGAGGACACACTCAGTTTGCCATGTTTTACTCATGAATTCCTTTTGTGTGTTTGGAACATGTAATCTTTCGTTGTTGTTTTTTTTCCAATGTAATTACTTGCAATATGATCACAAATGAGTTGTTAAATCTTTGTTCCCTATACGTGATCTGACGACGTGGAGGAGGATGTTTTAGAGTAGGTAAGCGGGACAAAGATGCTAGATACGGTGTGTTTTTAAAGGCAGGAGTTGGCATAGAGGTGAAGCCTCTGCTTTATTCTGCTCGCTACACACTCGATTCGCTGTAGCAATAAGTGCTTCTGTGAGGTGCTGGGCAACATGTTGACACACAATCACACACAGACAGACAGGCAAACGTGTACATTTTATGGACTGTATTTCTGAATCAAACGGTGCTAGCTGAATTACAGAAATTTGTATTTTTTTGTATTTTGCTTTAAGGGGCAGTCATTTTTTTTTTTTACCACAAAGGCAACACGTTGCCACCAAATTACTCACAAGAGCTGTTTCTTTATTGGTCAATACAGTGGTTTCCAAAGAGCCAATCAAGCTACCATTTCAAATGGCTACTTTGCTCTTGGTTTTGTGGTAATTCTGCACCGTGCAGCAGCAGCAGCTCTGGGAAACTTGAACTCACCTCTTCTAGTCATAAAGGGAGATTTACTTGAAGGCAGCAGGCTGATAAAGACACATTCCCCCAGATTCTGAGAAAAGTGGAGTGGGATGAGACTCAACGCAGACAATAAAGAGTCTTTGAAGGAGAAATCCAGAGGCACAGGGTGTGAAGAGAATGAAAACAGGGGGTTGAATGATTGCTGTTTGATTCAGCCTGCTGTCTTCAAACGCCATACAGAGAAGCTCCTCAGATATTTCTCCTGCTTGGCAGTAACTCACAGAGGCACTTCCAAAGACAGCCATGACCCTCAGAGTGCCTCTCTATGTGTACAGATGACGGGAGGAGTGGATCCAGGCAGAATGTGATGCTCCCAGTCCCTCCCTCCCTCCATCTATCTATCTATCTATCTATCCATCCATCCATCCATCCATCGCTTTCATCCACCCATCCCTCTGCTTCATGAAATGTTTACTGGCGACAGGTGACAGAGCTGAGAGACAAGCCTCTGCTGCCATTAGATGCTCCCAATGAATGACTAAGTGAGAAATGAATGGCACATGATGCACTTTAGACCTCTAGTAATGGACCTCAGTTGTGTATTTCTGAACGGCCTGCCCACAATGTATCGTACACGCAGACAATGCATGGCTGCTTACTGGTGGCGCATGATGCAGAGAATGTATACCCGGAGCTTCAGACGCAGATTTTTAACTCATGACATGAGAACAGAAAGATGCTGTTATTTTTTTATATTCATAGAAAAGAAACTATTGCTTCACGTGTTCATTATATTGCCTTTATGTGCACGGACAGCGTGGCAGAGTCTTGTCTCTCAGTTCTTTCATAAGCGTGGACATACCAATCAGAACTGTTGACATATTCATTCTTACTAAACTGCATGAGTTTGTTATCTGTAAAGAGAAATCTATGGAGTCAAATTGGTGCCTTAATTATTTACACACATCCTATAAACCTTTACAGGTGCTGGATCAAAAAAGCAAACTAAAGGCACAAATCAGACAGAAGATCTGAACCTGTGATAGCTTTCAATTGAGCATCATTTCGATCTAACAGATCTTTGTTAGGCATTGTCAAAGGTTTGACAATCATAGAGCTTAACTTTTGCACACTTGTAGATGTGCAGGAAAAGAGCATTGACCGTCTTCTGCACTTGCAAACGGAGATATAATAGCAACATTTTGGTACAACAACCCTCATCGGCTTATTTTTTTAAACAGACAAGACAGTTGTAAATTATTACAAGGTTATTTTCTATAAAAACCTAATGAAGGTCTTTGCCCCGGAGTGTTGAGATTTGACAAGATTTGACAATGCCTGATGACAAGATCTGCCTGTCAAAGATCTGACAGTGCCTGACAAAAATCTCTGTGAGATCAAAACGTTGTTCAATTAACATTGCTGGGAGCAGAGTGTGTAGGTCTTTTGTCAGATTTTTGCAGTAATTATTTAACCATGTTTAGGAAAATTAAATGTAATGTAATAAATGCAGAAGAAAGTAATAAATTCTAACACGTTCTGAAGCACATTTACAGTAAAAGACTCTTTTTGGTCATAGATGTTTGTGAAACCTGACAAGGTCTATGACACAAGACCCTGAAATAGTCATTACATTGTTTTGCATTTCATTATCCAAACCTTTATATTTAAATTGTTGTATCTCATAAGTGCAAAACTTAACAAGAACAGATCTCAGTCCATCCATCCTTTGTCACCACTTATCTAGGTCTGGCTTGTGGTGGCCACAGGCTCAGTACGGTAGCCCAGACCTCCAACTCTGCCTGGGCCAAGAGCTGGAGAATGAATCAGATTTTTTTCATTGGTCAGTCTTTATTTGTATGTTGTAAATACAAACCCTCGCTGACACACAGTTTGTTTTTACACTATTATTCCTTGAACTGTGTTGGGAAATTCTAGTCCTGCATACCAAAAATGTGGATAATTATGGCACTAATTTGACACCATAGAGACTATGTCCTAGCATGCTGGTCAGTCTTGTAACTAATATTCCTGTGGTTTGACGTGGTTTTATGACAAGCAGGTACAGATATACTCTGACACAAGACTTTACTCCAGCACCATGAATGTGAGTGATGATGGACACACATTTTTCATTTGCCTGGTAACCCATCCTGAACTTACTCTGTGGTTTAACATGAAACTAGCTCACTACAGGCTGTTTTTCTTTAAGCCGCAAAGGTTTGTGAGTTGAGGTCACGTGTAACATCGTGTGATAAATGAAGCTGGGTGTCTGAGTGAGTTACCAGGTAAAATCTTCACTCCCTTGAAACGGGGAAACTGATCAGCACTTTTCCTTCACTGCCGTACCTTAAAAAAACTCACCCTGTCCTCCATACTATCACAGTCTCACCCCAACCTCCCAGGACAGGACTTCTGCAGAAGTTTGGTTCACTGATTGATGTACTGATTGACTGTTTATTCTCTGAAGATGAATCTTAGCTTCAGCTTTTCCTTGCGGGTGTGCGTGATGATTGGAACTGGGGGTTTCAGCAGGATGCCTTGTTTCCTTCCCCTGACATTTACCTTTTATATTTTTTCCTACCATGCCTCCAGTTTAATTTTGCTGTTTTTTATTAAGCTTTTTTTTTTCTCCAATGTGTACGAGAATGTGTACTTTCATGGTCTTATATTGTATATTTTGGTTTTCTTTTGTCTTTTACCACAGTATAGCCATTGTCATTGCCATTTCAAGTCATGTTGTTTGAACTGAAAGAAAAAAAGACAGATCAATATATGAAGCAAAATAAACACAGTAATTTGTAGAGGTGCGTCTCTTATTTCAGATTGCAGAAATGATCACTGTGCACACTTTTGTCATCTTGCAGAGGAAGGGCAATGCTTTCTCAGAGCAGCAGGGGACACACTAACACCAATACTTATGATATGTGGGTTAAATAGAGTGTAAGTACACTAAATAATAATAAGTAAGGTGCTAACTAGAACCATAAAGGTTTCTTTGGCTTGTCTCCATAGAAGAACCCTTTTTGGTTCCTGTTAGGTTCCCCCGGAACCCTTTCTGAGAGTTCTACCTACAACTTAACATAAAGGATTATACCTAAATGATCTGTGAAACGTTTCACCTAAAACTCCCTTAACTCTTAAAACAGATGTGTTAATATCAACACACTAATGTGTCTATATAAGGACAACACATTTTGTGTTACTTTTAACATAATTACTGTGTTGAGAGTTTTAACACAAGATTTGTGTTGGATTTTCAAAAACAGCGACTGTGTTGAATATAACACAACATGTGTGGTCCTTATATAGGCACATAATTGTGTTAAAAATGTGTTTATTTTAATTCCTATTGACATGCATTTAAATAAGTACACTCTTAGAAGAGATGTGTTAAAAAATGACACAAAAAAATGTGTGCCACTTGCATAACACATTTGTGTTGATTTCAACATAAGATGTTTTGCACAAAGGCTTAACACGTAATTTGTTGGACAGTATAACACAATTTGTGTGTTATCTTCAGAACCCAACAGCAGCCTGACCGAAGACCCTCAGTAATTATGTGCTGTTTCTAATCAGTTGTACTGTTTCTAAACTTTTGTGGCGCTTACAAACTGAGTGGAATGTCCAGTTATTGGTCTTCTTAATAGAATCACAATCATTATAATCTTCTCTGTCTGTCTAATAAACTTTAGATAGTGACAAGTAATAAAGTAAAAGTAGAAAATTAAATGCATTGAAATACACAATAATTCTACCAAGATCCTTTTTATGCTATATTTCAAGGGTATAATCTAGAACCCACCCAGGGGGTTCTCCCGAGAACCCGTTTATATTATGGTACTACAACCCTGACAAACCCTTGATGAAAGAGTTCTTCAAAGATTTCAACTTCTTTGGATGAAAAGGGTTCTTAATGGAACCCTTAGCCTACAAAGAACCCTTAGCAAACCCTTCAAAAAAGGGTTCTGCAGCAGCAAATGGTTCTGGGTAGAACCTTAGCCCTTCAGAAAGAACCCTTTTGAAGCCCTTTTGTATCTGCTTGATACATAACTGATACACGAGACGACACTGAATGCAAACCTGAGGGGCAACAGCAACTACAGTTTCCTCAGCTTTGTTTTAATCACAAGGGAACAACTGAGTGGCTTTAAAGTGCCTTGTTGTCAAGTTGTTTCATGAACAGGTTGAACCAGAGGTAGCGGTTTCTCACTGTACTGGTCTGACCACACTGGGGCGTTAACGTTCACGCAGAAACACTGTTCAGGAGGCTACTCCGCCCTCTGAGCAGACGAGGAGGTGTGCACCCACTGATGCTCACCTAGCTTCAAAAAAGAGCTGCCTCTTTATGGTTTTTATTTTTTATTTTATTTAATCCTGCAATCTCTGTAATCAGTGTGACGCCACGTACAGTAACATTTGTTATGATCTTAAGAAGTAACATTACACCAAACAAAGACATCATATCAGAACAGGAAATATCAATAAAACTAATAAAACCACAGGAAAATAATAATAATTAAAAATCAGGTCACATACATATCACTAATACATGATAAATATAATAAGTGTATCACTCTTATATCAAAATGATAGTGACAATCTGGGCAAGTGTTAATGAACATATAGCTGCCATTCAATAGACCTGTTTCACGGGAGCCATATTGATATGAAACTGCAAGGTAAACCAGTGATCGTAAGTAAGGTTCAATTCAGGTCTAAATGAATTAATTTCTCATTTTAGAATTTGAATGTGCATACATTTTTAATAAAAGGTCAGGATAATACAGGGTAAAGCGGATAACAAATAATAATAATAACAAAGCAACTTGTTATTTGGACTGTTGTATTGTTTCTGGACACACAATTATTAGATATTGACTAAAATTTTAAAGTTTTAGTCACATTACATTTAGTCATACATGCAAACTTCCTCCCTCCCTCTCTGACTCATCCTGTTTTCCCAGAACACCTAGCTAGCAGCAGCTGACAGTAAACACACTGTTCCTGTAAACTTTGTTGGAAACATATGGGATAATATAAATACGGAACTCAGATAAATATATAGCAGAGGTCTAATGTTTTAAGAAATTTTAATGTTATATTTTACAGCTTTAAGGAACAGTATTAGGCAGTCTACTACAACAGTAAGGGATTACTTTGAGATAATGACGTCACTACTTTCCTGCATTAAATTTAATATCATAGTATTGTCCTAATTAGTGAAAATATCTAAACCGCATTAATAATTAGTGTACATGTAGATGTTTCTTATATCAAAATATCCACGCAGTTTCAAGTAGTCTGTGAGTTGTTAAGAAAAATGTACATATCAGTCACATATAGCTAACAGTTGAGAATTGGTTTCCAGCTGCACGTGAACGTCACATCAGGTTCATACCTGTATCTAGGTGGGAGTCTCCGCCTCTGTGGAAGTCCCGCCCCTTCGCTCACACACGGCATCTTCCAGGAAGAAAACCCGGAGTGAAAAGCGTCGGGCAGTGAATGACCACCGGCTCCTGACGGTTACAAACAGGATTTTCAGGGGTTTCCACTCAGTCATATGCTTCTGTTTGGACGGAGACACAGTCAACATGAAAATTACAGAGTTGTGAGTATCTTAACTTTCTGAAACTGTGTCGTTTTGTATGATAGAGAAGAGAGGACGAGGACACGGTCATTGTCGCTCCGCTTGTCAATAAAACTTATCAACTTTCTCAAATTATTAACCATTAAACCGGGAAAGGAGGTCGAGACAATGCCACCGTCGTTTAAAATGTAATTTAATCTGGCTAAAACAGGGTGTTTTTCGCATTTGTTGTGGCCTCGCTGTGTTTCAGTACCTTAGCTTGGTAATTGTTTGAGCTCCAGTGCGAAACTCTCAGAACTCCATATAAACTCCAAGCAATTTAATGTTTCTTTGGTTGACAACAAAAGCACAGACATGCTGGATGGATTACTCTGAGAATGAGACTCATTTCGGCATAGGTAGGTTGAGCAGTATATGTGCAGCAGCGGTGTGACTCCATTAAATGTTCAGGTTTGGTTTACAGTGGCACACTAATGTCGACCCAGGGTAACCAACCTGCCATTAGGCTGCAGTTCACTACGGTAGGAAGAGGGAGACTATGGGCGCGGCGTGAGAACTTTCAACGTTTAATTTCAATTGACGTAATCTATTCTTTGAGATATTTATATATGCCGAAGTGTAGGACATCCCTCAAATGTTAAGAAAAAATGCTAATCCACATTTCATAAAGCTTACATTTGAATTTATAAGGAGAGCCGTCTCAAAGTGGCAGATTTTTGAACGGATTTCAACATCTAATCTTATAAGGTGAAGTTAATTTTATTTATATATACAGATGTCACAAATTTGCTCCAATAAGCTCGATTGCAATGAATGATTGATTGAATGAATGAATGAATTAATGAGCCCTTATACTTCTACAGTCTTGTAAGTCCTGAGACAGGCAGTTTTACTGACTGTCATGTCATATGCACATCATTGCCGGAACATCCACTAGCTGGCTGTCATCTGACCATGGTGCAAAGTACATTCAAAAGCTCACCCATGTCAAATTACTGTGCTTAGTGTGACAAACCCATGCCTCAAAAAATACGGGTTGTAAAATAAGATAAAAATGGACCCTCTTGGTTAGACATCATGACCAGAACTTGTAGTTTTCCTATTAGTGTATGAGTGCAGGCAAACGTATATGTTTTCATTATACCAGCCATCAAGTTCATGCCTTGAAGGCTCTTCTTTCACTCTGATCTGTTCTAATGAAATATTCAGGCCCTGCTAGACTGGCAACAGGTGGTGTTTAATTGACTATTGTATCAAGGCAAACTAGAGAGGGATACACAAAACACACAGACACACAAGGTTTCCAAAAGTTCCAGGCTTGTTTGTTCTCTCGCTCTGGCAGGCTTGATTGCAGTTTGACAATTTCCTCTTCCTCTTCTCTAGGTTCCTATGATAATGGCACACTGGAAGAGGAACTGTCTTCACAGTGCTATATTACTCTAAATTAATCACTTCTAATACACTCTTCAAAGCAGTGCTCTGATTAAAACTTTCACTCATTACGCTGTTATTGTTAATGAGGCAAAAAGGCTGTACTGTGTTGTTGTGTCTCTGTGCTGAGAGCTGAGAAAGTAGTTTCATTAGGTCTCCGCTGAACTGCTATGTCTAAATTACCTTTTTTTTTTCTACTGCAGCTGCACTGGAAGATTGTGTTTTGCATGTCACATATCTATCAAGAAGTCAGATTTTTCATGCGTGTTGAATCAAACACACACCCTCTAAATTAAGGTGCAGGCCCACTCTCACTTCTGATTGGTTTAGGAAGTACTCTTTTGATTTTACACAGTGCTAGAGATGGGAATGAAGAACCTGTTCCGATTGCTTCCGAATTATCCGATCCATCTGAATTGTATATATCTGTTCTTATCAGTTCGCTTGATCGATGCCGGCATGTGTGTCTGACAGTTCTACATTGCAAAACAATGACGTCAAACTCAAGTGTCTACGCTGTTGGAAACTTGCAGCATCATGGCAGAGAGTCTTTTGTGTTCAGGCTCAGAGATAATAAAACAGCTACTTTGATGCTGAAAACCTTTGTAGGCCTCTCTTTTTTTCTACCAAGAAAATTAATCAAGAACGAGGGGCGATATGTAAGTGAACTATAGGGATTTTTTTCATCTTATACCGATAATTGATAATTACCTTCTCATGGTCGATATTTTCACATTTTTGTATTTTAAAAAGAAGTTCATATAACCTGTAGTTTATACACACCTGAGAGGAAGAAATGGTGATGTTGTAAGCAAAGATGGATGATTACTATGACAACAAAACAAAGGACAGTTCTGACTCTTCAAATGATTAGTTTGTTTTTATAGTAAAGTTCATCAAAACACCTTACAAATATAATTTGACTTTTATAAAGCATTTTGTCTAAGAATTCAAAGTTACTTTGACATAATCTATTGAGTCAGATGTTCTTATCACTGATATTTATTAGTTCATATATGCCGATACCAGTATAGACTGATATTATCAGGCCTGATATTTATTTTGCACCTCTATCAGGAACCAATAAGGGAACTGATAAAGAATCGATAGTGGCATTGGTAGTTGAATGGAATCAATTCCCTAAAGTTCAGTTCTTATCACATGTGTACTTCCCAGCCTGTGAAAACAGCTGTAGTTTTCTGGTAGTTTTCTTTCAGTCGGGAGGAGCTTTACAACGTTTAAAAAAATAAATAAATGTGATGTCATCAGGGTTAGTTTTAAATCGGCTCAAATTTATAACAGCATGACTTCACCACAACAAAGATTTGTGACTTTTGGACGTGGATGTGTAGGAGGCAGGGAGGATTTGATGAAAAGCAGTCGAGTTTGAGCATTATGGGAAATGTTTGACCCACACAATAAACTAAAAATCAAAAATAATTAATATCTCCTTTTTTTTTTCTCCCTCTCGTGTAGCCGAGTTGTGCTGCCCGTTTCAGTGGAGGAGGTAAGGAATCATTTGTTTACTTTTACATTATCAGCACATGTTATTTGACATCATGGTAATTTAAATGTTCCAGATTTAGCTAATGGCAAACATTAATTTGCAGCCCCTTCTCTGTAGGCTGTTTGGTTCTCATTGCTCAGACTGTCAGTAGTTAGAATCGGCTTCATTGGCTGAGTATGTGGACACATACATAGAATTTGACTTCTGTTGCTATAAATGTACTTACTCAGAAATAGACATACACTCAACAACAAGGACCTTATTGCTGAACAATGGTAAACATAAATATTTGACTATTATGTACATACACGCATGTTTACAAGGAGGTGAAAAAAAGTAATAAATATAGATAAAAACCAACAGCATACAATTACTGTGTTTACATAGACAAAATATTCAGCTTTTTGCCCTTATTGCGATATGATAATATTCCTCCTAAGCAGTTCATGTGGCTAAAGACAATGAACATTCCTCTAAAATTCCCATTTACATGCAGCCGTGCATACTAGACTTCAGCAGTATCTATTTTTTAATACCGTCTTGATATTTTACCAGATATACAGTATTATGACGGTGTTAGTGTGAAATGGCTCAACTCAGCTCTACACCACTGCAGATAGTATTCCCTGAACTCAGGCGTAGCTGATCGTCATATTGATGATACATCACACACTCAGGGGCTTTGCTTTGGTCTTCAGAAGCTGCAGACTTTGTTCATCAACAAATTGTACCCGACACCGTACATTAGGGCTGCACAAGTCGTCAAAATTTTATTGAACTTGCAATATGGCTGAGGTGCAAAATGTGCTTATAAATGAATGAATATTGTGAGGCAGAGATGTCCTGTCCTACAAATCAGACTCTACAGACTTAAAAAAATCTTCATTTGGTACAGATGGTCATTTTAACTTGTTTTTCAATCAAAGTAAGAATGATGGTGTAAAAATTATTATTACCTCTAGTATCACAAATCATACTGAAACTGCAATATCTTTCAAATAATTGCAATAAGATATTTTTTCAAAATCGTTCAGCCCTACTGTACATTTACTGCCAGACTGACAGCTTCACTGCTCAGTGCACATTCACAGTCTTCCCCTCACTCTCTCTAACGCTCGCTCTACTAAAGTTGCACATTCGATATGCTACACTGGTCTGTGTCTGCAGTGTTTGTTAGCTCACCTTTATCATCCAGCCAAATCCCCAAATTCTCCCAAACAGGCTGACACATTTTTCTTTCTTACGAGTTTGTCCTCTAACTGTATCTGTAATGCCATATTGCTTGGATCAGCTGCACTGCCATCCACCAGCAAAGAGACTGACCTCTTGTGGCACAGGCTGCGCACTAAAATACATCACCTCAATACAGTGTCTCTGGACCATTTTAACAGAAAGAGGAGTGTCTGTAATTTGGATGATATTGAAAATCATGTCGTCAGTATTTCTTAATACCTCAGTTTACTGTAACACCTGTATGCCTGCCGTCTGTCTCTGCACAAGTCCTGAGTGCAGGTGGGGGGTCAGTGGGGAGGGTTGATGGAGCGCTGTTGGTCGTGTTGGAGAGAGCAGCCCCAAGGATGCCTTCCACGGTGTCATCTTGTTGTTTACGACCTAGAATTTAATTTATTGTAAACTCAGTTACATCCCTTTCAAAGCACTTAAGCCTCCTGTCCTGGCGAACACTTCAACTTTTTCCAATGATTTGATGAAATCAATGATTACATTTCCTTGAGGAGATGTCTTCTCTCCAGGGTTAGTTGATGAAACTTAATTTTTCACTCTTCCTTGCTGGAATGCTGCCAATCAGCATATTTTAGGTATCACCATGCAGCTGATCTTACTGCCTTTACAGATGATTAAAGGGATTTTACACATACTACACTAAATGTCTGCCACTCGGTTCACTATGTGCCTGGTACAGTCTGTGCCCAGACATGTGTTGTTGGACTGTCACTTTAGGCTGCCTTTAGATGCCCTTGCGGTTGTAACACTTAGTTATCAGGTCCAGAATTTATTTAGCGGTGCTTAATCTACTATACCGTATCCTGCTGCCATGTTATCAAGAGAGCAGGTTCAGCCTCTTAACCTTTCCCCTTCATTAGATCTGTGCTTTATGGCAGAAACAGAGTTTTATTAACCTTCTCATTACATTGTAGGTGAACCCTTTCCTTTTTATTACCTAACTGCTGCTGGCTCAGTCTGTGTCTCAATCCAAATGTTCCATACAGCACAGTGCTCTTTTGTTTTTTCCGTTGCTTAACACAAAGCAGAAGCCAGTATTTCACTAAGCCACATAATCAGTGCTTGCTGTATGACCGGCTTTTCCTCTGATCCCTTTCGGTGTGAAACGTTAGCTGGATTCCTGTGTTGAGTAACTGTCACAATTATAAGAGACGGAGTTGTGTCAAATCTGAATAAAAGAGGGCAGCTCTGTAGTCTGTGTCATATGTGATGCTGCCTTCACTGTCGGTGGAAAGCAACCTGGGTGGGTTACGTGAAAACATATTCCAACTGAGCACAGGTGATTAAAACTAGGCTAGAATTTGGAATGTAAGCTATGGAATTAATTAGTATCGCATCTCTATTAATTTTAGTTGGTTTCATGTGGCTTTTTGATTATATGGGCTATTTTATTGTATCAAAGGTACATTTGAAAACATGTCAATATGGCACTTTAGGTTTGTAGCGAGGCAAACCTTTTCTTGTGTGTAATATTTGATAGAGCTGAATCGATTAGTTGATGATCAATAATTTAATAGTTCAAATAGTTAAAGAAGTAGTTGGACTGTTCGAGAAATACACAATTTAACTTTAATCAGACAGAGTCAGGCTAGCTGGTTGCCCACGTTTCCAGTCTTTATGCTAAGCTAAACTAAGCTAATCAGATGCTGATTGTTTACCACACAGACATTAGGGTGATATCAGTCTTCTCATCTCTCTGCAAGTCTTACTTTAAGCATAAATTTCAAAAATTCACAGGTTACACCCTCTTTCTTAGCCTATATCGGATTCCTGGACCCTTTGATATAACAAGCAGATCAAGCTCCAATAGCACTGCATCCTACGCTTCCCATAATGCACCTTAATGATGTTTTTTTTTTTTTTTTTAGACCAGACCTGGTAAATGCCCATGTCTTTTAAAATTGTAGCGTAGGCTTCCTGATAAACAAAGGTCAGTACGAGATGAAACCTGATGACATCGGCAGGATTAATTTTTCAAACTTAAAAACAGAGCTGCACGATTAATTGATTAATCAGTTATTAAATTAATCGGTTAAAACTATTTTGATAATCAATTAATTGGTTCAAGAAAAAAGTCAAAATTCTCTGATTTCAGCTTCTTAAATGTGAATATTTTTTGGTTTCTTTTCTCTACTTTACTTTTCTTTTATTTCTTTACTTTGGGTTGTGGACGCAACAAGGCATTTGAGGACGTCACCTTGGACTTTGGGGAACTCTGATCAATTTTTTACACCGTTTCCTTTTTATCAACCAAACAACTATTAATCGATTAATCAAGAAAATAATCCAGAGCCACTGAGTACATTATACATTAAACTGTTTTCACTCCTCATGACTAGAAAACTGATTTTGATTAGTAACATTGGTGGAATACCTGTAGATCCTACAGAGTGCTCCTTTGCACGACTGGACTACCGCAGAAATATGGCGGTGCAACATGGCGGTCTCCGTAGTGGGGGACCTGCTCCCTCTGTAGTTATTAATGGCTCATTGATGCAGTGGTTCTTATTTATACACTAAGAGATTATACACTAATGGAAACATACTTATAAATATTATATTCAATTCTTGCCATATTCTGCCGGTAAATATCTGTAAAACTGGACCTTTAACAAATAATGGTAACAAAACAACTTATAGCTCATTAATTTTGTATTCAGTTTTAGAATATATAATGGTATTAACCATTTGAAAGACACTATGCAGCTCTGTATGGAAAGGTTGGTGTACAATGATTGCTCCAAACAAGTTTGAACCACACTTGGGAGGTAGTGTTGTTGCTTGGAGCATTCAAGTCATTCTGACGTTATTCACATTCAATCACGTGACTGAAAGCAGCAAAAGGTTTTAACCCGCTGATGGTTGTTCTCACTGTAAAGCAATAAAACCTTCGTGCTCAGTCCACACCTTGTTTTCGTCAGCACAGCGCATGATGTGAACCAGCAGGTTCACGTTTTCTCTGACAAACTTGGCGGACGGAGTCATTTGTCTCAACATGTTCAGTCCAGTATCGATGACCACCTCCAGTCAGGTTCAGGCTGTTTGTTGTTTGCAGCCGAATGACATCTTTCCGCCCCTGAGCTGCTCATAAAGGTCTGTGTTACGTCTGACTATCCTCGTCAGACACACTGGTTATACACGACAAGTCACATTCCTGAGTTCCCACTCACAGTAGCAAGGCTGAGCATCCACAGCTACCAAAATAGGTTACTAGCCTGAAGCAGCGCTCTGTCTCCAGGGAGAAGAGGGCTTGGTGTGATTCAACTACAAGACTTTGGTCCAAATAAACCACAGCAGATGTGTCATCACCCGTCTCCTCAACTTAGCATTTAATAATCATATCCAAGAGACAAAGATGTTACCTTTTTTTTTCTGCCTGAAGCCTCTGTGGACCAAAAAAGCAAAGCAACCACAACTTGCATGAGTGTGTCACTGACCCAGTCATTGATAGTATGTGAAAAAAACTTTTGTGTGTGTGTGTGTATATATATATGTGTATGTGGGTGTTTCTGGGCTTAGCCCGGCTGACGGCACCAGTGATGTGAGTCACTCTTTCCAGTGACACCACTTTTGCCCGACTCAGGAAGGGCTTGAACTATGGGGGTTGGAGGAAGAGGAAGAGCAAGAAGAGGAAGAGAGGGGAAAAAGTCAACAAAAGGCTTACTCTGCTTATTTTCCAGTGCTAAAGTCTGTGTCTGGGATGCCCAAAGGGAAATGGTTAACTCACGGTCATTTCCATGAATGATTAACTGAGGTCATGACAGACTGATTCTCAACAGGGGTCTTTGAACTTGTCTTTTCATTCAGTTGTGTCTCCCTTGGATTATCGTCATAGTGCTTTTTTTTTTTTTTTTAACCAGTTATATAGCGTAACATGTGAGTAATACATTTATTTTTATTTGTTAGCTGCAACTTAGTCATTGCTAATCTAATATAGATGCTAGAGAGGTGGGGTTTTTTTTCAGGAAACTCCCCTTGAACTTAGTTTATCATGTAGATATGATGTTCTCAAGAAGAGTTTGTTCACCTTTCAGTATGGAAAAGAGGACAGGGTGACTTAAAGCTGCAATAAAAGAGCGATTCGCCCACTTGGAAGAATATTTTTTCTGTCAGATTTTCCATAGACGTCTACATCCAATAAAAAATGAAGTCACTAGGCGGTCTGCCCGTTACAAGATTGAATAGCCAAGAGATTGATCTTTTAAAATATATTTTCCAGCATAACTGAAGAATGAAAATCAAAAAACCCTAAAAAAATATGGTTTGTCCCAATTCTCAAGAATGAGTGATTTTATTAGTACAGCTTTAAAAGGATAATTCACCCAAAAATGAAAATTCAGACATTATCTACTCACCCTCATGCCGATTTAAGTTTGGGTTCAGTTTTTTAGTTCCAAAACAGGAAAAGAGCATTGCAGAATCTCCCAAACAATGTAAGTGAATGGTTCAAAAGTAAAAAACAACTGAAAAAAAAAAACCTAACACTAATGCCTCCATATTGCTTGTCCAGTGTAATCCAAGTCTCCTTAAGCCTCAACATCCCGTTACTTGTGCAGGCACACCATCAGACCGCACACACCCAGTTCAGACGGTGTGCACATGATCGTGGCTCCAAGCTAATGCTCTACAGTGAAGATTCAGGATAAAAACATAGTGTGAATGACGTCTTTCTAGTCTAATTGGCATGTTGGGACTTTAGGAGACTTACACCAGATGAGCAGCATGGAGACATTTTATGTTTTTATTCTGTTGTTTTTTCCATTTGAAAACTGGTCACCATTCACTTCAGCTGATGGGGAGATTCTGCAACGCAATTTTCCTTTGAAACTACAGCAATGTTTTGTAGACTAAAAAAACTAAACCCGACCTTCAGCTGGCATGAGGATGAATAGATAATGACTGTATTTTCATTTTTAGTTGAACTGTCCCGTAAATGTCATTAACAAACCTGATTTCATCAGTGCCACCTGTTCTGTGACTGTCACTCATCAGCATACTTTCAACCAGAGAATTAAGGTGTAATTTAAAGAATTGATGAGCTTTTTACCTGGAAAACTTCCTTTAAGCCACCAGATATAACGAATAAGCCATTTTGTCTGTAAACCACAGTTAACCATGCTGTCCTCTCTTGTCCCTCCAGTACCAAGTGGGTCAGCTGTATGCAGTCGCAGAGGCCAGTAAGAATGAGACAGGTGGAGGAGATGGCGTGGAGGTGATTGCCAACGAGCCCTATGAGAAGGACGGAGAGAAAGGACAGTACACCAAAAAGATCTATCATCTCGAAAGGTAAGCAGCTCAGCACTGCTACGTTCACACAGCTACATACTGTATACTTCACACTACATTGGAGCGAGTTAGCCTGGAAACCAGACGAATCTGTAAGCTTATGTTTCATTTGCTTTGCAGATACAACTGGCTACTAGTGATGCCCCGACTATGTTTTTTGCACTGATGCCGATTTCCAATTGTCTGTGAGCCAAATCGGCTGATACATGTCTGATACCAATTGCTTTTTGGTTTGTTATAGCAGCTGGTATAATAAGATTATAGTTTATTTTGATATTAAGCTAAGCCAGACCACCATACTGAATTTTACCACTAGGTGTCGCAGGTGACTCAGTCGCTCCTGAATAGAAACATAGTAGGAGCTCATGAATGAGGGTGAAGTTGCAAGTCAGAGAGTTTCCCACAACACGTTCCTGCAAATGTATTGAACGAAAGGTTTTTTTTGTCCACTGAAACACTGGAGAGCTTTTAATCTGAAACCCATACAGGATGTTCTGAGTTTGTATCAACTACACAAGGCAGTCATTTTAACAGGGCAGACGTGTGTTGATCAAAATGAGGCTTTGTACTGTATTACTGAACTGACCACTATAGCTGGCTAGCCACCTCGCTAACATAGCTAACAGATGTGATAAGCATGAGTGACAGTTATCAGGTTTATATTAGAGCTATATTTATATTTATTTAGTGAGTGTCCAGCAACACAAACTAGTTACCAACTGGGTGTGAAGACACTGCTTGACTGATCCACCGCACACCTCCACACACACACACACACACACACACACACACACACACACACACACACACACACACACACACACACACCTCCACACACACACACACACACACACACACACACCTCCACACACACCTACACACACACACACACACACACCTACACACACACAGACACACACACACAGACACACACACACACACACACACACACACACACATGCACACACACACCTCCACACACACACACACACACACACCTCCACACACACACACACACCTCCACACACACGTGTTATTTCTCTCAGCTGCACATACAAGAGTGTTTAACCACAGGTATATAATACTAGTTTGCCTTCAGGGCTTTCTGCCGGCAAGGTTTTTTGGAAGTATTGTGCATACAACTAGATAAATGAGGCTTGATTACAGTGCGTGAGTACAAGTCTGGATTTCTCAGGAATTCACGGGGTGACTTATTAATAAATCAAGTTGGGGATGAAGGGCCCATGCAACAATGACACCAACTCGGCTGAGAACTGGCTCAGGTTTCTTGCGTCGTTGATCGGTTTCATGATCTGCAACTAGAAAATATTAATCCGAATCTCTCAATCCCATATTTTAACTGAATATGGGCCGATAATTAATTGATCTGGGAATCCATACTGGCCACCCTCCCATTCAGAGAGATTTCCATCTGTACTGAATCTCAATCATTTATTCAATGCAAGAGGACCACTCTAATGGACGGAGATGTAAAATTACAACACATACTCCGTTCTAAATTATATACACAACATGGTCAATAAGTTTCTTCCATTTGACTCTACAGTTGTCTTTTCCCTCAAAGGTCAGCACCGTCAGGACAGCATGCTAAATGTGCGTTCATCACAGTTGAACTGAAGGCAAAGAATTTGTGCAGATTTTATCACCCTGTGAGAAAATTCGCTGTGATTCCACAGCAGAAGTTTGCTTGTCTAAGTGCTGTGTGACCAGGTCCTTATCAAGATGTCGGGTTGCACGGGGGGCTGCACACTTAAACTGCATTCTGTCAAACTGCAAACATCAAAGCACTTTCTAGGATAATAGTGGAGAAACATGTAATGGACAGGAAACTGGGGATGCTGAACTGAAACAACAAAATTGTACATAATGTGCCCCCTATTTCTGTAAGTTTGTGTTTGAATACATTCAGCTACAATAATAGTTTTTTGTGATTGTTAAATCTTATGTGACTACATAAATGTCTGTTTGTGTCTCTGCAGTAAAGTGCCAAAATTTCTACATGCAATAGCTCCAAAAGGTTCTCTCATGGTTCAGGAGGAGGCCTGGAATGCATATCCTTACTGTCGAACAAGTGAGTCCCACCACACACACACACACACACACACACACACACACACACACACACACACAGTTGACTGACATAAAAAAGAATGTAACACTGCATATAGGTCAGCAACCCTTTCCCAAAAAGACCAAAACCAGCTGTTTTGTTTACACCGTATAGTTACAGTGAGTGTTGTGGAATTTCACAGGTGAAAAACTTGATGTTGATATCTGAGTATCACCTAAAACTTTGTCTTCTTTTCTGTCTGATCTATTCTCCGTCCCTCTCGGTCCACTGTCTTTTGTGGTGCAGTCCTCACGGTAAGTGTTTTTTCATCCTGAAACTAAAATGAAGTTGAAACTTTTTCCAGAAGTTTTTGAGGTGTGTGTGTGTGTGTGTGTGTGTGTGTGTGTGTGTGTGTGTGTGTGTGTGTGTGAGACCAGCAGGGATGGAGGTACCATCCATATTTCAGTGATATCATTGCTGGGTCTAGAAGGGTCATCTCATCACCACATGTCACTTATTATGTAGAAAAAGAAAATTATAAAGACCGAATTTAAACAAGAACCGTATGGCAACTCTGATGGGAAGCACTATCTCAAATACGAAAGGCTTTTAAATCACAATGTCAAGATGGTAGAGAGCTCAGTGGTCAGTGACCAGCCATTGCGATGACACTACATCAGAGCATTTTTTCCCTTTTTTTTTTTTTAATTGATCCGAAAAATGATCCAATCCATAACTCGAAAAACATGATACAATCCCAATCATGATTTTTCTGAGCCGATGCACCCCAACAGCTTACTGACTCCTTTTAACTGGCCTGTAGGGGCCCAAGTCATCAACAACTACCAGGGTTAAAAACAAGGTTTAGCTGGTCTGCTGTAGGCCACAATTTGGTATTTGTTGTGACTCAAAACTGCCATCCATAGAAAAGTTTAATCTTATCTTAAACTAAAGCATCTGCCAGTTAATTTCATAAGTGACATGTTATAATCCTCTCAAAATGAACAAATCCCTGTTTGTTAGCTTCACCACCATCTCCGCTATGCATCTAACTGGTTGACATATTGTAGCTTTCAAGATCTGATAGTAAACAACTGAGAGATGCAGACTTCATTACAAAATTAATTGTAATTAGCTTAATTGTGAGCTGATGTTCATGAAATTTTGTTTGTTATAAACCTGAAAAAATTAACATGATACCAGTTACTTGTTGGAATTAAATGACAAATCATTTACCTCGTGAATAGACATGACTTCCACTGGGAAATGGGTTTATAATCATGCCTAACGAAGGACATTATAATGCATCTATAGGGCCTTATAAACTTTTTGGAAATGTTTTAATCATGCATGACAGGCCTCAACAAGGTATTTCTATTAAGTATTATAAGTGGTGGATATAATGTATCATAGGTTTGGCATTCATAATGGTTTAAAAGCTCCATGCCAAAGTGAGAACAGTGTCTGAAAGAATTGGAGATTTCTATATTTATTATATTGTACTGTATATAATTGAGAGGCTTGGACTTTTCTGTCTGTATGACTGTGTTTATACAGTTAGATGAACCCAGGACCATTGAATACAGTGCCATTACACTATTCTATGCATCCTCAAGAAGTCTGTGACTGTACTATAGAAAAACTTTATTCAAAACAGATCTCCACATCTGGCAGTTGTGGTGGCATTGCAGTAGGTGCTTCACCATCTGTTGCCTGGCAGAGATCTAAACTCTACTGAGTGACCTCTTCTAGTTACACATATGGGCCTGTTTTCATGACTATAGTATAGACAGTAGAGTGAAAACTCAATTATGTCTTCATTAAAATATTGTTCAGTTTAACACGAGATGAGATGGTAAGCAAGTGAGTGAAAGGAGACACTGCAATACAATCTCTTCAAACAGTAGTGTGTGTGTGTGTGTGTGTGTGTGTGTGTGTGTGTGTGTGTGTGTGTGTGTGTGTGCACGCTTGCTAATGTTTATGTGCAAATATCAAATTTTTTTTCCCAAACTGTTATGCAGTCACAGCTTAACAATAATATGATTTTTCACTGATGTCTTCCATGCTTACAGAATGAGTACATGAAAGAAAATTTCATGATTAAGATTGAGACGTGGCACAAGCCTGATATGGGGGAACAAGAAAACGTAAGTCATGTGATCTGTCAATAGTGCTAACCAGTTGTGATCATACCTTACGTTCCACATACAGTACTCAAGATAATCCACACACCCTGTTATGAGCAGTTTCACGTAGGATCATGTGGTAGATTCTACTGCAGACAAGAAGTAGTTCTTACATGAATCTGCATACAACAACAACTTTGAGCGACCAGGTTATGATTTCTGCAAAGAGACATTGCTGTTGAGTTTTTCAAATGTAATTTCCTGGTGTTTTGAGGACGACGAGCTGAGTGACATCTAGTTCCATTATATTAGAGAGAAGGCAGATGTCACTGTGGTGGATCTCCACAGATCTGCAACTCATACCAAAACTATCTACATGGATAAATGGCACCACAGTGGAAAATATATATTTTTGATTCTGAGGTTGTCTCTTTAAGTATTTGACATGTAAGAGGTAAATCTAGTCAGCTGATGTGAATAAATCCTCTGCTTATTACTAACTACTCTTAATCTTATATATTTGGCTTTTTAACATTACTGCATATGGACATTTGCTCCGTTATCCCCATCTGGTCCAACTCTAATTTTTGTTGAACTGTACTTATGAACATGAAGTCTGATATGTGTTTGTTGCCTTTATGAAGCGTCTCACCCACACTTTGCCTTGCTGCAGGTACATGGACTGGACAAAAGCACATGGGATAAAGTTAAGATAGTTGACATTGACATTGCTGACAATAGCACTATAAGTTCAAAGGTAAGGGCAAAAAATCTGCATGTTTTAGAAATAATTCCAGATTCTGGGTCAGATTCTTATCATCAGTACCCAGTGATCTTTGAAACAGTTTTAAATCTACATGGAAGTCATTTCTCCTTATGTAGCAGATATATCTACTAAACCTTCTGCTTATTGAGCTGCTTCGTACTTGTCATATCTACACTGTATATCACTTCACTGGCTGTATTCATTTTTTAGGACTACAAAGCAGAACATGACCCAAGCAAGTTTAAGTCAGAGAAGACAGGTAGAGGCCCTCTGGGACCTGACTGGAAGGTATGACACCTCTGATCGCTCTTCTCTGTGGCTCGCTTCATTCAAGAAATTCAATTATTGACTTTAATGACTTACAGACTTTGTGTTTTTAATCTTACCGGTGCATCTATGTATTTGCAGAAAGAACTCGCTAACAACCCCGACTGTCCACACATGTGTGCCTATAAGCTAGTCACCGTTGAATTCAAGTGGAAGCTTTTACAGAACAAGGTGGAAGACATGATTCTTAAGGTATGAAGTCGCAGCTTTTTTTCCTGGAGTAGATATGATTTTTGATATATATTGCCTTCTGGTGGCCAGAAGAAGAATTTCTACTCTGAGGAAACTTTGTTTGTACTGGATATGTTTCTCAGATGACATTTATATCTCTCCTTTTTCTCACACACCCACTCTACCTGCCCAGGTGGAGCAACGCTTGTTCACCCACTTCCACAGACAGCTGTTCTGCTGGATCGACAAATGGTACGGTCTGACGATGGATGACATACGACACATGGAGGATGAGACGAAGAAGGAGCTGGATGAGGTGACTGAGCACTGTATACTCTACACTGCACCACTGATGACCTTAGTGAAATTACTTCTGCATCAGTCCTCTACGGCAGCACGTTAATGCCACCATGACAAAAAAATCAAATCAAATCAGGGAGAGCCACAGAGGACAAATTCCCCTTCTCAGGATGGACAGGCGTGCAATAGATGTCGAGTATTCAGAACAGAAGACCAAAATCATAAAAAAAACACAGTATTTGTAGACAGATCGACCACAAAAAAGGGGGAAAACAATTCATGGCTCTTCAATTGTGTATTGTGTACTAGTAAACAGAAAAATATCTAAAAGCTGTTGTGTGGTGGGGTGAACCAAAAAACTGAGACAAAAGTGGATGGTAATGTGAGGCATCAGCAGGATGAATGGGGAAAACAGTTTGATCTTTGTTAATGTAAATTATGATCTAACCAGGCCCTGTTTCAGAAAGCAGGCTTAACAAACTCTGAACCTAATCCTGAACTCAGAGTTGACTGAGACTGAGATGGGAAACGATCAGTTCCAGACCAGCTGATCAGAATTAGTTTGATCAACTTTAAGTTTAAGTTATCTCTCTTTCTGAAGCAGAAGATCCACAGTTTCCCTCATCAGAGGCTTAACAATATCGGAGTTTTCACTAAACCATTTCCATTCAAGCATTTCACTTCTGACCATTTAGTTGCATCATTTCATCAAGATAAGTAAGATAAAGAGAAGAGGCACTGATATTTACAGGCATTATTGAGTTTGTCAAAATAACTTTTCCTCTCTGGTGGACATGGGGTGCTAAAATAATCTTCTGACAGGCTGAAATCTAATGTTTTTTAGCTACCCCATAACCATACCACATAAAAATGTCGTGCCAGAGAGACAAATTCAATAAATTTGTATTAAGGTACAAATAACAGCAACAACAACCAAAAAAAAAAAAAAAAACCCAACAAAATATATAATAGTATTTATACAATTGCAAACTCTCCACGTCGAGAGTGACATGAAGTCCATTCACATACTTTAATGACAAAGTGGGACCGTCGTATAGCAGTGGACCCTTTAAACATATCACAAATGCTTAGGCATGGAAACGTACTGCAAAGTTTTTTTTTTAACCTTTATTTTACCAAGTCGTTAAAATCAAATTTTTACTTACAGTGGCAGCCTGGTGATTCAAGACTCAAGTCAAAAATACATATTATTAAAATATAACTAAAGCAGTATCCATGAGCAAAACTACAGTGAAACAAAACAACAACATCAATACAACAAAAATATGTATGTCATTAGCACTCAAAATAAAAAAGGTCTGAATATGACAGCTATATGACAGATATTAGCAATAAAGATGACTGTGTGAAGTCCCGCCCCTTCTGGCGGACCACCATGGGACCTAATAGGACCTGTAGTCTGTGGCAAGAGATAAGAAAATGTTGTTCCTGCTTGAACTGTGTCACATGTGATGTTTGAGACTTTCTTGACTTTCTTCTCTTAAACTGACAGTTTGTTGAAGTTTTGTCATAGTTTACTTTTGTTTCTTCTCTTGTCTCGCACAGTATACGTTATAAACACCATCACTGACCTGAAGTGGTTTATCCAGTGACTCCTGCTGCTTTTATCAGCCGGGAAGCGAAAGAATGAACAAGAACCATTGCTTGTGTGATTACCACTCACGTAGCTTCACTGACTAACATAAGGCACAATTCAAATGGGATTTAAAAAAACTCCTTTGTCTCTCATCTTTGACTACAGATCATATTTTTTTTACAAAGTTAGTTCCATGGAGGTCCACTGAAAGGGAAGGGACTTCACTTGAGCTATAAATTGCTGCAATCTTCATAATATTTCCTGTTGCTTTTCTGATCCCGCCGGCCGTGCCTGTGCTGAACAAAAGAAATCCTGTGTTTTTGCACGCTTCTCAGTAACATGTGTCTCTCTGTGTCATAGATGAGGGAGAAGGATGAAGTTAAAGGCATGTCAGCTGATGAAAAGTGATGGCAGCGGAGTGGCTAAACCAGTGAGTGAACTATTTTTTTTTTTTTTGTGAGATTGACATTTGTGTATTTGAACAACATTAATCTGTCCTTTAAAAAAAACAAAAACAAACTTGTTCTCTTTTCCTCTTCAGGTCATTCAGGCAGATTTGACTCCATTCAGGAAGCTTACACTCCTCTCTGGGACACTAAACCTAGAACAACTTGATAGGCATAATCAAGAAAGCTACACATCCTTCCTAATAAAATTTGCTCTTAATAAGAGCTCATTATGGTAAAGCAACAGAGTATTTATGTACTACAGTTGAATACAACTACAACAACTTTTTTTTTTTTTTAAGAGACAAGTTTGCGAGTTGGGGAAGCATTCTTGTTTATGTCTATTTGGTCGTCTTAAATTTTACGTCAGGGACAAGGAGTTGTGGGTTTTCTGTTAAGAAGCATTTCTGATTACTGTCAACCTTTTTAATGGTCGTTTTGGGGTTTGTTCTGTTTTTTGATTTTCTATTTTCCAGTTCTCAGTGATTCATTGTTTACTTACCAGAGCAAGGCGAATTTCCCACAAGTCTCTACATCTGCAAAAGATTAAGGATATTATTTTTTTAATAGTTGAATATTTCGAAAAGTTTTTTTTTTTTTTTTTTAAAGAAAACTGCTAATTTCTTGATCTCACAAAGTGCACTTACTGATCCGTTTTGTCAAACATAAAATTCCTTCACCCTCCTGTGCTTAAAGTTTCTTCTTGTTATTTGTATCATGACATGCAGCTTATGTTATGTCAAACAAAGTACATATGAGGTATTTACCTTGAAAAGACTCCATCAGGGACATTTCTTATCCTATCAGAGTAGTCTGGCGGCTGGTCTGACTGCCCCTGCTGTTAGTCAGGTGGTTGGTTTTGCTGCATCAAAAGATGCCAGCTGCTATTTTATAATTATAGCTGTGGTTTGAGGTTTGAGTGTTGGTGATGATAACATGTTAGAAGAATCTGAACTCTGGGCAGATTTCCAAATGATCGACACATGAAACACTTCCGTCTTCCAACTTTTCAGAAGTTTGGCTTTACATCATTGTATGTTTTTGTCCTGTGTTGAATGAAACAACCCTGATTTTAATGTAATGAGATATATGATTGTGAGGTATATTAAAGACAGTGCATTTGTTCTTTGTTTTGTGTATATTTGTACGTGTACATCTGCTGGAATTAAAAACTGTATTTGTGAACAAATATCCCATCCACCAGTTCTTTCTCTTATATAAACATTAAGCTTGAATCTCTCAAAATGAAAACATCCCCACAAAGCGATAACTAACAAAAACTGCTAAATGTTACTTAAGTAAAAATATGTACGTATTATCAGGAAAATGTACTTACAGTATTGAAAGTACAGAAAATGCTTGATATTATATATTATATCATTACATTATTATTACCCATACATTAAAATAAAAGCAGTGTTTTGCTCTTGTAGTAAGTTGAGGTGGAACTCATTTTTAACTTGTTTTGCAAAGGACTGCAACTAATGATTGTTCTTATGTCGCTGTTTGGTTTGTAAAAATTGTGAGAAAAGTGAGAAATGCTGTTACAATTACCCGGAACCCAAAGTGACAACTTGACAATGCTTGGTTTGTCTGACCAACAGTGTAAAATTTCAAATAATAATTAAAAAAATAATAATAATAAAGAAAGGAAATGTAGCAAATCCTCTTATTTGGGAAGATGAAACCATATTTTTTGCATGAAAAATCACTAAAAGGTAATCATAATAGTTGTCATTACTGTCAATCAATGAAATGATTAAATTACTATTTTTTTCAGTTCTGTACATTTTCATGTTTTTTGTGCCAAAATCTGCATCTGCATGTTGGCTCATTGATAAGGTTCTACTGTACCAAATGAAACGGGACCTTTATAAGTATCAGTGGTAACTCCTCTGTTTACCCTGCCATTTCATTTCAGTATGACTGCTGTGAAAAAGGTCGATAGTAATGAAGTAAAAGGTACAATATTTCCCTCAATATCCCCCTGAATTTCAGTAATTTTAGTGGAGTAGGAGATGTATGAAGTGGCATAAGAAGAAAGTACTCAAGTAAAGTTCAAGTACCTCAGATTTTTATGTACTTAATTCATTGACATATCGTCAGTGTCTCATTAAGCAGAATGAGGTGGCCTGTGTTGGAATCCAACAAACACTGGAATGGACTGGCTGCCATAAATGTAGAGATGCTGATTTGAGAAACATTTGTGAGAGTGGTCTCTTAATTTTTTCCAGAGCTGTAGGTGACAGGTTTTACATGGTCGTGTCTAAAAGGGAACCTTTGACATGCTGAGATCTCGCGAGATTTGTATACGTAGTTTTTTTTCATGCGCACCTTGTACTATCTAGTTATGTGAAAACATGGTGTTTGATATCTGGGTAGATTTAGGGATAGAAAAGGCTTGATAAGAGTTAGGGAAAGATCGTGGTTTGGATTAGAATGATTACTCTCGCGAGATCTTCCGCGGCTCTGGGGTTCCGATGGAAACACAATCCGTTTACGCTTTTACTTTGAAGGCAAAAAACTTGTCTTCCGGATCAGGGGCGGGAACAACATTTATGGCTACTGTACTACTGCTGCAGGTCTACTGTACGCCTGTTTTCAAGTAGGAAAACAACGAAAACAAGCACTATCAAAGTATAACAGGTAGTATACGATAAAACATCGTCACTTTTACAAGTTGTTAACTCGAACGTTAAGTGTTTGACGAAAGAGCTTGGTTAAGCTAGCTGCGTAGTGAAGCTGTAGCGTTATCTAGTTTACATTAACGTAACAGCTACCAGATAACAACAACACAGCAAAGGAGTGTGATGACACCGTTAGCTACATACAGTTAGCTTGAATTAGCAGCTGTAGTCAGAGATGACTAACGCTAGAAACACTGTGTAGTTAATCCTCAGTCCTATGCGAAAGTAACGCAAGAGCCTGCAGTTGTTAGCAGTGGTAGCTAACAGTCAGTGTAATATAGAACAAGTGCTGTATTAACTGTCACTGTACGTGTTTATGCGTTTACTTATTTTTTCATGGGGTAGTCAGTTAAGTTACAGTGGATCTGCCTCGTTGTCTTCCAGAAATGATGGAGGAGAATGAGGAGCAGTCAGACGGCCAGCAGCCAGACCTCAGTTTGAAGAAGGGAAACTCAGAGGAAGAGAGCTTCAGGTTGGACTGTGCCCTGTTGACCTTTGTTGCATCCGCGTCTTTAATGTCATTATGCAACAAATAAACTCTCCGCGGCGTACAAGAGGAAAACTGTCCATTCACAAGCCGAACTTATTAAGTAAATTAGCCCTTTTCACTGCAGCCGTTTTGACAAGAAATGGTAGGATAAATACAGGTGGTACCAGTGATATTAAGGGATAGTTTACTCACAAGTGAAAATCTCTTCAACCTCATGCAGATTGAAGGCGTGGTTTAGTTGTTTAGTCCACAGAACACTGCCATAGAAGCAACATGGAGGCATTTTGTGTCTTTTTTCTTTCCATTTGTTATGTCTGAAAACTGGTCACCACTCACTTCAGGTGTTTGGGAGATTCTGCTGCACTGTTTTCCTGTGAAACTCCAGCAGTGTTTTTCAGATCAAAAATCTAAAATGACCCTCAATCTGAATAAGGGAGAATAGATAATGACTGAATTTTCATTTGTGGGTGGACTATCCCTTCAAGGAAACACTGCTGCAGTTAGTGGGAATGATCAGTTTTACCTCACAGTTTTCATTTTTATTATTTTATTTCTAAAAGTCTTTTTGGAGGACAAGATTTGTTGGCCAGAACATCTCAGCAGCACTACAGGGATTCATTATAATACTGTTTTGTCAAGAGTGGCAGCTATTACTCAGATAATCAAGTATTAATCCAATATTAAATTAATCACCAACTATTTGGGTAATTGACTAGTGGGTTAGATAATTCTCTGATTCCAGCTTCTTAAATATTATTATTTTCAGATTTCTTTATTCCTCTCTGATGGTAGATTGAATATCTTTGCATCATGAGCAAAACAAGACATTTGAGGATGCCATCTTGGGCTCTGTTAAGCCAGTTTTCATCATGACTGGCTGGTAAGCATCACATATCTGATTCTGTATTGGTCATATTTGGCCACATGCTTTGTATGATGATCATGTCATGCACACAGTGACACTGACAGTAATTACACACCAACAACAGTACTGGTTACAGCAACACAAACACAGACACATGCTTGCATGAATTCAGCGTTAGTGTTAAATTCCAAGAATAGGATAAAGAGAAGACAGACAGTCTACAAGCAGATGGAGCAGCTGATGGTGTCAAACAGCGGTAAACTCTCTAGCTCTTCAGGCTAATGTTAGCCAGCAGCAGACTGCTGTTCACAGACTGGCAGTTAAAATCTCACTTCCTGTCTGAAGAATAAACACTGTGTCTCTCCTCAAACAGTTTCTCATCCAGACTCGTTTAACTTCACTGCAAAGCTTAAGTACAGCAAACTGTTGCACCACATTTATCTCTGGATTATATCTGCTTCCATATATGATCATGCAAAATCATGTTTACTGTGATTGTGCTCCCCTTTGGTATATAATGTTAATATAATTGTATAAACAGGCCTGGGTGTAACCTGGAGCACTTTTTGGGAAAGTTATTTTATAGTCAGAGTTTTATTATGAACTTCGAACTTAATTTTACATTAAAGAAAAGTTACAAAAATGTTTGTGTATTCTGTCAATTTTAGTTCCTAAATAGTCAGTCAAAATCAGAACTGGACTAGGGTCACGACAACATGGATGTGGGTGTTCAAAGCTGTCAAAGCAGGAGAACTCGGCTGTCTTGGTCAGTGTAACATGCACTGAGGAATTTATAGTTTCAGTTGACTACGTTTACCCCCACATGAAAAGTAAGTTTCCCTTGATAAAATAGGAATATTATTTTTATTAATATTATTTAATAGTTGTATACTACTAACCATATATGGATGAATTGCTATCATTGTTGTATGACCTTGTTCAGGTTAAAGCGTTAAATACCTACAGAGAATGAAGGCCATGAAACACAACTTTGCCATCTTGGGAAGTAGCAGGTTCCCATTTTGGGGTTAATAAATGATATCAAATTGGTGCTTAGACATCTACTCGCATATTCAGAGAATCAGTCTACTCACTGGAGCAGGCAGATTCAAAGGTCTGGATCCAGGATATGATGTCATTGGAATGGAGCCGAATTTGTGTTTGGAACACAAACTATATATTGTATAATTCAAAAGAGTGTGCAAGATTGATTTTTCAAGCTGCTCCAGATATCTCCTCTTGGACACTATGTTGTGTTGTTCTTGCAGCCAGTTGCCTTATTTAAACAGAGATGACATTGTCCAAGTTTGACCATAAAGTCAGTCACAAAGACAGGCTTTATAATGCCCACATTATTACTCACTTCTTTCTTCTTAACTTTGTTAGTCTTGAATTTTATTTAAGTTTACAGCAGCAGAACATTTCTGTTATTTCATTAAATTAAAGGTTGGGGATCAGTAGTTGACTAACTCTTCCTGTCAGTGCCTACCTCTGGTACCAGAACCCCAAGGCTTTTCTTAGAGCATTATTATCTGCCTCGTTTAGGGATGAATGTGCTCCAAGACTAAACACAGTGCACTGTTTGCCACTCTACAAATCGGACTGGATTCTGCCAGGTGGATTAGGTTGCCCAACAATATACAACTAATGCGGATTTGAAGGAAAAGAACGTGTTGCTGCCATCCGGCCTGAAGAAAGAGCTGCTGGGTGCTCAACAGGTTGCAAAGTGAAAGAATTTTTATGGGTTCAACCTGATTTCTCAATTTTTTTAATAGGCCTAATGTTGAGACATTTTACAATAAGATTATGCATAGTTTTTAGTACACAAAGAAGACTTGTAGACAAATTAAGCAATCGCTTAATCACTCAGTCCAACTCAGGAGCACCCAAATCCTTCAGCCTGGACTTTCCTCATTTCTCTCAGATTCAACAGATGCAATCAAGACTTCGGACTGTTGCTCATTGTTCCATTTTTAAATTCTTTTTGTTTTTGTTTTACACTGCCAACAACTTTTATTCCTTTAGAAAATACTTTGTACGTTCATATGGTGTGACTTCGACACTCAGGATTTCAAGAAGACAGCTGACCTTGCTGCGTTTAACACTTTGAGCCAGAATGGATGAAATCAGTCGGATGTTTGGCACCATAGTTCGCAACCATTCTGGAAGCGTTTCCAGTGATGCCACGCAGTCAACGGGCAGCAAACTGCTTCTGCGCCATCGGCTCAACCAGCTGATGACATGCGTGGACGACTTGGATCCTAAAAATGAGCTGCATGAGAAAGTGGTCAAGACCCTGGATAACGCCTTCCTCGCCTGTGGAAAGAGAGCCAACAAGCCGAAAAAGGACAGTTTCAGGTGGAGAACAAATGTCACCTCTTCACTTATCTTCTCTGAGTTTACAGGAATAATGTTCCTCTGTCTCCTTTTGTTCAGATTTTTTTTTTCTCTTTTCTCCTTTTCTCTTCAAACACCCTCATGGATTTTCCTCGTGTGGGTTCATTGAACTGCACATTCAGTGGCCAACAAAAGACTCTTAATTCTTGCTAAATGAAACCCTCCAGTAGAATTTTGTCCTTTGAATTTCTATCATAGATTCTACTGTCGTAGCTGAGCACAGAAAACTGGAGTTTGGGTGAAAGGATGACTGCTCTCATTACGTGTGATAGGAGAACAGTGCTTTTACTGTAACAGCTTTTACACTGGGATGATGAGCTTATCTTCGCTTTTTGCCACACTGAGTTAAGTTCTTTGATTGTAAAGCTCAAAGTTTTGTTTTGTGATGTGGTGCAGCAGGATGTTTTTCAGTCATAAGGTGATTATTTTGACTGAAATTGTGTTTTGCAAAACAATCAGTGTGAATGATCATTTTGCAACACTACAGTACCTCATTATAATGCTGTTTTATCACACACTTTGTCAAAAAATTGCAACTTGGTTCTGCGATTTGGATATTGTACATATTACAATTTCAATAATATTGCGATTAATTGTGAAGCCCTAAAGGTGACCCTGTATATTTTAATAGAAGCCTATCATTGTCATTATCTAGGGCTGAACAAATATGCATAATGCATAATATTGTGATTATTAAGTCAGATATTGCATTGTGAGTGTAAGTGGAGGTGTGTCTGCATCCTCCTGCTGGACATTTCTGCCTGATGCACCTCCGATGGTGCCATTGTGCCGGCTGCAAGGTCATCAGCTGGGAGCCACCCTTCAATGATCACTGATTTCACTAAAAATATATTAAAATGATGCCAAAAAATGGCATCTCCCATGATTTGGATATTGCACTCGGCCATATTATGATTCTGACACTATTTCCATTAATTGTTCAGCTCCCGTTATACATGATAGCAGTTCTGAACACTGTCATCTGTTTCATAGAGTTATTGATGGAATATGTATAATTTTGGATGCAAGTGCAGCACAAATGACTGTTTTTCTGCCTTCCCTGGCTCCAGGCTACACATGGTGACGTGGAACGTGGCCACAGCTGATCCTCCAGATGACATGACCTCGCTTCTCCATCTGAACTCCCCAAAGAGCCCAGACCTCTACGTCATCGGGTGAGTGGTGCAGGGAATGTAAAGTGATTGGTGGGGTTTATATAACTGGATATGGGGCAGACAGACTGGCAGTTAAAACCATATGTGTGTGTTAGTTTGCAGGAGGTTTACTCGGGGCCGTTGAGATTCATGTCTGACGTTGTAACAGACGATCCGTGGAGTCAGCTGCTCATGTCCACCTTGGCACCACGGCATTACGTTAAGGTACAAATCTTCTCAAAACCAAATCATCAAAAGAACAAAATGATCGTTCATTTGTTATTTTCTCATCTAAGTAACTGAGAATCCTCCATGGCTATTAATTATCGGGTATAACATTGTGCTATATTTATTTTGTGTGTGTCTTTCAGGTGTCATCCATCAGGATGCAGGGTCTGCTGCTGCTCCTCTTCTCCAAACTGGAGCACGTCCCCTTCATCAGAGACATCCACACCACATACACACGCACAGGCATCTTTGGTTACTGGGTAAGAATCACACACAACACATTAAAAGAGTGCTCCACTAATTTAGCATCGGACCCCAACTGACACTGACTCAAGTGACATCACTGGAGGATACAAAGACTTTATATCATTTATTTAACGTGCAGCGGTACTCCTCAGTGCCTGTAAATAGACTTCTGTGTGTAAAGTTGGCACACTTCCCCTTTCAATAGGAAATGGAATAAAATGTGTTTAAAATGTGTAAAAACCACGTCCCACTTGGTGTGTCACTTTTGTGAACTGGACCACAGAAACAGAAGTAAATGTCTGACGTCTTACTGATTTTTTCAAAATATCAAAACAAACAAAACTTCACTTCTTTTTGCACTTTTGTCTTGTTTCTGTTATAGTTCTGAAAACACAGGGACTTATGACCTTTTTTGTAACAAGACAGGATTTCCATTAATTGGATTTCAAAGAGGCTGTTTATGAGATCAGTGTATGTAGATCTGACAGAAAAAAACGAGAGGAGGGATGGCTGTTACTGAAGTTAGAAGTCGCACTACCAGGTATTAGGTAGCTGATTTGTATCAGCATAAATATTAACTTGGATGTCGGCTACCACTTGATCTACAGAAGTAGCTCATCACTGATCATCTTATACCATGTCGGTGTTGCTGCGCTGCATGTGCTGCGGATTCATTACCTGTTTCAGCCGCTCACATGCTGAGAGCAGCTTTTGTTTGATAAAGAGGTTTTACCTAATGCTTAAATACTTTTATTCAGACATTATGAAAACCTTACTCTATTCCATAGAATAGATAAAAACAAATAAAACATAGAAAAGCAAACTTGCTGGGCTGCAACTGACGATTATTTTCATTATCAGTTAGCTGTTTGGTTATTTTCTCAATTAATCGATTAGTTGTTTGGTCTATAAAAAGCCAGAAAATGATCAAAAGTGTAGATTAGTTTTTCCCAAAGGCCAGAGTGATGTCCTCAAATCTTTTGTCCACAACCCAAATATATCCAGTTTACTGTCAGAAAGCAGTAAAAAAAAATAAACTGAAAATGTTCACATTTGAGAAACTGAAATTTAAGTATTTGATAACATTTTACTATAAGGGTCCTTTAATTAACTTAAGTTAATACTTAATAAGCATTATTCCTTACTTATATAACATATACAATAAATAATTGATTAGGCCATAAGTGAAAGAACATCTACATGAAAATAAAGGAAAAAACAAACTTCTACATCGAGACCATGGAGTGTGTCCACTGATCTCAACCTTTACCAAAAAGAAAAGTCACAAAAAGTTACTCTTAAATAAACTTTTATGAAAATATTTTTCTCTTAGCTGTGAATGTCATAATAGACATTTTTATCAACCACATACTAATCATAGTTAGTACCCTAATTAACATGTAATCCTTAAATAAACATTAACAAGAGACATTTGTTGAGTTGTTAAATTTGTCGTGTATAATGTTGATTATAGCATTAATTATGCCTCTGCCCGCTGAAGGTGCCGGGCCGGAGGCATACTGTTCGGTTGTGCGGCCGTACGTGAGTCCATGTGTCCATCCTTCCGTCCGTCCATCACAGATTTTTGTTTGCACGATAACATTTGAACGGGTGGACGGATGCACCAAATCTTGTGTGCTAACACTCTATAACAGGTACATGAACTGATTAAATTTTGGAGACCAACGCTTTTGAGATGGCCACAAAATGGCTGCCTGACAGACCTGTCTCTAAAACACACTAATGCCAATAACTTGGTCAATTTTTTATATTTGACTTTGATATATTTTTAAATAACTATGTTGGATACTATTCGGTAATAAAGGTAACAGCTCTTTCCTTGCAATCTTTTCTCATTAACTGTAAACTGGATCAATAGAGCCATAATTCTCAAACTCCTGGGACAAATAGGATTTATAATGAATCAATGGTTTCAATCAGGTGTAGGGAAAACAAAAAGTCGGTTATATGAAACTGTTGCAGGCAGAGGCATCAGAATCAACGCTTTTGCGTTGACTTCTACCCGTTTTCATTAACTGTTATGTTGATGGGGAATATGACGTTGACAAAATATAATATTTTTTTGCCTTTATCCCTGAAATCATTCATTTATCTCCCACACATCAGAAACTAAATGAATAGTACAGAGTGGTTCAACAGAACTTCTGCTTCCTGTTTCTTTTCCTGTTTGTTTCCCAGGGCAACAAAGGCGGTGTATCTGTCCGTCTGTCTTTCTACGGCCACACGCTCTGTTTCCTCAACTGTCACTTGGCTGCTCACATGAAGTATGCCTCAGAGAGGGTGGATGAGTTTGAGTACATCATGGACACACAGACCTTTGACTGTAAAAAGGCTCCAAGAATTGTTGACCACAGGTGAGCAGATACACAGACTCAAGCTTCATTCATTTCACTGTATCTGTACTGAGGCAGTTTATTCTGCATGTGTGTAAATGGTACATTCGCACAGTAATTCTTCAATTCTTCAGTATTTCTCATTACTTTAACTGTGAACCACTTTCTCTTGCTGACCTTCCTCCCTCCTCTGTCCTTGTCTTCTTCCAGGCTGGTCTTCTGGTTTGGAGATCTTAACTTCCGAATTCAGGACCACGGCATGCACTTTGTCCGCACCTGCATCAACAATCAGACCTACAACCTGCTGTGGAGCAAAGACCAGGTTTGACTCTTACAGAATCATTCAGCCGTTTGCAGCATAATTTGCTCCCATGACAGTCCTGCGTTCTGGCACTTGTATGATTGGTGGATGGGTAACCACAGCAGTATTTGGGAGTTCATGAAATGTGTGTGTTGTGGTTCTCAGTTGACCATGATGAAGAAGAAAGAACAGCTGCTGCAGGAGTTTGAGGAAGGTCCTCTCGACTTTCAACCCACATACAAGTTCGACTTGAACTCTGATACTTATGACAGCAGGTATATTTTACCAAGTAACATACAAGAAATCATCATCATAATCAATCCTAAATAGTCATAATCATACTCGCCTCTTAAAATGTCTGTGTATTTTATCTGCACCTCTTTTCACAGGCTCTACAGGACATGGTTTGGCTTTAAGTAAGAGTTAAAAATCACATTTCTGTCCACATCTCCCTTAATATATCATGTCACCCCCTTTTTTTTTAATTCATTTAGCTGCACTTCAGTGTGTGCTTACATGCTACTTTTAACAAGATGCTAAAAGTACTGTTCTCTCTTTTATGCAGTATAGTAACTTTAACTGTGTTTTAAAGGTTTAATCTAGATCTTCGTCAGTAACTTAATGCACATTACACAAACAAGCAGATGCCACAACAGTCTTTTCAAGACAAATGTCAGATTGTCTCTGCAAAGAAAAGACTGGAGTGCTTGTTTATTGTACAAAATGTTGTCTGAGCTCACAGAACTGTTGTTTTGGGAGCCAATTTTGTCACTATTAAAGGATCCCTGTGGAGTTTTTGATGCCTGGTGGCACCAGAGGTGATGTGATGGACGCACAGGGTTTTAAAAACTCTGTCATTAGTTTTTACCTGTGATTTAAATTTTCATTTAATTAGACTGCATATTCAATAGTATCTAATTTCCAGAATCAACTCAATCACAACAACTTTTAATATTCAGAACAAACTTACAGATCGTGCCTCCACAAGGGCACGGAGAGAAAAGATGACCAGAGACACCGACCGTGTGGTCACTATTCATGTCAACAGTGGAGGTCTGCTGACAACACAGAGCGCTGCCACTGGCTAATTTTAGACACTTGCCTCATCCTCCAACATATCAGTCCCTCATGTTTCACCTCATGTATCAACCACATCATAAACATTGGGCTCAGTGTTACCAACTTTGCGACTTTCTTGCTAGATTTAGCGACTTTTTCTCTTAGCGTTTTTATTTCTTCCTTCAGATTTTTCCCTCATTGTTAAAAAAAAAACAGTGACTCAATCATTGACTGAAAATAATCAATTAATGTGACCTTTGAGTGACACTATGGAGCAATGGATCCCCTTTTTTTCTTTTTTATTTATACTGTTGATGCACACATGGAGGCAGGCGAGATGCACGTTCTCCTGATGGTTTCTTGTTATTTTATTGGAGGACAGTTGATGAAGGTAATGCACCAAAAAATGTAGCAACGCCACAGTGAACTGCAGGGACTTGTTGCTAGCAAATGATGTAAACAAAGCAGATTTTGAAATACTTAGACGATTGGCTTCACAGATGTTTTATGAGGAAAGAAATTTATTCAAAACATTTTTTAAGTCTTGAGGTACATTAAATGTTTTTTTATGAGAAACTGAATATAAATATGACTTTGTTTATATAAAAAAACTCCACAAGGTTCCTTTAAATGGTAAAATATCAGTATTTCATATTAACCTGCATTTAATCTACAGTGTGTAATACATCCTGCTGCTTTCAGAGCTTGTTTATATTAAAGCCAGTTTGTAAACCTCTCCAGGTCCCAGAACAGCTGCTACATAACCGCTAACATGCATGGCCAGAAATAGATGTTTTGGTAATACAGGCGCTACGACTGTGGATAATTCAATATCTGTGTATTGGATTATAACTGAATATCACCCAGCTCACAACAGCTTTTTACTCTTTTCACATTTAACAGCGTTTTCTGAATGCTGGATGTGAAGGTAGACACATATTAGTCACCACTGAAAATGTAGCAGGAACTGAAAATTTGCAGTTTCAAATTAAAAGTCAAGCCCTCCAAAATCAATGTAAGCCTTGAAAAATATCCACATCTCAAATGAAAGTTTTTGCTACAAACAGCCATGATGGCTAACAGGCGGTCTTTCTAATTGGACATGAGAGATGGAAGACAAAAATTGCAAAGAACAGATGGAGACAAATTGACAATTTGTTTCCATCTGTGAGAAGCAGGTTGAGTGAATAAATGAGAGAGGCAAACTCAGAGTCAGCATAAAAACACATCCTTCCTAACATAATGAACGTCTCCATCCTCGTCAAACAAGGATTGTTGCAGTGTAATTTAAATTATTTTGTTGTTCAGTGTAATACGTAACAATATGCTGTAATATGGCAGTGTGAAGCACTTTCACACATACTAGTAAATACATTTTAAGTCACGTCATATCAAAATCTCATTTTAGAATTCAGTTTAACACAAACTACTAATACCTGCAGAGCCTCAAATGTTTTATCTTAGCATGAAATGTATCAATCAGTTTAATTCCATGGCACAAAATAGCAGCTTATATGTTGGAATGTAATACTTTTATACTTATGAACAAACTGACCTTTACATGTTTTACTGGATGCATAATGTGCACTAAAGCCCACAGTACATGGAGCTACAATGTTTTGACATATTGTCCCAGGTGGAGAAACAGCTGACCGCGATGTTTGTGATGAGGGTGAACAGGATTGATGCAGCTTTTCAGGTCTTTGTAAGTCAATGACATTACAGCTCAACAAATGTAATATTACTTTGTTATTGCTGCAAAGGGACCATAAACACCAACATAAGTTAAGATATGCAATACATAGAAATAGCCAAATTAATATTGTTATTTATTTGTACTTATTTATTTTTGGTATTTCACGACAATACGTGAATGAAAAGCAATATACAATAAACAAAAAGGAAAGGAAAAAAGAAATCAAATAGATGAAGGAAAATGGCCCATGGTGCCTATATATGAGAAAATTAGACAAAACAAAAAAGAAGTTAAAGAAATATAGAATAATAACATGCAAGCCAGTTACTGTTTATGCAGGACACGTGTGTGATTGTGTATTAGTGTGTGTGTATATTCATAACTGATAGAAAAAGAACACGAGAGAGGGAAGACTGATAAATATGAGCAAACAATGTGTCTTTGATTGTTATAAAAAAACATTAAGTTGAGTCCTTCTATAAACTGCTGCTGCACCTTCAGTGTTGGCTGAAATTGATTGATGATGTCAGGTTACATCACCCACTACCACTGTCTGAACAACAAAGTGAAACAAAATGTCAGTTTAGTCTGATTATCAGGCCAATCAGACGGCTTAAATATGTATGTAACTTCAGTGATCGCAGAAAGGTTTGTGAAAGGGATGAGATGTAGTCTGAAAAACTGGAAAATGTTTCCATGTGACCCCCTCTGTCAAGGCTACCTGGACCTTGTTCTGTGTCGATATTATATACCTTCACATTTCTGTTTCTCCCCTACAGTCATGCATCTTACGTCATCCTTGATTCTTGTTAAAAAGAGTAGATTTTTCTCCTAAGTAATGCCCTGCCACTCTGCTCTCTGTCCGCCCATCATCAGCGGTAAGAAGCGTAAACCCGCCTGGACCGACAGGATTCTGTGGCGGCTCCGACCCAAAGCTCCGCTCCCCGACGAGCAAGACGACAACAAAGTTGGAGTAGATGCAAAGCAGGTCAGGCAGCTGGAGGAGGATCTTGAGTACCCTCTGAAGATTAAGCAGGACTCGTACACCAGCAACATGGAGTACAGCATCAGCGACCACAAGCCTGTCATCAGCATCTTCACGCTGGAGGTGAGAACCTGACTGAGCACTGACTGCTCTCTATCTCTCTCTCACACGATTGGTCCTCTCCTCTCTGATGGTCATACACTTGACTAGATTACATATTTATTGTAGACTTTAAAATTGTTTGTTTTGCTATGGAATAGCATTTCTACAGTGGTCAGCTCTGCCAATGTTAAAGGGATAGTACAGATTTTGTGAAATGCGGTTGTATGAGATATTTATCAGTAGTCAGTGTATTAGCTATAGTAGATGCAGTTTGAAGAGGCAGAGAAAAGTCCTGTCACAGAGGCTCAGCATTGTCCTGCTGTGGACAGGGTCAGCAGACAAATGTTTTGTAGCTACATAAATGAAGGCCTACCTGAAAAAACAGATATCAATAAATAAGTGTACGCTGTATTTAGATTTTTTTCACTGCTTTACCTTGATGTCAAACAGCCTTTATTTTGGCATTACATTCACTGACCTGTGTGATGCCGTGGTGAGTGTACACTTAAACGGATATTCATTCTTTATTTATTTATTTTTTTGGTGGCTAAAATATGTTTTTCTGCTGGCCCCATCTGCATCAGTGTATTGCTTAGCCTCTGTGCCAGGACTCCTCTCTGCCTCCACAAACTGCCATCTGCTGTGACTAATTTACTGACTATTGATCAACAACGTCACTTCAAAAGATCTCAACTATCACTTCAAGAAAGTACTGTTTGCACTGGAAAAATTATGTAGAAGTACCAAATAGTAGTGTCAACTCAAGCCAAATCATGTAGTGGAAAGACAGCTTTGGATAGAGAGAATGGTGTCTTTTACATAGTTTGTCCACCAGAGGCTGCTGACAAATTAACTTCTCACTTGTAAAATGTCCTGTTCAGTGTTTCTTATATGTATGAAATCAAAGTTTAAATGACACAAATTTGTCTGATAAATATCTATTAAAATCTAGCATTTACAAATTCATTTGTATAACATTTACCTTCAAAAGCCAAAATAATTAATGTGAAGTTTATTCCTGCGTCCGTCCAGCTGAGGAAGATGTACGGGACTCCTCTGGTGCGTCTGCAGGCAGAGGGAGACTGGAGCGCCGACATCGATGCCATGGTTCTCTACAGCCCTCTGCAGCCGTTCCCCTCCAGCACATGGGACTGGATCGGTCTGTACAAGGTTAGTCATGAAACCGTTCACCATGGGCAATTAAACTGTGATGTTTTCAGTATGGCAGCCTTGACCGTGTGTGTTTGTAATTCAGGTTGGATTTGCCAGTGTGTCGGACTACATCACCTACACATGGGTCAAAGACGACGAAGTGGCCTTCAATGAAGAAATTATACAGGTAAGTAACTCGTGCATCAATCAGTTGAGACTCGAAAAGAGAAATAGTATCAGAAAAATCTCACAGATCAATTGTGTGTCTGTTTTTGCAGGTATATGTGGATAAAGAGGAAATCCCTGTGCGGGGAGGAGAGTGTGTGCTGTGCTACTACAGTAGTACTCTGCAGTGCATCATTGGCATTAGTGAACCATTCAAGGTCAGTAATCAGAACAGTCTGTGTTTATAAAGATTAATCCACTAACAGTTGGTCATTTTGTACTTAATCTGATTTCACAACATGAAACCCACTTTACACCTGGTATTAAAATGTGATCTGTATCTTGATACATTATCCAGACGCAAGGTGTAAATGCTTTATGATCGGAGTGTGATCACATTTTCCAGGTCACATCTGGAGGTGGTCTGGTTTGCTTTGCGTTTGGATCATGGGTAGATGTAAATACAATCTGGATAACTTATCCAGACACAGATCACATTTTAATACCGGGTGTAAATGGGGTTTTGGATTCTTGGGCTTGTTAGTAAGCAGCAGTGTGACCTTGTTGTCTCTCTTTTAGGTCCAAGAGTCCAAGGTAGCCATTGAGGAAGGCTTAGTGCCTGACAAGCTCAATGGACTTGACAAAACCGTAGCGAGTGAAGACTTATGGAACTGATGTACCAGTATAAGGTATGATGTGGAAATGGATCCGTTCGGGCCTGGATTGCCTGAACCACAACAAGGCTTTTAAACACCGTGTTTCCTAACTTTCCGTTGAAGGAGCAGATTAGAAGGTGCTGTCTGTTCGTACTGTCACACATCTCCACTGACCTCTTTAATGTTACCACTGTGGCTGTTAGCCACTTATTACACCTCTGTGGTCAGTACACTTTTGTTTTTACAACTCGTGTGAACCAGAATTTAAAGTCTTACTGAAGTCATGCAAAGGAGAAACTTTGATCCTTCATCAACTGACTTAAAACCTCAGAATAAGGCTGTATTCAATACCATCTATTAGAGTAGCAGTATGTACTGATTTGGACAAAATGTAGCATGTAGTATGCAGTATACAAACAAAAGCAAAATCTGCAGTTTTCCAAAAGACATCTGCAGCCACAATGAGAGAAAATCTACCAGACACTTTCATATTTTACCAGCATTTGAAGAAAGTCAGGCACACAACTGTTAAGATATTTTAAATTTTCATACCACTGGTTCTTTACATTTTTGACATATTAAATGTTCAGTCAGTCAGACTTCAGTCAGTTTGATTTAGGCAAGGATGTTACACTTCCAAAGCAGCAGAAATACTGGGAGAACAAAAACGGTGAATCTGTTTCCTCCCAGTCGTCAGATAGGCATTTCATATTTCTTCAGTAAATGTTCATCTTTGGGAAATTCTCCTGATGGTTTGCCATTAGCTGTGCTGTTGTTTGTTTGTTTTCCAAAACCGGAAACTAGCTAAGCCTGGCCTAATATACTGCAAATTACATTGATTTAACAATTTCATACTGCATAATACTATGAAAAGCAGTATGCAGTATGTACCACATACTACATACTGTGTTTGTCAGTAGTATTTAGTATGCGGTGCTGAATACAGCCTCAGTTTTTTCCAGAGTAGAAACTCAAATTGAAATTGGCTTAACACTGAGAATAAAATAAAATGACAAAGTTATTGTTTATGAGATAGATTTTAAAATGTTGAAATGCTTTGATTGAATGTTATGTGTCAGGTTAATGAGAAACAGGACGTAACAGGTTAGACGGACTGATGAAATAGGAGGTGAAGTATGTTTGCTGCTTGATGTAGGATTAGTCAGTGAAAGGAGGCGCTCCGTTTAATATTAATTAGGTGTGTAAATTCCATGTTTTAATGCTGAAGTTAGCTGCCATGGTGTGGCTGAAAGAAAAGCTGGAACACTGAATATTTAAAGTTTGGTTTGTTCTGAAGAGTGAAAACACTCTAGCCAAACTTCACTGCTACAATTAAGAAAAGGGAACTGCAAAATTAACAAAGCTCAGTGGCCATTATTTGTTTACATGGCGCTATAATCACATCCGTTTGTTGATAAAGAATGGAAATGAGCAAATCAATGTTCAGTGCTTACTTAGCAAATATAAGAATATGAGTGTTTTCTTAAAGCCTGTCTGTGGATGTGTACGACTAATACGCTCATGGCAAAGCCAATATGATGCTGGAGCAGGAGCGAACACAGAAAATGCCTTCATTAATAACTAACATAACTACTGTATATTTTTCACGTTCATTTCATAATGAAGTGCTCCTTGTTCAGAGGATAATCAGAGAGTCAAAACTTTGGGAGGCAATAGTCAGCTGACCCACCTAAAGCTCTGCAGGACCACTGAACATACCGCGCCTCAACCACAGCTCACAGACAAATAACCCTTTCTTAACCTCTAATGATCAGTGAGCACCATAAGCTACAAATGACCAGAACATTGTTCTTCTACAACACATCTGTACTGTGAGGTTTTTGGAGATCTGGATCTCATGCTGTCTTTAGCTGATTGTTCAAATTGGACCCAGCTTGTAGTAGTTTGAGTAGTAGTTCTGTAGTACTGTAGTACTGTGTGTTTGGTGGTCCTACAGACATTGGGTGAAGTACTGATTAAAGACTTAATAAAACCCTTTAAAGTGATAGTTTGGCTGATTTGAAGTGGGGTTGTATGAGGCTCTTATCCACAGTTAGGATATTCACTGCAGTAGATGGAGAGTACGAGCACAGACGCTGAGCAACGTGCTGCTGGGAACAGGGTCCGCAGCAAAAAAATTATATTTCAGCCACTTAAAAAAAATCTATCAGTTAAAGTGTATGCTATTTTCTGACAAAGAACTGCATTATATGAGACAAATTTCACTCTTTCTCCTGCTCAACCAAACTCCATTGATGAAATCAGTCATTTTACAGGAGTTATGCGTCTACCATGTCCTTGATTCTTTTAGTTTGTGTTATTGTATGACCAGTATTTTAACAGTCACACAGTAACACAAACTAACTGACAGACTGAGACAGCAGCAGCTGCCAGCGACTCCTGTGCTCTGTGACGGAAGACTTCTGTTTTTTCAAAAGGAGTCTTGTTGATCGAGATAGAGCAATATTTGGCTTATATAAGGGTGGTTTCCTGTGAGAAAAGGCTGTCTGACAGCAACATAAAGTGGTGAAAATATTCACTCAAAAAAAAAAAAATTCAAATATGTTGTACACTGATTTATTTATTCATTTTATTTATTTTTTTTAGATGGCTGTATTTTAACTGTCTTAACTATGTTTTGCTGCTGACCCTGTTCACAGCGGTACATTACTTATCTTTCCTGCTGGTACTCCAAACTATTGTTTGATATTAGAATAATAATAACCGTAAGTTATTGACTATAAGAACCTCATACAACTCCACTTCAAACAATCCAAACAATGGCAGAAAGAAAGACAAATTCAAATCTATTGACCAATAGAAGATCTGACTCTGTCCCTCATCCTTTTTCTCTTCATCTTTCAAACATGTAGACAGGATTGATCTAAATCTGTGCAGTTCTGAAAGCATCGCTGTAGTACGTAAGCTGACTCTGTTCATGGTTATAAATGTAATGTATGTTAATGAAAATACTCACAGGGCTCACAGAATATCTGACCTTAGTGTTGTGAATGGACTGCTGTAGCAAGACGAGAGAAGACTTTGCAGTTTTGATTTTCTCCTCACAGTATTTTAATGACCTTCAGTTGTTCCTGAAGACTTGAAAACAGAACTTTGACTTTTTTTGTGGAGCAGATTACTTGTGGCTCATTTTCAGCTTGCTATTTCATTAGCTCACGCGCACCTTGCATATTAATCATTCCCTTTTAATACTGATTGTGACATCACAGCAATATGGAGACGTAAAGATATGTTGCACTGTTTATTGTTAATGCATAAGTATTTATAGGTTCTCATTTTATTATTAGTGTGTGTTCAGGAAGGATATAAATATTTTTGTTCTTGTTTGTACAATATGGATTCAGCAAGTGCCTTTGAAATGCTTGTTGCTTTACATTTAGTGTACTGTATTATGCTGCTCGATTTTGATACAGAATGTATCATTAATATTCATTAGATTATATATCATAACATTGAACGGCTTTCATGGCCTCTTCTTGTTCCTCTTGATTTGAAATATAGCTGTTTTAAAGTTTCACCCACAGAAAGATTTCTTCTACTGAATGAATGTTACTGTCATTGGCTTGCTGGAATCAATTATATCAGCCAATTTATGTCACCTTTTAAAACTAAAATGTGACTTACATTCTTAAATCACAATTAAATATTGTAATGTACTGTAACAGAATACCAACAGATTTATAGCTTTGCAAATGCGAATATTAAACGAGTCTCACTTCATTCCTTCTTTCTTTGTGTGGTTTATTGAATAAACATTAATTATCTGTTCTCTTTTCTAGCTTCTATTATTCAGCCTGTTTATAATATAATAAAAATAATTATTATTATATGTTTGCTAATATATTTTGCAGTCAAAGCTATAATATGGAACATTTCTGCATTAAAACTACACGAAAAATGCTAAACGTTATATATTTTGTTGAGTTGTGTGCTGACATCCCAAATGCAGATAAGTCTGTAATTTATTCAAGATAACGCCGTGTTTCCTGCTCGCCTCTTCCTACCTTGCTGCTATAACTTCCAGGAAATCACGGGACGCATCAAAGTGAGGAAAGAAGTCAGCGAACATGATGCAGTTTGAATAAAGCTTTAATATTACCTCATCCATGAACACAGTTTCTGCCTGATAGATTTTCATCAGCTATGGTGATTTTTAACAGTGAAAACAACAGTTCCCATGATCCCACTCTACTTCATGAAACTTAATGTCTTAGGCAGTATGGCATGACAATTTGCCCCTTTTGCTGTGGGGTATTTTTGGACCCCAGAGGACAACGAATGTTACTAAATTTAAAAAAAAAAACCACTCATAATTCAATCAAATTACTTCAACTTTATTTAAGTTGTGAAGATCATAGTATTAAACAATCCCCGTTTTTTACAGACCATTTGATGAAAAAACAAGCATATTATGACAGAAAAAGTTTTTGTTTGGGGTCCAAAATGACCCCAGGTCATAAGACCAGTGTAGCTGATCTGACACTTTAGGATAACAATTTAAACTTTCTTCAAAACTGCATTTCATAATGATAACACAGAATACCTAACATTACAAAACATAATGCAAATATAACATCAGCCTAACGCAGACCTGGGCAAAACAAGAAATCATCATGGAAATACCAAAAACTGAAAATCTAGCAAAGACAGTCAGTAGCATTTTGCTTACCATTAAACTATTATCGTTATTACTTTTATTTTGAAAGGGGTCAATGCTGTGTTCATTAGTAATGATAATAAAATGTACCTTTTATATTAAACTGTGACTTTATTCATTCAGTGCTACATGTCCATGTTGTTTATGTTCTTCTTCTTTTACTTTCACTGCTACTATCATCGCAACCTCGCATGATAAACTGTAAAACATCCAGTTTTGGACACTGCCAACAAAATATTAGCCCACAATTCATCACATGGCAATTCATCGAGGGTGACCAACATGTAGCACACTTCTGCCTATTCCTTTATTAGAGATCTGGCCATTATTAGGTCCTTATATCATTTGTGTCTGACCACTGCAGCCTGATCAATTTCTCAATTTCTCACTCTAAACTATTAACTGAGACACACACACACTTCACAGAGTCACAGGAATTTGTTTCTGCAACATGTTAATACTGTATGTATTTGACTTTAACATCATCCGATCCATTTCTATATAAACTACTGTCAACATATTTCTGACTCAAAACATTCTAGTCACTAATTTATACAGAGGCAGTTAACATTACGGTGTACTAGCTGTATTTGTACTTCACAGAAGGCACAGGGAGTGTCAAGTTTGCTTAAATATGGAGTATTAAATTCTGAACCACTTTGTCTTTATCCAAGTATTATCCAAATCATGTCCACACCACCTAAAACTAAAAACAAAATCTAAACTAATATATTTCAGAACACTATCCGAAACATTTTTCTATCCCTTTGCAGACGTATTGTTCAAAGATTTCTCGAGCAGCTTATCCTCTGAGCAGCTCTCTCTTCACTTCCTGAGAACGGGGTTCTGACACTTGACCTTAAAACAGACAAGAGGAGGGAAATCATCTTACAGCAGGAACCTTTCAACCATACATTACTCATTCTCGAGAACTGGGACAAAACTGTATTTTGTTCTGGGAAAATACATTTTAAAAGACCAAACTCTTGGCTATTAAACCTTGTAATGGGCCAATTCATTTTTAATTCAATTTAAATGGTTGACGCCTTACAGAGTTGACAAAATGTTACATTTTTTCATTTCACAGCGTAGTCGTAGTCAGTACTTATTTTTCTTAATTCTAATCAAAATACACATTTATAAACCATAATTCTTATTTAGCTGTGATTTATAAGGGCTACAGAGTTGACATGTTATGGTTCAGACACATCTGATAGCAAAATTATTTAATGAATTTGCTGACAAGTATTCCCACCTTTAGGGTAGAGCTAAACCTTTTTATGCCTGATTAAATCATGTTTTCATACAAATCTGACAGAATTGATGGAAATCTGGGACACAACTTTAAAGGGCCAACATTTTCATTAAAAAAATCAGTTTTCAAACAAAGATGATTATAATAGTGTATTTTATACGTGATGTTGTTAGTTAGTTTCGGAGCTATTTATTTATTTTCTACCAGAACTACTTACTGTCTACTCTTAGTACTAGAAAGAAAGTCGTTTCTACAGTAAAACTGCTCACATGAAGGTGTGTGGATTATGTTGAGTAACCGCGCCATAACTTTTCTGGAAAGAGACACTGCTTTTGAATTTTCAAATGAACTTTTTTGGTGCTTTGAGCGCCACAAGCCAAGTGCCGTTTAGTCCCATTATACTGGAGAGAAGGCAGAAAATCTCTGTGGCCAATAACTCCAAAACTTTGCTACTCGCACCAAAGAAATCTAGATGATAAACAGCACTACAGGCCAGGGAAACGTGTGTATTTTTGATTTTGGGGTGGACTGTCCCTTTAACAGATTTTTAAATTGTTATGAATTTGTGTCTGGGTTTTCTGGCACAGAGCAGGTTTAGTGTTTACTTGAGTTTCATTAGAGTGTTGGTATCAATCATTTTAAAGTTATTTTTGGTAGGATGTGATTTGTTCTCGTTGCACGTGATGCAGGAATGTTACCTGGTGCCGGCGTAGTGTGGGGAGGGGCAGGGCCAGATGACAGTGGGGGCAGGTGCTGATCATGTTGGGGTCGTCGTCCTCAATCCGCAGACCTGAGCTGACTTTGTCTGACAGGGAGACTGACTTATAGGCGCTGCTCAGCCAAGATGCCTCATCGCTGGGGAAATAAGCCTCTTCTTCCCTCTCTTCCTCCTCTGATTCATCCTCTTCATCGTCAGACCTGGTTGTTGGAATACACTGAAGCTGGTTTGGGGGACACAGACAACAAAAGGCCACGTTTTGAAAAAGTCTGCACAGTATTTTCCATGGTTTGAGCTCAAAGTGAGAAAGAAAGAACACAGTCTTTTTCTTACAAATTAAAAGTTTATTTCCTAAGCAGTGAAACACTCAGGGGATTTACTGCCACAGTCTGCTATGACCAGCAGCTTACTGTTAACAACTGCATTGAAGATAGAAGTACTGAACATAAAATCAAACTAACATTTACATTTTTATTGATTTTACTATGGTATAATTATTCTATGAATTATGCATGACTGATATATTTTTTAAATAATATAAAAAACTCAGTAACCCACTCCAATACTGTATACTGCTATAAAAATCTATGTAACAGAAATGAGAACAGAAATGAGGTTCTTCACAGAACATGACTGGTGGCGTCTGTGGCTGATGATCATCTTAATTTTAGCACCATTCGGATGATATAAACAATTTGAATATAATTCTTATGTGAGATCATTATTTTCATATTTTTTCATTCTCAACATGAGCTGTGTTTAATTTCAGTCTTGTATATAAAAAAACATGTACCTCATGTTCATCTAGATCCTCCACTGGAACTGATGTCATACATCTGCCACAACTCACTGTTAGTTTAGCTGTGAAAAGAAAACAGGCATGTCGCAGTTAAATCAAAAAGTATTCAGGAGGTTAATTTGGGTTTGTGCTGAAGCTTCAAAGCCTACGTCCTCTCACCGTTGTTTGTTGGTAGTTTGCTGGTAGTTTTAGGAGGAGCTGAGTCGTCGTCAGTAGGTGAGCAGGTCGAGTCGTGCTCCGGCCGGTCCTTCAGTTTGACGTAGCGGCCGCAGTCCCTGCAGAGCTCGGTGCGACTCCCGCAGGTCACGCTGTGTTCCTCCAGCTCCTTCCACGGCAGCTCCAGCTCGCAGAACTGACAGCTCTGCAGACGCATCACACACTCATCAGTCTGAGGGACAGAGCAGAGTCACACTGAGAAACAGGCGTCCGAGGATTATCATCATTTCGAGCACATCACAGCACTGAGACTGCACTTGTAAAAGTTCTGAATGACATTCATCTGAGCAGTGATGCATCAAAGATTTCAGTTCTGGTATTACTTGATCTCAGTGCTGCATTCGACACAGTCGACCATAAGACTCTGCTCGACAGACTTGAAAAGTGGGTGGGACTTTCTGGTACTGTGCTAAATTGGTTTAAATCTTATTTACAAGACAGGGATTTCTTTGTGTCACTTGGCAATTATGAATCTGTGCGAACAAAAATGACGTGGAGTTCCTCAAGGGTCCATTCTTGGGCCTCTTCTCTTCAACATTTATATGCTCCCTCTTGCTCAGATTATGGAATATCACAACATCTCCTACCATACTTATGCAGATGACACACAACTTTATATAACAGTGTCACCAGATGACTACAGTCCCCTACATCTGTTAAATAAGTGCATTGATGAAATCAATACATGGATGTGCCAGAATTTCCTACAACTAAACACAGACAAAACTGAGATAGTTGTTTTTGGCCCTAAAGAACAAAGATCAAAAGTCAGTGCTCACCTTGAATCCATGATGCTAAAACCTAAAAATCAAGCCAGAAATCTTGGTGTCATTCTGGACTCAGACCTAAATTTCACCAGTCACATAAAGACAATTACTAAATCAGCCTACTACCACCTTAAAAACATAGCGAGAATTAAAGGATTTCTGTCTGGGGAAGATACAGAAAAACTTGTTCATGCTTTCATTTTCAGCAGGCTGGACAATTGTAACGGTGTCTTCACAGGTCTGAGTAAAAAATCAATCAGACAACTGCAGCTCGTCCAGAACGCTGCTGCCAGAATCCTCACCAACACCAAGAGAGTGGAGCACATTACACCAGTGCTTAAATCATTGCACTGGCTTCCCGTGTGTCAAAGGATAGACTTTAAAATCTTGTTACTAGTTTACAAAGCACTAAATGGTCTCGGGCCTAAATATATCTGTGATTTGCTTATACGTTATGAAGCACCAAGACCCCTCAGATCATCTGGAACAGGTTTACTCAGTGTTCCCAGGATCAGAACCAAACAAGGTGAAGCAGCCTTTAGTTTCTGTGCTCCTCACCTGTGGAACAAACTTCCAGAACACCTGAGGTCAGCTGAACCTGTCGGTTTATTTAAATCAGGTCTTAAAACATGACTGTTTACTGCAGCCTATGAAGTGGATACGTTACATATTTTTAGGATAATCTGTAGCTATTGTTTTTATATTTGTCTACTGCCGCTTTTGTTTTATGTTTGCTTCTCTCTTTATATGCATTTCTGTAATGTTTTAAACTATTTATTGTCCTGCTTTTAGCTTTTGTTTTTAATTATCTCAAATGCAATTTTAATGTTCTTTTATTGTTTCTAATTTAATGCATTTTCAAGTTCTGTAAAGCACCTTGAATTGCCTTGTGTATGAATGGTGCTATATAAATAAAATTGCCTTGCCTTGCCTTACTGTGTTACTGAATATTTGAATATTCTTGGATTTGTTATCATGAAAGTGGAAATGAAAAAATTAACTATCTGGTGTTTTAATCCAGAAATTTACCCCCAAAATCTTTCTAGAATCCTTGGAAACATTATATTAAATGTAGCATCAGTTGTTTAATCTGGGGATACCTTGGTCTCTTATGTGCAATTAAAGTCATAAATGTATGAGAAAAAATGGCATATTCTCTGAGATTAAAGTGGAAAATTTATGAGAAATATTTCACAAATTTATGAGAAGTGGTAATTTAGCAAAAAAAAAAAAAAAAAAATCACAAATTTCTGAGTAAAAGAAACTTCGTGGTGAGTTCTTTCTTGTAAATTTACCAAAATATAAAATAAAAAAAATTACCACTTTGTTCTCTGAGGATATCCACATTTTTTTCTTTCCCAATATACCATTTTAATCTCAGAATATTACACTACATGTTTTAAATGAAATGTCCCTAATATGTCATCATACATTAGACCAATTTTTGATTATTTTTTTAAGTATGATTAAAATTGGCCTAGATATCCTAACTTTTAGTCCCTACTGTGCCTTAAACCCCACAAACAACTGATCCTGCATTTCCCATAATGCAACAAGATCAATCTTTCATCACACTCTCCCTTCTTGGGATACACCTACATCTTTGAGGACTTTATGTTCCCAGTTTGTAATTATACAAACCTACCATGAAAAAACTGCAGTGTCTATGCTTAACTTAGATAACCTTAATGGCATCATTTTAAAACTGGTCACCATTCACTTCAATTGTACTGGATTTGTCTGCAACGCTGTTTTCCACTGAAGCTGAAGGAGCGTTTCATGAACTGGAGATCTTCACCCATCCTCACATCAGCACAGGGGGGAGGAGATATTGAGCGAATTTTCATTTTTGGGTGAACTATCGCTTTAAGGTTGCTCCTGCATAATGTCTGACCAGGAAAACGAAACGGATGAACTGGGTCTCGGGCTGGACAAACAACAGGTCATGACAGCATGTTGTGTCCACACAGAGACACCTGCTCGACAACATCCTGAATCGGGCTGTTTCACCTGAGGGGCAGATCGCACTCCGAGCTGACAGGACGCAACACGCCAGACTCCGGTAGGCGAGGAGGAGTTAACACAGTCACAGCTGATGGACAACGTTTCCCAGATGTTAAACTTTCTATGTGAAAAATGCACCACAGAATTATTTCCTGGTTGTACACGTGTATGTATATATTTATCTATTATTCACCCTAGTCTGAATTTAATCAATCATCTGTATCTTTGCTGTATTTTGTGTATGTTGTGCTGTATAATGATAATAAATATCCTTGAATCTTTGTTTTTCTGTCTCAATAATCAGTTATTTTTGCTTATGGCACCAGTGACAAAATAAATAAACAAATTATAATATGGACCTCATGTCCAGACACACAGCACCAACAGTACCAGAGGACTCACCTCGTGATCCAGCAGGTTACAACGTTCCACCTTCTGGTTACACTTGGAGCATCTCACCTGAAACAAACAAACAAACAAACAGTGTTAACATACAGGGAATGCAGTGTGTGTGTGTGTGTGTGCGTGTGTGTGTGTGTGTGTGTGTGTGTGTGTGTGTGTGTGTACCTGGGTGTGCTGCTCCTCTCTGTGCTGGTCCAGCTGCTCTCTGGGTACTGGTTCGTCACAGTTGGGACAGAGACATAAGAAGCGTTTGCAGTGTGTCTCGTGCAGAGCGAAGTTGGCCTCCGCGACCTCTTTGTGGCTTTAAGAGAGAAGCAGAGAGTCATCCTCTGTCTGCACTGTATACAAATTTCATAGTATTTATAGTAATTATCATGGTTTTGTTCAAATGTGCTGAAAATGTTCAAAAAGTACTGACACACACTGAAATAGGGCTGCACAATTAGTGTTGCAGTTTTATTGAAATTGTAATGTAATAATTAATCGCAGGAGGTGCAATATTTATTAAGGCAAAATGTGTGTCAAAATGTTTTTAAATGAATGAATGTTATGAAGCAGAGATGTCCTGTCCTACAAATCAGATTCTACAGACTTAAAAAAAAACATCTTCATTTGGTACAGATTCCTGCAAAATTAAAATCACACCATAGTCACTTTAACGTTTTTCAATCAAAATAAGAATAATGATGTAAAAAGTATCATTACCACTAATATTGCAGATCATATTGCAATTGCAATATCAGTCAAAATAATCGCAATTAAATATCTTCAAAAATCGTCCAGCCCTACGCTGAAATCATTTCAACAACTTTTATTTTGAAAATCTCTCAATGATTTGGGATGACATCATGTCCTTTGTGATGTCAGTGTTTTCACTGACATAAACAAACAAACTGATGTTGCTGCTGCACCTGTGTTTGTTAGACTGTTGCTCACTGTGGTTAAAGTGGGACGGTATTTACTGTAAGTTTTTCAAAGTAAAGTAACACAGTTTTAACGATTTTAAATTTAGATTTTTAAAATCGTAAACGGTAATGTTAATCCTTGGGCATTTTACTGTGGTTTGTTGTGAAACTGGTATGTAACATATAACTGGCATTTGTAGCAGGGGAGGGCGCTCTCATTTTTTTCTCACTAAAAAGTTACATCTCAAACTTCAAGATTTATAAATCAATATCTCCTCGTCTTGTTGTGTTGACAAATTTGACCAAATTGAAAAAGACTAAAACTAAAGTGACTCCACTCTAGTGCACAACACAGGAGCCCCCCAGGGCTGTGGGCTCAGTCCCCTCCTGTTATTTTGAAATTCCCATGGCATGTCTGGTTCCCAAATGTTTGAACTCAGTCATTAAATTGTTGCTTTTTGTGAGTTAACATAAATGTAACTGATTATGTTAAACAGACATGATATCGTCTGATATCGATCACAAACACCTGGACTGAATCTAATCAAAATTTTCTGTGGCACACTTTGTGATATCAGCAAATATCGTATCGTTGTCCAAAGAATCGATATAATATCGCATCGTGAGGAAACTTTATTTACAGGATTTACACCTCTAGTTGATTTAGCGTTCTTTAAAGCACTACCCCCTACTATTACTGATAATACTTGGCTATTTTGGGGGAGGGCAAAGTAAGTAATTTCACTGGCAAAGTATTGATGTTGATGAAAGTGAAAGTGAACTTTGTGTTTTGTTCCTGTTTCCACTGTGGTTAAATCTGCTCTGCCTCCCAAGATAAATAAAGATAGTGAAACGTGACTCTACTCCAGTCTGGACTAATGATCAATAATATAGAATATATAGAATATTTATGAAAAGCTCCACCAAAACATGACGGCATCATACAGCCTTCACAGCAGATATTCATCCGGTCAACGTTGGTCTATTTCATACAAATAAAGTCTTGGATTACATAATGCACTCAGTAGGAGTTTGTTGGTGTAACACTTGTCTAAACTGACAAACATCCTATTCAACCCAGTTCTATGCCGAACTATGACTCCGACTGGTTTGTCAAACGTACCTGTTGATTCACGTCCTACGTACAGTCATTGATCAAAACGAAGCTAAACAACCAGTTTTTAAAACGTAATTTGGTGTCATCTCCCCAAAAAAACTCGCATAAAGTCAACTCTCACCACTGGCCGCATGTGCGCGTTGCCTCCTCTTTCTCCATCGACAGAAATCTTAGAATAATGATGCACTGTCACAAGAAAATCAATGTGGAAACTTGTTGTCTCGGTTCAGTAGAACAGAAAGTGAAAGCTGTCACCACCCACAGGTAACTGCACATGTTGTTGTGTTGCGTCACTGCCACAAGGTGGCGTCAAAGATCTCCTAGTGTGTTTTTTACAGGAGCGTGAGGTTTTCTCTGAAATTGACTGGACGCCATAAAACTATTATCTCAGAGTCATTTTTATTATGTGAAATGTCATGATACGGTGGGAAGAATGTCTTCATGCAAGATGTTATTTACTATACTGGACACAGGGATCGAGCAGGGAAATATAAATGTAAACGTTACATTTTTACATGCAGTTACATAAAGTGCTTTACAGGATACACTGTTCAAAGGCCATGTCATGTGGATTTTGAACAGTGTAGCTGTTCATGTTTCTGGAACGGAGATTTCATAAAATTTCAAGTTTGACCTAACTGTGCAGTGATCAACCCAGTCTTCAAGAATAACAACCTTCCTGCTGTCAAAGCAGATCAAGTGAAAAGAGTTTCAGTTTTTGGAAAGTCCAGCACATAAAGTCAGCAACCTGTTTGAGCAGGGGTGAGGAAAACAAGCGCACCAGCTGTATGTAGTGAGGCATCCGTGTGCCAACAGTCATGACGCACTTTATCATTTTGTCTTCGGCAATGGCAACATAGAAGACACTTTACCACATTCTGTCCACTGGAAGGACTACAGAGGGAACTTTACCATGTTTTATGTACTTTAGGGGCAGTGCACTCTTATTCTCTACTCTTATTGTTTTTCAAACATGGGGACAACGGTCAAACTAGCAGTTAAGTTTGTCTTGTAAACAAGATTAATATGAACAAAATGATGGGCTAGATTTTTTGATTGTTGATAAAATGGTGACCCAATCTTAAAAATGTAAATCATTAAAGTGGAGAAGAAATTCAATTTTCTCTGGAAAGTGCTACATTTACAAAGAAAAAGAGTATAGCTGTTTTGTTTATTTGTTTGTTTGGTTTTGTTTTGAGTTCAGTTTAGTTTCAGTTAGGTCTAAATCACAGAGTGGGTTTGCTTGTTTCAGTTTAGTTTTTATTTTTAGTTAAGCATAAATTAGTTTCAATAGCCTATTAGTTTTAGTTACAAATATTATAATATGCGGGCTGCCTACTTGTTTAAGAAGTTCAGAATGGGTATTACAATACAACCACAACAAAAAAGAAGCAATTGACTCACAGTCATGTCAAGTCTCATTCTTAATACACATGCAACAATGCTGCTCAGTAACTTTACTCAAGTTTATTGATATTGATTTAATAAAAAAATAAAACAAACGGAACATATTTGTACAGTGATTAAAACCGAGCAGAGATGTTAAAATGATTATAATGGGCAAGTTCTTTCAAAAATAACAGTGAGGCCAACTCCAAAACAAATTTATGACTGTTTCACTATCAACTCCACAGTTAAGATCAATGTCCTGACGACGAAAATAAAATAAAATATATATACCTTCTGTACTATCACCTCAACTGATCTCCATCCTGCATCGTCAGCGCGTATTTGTGTGTGAGCGGCGGATGCAGGCACTTCCGTCCCTCCTCGGCTACGGTAGTTTGTGGGAGGAGCTCGTGGGGAGCACGGGACTCCTCCTACTGGCCGTCACGCGCGTGGTTCTCCTACAACGGTAGTTCTCGTGCGCTCTTCACTGAGCGACCAGCGTTTGTTTGTCTCGCTGCAGGGACGCAACCGCCAGGAACCAGGATCAGACAGATGCTTCATTTCAGACCGGCGTGAGGCGGAAGTGAACAGGTGAGCGCAGCACACAGACCTCTGCTAATTCATGTAGCTGAATGTATTAAACTCATAAAGAGGCTTCCGTTAAATGCGAGTGTTGAAAAACCTTTAAAAAAAACCCTTCTTGTATTCTGACAGCGTCATATCTCTAAACTGCTGCAGGCATAAAATAACTGTTGTGTTAACGGAGGTCAGATTTAATCATATTTAATGTTTCAGTGTAGAGAGACGGTGGACAGAGTGGGAAATATGAATGCTCATGATTTTATTTGCCTTTTTGGTCTTTGTTCATTGATGTACTGTCTGTGTCTGTAGTAGAGCTGTATGATATGGTGAAAGAAAATTCATATTGCGATATGCGATAAATCAGAATGATCATTTTTGTATTACAGTTTGAATCTGGAGAACAAGATTTTTACGCCAGAACATCAGTGCAGCTCTACAGTGGCCTGCTTCGTTATACTGCAGTTTTCTCTCTCTTTTCTTCTTAAAAAACAACTATTTAGTTCTGATTTTGAAATTTTGATATTGCACTTGGCCATGGCGTGATTTTTAATAATACTACCATTACTTGTGCAGCCCTAATCTGTATTCTTTGATTTGTTGTTTGTCTTTAAAGAGATCAGGCCTGTAGTTCAGTTTATCCATCTACTGTACTGTTTTGGTGTGAGTTGCAGAGGTTTGGAGATATTAAAGATTTCTGCCTTCTCTCCAGTATAACAGGACTAAAAGGCACTTTGTTTATGATGCTCAAAGCACCAAGAAAAGTATACTTGATAAATTCAAAACTCTACAGAAATCATGACCCAGTTACTCAAGATAATTCACAGACCTTGTGAGCAGTTTCATGAAGGAACTTCTTTCTTTCTGTTTGAAAGAAAGTAGGTCTGATAGATTCTACTGAAGAAAGGAAGTACACAACAGGTCGGGGAAAAATATGTATTTTTGATTTCGGAGGGAACTGTCCCTTTAAAGGATGTAAGACTTAGGTGAGAGATGCAAAACATAGGCATTCAAGAATTTAAACATATACTGGCACAAAGAAAATACAAAGAGCAAACAGGCTCAAAAACAGATACATTACATTTACATATTGTACAGATGTCAACAATAAATATATATTTTAGCACATATTGTTCATCCATGAATTTAATCTGTGGTTAAGATTAAAAAAAAATAGAAGGACTAGTAGAGCTGCAATAATTATTCAGTGGAAAGGAAAACAGTTGCCAACTATTTTGAAGCAAAAGAAGCAATTTGAGGACATCAGTTGGGACTCAAATAATCAGCAGACTAACCAATAATGAAAACTAGAACAGTGCATTCAGTACAGTGCAGCTCTCAACCAGGCAACCACCAAGTACTTCCTCTGCACCACTGCTAGTATACTATTTAACATTTGTGTGACAATTTTTCCTGGTTAGCACATTCATTATTGAGTTTTAGACAAAAACACGTTTTGTGAGGTCACAGAGACCTTTGACCACCAAAATTCAATCATTCATTCTTGAGTTCATGTGAACATTTGTGCCAGGTTTGAAGAAATCAAGGTGTTCTTTAGATATCACACTCACAAAAATGTGACCGTTTGAAAACGCCCTGTTACTGGTGTGGAGCCATATAAATAATGTTTTTCAAAGTCATTCAACAATTGTGAATCACAGAGATCCTTCAGCGTAGAGTCATGAATATGCTTCCGCCTGGTGGAGATAAAAACTGTTAGTTGCAGCCCTAAAGGTGATAATGTTCTTTAGTTCCATGTGCCAGTTGCAGAGCCTGTTTGTCACGCCACTTGGACGAACAAAAGTAACAGTTGATTAAGATAAAGAGTAAAAACAACAAAGATCAGTGATATTAACTCCTTGGTGCCTGTATCACGTGCGTCCGTTGGTTGCAGAACCTGTCTGTCTTTTCTTAACGTGGCTCACGTCTTGCAGAGATGAATCCGTGCCAAGAACCAGGTGAAGGCCAGGAGGAGGTGACTGAGATGGTAGGTCAGGAGACTGACCTGAGAGATGGACAGTAAGTCACAACGGTTCTTCTCACAGGAAAAAGACCAGATTTTTGGTCTAGCCGTCCAGATTTGGGAGATTTTTCTTCACTGCCTGTTTTGTGTTGTTCAGGATGAAGGAAGTGACTGTGGGGGAGCAGAAGGTGCTGCTCGTCTGTACTCAGGGTCAGTACAGTGCAGTTGGGAGCAAATGCTCTCATTACAATGCTCCTCTTGTCAAAGGTAAATCTCCCTCTGATCCTCAATCTTTATAAACCAATAATATCTGACATGTAACTGTATTTACATAGTTTTTCATTGAATTTGAGTGTTCATTGTGTGTTCTCTGATGATCCAGGAGTACTGTTTGGTGACAGAGTGAGATGTCCTTTTCACGGCGCTTGCTTTAACGTCAGAACTGGAGACATTGAAGAGTATCCAGGTCTGGACTCTCTGCCGTGTCATAAGGTAAAACACGTCTGTAGAGATCAACATTTGGTAATAAGGTTGTAAGAATACTAAAACTCAAGGTAGGATAACACCATGATGCAATATGAAAAATACAAAGAAAAAATATGAAAAACTGTCTCATTGCATAAACAATCTGATGTGCACAGCATTCTTTTCACATGTAGATTTAGTTTTTTCCCTTTCAATAAAAGGGCTACTGCTTTCCTTCTTTAATAAAATAAAATCAGAATAGCCAGCCATGATGCAAAAATTGTCTTTGACGATTAATGTTTGAATTATGTACGTACAACTGCAAAATAAAAACAATGCAGCAGGCAGTAGCAGTCCAGGTAGATAATATTCAGTATATTATTACATCCTCATTTAATAGCAGTTAACCACACTTCATACAGGAATGACTCCAGGTTTTGATCGTGTCTCCAGTTTAAAATGTAGTCATTTACTTACACATCATTTCCATGTAACTGGTATAAAAGTACCACTTTGTCCACACAATGGATTTAAGCTTGAATGTGTTTTTACCCAAAATTATGCAGGCATTTAGTAACCGTTGTAAATCAGTAGTGAATGTGCTTTGGCAATACTGTATTTTGTTCTGGTCCTGCCAGTAAGGCCTCTGTGGATTAGAATTTGAGTTTTAGTAGAGAGAGAAGCAGAGATGTTGCAAATTCACCCCCAGCTGCATGCAAATACAACTTTTATTTGCAAATAGAACATTTATATTTAACACAGAACAAATGTTTCATCTGCAAGTTGTCCCACAAATCATTTATAGTGTTCCAATTCTTATTTTTTATATTGCTCATATTTTAGATTTTATCTTTGTATTTTTTTATTGTTGCTTAGAGTTGTTGATTGTTGTAGAGATGTTTTTGATGAGTTTGATTTTGTTTCTGTCGAGTTTGTATGAAGTGTGTTTTATGATGACGATGAAATTATTGTTTTTTTGTAAATGGAGTCTGGTGGCTTTGAACACAGCAATAAAACAGCTGTTTATGGTTAAACGTGTCTTACTCTTTAAAAAAAGATGTATCTCTGTAGCGAACCTTTCCGAAATGTTGTCAGACACGTAGAATAACAATCTGAGCCTGTTGGTTGCAAACACAATCAGTTTTAGTGGACGTACTTTGACGGTGTGCAGGGATTACGTTGCAGGTCAGTTTTGCTTCTGCAGGCTGCTGTGCTCTCCTTCACTACTGGAGCAGCTCAAAAAATGTTGTTCCCATTAGTCACTTAGACACAAAAACATGAGAAAATGGATTTCAGGTTGAAAATTACAGAAGCTACCCTTTAAGTTTCTCTTACTAGATGTTACCATTGTTGGTACTTCCTCACTCTTTCAAAATATTTCCTTTTTTATTTAAAATAAATTCTGTCGCCTGCTGTAGATCATTGTCTGAAAACATAATGTTGACATTACAGACCAATGACCCCACTGTGCTATGATCTGTATAAACTTTTGAAAAAAAAAACACATTCTTTTAACCTGCATTCTGCACCTAAAGTTTTCTCTAATTTTTTTTTATCTTCCAGGTCAAAGTTGAGGATGGCAAGGTGTACGTTACCATCAACAAGAATGTAAGTTATGACAAGTTAAGTATGTGAAAACAATCACAATGTCTCCTTTCATTTTGTGTTAAATTGCACAGTTTTAAACAGTATGTTGTTGGTTTGCTTCCCCTCAGTCTTTGAAGTCGACGAAGCGGGTGAAGGAGATGTGCACCGTGACACCAGACATCAAACACACTGTCCTGCTGATAGGAGGAGGTACGGGCTGGATGTAATAAACACAGAAAGTTTCATGAATTTTTTGATAAAGGTAAAATTTGTCAAATAATATTCTGCAGATATCAGGGAACACGCTTGTTTGGTACAGACCCCAGCAAAAATCACATCATCATTTTTATATTTTTATATTTTTACAGCTAAAATGAAATACAACCCATTACCATTCTGACTAAAATCCCTCATATCGCAATATCTGTCAAAATAATTACTATATGATTTTTTGTATATTGATCAGTCCTACTTGAAAGTTGAAACCTCAAGTCATCAGTTCATTTTATTTCCTGCTTCAGTGTTCAGCTTCTGTATTTCAAGAACTTGAGATCAGTACGTAGGCATTTGGGGCTCACAGCTCCATCTCTGATCAGACCCTCTGAAGAATTACGCAGTTAATCAGAATTTTGTGATTTCAGGTCCTGCTGCTCTGGTTTGTGCTGAAACGCTGCGGCAGAACTGCTACCAAGGTCGAATCGTCATGGTAACCAAAGACACCCTGCCTCCATTTGACAAGCCCAAACTGAGTAAGGTTAGTAGATTAGTAGATTTTTCTGTCTGTGTTTTCGACAGCCTGTTTTTAGATGTTTTTCGTAAATGATGTAACATAACTTTCAGGCTCTGAACGCTGACAGCAGCAGCATCCTCCTCCGGTCAGCTGACTTTTATCAACAGTATGGGATCGAGGTTTGGACGCAGAAGGAGGTGAGAAGCAAAACGACTATTTGTGATGTATTTAAAAAAAAAACACACTGATCCTGTCTTTGGTCCTGTTAAGAACTGTGTTTTGTGTTGCAGGTTGTCTTGGTAAACCCAGCTGATAAGGTGGTGAAGTTGAACGATGGCGCTGTGCAGCATTACGACCAGCTTCTCATCTCGACTGGCTGCAGGTTAGATCCTGTTCTTCAAGTTTTTCTGAAAAAAGTTTGCACTGTTTGTTTTACACTCAGGCACTGGACTTAGTGAACACACAAAAGACAAAGAGAGTGGAGTTGGTGTTATATGAGGTACTTGTCCAGAGTCAGTGTATTACTTACAGTTGACACGTCCCCAGTATGGAGAAGCAGAGAGGAGTACTGACACAGAAGCTAAGCAATGTACTGCTGTGGACAGGGTCAGCAGAAAAATGTATTTTAGCCACTTAGAAAAGGCTCGCCTATAAAAATCAATATCATGTCAAGCGTTCACTTTATTTAGAGCATTTTCATCACTTTACCTTGCCATCAGACAGCCTTTTCAAACAGGAAACCACTGTTCTATACGCCAAATATCATTCGAATGAAAAACCTCCAAACCAACCAAACTCCGAAGGCAAAATTAGTGATTTTACCTTACAGAACACAGGAGTTGCTGGTCTACTGCTACCTTGATTAGTTAATTTATTTGTGTTATTGTGTGACTTCAGCGAATTCGAACTAACCTTTTAAAACACCAAAGTCACACAACAACACAAACAAACCAACATATTGAGGCAGCGGTAAACCATCAACTCCTGGGTTTTGCACATTTAAATGACTGATTTTGCCAGTGGAGTATGGTTGAATAAGAGCGAGACATTTGGCCAATATAACAGTAGTTTCCAACTAAAAAAGGCTGTCTGATAGCAAGGTGAAGCAGTGAAAGTATTTCTATATTCCTAATATAAGGTTTTGCTTTGTGCACAGCGGTACATTGCTTAGCTCCTGTGCTGGTACTCCTCTGCAAACTGGGGGCGTCGTCTACTGTAGGTAATACACCGACTATGGATAATTACCTCATCCAACCCCACTTCAAAATAATGCAAACAATCCCTGAAGGTTTCCATTTGACAACAATAATACACAGTAATTGAACTTATTTTGTTCACAGAGCACGGCCGCTCAGCTGTCCTGGCAGTGACCTGAAGGGAGTAAAGTTACTGCAGAGTTACGAAGACGCCAAAGAGATTCACAGCTCCTGTCTGGGCCAGAAGGCTGTCGTAATCGGAGCCTCCTTCATAGGTTATCTGGTTCAGTTTCTCTTTTTTTAATTGTGCATCATGTAACTTAATGAAAAGCTGGCAGGTGTTTTGGTGTTTGATTATCGCGATGCTCCGTTTGGAGGTTGTCATCACCCCATTCAGAGCCACCTGTCTTTTTATTATATCTGCTATGCAAATATTTGACGGTGCAACGTAAAGCTACTTTACAACACATGTAGTCGTATTAATATTGCAAACCACTGAAGTGTCTTTCATTGACACAACAGGTATGGAGGTGGCGTCCTACTTATCAGACAAAGCTGCCAGTGTGGCCGTGGTTGGCACCACCACATATCCATATGAGCGCTCTCTGGGGCCAGAGATCGGCAAAATGAGTATGCAAGTAAGAAACAATGACGACTACGGTCTGTCGCTGCTGAACGTGATTTTATTTGCTTTTGTAAAAAGAAGCAAACTTTAAAACGTTGCTTTTCCTTTAAGATGCTGGAGGAACAAAATGTAAAGTTCTACATGAATGATGGAGTCACTGAGATCAAAGGGGAGAACGGCAAGGTAACTTTACTTTTACTCTTTTAACAGAAATAATGACATTCTGTTATATTCAAGTGTCCCATTAAACTGTGAGTATGTGAGTGAGCTAGGGCCGTAAATAACAATTATTTCCATTATTGATTAATCTGCCTTTTTTTTTAGATTAATTGATTAATCATTTGGGCTTTAAAATGTCAGTAAATAATGAGAAATATCCACTTTTCTTAAAGTTCAGGGTGATGTCTTTAGATGTCTTGTTTTGTTTGGATGTGATGGATGCTTGATGGACACTTTTGGTGTAGTTTTTTTCTGCGCCAACCTTTTTATTTTTGTTTAAATTGTTAAAACTTTACAAGTGGTCTGGTGGATGTTTTCATCAATGTGGATTAAAACGTGGGGAATAATTTGAGCATCAAGCCAAACTTCATTCTCTGGAAACCTGCAATCTCAAACTGAAGCAGCTAAATGGATTTAAGCCATAATTCATTTTATTATTTACATCTGTGCTCTTCTTACTGCATGTTGTTGTAATTGTATAGCTTCAAACCTCGTGTGTATCTGCAGTGTATATTATATTGTAGTAAACAGATTTTTTTTCCAGGTGAAAGGGGTGGTGCTGAAGAGTGGTACAGTCCTGGAAGCTGACGTGGTGATTGCTGGGATTGGTAATTTTATTATCCTACTTCAAACTGTTTGGATATATACTTTTTAATAGTATTATAGAACACAAATGATGTTTGGGATTATCTTAACTACAGTTGAAACAATTGATTATTAATCATCTATTAACATAACCGCCAACCATTTTGATGATCGATTAATCATTTTGAGTCATTTTTCAATCAAAAATGTTGAAATTCTCTGATTTCGGCTCCTCTAAATGAGATTTTTTTTCTGGTTTCTGGCACTACTTTTTGCTAACAGCTGAGTGGAATTTTCCATTTGAAAAATACAGCAAAGAAAACAGATGGAGTCGGCCTTTAAAGAAAGTTTTTCATATTCAGACACAAAGGTTTCTGTTTTTCAGGTGTAATCCCCAACTCAGACTTCTTGGCAGGCAGTGAGGTGGGAGTGGATTCAAGGAAAGCTGTGATTGTTGACAAGGTGAGACGGAGAACTACACCCAAAATGTAATCGCTGTGATATTTACTGAGCTTACATACATACACTTATGACTTAGTCTGTTGGATACGGTTGTCCTGCTTGTTTTTTTTTATATTTTTGGCCAAACATTAACATCCCTAAACTAATTGTGTTCAGGTAACTAAAATAAATATCTGTGAATGTGCAGTATGCACTGTTTCTTTGTGAGCCCAGTGAGGCTCTAAACTCCTTTATCTTTCCCAACAGTTCATGAGGACCAATATTCCAGATATTTTTAGTGCTGGAGACGTTACCTCTTTCCCTCTGACCATCCGTGGAGACCAAAGGGTCAACATCGGTCACTGGCAAATGTCACAGTCTCATGGTGAGAGACAGATTCACGTGTTTGTTGATAAGGCTCATTTAAGATCTGCATCTGCATTGTGGACCGATAACCTTTTATTTAAACATGATAACAGTGAAAATAATTTTCCTCTGGACATTAGACTGACAAAATCTCTCTGTATTATTAAAAGTAAAGTAAATACCTATCTTTTTATTCTGGCGTTTAATTTTCAGTTGGAGTAATGTTATAATTTTAGATGTTTAAGCTTCAGTCTTTTTTTTTTTTTACATTATTCTTATCCATATAATTTTAAAGACTTTTTATTGTTTTTTTTAAAGTGTAGTCTTTTATTCTTGCAAAAATGGAATGAAAGTTGCTCTAAATAAAGTTGAGCTGAGTTCATCATCATCATGCTTGTTTTGTTTTTTGTTTTGTCTGTTATCTCAGGAAGAGTCGCTGCCCTCAACATGCTGAACAAACCAACCACAATTGAGTCTGTTCCTTTCTTCTGGACCGTGTTGCTCGGGAAGAGCATCAGATACGCAGGTAAACAATTTATTGTGAAAATGTCAGCCTTTCATCAGCATATTTTAAGCTGTACTGAGTCTCGTTTCCTCCTTTCACTTCCTCTTTCTAGGCTACGCAGAAGGATACACAGAAATCATATTCAAAGGCAAAGTGGAAGAAAGAAAATTCCTGGCGTTTTACATCAAGTGAGCAGCTGGGAAACAACTCATGATGCAGCTGAATATGAATTTCTGTTGTTTTTGCTGATGTTCATGCACATTTCCACATTGTAAGGATTGGTAAGCAAAAATCAAACAAGGAACAGAAGACAAACAGGCAAACAAATCAAGTCACGGGATGATCAGAATCAATCAAATCAAAATTTGATTTAAAACTAAATATCACACATCGTACATACAATAATTATGAACGATCAGTTTCATGGCTTAATAAACACACAGTTTTTCCCATCATTCATTTCTCCTTTTGTCAACAGAGACGAGGTGGTGGTAGCTGTGGCCAGCCTGATGTTCGACCCCGCTGTGGCTCGTGTTGCAGAGCTGATGGCTGCTGGCCAGATCTTAACAAAAGCACAGGCTCAGTGAGTGCCATCCTGCATTCACACAGACCACAAACTACACCATTTAGTTATATACTGAATGTGCATTAAATACCTGACACAGTGATGAATCCCTCCTTATGTCATTTGGGAGTAAATGTCAGTCTTATGGTTGCTGGAGATGAAAAAAAGAAGCCAAATCCACCAGACTGTTACAATGAAACCGTGACCCACAGTGGGTTCAGCTTTAACTAGTAAACCTGCATTAACTGGCTTTCTTTTGGTGAGCAGAAACAGGTTGTGAACGCAACGTTGATATAGTTGACATATCAAACCAGTTAGCAAATGTTGCTTATTTACACATACAACAAGTACTGAGCAACATTAGCATTTATTTGGGGATGTGCTTGTGTCTGCTTGGTGAATGTCAGTCAGATATTCACCCCTTCCAGCTCTGTTTTGGTCTCTACCAACTCCTAAGGGAAATATTTGTCTCTCTTTGTCTGTCTCCCGTTTTGTGCTTGGCAGGCAGGGTACAGTAAATTCTTAGATATTTTTACAGAGAAGCTGCATATTGTGGCTGAAAATTACTGAAAGTAAAATTGGTGGCTGTAAACAGTGAGCTGTTAGACAGTAAAACGTCATGTAGATTGAGGGTAACAGCCCTTTCGGTTGATAATTGACTCTTTCTAAGTCCCACCCTTTTTTGCTCTGTGCTCCAATGACAGTTTAGCAAGCTTGGTACCCAGTAGAACCACAGTCAACTGTTTCTGAAAAAAGTATCGCTTCTTTTACTTAGATATGTTACGTGCTTGGCTTGTCTGTGTTGAAAGGGAAAAAAATGGAGATGGTTTTAAAGATGTTGCTGAAGCAACGTATATAAATGTAGTCGCATCTTAGGTTAGCAAAAGCTAGAAAAACACTAGCTAACTGTTTTTTGCTACATGACACACCTCCTGCCATAACTTCCTTGGTTAACATACTTATTTTGAACCCTAACCGAAAGTATTTTCTGTCATTAAACCAACTGAAATAGGACAGAGGATAGAGGACACTCCAGTTGTTTTTGCGTACCGCTTAACCACGTGGTTTTGCAAGCTAAACCTAACCAAATAATGACGGGGGAATTGTTTATGGTAGGCACCTACCTGAGATTAGCTAGCTAGTTAGCCAGTGTTTTGCTAATGTTAGCTATGAGATATAAGATTGATGTATATTAGCTAGAGCGTTTGCTAACATTTTACTACAGACTAGAAAGCTAGTTTCTTTGGCTACAAAGCAAAACACCAGCTAACTAGCTAGCTAATGACTGATGTAGATTAGCTAGCTAGGTAGAACTGTTATTGGAGCACAGAGCAAAAATGCAGAACAAAGGATGGGTCAGTTCTGTGTGGAATATTGATTATAGCAGCTTTAACTATTAACTATTATACTGTACCTGGTTGGTGTAAACAAGAGAGACTTGTGGGTTGTTAAAGATACACCTGCACAAAGGACACAGTGATCAGAAACTTTGTCAACATTGAATATAAACAATAGTCAGGGATATAAATGATTAATTTTGTTCTCCTAAATTAGAATTATTTTTTGAGACTCCTAACTTGAACACTTTTTCCTGACCCGTGTTCAGAGCTGATGACCTGAGCTGGCTGCAGATGTAACCAGACGCCTGCTGTCTGCGTCCAGGAGTAACGCCTCTCAGTGACGGAGGATGGCACCTTTCTCTTTCCTCTTCCTCTAGTGCCAAATTGAATTTTCTCCAGTCACTGCCTCGGGGGGGCCTCTGAAAGCCAATCAGAGGTCTGCTCATACTCACAGCACCGTTACCATGGCAGCAAGCAAAGCTTTATTGAATTTGAACTTTGTGCGCTCGGTAAATAATCTGATCTGTGACGCTCTGATGAGCAGAGTCTCGATAAGACGACTGCAGGTTGACTTGCAGAACTTTCAATCATAAGTACACCCAAAAATGTTTGTTAACTTGAAATTATTTTAAAAACTTGAAAGATTCCAGAAACATTCAATTTAATAGTATTTTGTAGTGTAATCATAACACTGTAATAACAGGAAAGTAATACTATTTTTCATACTATTTTATCAGTTAAAACTTTAAAAACACACACACCACTCCACTTGTCTTAGTTACAATACATTTAATGAGTAACATATTTAAAATCTAAAAAGGTCAGTTGAAATACTGCACTCCACAAAAGAATATGTTGTTAATGAACTGCTTTATTTTTCATTAACCTTTATTGCAGGTATGTTTGTTTCATGTTTAATGTAATGGTTTAATCAATCATGTTTACAGCAGAGATGTACTGTAATTATTGTTTAGTCTTGATCTTATAACTGATGTAAAACTCAGATTGATGCATTTACTATGTTTAGTATCTTATTTTGAAATTCAAATCCAGATGAAGAGAAAGTAGGTGTGAAAGCACTTTGTGGAATTTTACCTTTTAAACCTTCTAACTTACTTGAAAAGTGCTTCGTGGTACATAATCAGTGCTCAGGTATTAAACAGTTCTACCAGGCAGCTTTAACACCACTGATTGTCCATATTCATATCATGTTTCCTGTTTTCCGTCTGTGGATGCAGTGTGAGGGTTTGTTTTCTGTCTGTTTGTCTCACTGACTACAATAAATCTTTCCTCATATGTGAATTACCTTTGCAGTTTGTTTTAGGTTTTGAGACTCTGACAGTTGCTTGGTGAAGTAGTAACAGAACACAACGTGACCATCTGCCAGTACACCTTTCATCAAACATATCGCAGTAAGTAACTTTATTTATATAGCGCATTTCATTCCAGGTGGACACATAATGTTCTGCACAGGGTCAGCCGCGAAAGTTGCAGACACCAGAGCAGAGGCACAAAAAGTACTGGAGTAAAAACCAGCTCAGATACAAAATAAAATTAATTAAGAGCAATAATTGATCAGGAAATTGGAAGACATGAGAATCAAAAGCATTTAAAAGACAAAGAAGTGACGAAATGCTAAAATAATTCAAACCAACAGTTAACAATCAATAATATAAGAGTATGTAAGATAAAAGAAATAAGAGCATAAGTAAAATAAAATAAAAGTTAAGACCGGCCCACCAGACCACTGAAAGGCGCAGCTAAAAAGGATGTTCTCAGTTTAGAGTGTGATCATTATATCTTTATATTTTTATTTCCACTTACAAGTGGTCTTTATTTAATTTCCATGGCTGCAAATAATTCTAATATATTTATTATCTATACCTGTCAGTACCAGTTTCTGTTTCATGTTGCACAGTGACAGCAGAATAAGGACAAACATCGGAAAGATGATTTTATTGTCATTTTCATTTTCTAATACATTTCCACTTTGTTTTTACTTTGATGTTACGCAGGTAGTTTAAGATTTTGTCATTTTGCATTTACTACAAAAGATCATTTTAGTATCTGGACATGTACACACATTGGCATATTAGTATGTTATTTACATGTTATTCACATACCTCACACCTGACAGAACTGTTAATCACAAGAGGAAGAGGAGATGACGAGCAAATCAGACGATTTGTCTTTAATGAACAATTACACATGGAAAAAATTAACCAGTTAAAATCTAACAACGTGTTAAAATTCTGTTTCCGTAGTTGTTCTCAGTCTTCAAAACATTTTCCTCAGGATTCAGCTGCATCTTTTCTTTATTTGCCTGTTTTGGAGCACTGTTTCACCGAGGATCCCAGCTTGTCAGCCAGCAGAAACGGGTTGAGGTGGCAGTACTGAGGAAAGAATTCAGAAAATGCACAGTCACTCTCACATGAGACTGAAACAGATCTTTGGATACTATCAAAGCTGACGCTGTGCTGTAGCTACAAAGAGTTATTCTTTCTGTAAGACTTGTGCATTCACACAAAATCATTCATGACACTGTTATAAAAGCATTTGACAGTGTAATAAAACTTTGACATCTTGATGACAAGTACAAAATGTATCTCTGTATTTGAGAGCAAGAAAAATACTAAAAATATGACACAATGGTCTTATGACAGTCAATGTAAAAAAAACAGCCACATATGACAGCATAATGTTATGTTAAATTTTAAAGCTAAACAGTTTAAGTTTGACAATGTCATAACAAAGTCATAAGACTCAAACAACGTCAGCTTTGTATTAGGAAATGACTGACAACAGCCATAAACACTCAAAGACTTCTTTATGAGTGTTCTTTATGTTACTACTTGTTCTTCATGGTGTCATGTCTGTATTATGCGCACCCCTCCGAGTAAAGTGTTCCCATTAACCTTTCAAAATAAAAGCGGTAAAGCATCGACTACCTGTGGCGTCGACTCTGAGCTGGACTCGTCTGGTTTGTCCAACATCTGGATGTTGAAGTCAGGAGAGAAACGGGAACTCTGGAGGATCGCTGCCATCTCTCTGTTTACCTCCACTGGCACATCTTTCTGCAGAGCACAAAAGAAAACACTGACCTACACCAGAGGTCTGCAACCTGCACCTCTGGAGCAACATGCTGCTCTTTTGCCCCTCTCTACCATCTGTCTTTTTTAACATTTTAATTTTCATTTATTATTTTTGCAGACCTAAAGGAATTATTAAATTCTCAGATTTTTGCGAGTAAAGGCTGCAGACCCCTGACGTAAACTATGCAACAACAGATCAGATTATTTTTTAGACATGAATATGCAGGATTTTTTTCTCTGAGATAGAAAAAGTACAGCACATAGTCTTCTTTTTCCTTTTAATGGAACATTAAGCCACAGGTTATCAAAAGCTGCAGTGTAAATATTGATAAAGCAATTCAGTATTGTGGCCTGATGTGACTTTAATCGTACCTTGAAACAGTGGGAGGAATCAAAGTCCAGCTGATCTGGGAAATCAGCCACAGTTCCTTTATAGGTCACTGTTGCTCCAGACTTGACTGGAGTTTTGGGCAACTTAAACAGCCGGTAAGTGCAGGAAGCATAGCTGATGTCACCTGCAAAACAAAGAGCGGGCTCAGTTATAGCATGAAAATTACCTTCATGTATCAAAAAAAAGTCAGAGTCGTCTTTTAGTACCTGCTTTTGCTTTGAGCTCACTGTTGTAGACCACAATCCGGCTCGCTGAAACAAGGTGAGGCGTGCTGAATCCTACGCTGTGGGCCAGCGAGATCAGATCCTGCCAAAACAGAGAGCCGCCCATTCCCTCACCTAGGACCAAAAACAAAGAGGTCACACCCAAAAGATATTGCATGTCAGCGATGCAGGATTAAGTGCTTTATTCTTGCACTTTGCACTGGATTATTAGATGATAATGCAATGTTATTTTACCCCACAGGACTGGATCAGTCTTCATGTGATCAGGAATGACTTTGCTGGCGTACATGTCACTGTAGTAGAGTTCACCTCCCTCCTGTGTAAAATAAAAACCAAAAACATGAGTTCCCGTACATCTGTCTTGGTCTACTGAAACCAGAGATGTTGTTTCCTATGAACATTTAGAGTAAAACCTTATCTCTAGGTTTGGCAGATGAGATTAAGTTCGGTTGTGAAGAGTTGTTTGTTGAGTAATTTGAGTAATCAGCATAATGAATTAATTAACTGCCAAAAACGATGGAAAAGATTTGGCAGAGTTGATGCATGTGGAGCTGAAAGCTGAAAGAGAAAAAAAACTATAGGAAGAAGAAAAGAGCGCAGAATAAAGCAGGGTCGGATGATATGATGGTTTATACCGGAGAGATTTTCAAACACCATGTGACATAAAACTGACAACATACCAGTAAAAACACGTCTCAAGTATAGCTGTTTTCATCTTTTTTCAGAAAATCTGAATAAATATGATGCATGTTGCGCTGTTAATAGTTCTTTGGGACATTTCAGGAGCAAGTGAAAAAAAAAGTTGTTTTTTTCAATAAAATCAAAGGCAACTTGTTCCAGGAAGAAAAAAGCCACACTGTGTTCTGAGTAACCCTACACAAAAGGATTACAAAAAAATCTAACAAAATATTTATTTGCTTTATTTTCAAATGAAAAGGTGCACTTGATTTTCCACTGTGAAGCAAAATCTTTTGAACACAAACAAAACTTGTGTCTTGTAAACATCACAACATGAAAAAATAAAAATCCCCCAAAATAATGAAACATTTAGTTGGTTCGTTGAGATGTACATGTTGGACAGGACTGCTGTGATTGGTGGAACTTGCAGGAAGCTACAATAGTTGGTCAGATTTGTGGAAAAGTTGCAGACAAAACTGAAAGGTGGTGCAGAATTCACTGGGATCGGTTGAGTTCCTGGAGGAACTGATTAATATGCTAATAAGGACATGACAACAGGGCTAGAAATGTTTTCCTATATTTTATCTTCCCTATAAACTTACTCTGCAAAGTCTGTGACGATTTTCGATTTTTCCTCTTACTTTTTACCTGATAATGAGTTGATTATGCTAATTATGCAAATCGACCAACATGCAACTCTTACCAACCAAGTTGAATTTCATCCTCTTGAACTACAGATGATTTCAAACTTAAAAGTTTATATGAAACACCACTACTGTCCAGTACAGCTCCAGTTAAAGCTGCTACAAGGAACTTTCATATTTTGTTGATTTTGGAGTCACTTGTGGACAGAAGCAGTATTATTTCCACTGCCATAACCACAAAACATAAAGTCAAAAATAAAATGATCTGAAGAGAATAACCCCCTGCTTCATTCTATCACACTACTTACAGTAACTTTGCCTGGAAAAATGTAAACAGATTAGTTTCATCCGATTTCTAGGAAAATCCAACCTGGTGGCAGCCATTAAGAATAACTACAGAAACAGCTGATCTTCTCTCTCATTAGTGTTTGTTTATTTAGGTCATACAGAAGCATCAGGATTAAACTGAGACTGTTTCATGACCAGGTAATAATGCCTTGTAGTAGCTTTAATGTAGATGTAATTCTTCACACTAGGGGTGCAACTAATGATTATTTTCACAGTCGATTAATCGGCTGATTATTTTCTCAATTAATCGAATAATAGTTGTTAGCCTAAACAATATCACAGAAAAAAGCCAGAGGTGACGACCCCAAAGGTCTTGTTTTGTCCACAACCTAAAGATATTCAGAGTAATATTCACATTTAAGAAGCTGGGATCAGAGGATTTGGACATATTTTTTTAAAATAATTACTCCAGCTGATTAATCACTTATCAAAATAGTTGTCAATGAATTTAATAACTGATTAATAATCGATCACACTAACCTTTAGGACATTGTAAGCCTGCTGCAGCACGGCTCTTTTATCAGCACACAGACAGATGACACAGTTGGATCTATATGGGTTAAAGGGAAAACGGTTTTGTACAATAAACAGGTAAAAGGTTAATTCATTTATCGTTCTATAGCACAGGGTTGTACGATGAAATGCATGTTGATCATGTAGGATGACATCCTACAGCAAAACATCCATGGAGTCGCTGTGTATGCCAGCCTCACTGAGGTTCTCCATGTAGCCCTGGACAAAAGAGACGTTGGGCTTCTCATAGCCAAACTTCTTCTGATGATACTCGATGTACTGACGAGACACGGTGATCTGAAGGGAATGATGAAAGTTTCATCAGTAGAAAGTACAGAAATCAAGTGTCAAATGGTGTGTGTGTGTGTGTGTGTGTGTGTGTGTGTGTGTGTGTGTGTACAGGCTCGTGTAATCACCAGCTCCTCTGTCATATCGATCCCGGTCACATGTCCGCTCGGTCCAACAAGTTTGCTGAAGGCGTAGGAGTCTCTGCCAGAGCCGCTGCCGAGGTCCAGGACTCTGCAGCCCTCCAGCTTTGCTGGGAAGGGAAGACCACAGCCGAAGAACCTGGAGGAAAACACTGTTACGACAACAGTCCATAACAATGTCACTGTGCAATAACAGGAGACATATGGATGTTATAGAGACAGTTCTGAACTATACAGAATGACAACAGACTGAGAAAGATCAATTATATGTTCAATTTGAATGACTGAATGAATTTCAGTACCCTGGACAATACAGGCTTTTTCAGTATCGGAATTGACCGATTATTGGCTGATTATCAGATCCAATATTCACTATTTTTACAGTTGCTGTAAGTAGTATTATTTTATTTATTTATTTATTTATTTTAAAAGTCTGATTGCTGATAAGATAAATTAGTTTTAAAATATGCTAATTTAAACATTGTAAGCTGGAAAGCATTTCAGTTCAAATTTAAAGGAGCATTTAAAGGAGCCGTATGCAGTATAATATACAGTTTAATATACAGTCTATTGTTGAAGTGAGTTTTCTCCTCCTGAGTCCCCAGACTTGAGGAGGCTCAGGCAGGCTGCAGGAGGGCAAGACGAACGCAACGTTGTAATGTGACTGTAAGCTGATCAGCTGTTTGAAAATACACCCTCTGGTGAGGCTGCCTGTCTCACTGCCTGCCAGACTCCGTTAACATTTTGCTCAGTTTAACTATTACAAACATCGGGCCCTTTTAAAAGATTAGTAACAATTTCTTCTGACCCATAAACAGACCCTTACTCTAACCAACGTGAAACAGGCAAACAATAACACAAGGCCAGAACAGAAACTTCAAAGAGCGACACTGTTCAGAGAAGTGAGTATTTCACCTGAGCATGTTTCCTTAATCTCTGATGACATTTATGGTCATTTTATGATTTATTACAGTGAATATATTACAGATTTGTCCTTTAAGATGTACTAGTTTTATTTATATTTATAATTTAAGACTTCTGGGAGTTATTTTGTTTATTTTTTTTTAATTTTTCATTGCAGTTCATATTATTACAGTTACCATTCTTTATCTGTGCCTTATCTTACTTATGTTACTGTCCAACCTACCCCCCTGCTTAACCTGTAAATATTGAATTCTTAGTACTTGTCTAATGTTCTGTTATTTTTTCACTTTTTTAGTATTTTTGTTTCCATCCTAGTATTTTTTTCACTCTTGTTGTATTTGTATGTTTACAGTGGAGGGTCGGAGAGAAATGGCATTTAAACACTCAGAATGTCTTATAATTGGCAGAATTAGCAGTACAGTTGATTTTGACGTATTTATTCATTCATTACAGTTTTTGGTTAACTTCATTAAATGCTGCTGACGGCTCCCTGCTCTTTTTAAGATAATGTGGAAAAGCTCTATTTCAGTTATACGCTTGAAGGCATTTCAACAAAATTTTGCGTAAGAGTTCGAGTTTTTCTAAATTCTGGCCCAAAGATTTCAATTTTTACAGCAAATAAATATTGTTTCCTAATAAGGGTACCAAGATATACAAGTACTGATGATAACTGTGATTTTTTTAAACTGAAATATTGATATCGTGTTAATACACATATGATAATACTGTGTAAATAATCCAGCACCTCATAAATGTATTGAATGCTCTTAAATCATTTCTGTTCTTTTCTGTTCTCACAGTTAAACATGACTTTGACGGATACTTTTTTCCAAACTTTCTATAGATGTTGTGATAATATTGTCATTGTGAATCACTTTGGTCGTGTCATGTTTGTTCTCTGATGTGTCTGCGTGAAACCGTGACAGGCTCATGAGTGGATTTTTGTCTGTATCATGTAGACAGTGTTGTCTGTGTGTGTGTTTGATTTATATGTGTCCTGTGTGTTTTTGATTCTCTTGTGTCAGTGAGGAGTCGAGCGGCTCAGCTACAAACAGTGTAGTGAGACAGAAAATATCTGCAGGATTCAATGAGTCTATCTGACGACAGCTACATGAGAAAGTGGTGTGTCTTTAATGCAGAAATAAAGGTGAGACCGTACTTTTTGGTCACCTCCGGGTGAACCAGGTCCAGTGCATCTGTGACACTTTTTGCCAGTGGGCGGCAGGACACACTGCAGGAGGCAGCGCTGGTTTTCAAATTATCACAGGACTGCAGACTGCCATAGTACTTCTGCACATGTGACATGATAAGTGGCACATATGGTTAACAACTGTGTTAAGACATGCTTCAACATTTAAGTGCATTGGTTTACAGGCAGTCACAGATCTGACAGAGGAGATTCTTTACTCAAAAAAACCTGCATCGAAAGAATTATTTTAGTCAAATTATAAAAGTATAATCAGGAAAATGACTGTTATACTGTTTTACATTATATCACAAGATTATTATATCTCATTCATTCATGTAAAAGCAGGATGTTACTGTTACTTGGTTAAATTTCATTTTAAAATATTTTGTATTACTTTCATTATGGATTCATCTGCTGATTAATGTCTCCATTAAATGATTAATTGTCTGGTTTGTAAAAATTCTGAAAATAGTGAGAAATGTCTTCACAATTACCCAGAATCCAAAGTGAGACCTTCACGGTCTTGTGTTTGTCCAACCATCAGTACAAAACTCAAAATAATTAAATTTACATCAAAAAGAAATAAAATAATTACAGAAAAACAGAAAATCTTAAAATTTATATTTTCGTGTTTTGACATGAAAATGACTGAAACGATTATCAAACTAGTTGCAATTCATTTTCTGCTACTTTTTTAACTGATTAATTGTTTCTGCTGTACTTATATAAACTGTAGTGTGTGGTGGAGTAAAAAGTACAATACTTTTCTCTGAGCAGCAGTGGAGTATTAGTAGAAACTGACATGAGAAAAGACTCAGGTACAGTAGCTCACTACTGTTACATGTTTTCAACATTATATGACTAGATTTGTTGAAGGAACGTCAGTATTTTCTACTGCAAGAACAAACATCGCAATCAAACACGACTGAGCAACTGTTGAGCAACATCAGAGGAAAAACTTCTCCACAAAACTCTGTTATGAAATCAAACTGAACCAAACGGTCTGAGTCAAACTGAGGTACCTTCACGTTTTCCCTCACGTCGTCACAAGTCGCCATGGCGTCCGACAAAAACACAAAAGCGGCTCCGAGTGTGAGAAGTTTATGAATGAGAAGTAATATTTAGGTCAGAGCTGCCCCTCTATCAGTACTCCATCACGACCAGCGCACTCTACTCTTCCGGTCCGTTTGTTTCACAATAAAAGTGTCATTGCAACATAAAACAAAAGAAAACAATATAACATCAAATAACATCAAATAAAATAACATAAAATAAAATAAAACAATATGCAATAAAATAAAAATAAAATAAAGACATAAGCAGATATATACAGTAAATGTGATTTTGGAAACAAAAAGCAAATACTTCAGCAACATAATGTATTTCTTTATTTCTTTTAAAAATTGTTTTAATTTTATCTGTGATATTAGCAAAAGACCCAAAGTTGCAGCTGCACGTGATCCCAAAAATCCAAAAATACTGATGGATTTTTGGGAGTTATTGGAGCAAACAAAAAGGAAATATAGCATCCAATGTCTGACATACTCAGTTTCAAATGTGGTGCAGTTGCAAATAAAAAAGATATTAAAAGCTTGGGGACAAAAAGAAATTTTGACCAAAATTTATTTGACAAGAGATTTGGAACACATCTGTAACAAATCTTTATCTGTACAATAAATGGGCTTCAACCCCTGAACCTATAAAGGATAGGCCAGTACAACATAGCATCTCCAAAGACCCATTAAGACAGAGCAGTGTGAGGGAAAACCATATGCTGTGGTAGAAAATATATATATATATAAATATATAAGGCTCCTTGTATTATATTTTGAAGCCAGCAAAAACCGAAATAGTGAATGAAACAAACCGAACATTGCATCATGTTGCCTTAGAGCAAGAAATAATATAGTCTATTGATGAGTAGTCTACACCCATTTGTCTAAAAAAAAGGAAAGGGCTAATATGTAACCTAAAGTGTATTGTATTTCTTTATTTATTATTTTTCATCTTTTCTGAGCATTTTCATGTCTCATCCATCAAAGATCTGTCTCAGATTGAGCAAGAACATCAAATGCAAAATGATAGTAATAAAACTAAATTAACTCATAGCATTTCGTTATCTCAGATTAACTAAGCGTCAGTGACTTATTAAAGCCTCATTCTTTATCTGTATTTATGTTGAAAAATCTCCCCAAAACAACATTGACAACAAAGTTCAAGATCCCTCGACTCGTATGCTTAAAGTTTGCTGTTGAAAACCTATATGTTACACGCCAACACAACAGGGGGCGGTAGTGTACCGGAAGCGGAAATATCCGGGTATTTGCAAACTTACGCCTGTCCAACGTTTGCGTATTTTTCGACGTAGAGGCCTGGCTGTTTAGTGGTAAAAGGACTTGAATCGGGCGTAGGGATCGTCTGTGATTCCCACTGAGCTGCGCTCATCGTGTGGCCGCCGTCGTTCATCGTGCGTGATGCAGTTTCATGAAGACAAATCAACACAACAGTGAAGCAGAAAAAGGACAATACAGCCTGGACAGAGAAATGCTGTGATAGCTTACTGAGTGTGGAACAAAGCTGTCTTCAACGTTAACAGATTACACCGGGAGTGAAGGTAGCGAGGTGCGTGGTGTTGCAAGCATTTTCGTTTTTTTGTTAGCTTACTGAACCTGTAGTTGTTAGCCGCTATGCTAGTTTTAGCATTTGGCTCGTTTACCGCTTCATTCTCGCTTGGCCTTGTTAACAGCTACAGGCGCGAGCTCGACATTAAGTTTCGCAAACTCGATGTGAAACTTATGGTAAAATATGCATTATTTGTGTTTTGAACTATGAAGTTTACTGAACATTTAATGAGGCGTGTTTCAGTCGGTCGTAACGTTAAGGTACAGCTCGTACCGCACGGGAAACCATGTTGTTAAGCTAACTAGCTAACTGCTAGTAAACTTTCGATATGTTAACACTACTGTGCCAAGTTAATGTGCAATAATTATGTTTTTGTAGTGCATAGAGACGAATGCAAGTTTGTGTCGATTCGAGTGCATTAATTTCAATTCAATCTAAAACTTTGCTTGGTTTGTATAGTTTAAATGTGCGTAAATGTAACATCAACGAATAATTGGAGTCTCTGAGAACTCTGAGACATGTAATCTAAACGCACACCACCTAATCAGGTTTAGTGTTGATTGGAAGCGTTTGCTTTTTTTTGTTGTATTCAAGTCTAATCAACTTTATTCATAGAGCGAGCTTGAAAAGAAATGTTGGTTAAATTCTTTACTAAGACACTGAAGAATTAAACGCAGAGAAGAACAAATAAAAACACAAGTACCATCAGGTAGAGCTATAGACATAAACTATTAAAAGCGTAGAATGTCTTGTTAAAATCATAACATTGTCAGCAGAATACATTATTAACAATAAAAAACAAGATTTTGGTCAGGCATGTCTTTATGAGGACTGAGAGACAAAAAGAGATGGATCTTTAGATGGGATTTAAAGGTGTCAAGGAAGCGGGAATAGCTAATTGTTACAAGTACACTATTCGACAGTTTAGGCCAACATCTGAAAATGCTTAATCAGCTGTGTGGGATTGCCTGAGACGTACCCTTGCATTGCTTTAAAACCAATAAAAGAAGCTTAAAACCAGTTTTGTTCCTCTTTGGTAACCATCGAGCAGATGCCAGTATGCAGGTAGATATGGTCTCCTGGTACCACTGAGGAGTCTTGCTGCCTTGTTTTGAATACACTGCAGGCAAGATAGGACTGACTTAAAGTTGAAGCTTGATAATGTTCAGTCAACATAATTTCTTTCTTTTCAGTGGTGAGGCACCATGGCAGCTACCTTCCCCTACAGAGGGGTCCCTGCAGGGATGCCTCCAGGTGTACCACCTCCTGCGCCCGTCCCAGACTACATGTCTGAGGAAAAGCTGCAAGAGAAAGGTATGTTGTCTTTCACTCAGTGTTCTACATTCACAGTGTTACTAAAATGTAAGTGTTATATCATGAATGGACATGATTAATTTTGTCATTATGTATGAAATGTTTTCCCACTCAACAGCAAGAAAATGGCAGCAACTGCAGGCTAAGCGCTACTCGGAGAAGAGAAAGTTTGGCTTTGTCGATGCTCAGAAGGAAGACATGCCACCTGAGCATGTCCGCAAGATCATCAGGGACCATGGAGACATGACCAATAGAAAGTTTCGCCATGACAAGAGGGTGTACCTTGGGTAAATATTAATCATACAGTTATACATACTCTAGGTATAATGTAATTTGCATATACAAACTGTTTTCCTTTGTGCATAATTTCTTATTTAAAAAATAATAACTTCTACTTGTTTGTTCGTAAATATCTGCCACCATTGTTGTAGCTCATTCTGTATCTCTCTGTTAATTGAACAGTGCCCTCAAGTACATGCCCCACGCTGTGCTGAAGCTGCTGGAAAACATGCCCATGCCCTGGGAACAGATCAGAGATGTGCCCGTCCTCTACCACATCACTGGAGCCATTTCCTTCGTCAATGAGATACCCTGGGTCATAGAGCCAGTCTACATTGCACAGTGGGGGTAAGAAAGAGTGCGATCTTTGTTGGTGTGGCATGCACATGTACATCAATTGCATTGTAGCCTGTATTTGTAAATTATTTATAATCTTTGGTATCCCTTGTCCTTCTCTCAGCACCATGTGGATCATGATGCGTCGTGAGAAGCGTGATCGTCGGCACTTCAAGAGGATGCGCTTTCCACCTTTTGATGATGAGGAGCCGCCGTTGGACTACGCCGACAACATCCTTGATGTGGAGCCGCTGGAGGCCATCCAGATGGAGCTGGACCCTGAGGAGGACTCGTCATGCGTGGAGTGGTTCTATGAGCACCAGCCTCTCAAAGATACTGCCAAGTAAGCCGCCACATCACTCTCTGATGACAGACATTTTACGTTTATATAATCAGCTGATCAAACAGTAATTCATTCATTCATTTTCAGATTTGTGAACGGCACCACCTACCGTCGCTGGCAGTTCACACTGCCCATGATGTCCACCCTCTACCGCCTGGCCAATCAGCTGTTGACAGACTTGGTGGATTTCAATTACTTTTACCTGTTTGACCTCAAGGCCTTCTTCACTTCCAAGGCCTTAAACATGGCCATCCCAGGAGGACCGAAGTTTGAGCCACTGGTCAGGGACATCAACCTCCAGTAAGTACTTGAATTATAAACCTGCAGGCTTTACACTGGTCATTTTAGTAGATTCTGGAGGCCTCATGGCAGCAACACCACATACATACTCATAAATGTAAACATGTTTGTAAGACTTGTCCTTATTTTACGTTGATAACGTGTTTGTTGGACGTTTGATTGGAAGTCCTGTTTGACCTGAACAAAACATTGAGGATGAGCAGATGCTGGATGATTTGTGCTGCAGCTGACTGTTCTGTTTCTCCTGCAGGGATGAAGACTGGAACGAGTTCAACGACATCAACAAGATCATCATCAGACAGCCAATCAGGACAGAGTACAAAATCGCCTTCCCCTACCTGTACAACAACTTGCCGCACCACGTTCACCTCACCTGGTAGGAAATGAATTGATGACTTATTTCTTAAAGTTGCAGTTCATAATTCAAATGGAAAAATATCCCAGTGTAACGCATGAACCTTTTTTTTCCTTCATTCCTGTACTGAATTATCTATAATATTTTTCACATTGACTGAAAGCATTGAGTAGATACTGATGACTGAACCCCTGCAGGTATCACACACCAAACGTGGTGTTTATCAAGACAGAGGATCCAGATCTCCCAGCATTCTACTTTGACCCGTTGATCAACCCCATTTCACACAGACATTCTGTCAAGGTAAGTGTGGGTGATTGTGACTGATTATTTATCTTTGGCAGAAAAGATGAATGTAATTCCCTCACAATAAATCATGTAAAGTCCTCTTACAAAGGCGCACTTGCATTGGTCTGCTTGTCTGTGCGTAAGAACTGGAGGAATATGAAAATGAAAGGTGACTCTTGTTTTTTTTCACTGACTGCAGCTGCAGTTGGCCCTTCACCTTTCTGACATCGCTTCAAAATATTCAAAGTTTAGACTTAAAATTGATTTTCGGTAAACCTCCCGTGGAAGTGAAAATGAAAGAGATCCATTTTCGTAACAATTAACTGTTCTATTTGCAGGTCAACTCATTTTAAAATTCTTACTTTAATTTCCTGTTCAGAGTCAAGAGCCTCTGCCTGATGACGACGAGGAGTTTGAGCTTCCTGAGTATGTGGAGCCCTTCCTCAAGGAGACCCCACTCTACACAGACAACACAGCCAATGGCATTGCTCTGCTGTGGGCACCGAGACCCTTCAACTTGCGGTCTGGACGCACAAGACGTGCCATTGATATCCCCTTGATCAAGAACTGGTGAGCAAACTACCAACATATTTCAACAATGACTTACTTAAAACAAACGTGTCTGCTGTGTCTGTAGTTTTATTTTGTTTGTCGTGCAGATATGAAATAATTTTTGAGAAACTTTAAACATCAGGTGTTAAATGTTTCCACAGGTACCGGGAGCACTGCCCTGCAGGACAGCCAGTGAAAGTGCGTGTGTCATACCAGAAACTGCTCAAGTACTATGTGCTCAATGCTCTCAAACACAGACCACCCAAGGCCCAGAAGAAGAGGTGAGCATCACGAGACCCTTGATTTTGATTTCCTCTTAACCCATCTTTCTAATTGAAACTGTCTTTTTGCTCATCCGTCGGGTCTTAATATAAAGATTTTCTGTCTGTTTTTGTTCAGGTATCTGTTCCGCTCCTTCAAGGCCACCAAGTTCTTTCAGTCCACCAAGCTGGACTGGGTGGAGGTTGGTCTGCAGGTCTGCAGACAGGGCTACAACATGCTCAATCTGCTCATCCACCGTAAAAATCTCAATTACCTGCATCTGGACTACAACTTCAACCTGAAGCCTGTCAAGACACTGACCACAAAGGTAAACTCTCCTGGACAGATCCACCTGTTTTACTTCTTTTGACATTGTATCGAGCTTTAATGTTTCTTTGACTTCAAAATATTCATATTATCCTTTTGTTGAAGGTTTAATACACAAAAAAATAGAATCTGGAATTCCAAATTTAGTTAATTCACATTTTCTGATAAGATAAAATCATAGTTTTTACTTGATCTACAACTGTGTTCCTGTTTCTGCCCCCCAGGAAAGAAAGAAGTCCCGATTCGGCAATGCCTTCCATCTGTGCAGAGAGGTGCTGCGTCTGAGCAAGCTGGTGGTGGACAGCCACGTGCAGTACAGACTGGGAAATGTTGATGCTTTCCAGGTGAGTTCAGCAACAAATTCTGCTCAGCATGTCCATTCTGTGTCTGAGCTGCACCTGCATTCTTCTTTTTCATCTAGATGTGGATTAATTTCATTAACTTTACTGAGTGGGTAAATAGAGCCACAGTGAAAGGGCCATTCCACCATTATTTAGAACAAAGTTTTACAGAGAACTAACACAGCTTAACTACTTGCAATGTAAGACACAAGGATTTACTTCAAGGACATTTTGAGGAAGATTTCACTTCTGTAAAGTTGCCCCTTTGCTGTTCCTGAGAAAGTGCCTTCAGTTTTTTGTTTTGGTTTTAATGGTGGTGGTGTTGGAAATGGTCATTAAGATTATTTTACAGTGTTTTCACACTTAACTAATCACAGAATTTCACCTCTGTATTGTAGCTGGCTGACGGCCTTCAGTACATCTTCGCTCACGTGGGTCAGCTGACAGGCATGTACCGCTACAAGTACAAACTGATGAGACAAATCCGGATGTGCAAAGATCTGAAGCATCTCATCTACTACCGGTTCAACACTGTAAGTTAACACAGCAGTTTATAAATCTTCCATCTGCGTTTATATTGAAGATGTTAAGTTCAGTTGCTGTATGAAAGATCTGTCACCCATATGGTAACAAAAGATTTTTCCTTGTTTTTGTTCTGTTTTCAGGGTCCTGTGGGCAAGGGTCCTGGTTGTGGCTTCTGGGCTCCCGGCTGGAGAGTGTGGCTGTTCTTCATGAGGGGGATCACACCACTGTTGGAGAGGTGGCTGGGAAATCTGCTGGCCAGGCAGTTTGAAGGTATGCATACGCACCTTTAGATTTTTGTGGTGACCACTGCCATTTTAGCAACAAAGTGGTATGATGCGTCAGCAGGAACTATAACAACTGTTTTTGGTTTCCCCAACAGGACGTCACTCCAAGGGCGTTGCCAAGACAGTAACCAAGCAGCGTGTGGAGTCTCACTTTGACCTGGAGCTGCGTGCTGCTGTGATGCACGACATCTTGGACATGATGCCAGAGGGTATCAAACAGAACAAGGCCAGAACCATCCTGCAGCACCTCAGTGAATCCTGGAGGTGCTGGAAGGCCAACATCCCCTGGAAGGTTGGTGCATCACAGAGATCACTTTTATTATGACAGAGTACCATGTAGCAGAGTGAACGGTCTGTTATTAAAAGACGAGAATTATTCACAGACTCGTTAAAGCCCAGCTACATTTGAATTTAGGATATGTCAAATAAAATATCAAGTAGCTAGAGTCAGTTCAATGTCACTTAGCCTGCTTAACCTTTAAGTTCATAATCTGGTTTGGATTTTTTTGCCTTGCACTTTTTGATTCAGATGATGTAGATATAGGAGGCTGCTTACCCTGAGGTCTTGACATATGCATTAGTTGTGATCAGAAATGTTCATGACAATATTTTCCTTAATTTAAAGCCCATAACCATTTTTATAATGCCACAAATTGACAACGAGGAGATAAAACAAGCAAAAAAACTTGGCATAATAATGTTTGCAATTTCTTTTTTTTTTGTTTTTTCCTCATTTCCAGGTGCCAGGCCTGCCCACTCCCATTGAGAACATGATCCTGCGCTACGTGAAGGCTAAGGCTGACTGGTGGACCAACACTGCTCACTACAACCGTGAGCGAATCCGCCGTGGAGCCACTGTGGACAAGACGGTGTGCAAGAAGAACCTGGGGAGACTGACTCGTCTGTACCTGAAAGCTGAGCAGGAGAGACAGCACAACTACCTGAAGGTAACACACAGAAAAAAGCTTGACAAGAAAATATTACAAATACAATTTTCATTGAATAAAAAACTGTATTTATGAACTTTTGTTTTGATTAGTTATATTTCAGTGCTCTTTAGTCAGTGACCTAAAAGGATGGACCTGTTTTAGTTTTTATACAATTCTGTAGTGTCAAAATGCCATTTTCCTCAGCCCTCCTAAAAACAGTTTCCCACATGAGCAGATGCAGTTTTCTGCATGATGACATTGTTACATATAAACTCCCTAGTTGGTGGCAGGGGAGGCCATCAGTTCTCTAACGTGCATTACTGCTTTTTGCTGGTGGCTAAGTGGGAATTTCTTCTTGAAAAACCTGGAAAAAGAAAATTGTAATTCACTGAAAACAATTCCAAGTGAAGTTTTGAACAAAATCCTCTTACAAAGGCGCACTTGCATTGGTCTGCTTGCCTGTGCGTAAGAACTGGAGGAATATTAAAATGAATGGTGGCTTTTTTCTCACTGGCTGCAGCTGCAGTTGGCCCCTCACCAGTCAGATATTGTTTCTAATAGTTTCTACTGTGATTATACTGTCTTAACTTCACTGTTTCAATTGCCCATGTCTGTATTTGCTAATAACTACTGAATATATGAACACTAAATTCTAAAAGTTAGTGCCATTGCATCTCTACATTTAAGTGAATATGTTCTGCCTACAGGATGGTCCCTACATCACAGCTGAGGAGGCTGTAGCTATCTACACCACCACTGTTCACTGGCTGGAGAGTCGGCGGTTCTCTCCCATCCCTTTCCCTCCACTGTCCTACAAACATGACACCAAGCTGCTGATCCTGGCCTTGGAGAGGCTCAAGGAGGCGTACAGGTAAACACAGTTTCAGCATGACTACAGCTGGATCTGCAAATGTTTATTCACGCCAAGCAACAACGCTACTGCCAGAATATTCTTTTTCCACATCGTAAGTTTGTGTATCTGTGTCTCCCAGTGTGAAGTCTCGTCTGAACCAGAGTCAGAGGGAGGAGCTGGGGCTGATCGAGCAGGCGTACGATAATCCTCACGAGGCCTTGTCCAGGATCAAACGTCACCTGCTCACCCAGAGAGCCTTCAAAGAGGTCAGCACCAAGACCTGCTGATAATGTTTTTGAACATTTCATCCACAGTTAAACAGTGCAGTCTGTGCTACCTAGCATTGAATGGTATTTTAATGCTTGATTGAAAGTATTGGTTAAAAATACATTTCTCTTATATATTGATTTGGTCAGTTTACAAATATATGCAAACCAAAGTTATAAGGAAGAAATGTTACATAATATTTCTTGTCCTTGAAGCTTCGTAATGTCAACAGTAGAGTTTTGTAAACCACTGCAGGAAATGTTAAGCTGACCATCATAGCCTTGAATTTCTTGACTGTTGCACAAGAGCAACCAGCTATTTTGATAATTGTCTTGAGCTGTCCAAGTCCAAATTCTGTGATTCTAGCGTCTTAAATATAATTATTTTCTGCATTCTTTACTCATCTTCTGACAGTAAACTGGGTTTACTTTTGGCATTTCTGTGGGTTTTACATAAAATAAGACATTTGAAGATGTCACCTTAGGCTTTTGGAACTACTGATCAACAATGCCCTTTTTTTTAATTGATGGATTTAACAACTAATTGATCTACTAAAAATAATCAACAGATTAATCAACAGTGAAAGGAATTGTTAGTTGCAGCCTTATATTGCAATTGTAAAATTATTTCTTAGCCATCATATTTGGTTCCTGTCGGACTCAAAAGAACTTGTTCTTTTGCAGGTGGGTATCGAGTTCATGGACTTGTACAGTCATCTGGTGCCCGTGTACGATGTCGAGCCCCTGGAGAAGATCACTGATGCCTACCTGGACCAGTACCTGTGGTACGAGGCAGACAAGAGACGCCTCTTCCCACCTTGGATCAAACCTGCTGACACTGAACCACCACCGCTGCTGGTCTACAAGTGGTGCCAAGGTCAGCTTCTGCTCAGGCTTGTTGTGACGAAAACAAACCAATGATTATATCCCGTAATACCTCAATGTGCCTTTAGGTGGTGTTAAACTTCTGCTGATAACATGCATCCCATCTGATAACTCCTGTTATGTTATGTAGACCAAAAGTCAGGCCGCATCTGAAGGCTTTTTGTTCTTTCTCCTCAGGCATCAACAACCTGCAGGACGTGTGGGAGACCGGGGAGGGAGAGTGCAACGTGATGCTGGAGTCCCGCTATGAGAAGATGTACGAGAAGATTGATCTAACGCTGCTCAACAGGCTGCTGCGTCTTATTGTTGATCACAACATCGCTGATTACATGACAGCCAAGAACAACGTGGTCATCAACTACAAGGTGAACAAACTCAGTTATTTAAGATGTGATTTTATAATATTTATACACGACTCCTTAGAAATCTCATGTAAGTCATCTCTACTTCTTGATTTTACCTAACATTGAGAACTCACTTCCCATTTTAGTGCAGTCAAGTTTTAAATGACATTTCATCTGAATGTTCCTCTTTGTTTTTATTTAGGATATGAACCACACCAACTCCTACGGCATCATCAGGGGGCTCCAGTTTGCCTCCTTCATCGTACAGTACTACGGCCTGGTGATGGACCTGCTGGTGCTGGGCCTGCACCGCGCCAGCGAGATGGCCGGCCCACCTCAGATGCCCAATGACTTCCTCAGTTTCCAGGACACAGCCACGGAGAGCGCCCACCCAATCCGACTGTACTGCCGCTACATCGACCGCATCCACATCTTCTTCAGGTGGGATTGAGTCACACATAATAAATGAGTGACGCTGAGTTTTACAAACTGCATTACATAAATCTTGGATACACACTTATGCCTCTTCCTTGTACGGTGTAGATTTGTGAACAACGTTTTTGCAGATGAATTGTAACCTTTTTCATGCATCGACCAGGTTCTCTGCTGACGAGGCCAGGGATCTGATCCAGAGGTACCTGACAGAGCACCCAGACCCCAACAATGAGAACATTGTGGGTTATAACAACAAGAAGTGCTGGCCCCGCGATGCTCGTATGAGACTGATGAAGCATGACGTCAACCTGTGAGTCCACCTCAAGATTTTGACTCTGAAACCAGTAGTTTATTGTGTTATTAAATCATATTTTATGTGCAACGTCATTGTTTGGAATCAAACAGCCACAACTTTTCTAATCTTATTCTTCCCAGTGGACGTGCTGTATTCTGGGACATCAAGAACCGCCTGCCCAGATCAGTGACCACAGTCCAGTGGGAGAACAGCTTCGTCTCCGTCTACAGCAAAGACAACCCCAACCTGCTCTTCAACATGTGTGGCTTTGAGTGCCGCATCTTGCCAAAGTGCCGCACCAGCTATGAGGAGTTCACTCACAAGGACGGAGTGTGGAACCTGCAGAATGAGGTGAGGAACTGATGCCAGAAATTAGAAACTGTAATGCTAACAATGTCCCTGTTGACAGTTTGAGACAACAATGTTGTTCAGACAAGTAATATTAGTTTTGTGGCTTACTACAATACTGATAATTCATTTATTACAAGTGCTATTGGGGATGTGCCAGTACTCTTCTATGAGCAAATTCCATATGAAGTTTTGAACAAAGTCCTCTTATAAAGGCGCACTTGCATTGTTCTGCCTGCCTGTGCGTAAGAACTGGAGGAATATTAAAATGAATTGTGGCTCTTTTATCACTGGCTGCAGCTGCAGTTGGTCTGTCACCTTTCAGATAGTTTCTACTATGATAATACTGTTCTAACTATGGTTGTGCTGATCTGATACACAGCATCAGTATCAGTCTGATCCTGGCCAAAATCAATTGATTATATATCAAGAGAAGAAAAACAATGACCTGAGACAACCCATTTGACAACCCATTGAGCGACATGTTGTAAAAAGGTTTGTCTTAAGTAACACAGATGAGCAGCATGTGTCACGGGAACACTGGTGAAACCTCTCGGTAGTGCTGCCATCAGCTGAGTGGAGTTGCTCAAGGAAGAAAAAAGCAAAACCGCAATAGTGAATTTTATGCGTATTTAATTTAATCAAAACTGCTGCTCAAAGTTCTTTGTGTGTGAACAAAGTTTTAACTAAAAAGAAGCAGCAGCGTTGCATTAGTGAGTCACACTTGCGGCTGTATTTCTTCCTTCATCGGAGTAGAATGTAAGTTTCACAGTTTGATGTTTTTCTGATGGGTAGGTTAATCAAAGTGCATTTGGACAAATGTATTATTAAGAGCTTAATTAAGAGAAGGAAAAAGACGTTCGGCGGATGCTCAAGGGTGTGGTTGGCATCAGACATATTGAGCCAGTCGTAACCGCTGCCTTTCTTTAAATGTTCACATTCTTGTTTTAAGTACTCCTCTTGTGTTTGCATGTGCAGGTAACCAAAGAGAGGACAGCACAGTGTTTCTTGCGTGTGGATGATGAATCGATGCAGCGCTTCCACAACAGAGTGCGTCAGATCCTGATGGCCTCTGGATCCACCACATTCACCAAGGTCAGCAGACAACCCTTCTCCTGAAACACTACAGCTGTAGCATGAATTTTTAAACAATGAAAAGTACTAATGAGAATAATAACTTCATCAGAATATTTCACTATGTCCCGTCTTAACCCCCAGATTGTGAACAAGTGGAACACGGCGCTGATCGGTCTGATGACGTACTTCCGTGAGGCCGTTGTCAACACCCAGGAGCTCCTGGACCTGCTGGTGAAGTGCGAGAACAAGATCCAGACCCGTATCAAGATCGGCCTGAACTCCAAAATGCCGAGCCGTTTCCCCCCTGTTGTCTTCTACACTCCCAAAGAGCTGGGCGGCCTCGGCATGCTGTCCATGGGCCACGTGCTGATTCCACAGTCCGACCTGCGGTGAGTCAGCGTGCAGGCTGGTTGTTGTCGCAGTCTCTGCAGTAAATTCATTTAGAAAACTGGGCTTAAATTCTTCTCCCTCTCCACCAGGTGGTCCAAGCAGACGGATGTGGGTATCACCCACTTCAGGTCTGGAATGAGCCACGAGGAAGACCAGCTGATTCCTAACCTGTATCGTTACATTCAGCCATGGGAGAGCGAGTTCATCGACTCACAGAGAGTTTGGGCCGAGTATGCCCTCAAAAGACAGGAGGCCATCGCCCAGAACAGGTATTTCCTTATTTAGATAACACAGTGTTGGAGACATGTAGAAAGAACTCGGACTCATATGACCTGCCATTCAAGTATTTGTTTTAACAAGTGGTGAAATTAGACAAAGCAAATAATAGTGTCTTTTCTGTGTTTCAGGCGGCTGACCCTGGAGGATCTGGAGGACTCATGGGACAGAGGAATCCCTCGTATCAACACGCTTTTCCAGAAGGACAGACACACACTGGCATATGACAAAGGCTGGAGAGTCAGGACAGATTTCAAACAATACCAGGTATGATGAAGACACTGTTAATATGATGATGACCAAAAGTATATTGAAATTATACTATATATATGTTATATATACTATATTATATTATTGTTATTATAAACTTTATTTACATTGCACCTTTCAAACCCAGAGTTACAGGGTGCTTCACAAAATAAAGATACAAAGAAATGAAACCACAATTTCAGAGCACATCATACACAGAATACACAATAAATATGGATAGAAAAACAAGATATAAGAACATGTGAAATTGTGTATTGCACATGTATTATAATAATGTGCACCAGCATGCATATATCTATTAATGTCTCTGTCTGGATTGAATGCAGGTGCTGAAGCAGAATCCGTTCTGGTGGACCCACCAGAGGCACGATGGCAAACTGTGGAACCTGAACAACTACCGCACAGACATGATCCAGGCTCTGGGCGGTGTGGAGGGCATCCTGGAGCACACACTCTTCAAAGGCACTTACTTCCCCACTTGGGAGGGTCTCTTCTGGTGAGAGCACTTTGACACTAAGAGTGCTTCTAATGCATTTTGAGAGTTTGATTATTGTAGGGCTCAAACACTCAAAGAAGAAAAAGTACTTCAGCCATATCCTGCTCACCTTAGCTGCTTAATGGGGAAAAAATGACACAACCAAAACACTTATACACTTTGGTTTCTGTTTTCCTGTCTTAGGTTGTATTTACATTGGAACTTCTTTTTCAAGTTCTGGATTTGTTTTACATGTTAATTCCCTCATTTAAAAGCATCAATTGTTTCAATTTCTGTACTTTAGGGAAAAGGCCAGTGGCTTTGAGGAGTCCATGAAGTGGAAGAAGCTGACCAACGCACAGAGGTCCGGTCTGAACCAAATCCCCAACCGTCGCTTCACACTTTGGTGGTCACCCACCATCAACAGAGCCAACGTCAGTACAACCAACATTTGTAACTATATCTCTGCCCAGTTGATGTTTTTATTCCTGTAGAAAAAGTAAAGAATGAACTCTTTAAAGGGATACATTTTCCTTACTCCCTTGTCTTTAGGTGTACGTGGGTTTCCAGGTGCAGCTTGACCTGACTGGAATCTTCATGCATGGCAAGATCCCCACACTGAAGATCTCCCTCATTCAGATCTTCAGGGCTCACTTGTGGCAGAAGATTCATGAGAGCATTGTCATGGATCTCTGTCAGGTAGGGGTTTTTTTTAACCTCATTAAGGACTAGCTTTTTACTCTGCGTAACAGCAAAAATAAAGCAAGCTTAAGTTTGTTTTTTGAATCGCTTTATACATCTTTTATTGTTGACTTGAGCCTCCCATATTAACTGAGTTTTTTTGGCTTCAGGTGTTTGATCAGGAGCTGGATGCTCTTGAGATTGAGACGGTGCAGAAGGAGACCATCCACCCCAGGAAGTCATACAAGATGAACTCATCGTGTGCAGACATCCTCCTCTTTGCATCATACAAGTGGAACGTCTCTCGACCATCTCTGCTGGCTGACTCCAAGTAAGACTTTTGAAACTATATTTACATGACTCTGTATTTTCAGATTCAGAAAAAAATGTCACTGAATTAATTTAAGTTACACTATGTACTCTGAATACTAGAATAGGTTTTGTAAACTGTCACCATGGAAGCGTTTTAAAGTTGTTGTTTTTTTAATCTAGTCTTCTATGAATTAAAATGTGCACCTCCTCTTACAGGGACGTGATGGACAGCACCACCACACAGAAGTACTGGATTGACATTCAGCTGCGTTGGGGTGACTACGACTCGCATGACATCGAGCGTTACGCCAGGGCCAAGTTCCTGGACTACACCACTGACAACATGAGTATCTACCCCTCCCCCACCGGGGTGCTCATTGCCATCGACCTGGCTTACAACCTCCACAGGTTAGAATTGTTATAAGCATGGATACATGACCAGTATGATGGCAGATAACAGCTGATTCATCAGAAAGAGAAACGCATGAACAGGGTTCCACATAATTCAATAATCTAGTTAAGCTTAACTGTTAACAAAGTGGCACTGATTGGGGATTGTAAAAGGCAAAGCAGTGTATTCTTCCTGATTTAATGTGAGCCTCAGTGTATTGCAGGTGTGTAGTTAAAATTAACTAGGAAATTATCAGACAAATACTTGACATCATTGCCTGGATTTTGACATCCCCTTGTTGATGTCAACATGTATGCTCTGCAGTAGCCTTTGAAGTCTTCACACTAGCTTCCCAACTTGTTCTACATGAACATAACTGCCTGCAACAGTCACACCAGCTTAAATGATTTTCCACTCTGACCAGTGTTTTTCTCAGAACAGAGAAAATATTGATTGGTGGAAAAAAACAGCTCAACTAGGTATTTAACTCATTTAACTTCTATCATTCCCACAGTGGCTACGGTAACTGGTTCCCTGGAAGCAAGCCTCTGATCCAGCAGGCCATGGCCAAGATCATGAAGGCCAACCCTGCCCTGTATGTGCTCAGGGAACGCATCCGCAAAGGTCTGCAGCTGTACTCGTCCGAGCCCACTGAGCCCTACCTGTCCTCACAGAACTACGGTGAACTCTTCTCCAACCAGATCATCTGGTTTGTAGACGACACCAATGTGTACAGAGTCACCATCCACAAGGTGAGGGCTGACCTCCAATACTGCACAATTTGTTTTAGAATGACTGCTTCTTAATGTTGTAAATAAAATGTATGAATATGCTGCTGGTGCATAGGAATATCAAAGAAGTGATCCTTTGATTTAAATCACACGTATTCTTCGTCCATCTCAACAGACATTTGAGGGTAACTTGACCACGAAGCCCATCAATGGAGCCATTTTCATATTTAACCCCAGGACTGGCCAGCTCTTCCTCAAGATCATCCACACATCTGTGTGGGCTGGTCAGAAACGTCTGGGACAGGTATGTTTTTTTTTATAATCACAAACTCTTTACTCTATTTTTTTCTTTTGATTCATTCTTTTACTTCTGTTGTGTTGAGTGATTTGAAGCCTCATTTATTTTAAGTACAAATAAATAACCTCCTGCCCCTTTGATGGGACTGTATAGATATTTGTCAAACCCTGAAGTTTTTTGTGCCGTCCTGAGTGTTTATTCATGCTTTATTTCTGTAGCTGGCCAAATGGAAGACAGCTGAAGAAGTGGCTGCCCTGATTCGCTCCCTCCCTGTGGAGGAGCAGCCGAAACAGATCATCGTCACCAGGAAAGGCATGTTGGACCCTCTGGAGGTGAGACTCTTAATGCTAGTTACTGCTATGATAATTACAAGCCTTAAATGATTGATTTCCAGAAGTTGGGTACACAGTCCAAATGCTTTCCAGTTCTGATGCCATTGTTCTCTCTGTGCAGGTCCACTTGCTCGACTTCCCCAACATCGTGATCAAAGGTTCTGAGTTGCAGCTGCCCTTCCAGGCCTGTCTGAAGGTGGAGAAGTTTGGAGACCTGATCCTGAAGGCGACAGAGCCTCAGATGGTGCTGTTCAACCTGTATGACGATTGGCTCAAGACAATCTCGTCTTACACAGTGAGTTTCATTCTACAGATCAGAATAACGTGGATCGTATTAAAGCCTCTGGAAATTTGGCTTGAAATAGAGCCAGTGTAATGCACAAATGATATCAAAAGTTGACAAAGGCAAGATAAAGTTGAGTGTCTCATCAAGCATCTACAAAAGTCTGAGAGAAAATGTTTAACTGGGTGGCTGTGGCTCAGTGGTAGAGTAGGTCATCCACCAATTGGTTTGATCCCAAGCTCCCTCGAGTCCACATGTTGAATTATCCTCAGGCAAAATACCTAAAATTTCTCCCGAATGCATAGCCGTGGGTGTGTCATTGTGTGTGGGTGAGTTAGTTTCTGATGAGTAGTTGGCACCTTGCATCGCAGTCTGTGCCACAGTATAAGAATGTGTGCCTGTGACTGGGTGATTGTGGCATGCAGTGTAAAACACTTTGAGCATTTGATGGACTTGCATTTATATAGCACTTTTCTAGACTTCCAAAGTCTGTTTAGAAGACCTAGTTAAAAAAAAAAAAAAGAAAATTATGCTGTTTAAACCATTTCTCAAGACTTGAGGCACGGCAGATTACGTTTTGACTGACCTCCCAGCAAAAACACATTTGACAAAATCAGTAATTTCACCTCATAGAAAACAGGAGTTGTTGGAGTACCATGACTTTTACGTTAGTTTGAATCCACACTAATGTTTGCTTGCTGTGGATCCAAGGCAGCAGTAATTCCCATGTTCTGTGAGGGGAAAATTACTCATTCCCCCAATTCCCCAACAAAACTTATCAAGGTAAATTTGTTTTTGGTGACATCATGTTATTCCCCCGTGTGAATAGTTTGTTTGGTGATCTGCTCCATCTCTAGGCCTTCTCCCGACTGATCCTGATCCTCAGAGCGCTACACGTCAACAATGACCGCGCCAAGGTGATCCTGAAACCTGACAAGACGACCATCACTGAGCCCCATCACATCTGGCCCACGCTCACCGACGAGGAGTGGATCAAGGTGGAAGTGCAGCTCAAAGATCTCATTCTGGCAGATTATGGCAAAAAGAACAAGTAAGTGTTTATTCATGGGCTGAATATTAGTCTGAAATAAATAAAATGTGTTGCTCTCTGTCACATAATAGAACAAAATAAAGCCAGACCTGTATTCATTAGTCAGTGCTTCCCTTCTCTTCATCCAGTGTGAACGTGGCTTCGCTGACCCAGTCTGAGATCCGTGACATCATCCTGGGTATGGAGATCTCCGCTCCGTCACAGCAGCGCCAGCAAATTGCAGAGATTGAGAAGCAGACCAAAGAGCAGTCGCAGCTCACAGCAACACAGACCCGAACTGTCAACAAGCACGGTGACGAGATCATCACCTCCACCACCTCCAACTATGAGACCCAGACCTTCTCCTCCAAAACCGAGTGGAGAGTCAGGTGTGTTGACTGTTTGACTTTCCATTTCACTCAAGAAGGACTTTAAGATTTAGTTTACGATTCATAAGTTAATGTAAATATCTAGGATTGTTGTAGTAAGAGAGGGATTTGACAGCCACAATTTTTTTGTTTCCATCTGAGTTGACTTTAATGTTCCGTGTTCTTCACCTTCTTCAGGGCGATATCTGCTGCCAACCTCCATCTCCGAACCAACCACATCTACGTGTCATCTGATGACATCAAGGAGACGGGATACACCTACATCCTGCCCAAGAACGTCCTCAAGAAGTTCATCTGCATCTCCGATCTACGAGCACAGGTATGTAGAAGATTCATAGTCAAACTGTTTCTTTTGACTTGTAAATGAAAAAATACTATATTAACTCATACCTGGACATCCCTCATCACTTCTGTTCAGAGTAAAGACACAAACTGTCTCTGTAGATACCAAGGAGGTTCCTGGTGACTAATTTACCTGTTGATTAAAAGGAATTTTTAATCTAAACTAGTCAAGTAGTCTCACAGTTGGAAAAGACTGAGAAAACCGTTCAAATTGAGCACAGTTTATTAATCAGTAAACTTAAACGTTGACTGAAAAAAAAGTGTATTGAGAGTCATTTCAAACCTTAAATCACATTTTCAATAACCAAATCTGGTTTTATATGGTGCTGAAATTTAGGGATTTTTCCTTCTTGGATTAACGTTGCACATAATCCCATGAAGCATAACAGCAGCTCACTACACAATTATCTATTCAGACCGAGCTGCTGGTAAATGATAGCATCGCCAACACTAGCAGCCTGCTCTCCTTGCAGGTTAACATCCACATATACACTGAATATTGTTACACGTTACTCCAGTCGAGTGGTTAGTTTATTCTGACACAGCCTACAACCTTATTTTCATTTTTAAAATCAAAATATTGCTTTTTCATGATGTCCCACCCCAGGTTTTCCTCCTTCCCGGATCAGAACACCCAGCCATTAGCACAGGGATGCATTCATAAAGTATTAATATGTCTGGTGCTGACTTGGCAGGGTAGCATCGTTACATCGTCTAATTGCGCACATCCCTTGAAGATACTGACTGTGTACTGTGTTCCAGATTGCAGGCTACCTGTACGGCACCAGTCCACCAGACAACCCCCAGGTGAAGGAGATCCGTTGTATCGTCATGGTGCCACAGTGGGGGACACACCAGACTGTCCACCTGCCCAACCAGCTCCCTGGTCACGAGTATCTAAAAGTAAGACACATGCATCTTGAGATTTTGTCCCAGCTTGTTCTTATCATTTTCTGATGGCTACTTGTTAGTGGTACTGACTACTTTGTAACAGTTTTAAAGTCATTTTTTGTCCAAGCATTTATCTTCTGCCCTTTCTATAAACAGGAAATGGAACCTCTCGGCTGGATCCATACTCAGCCGAATGAGTCACCCCAGCTGTCCCCGCAGGATGTCACCACCCATGCCAAGATCATGGCTGACAATCCCTCTTGGGATGGAGAAAAGACCATCATCATCACCTGCAGGTAGGTTCTTAACAGTAATACTACATAACAAGTAGAAATTATTCTGGAAAAATGTTTTTGCTACAGGAAATAAAATTAAAAAAACACAAGCATAGTTTAAAAATATGACGTGTTACAGTTAATAACTATGTAGTAAGGTGATGTTTGTCAGTTGAATGTTAAATAAATGCATTTTGCCTCTGGTTTTTAGCTTTACTCCAGGCTCGTGCACGCTTACAGCCTACAAACTAACACCCAGCGGCTACGAGTGGGGTCGGCAGAACACAGACAAGGGCAACAACCCTAAAGGCTACCTGCCATCCCACTATGAAAGGGTGCAGATGCTGCTCTCTGATCGCTTCCTGGGCTTCTTCATGGTGCCTGGACAGGTGTCCTGGAACTACAACTTCATGGGTCAGTAGCTGTTGTTTTTTATTCTTATAGATAGATGAGCTGTAATTTATACTTTTATTTGATGAACTTTGTGTCGTGCTTTTGGACTTTTATATTTTTATAAGATGCACTTTTGTTTTATACTTTTATTAGATTAGCTAAATGATTCTGCTGTAAAACAGGTTGAATCTGCCTCTGTCATATCCTCAATAAGGCTTTTCTTTCCTTTTGTGACAGAAATTGGTGCTATATATTGATATTTTCACTCTGTCCCTGTGTCATTTTGATTGATTTTCCTGTCCAGCTCTGGTTCACGGTTCAATACACAGTATCTTGTTATTTAAATCTTAAAAACAATGGCCTATTAAAAGAATAGTTTGGAATTTTTGGAGTTAGGTTGTGTAAAGTACTTACACATAGTAGGCATATTACCTGTTATTACTTCAGTATAGGATGATAATAAATGAATCTACGCTTATGGACAAAGTGAATTGCAAAACGTATTTTATCCAATTAAAAAAGACAGACCTAAAACAAATATATATCAGTCTAAGTGGACACTATATTTAGAATATTTACACCAAAGTCTTCTGATGGGAAAATGCTGTTATATAAACAAACTGTTGCTGTCTCTCTCACTCAACCACACTTCCTTGGCAAAAGCAGTCATTTTACGTTGTAGAACGGTTGCTGGTCTACCGCTTCCTTTTGTTAGTTTGTTTGTGTTATTGTAGGACTTTGAGGGAATGTTAACTAACCCTTTAAAACCCCGAAGTCACACAATAACACAAACAAACTAACCAACTGAGGCAGCAGTAGACCAGCAACTCTTGCTCTCTGTGAGGTAAAATGACTGTTTTTGCCAATGGAGTCTGGGGAAAATGTTGTATAACAAGTGATATATGGATATACACTGGTGCTCCAGCTGCTTTTCCAAACCGGGCACGTTCCGACCGCCATCTACTATAGGTAACACACTGCCTATGGATAAGTACTTAAAAAAAAATCAAAACTATTCCTTTAAGACAAGGCTGTCATACTTAAGTCATGCACGGTTTAGTGTCCAGCACACTGAGAGTGAGATGTAGACCAATGTAACCATTTTGTTCACTTGTCTTGCTACAGGCGTGCGCCATGACCCCAACATGAAGTACGACCTGCAGCTGGCCAACCCCAAGGAGTTCTACCATGAAGTCCACCGGCCTTCGCACTTCCTAAACTTCGCCTCACTGCAGGAGGGTGAGATCTATAACGCAGACCGTGAGGACATGTACGCCTAAGAGCAGACGCTCTGCACACATTTTGTAGATATCAGTGCAAGGATCATGTGGAGCCAGTCCAGAACAGCCCTGCCCTTGTAATATTTCTATTGAACACATGTAACTGTGATGTCTGGAAATTTTTATGTAAAAGCTTTAGGACATTTTAGGACGTGATAATTTTTTGGATATTTTCTACTAATGTTTTTTTTTTTTCCACTCTGTCTCCTACTTTATTAAAGTAATGCTTCTTCTACAGCTAAGCATAAGTGCAGTTGTGTGTAGTTTTCAGTACACAATATTTCAGTGTAATATTTGATGAATGACATTGTTTAAAAGGCGTGAAGACGTACTTCCCCGTAGGCCTTTGAGAAATGAAACTGAAAGTTGTATTTTCATGCCAGTAATGCCCCGTTACTGTGTTGTACTGTACATCCTTTGACATCGTGGCTTTGGTTTAAATAAAGATCATCTTTTTATAAATATTTGTCATGTAAGTCTGTTATTATATTTTAATAAAACTGTGCAACCACAAGAGAATCATTTAAAACGTCTAAAATCCAACCAGCTGAGGCCTTAAAATGTCTTAAATATGACTTTGATAGGTCTTAAAAATGGATTTGATGTTAACATTACTCAGAAAGTTGGCTTTAACTCACTATTAAATGTGTTTTTGGCTATTGATCATGCTGTAAAAACTACAAAGTGAAACCAGCATTGGACCAATAATCACAAATGCAAACTGCATGTACTTTTTTGCCACTATGGGTACGAAATAGATCTTAAATTTAATCAACAATGGTCTTAATATGTCTTAAATTTGACTTGAAACCTGTGTAAACCCAGATGTAGTATATTTGTTCATTTTGGTTGTTCAGGGGAACTTTTTTTGGCTTGCTTCCCTTTTTGGAGGTCAGCACAGCCCCCAGTAAATCACCCAGCTTGCTTTGGTTCCTGCTCAAGCACACTGTGCTTCAGTTTGTCCTGTTTGACTGTAGGTTTCCGCCTAATGCAACTACTTTTATTGTAGTAATTTGATTGACAGTTGAAGGTCGGGATTTCAGACTGCAGACCTACAGAGGAAATTCAATGTTCACGCTCTGGTGCATGCATCAGTATGCTCGACCTGGCAGGCGAGTTTCTGCATGTAGTGTGTGTGTGTGTGTGTGTGTGTGTGTGTGTGCATGCTCGAATTACATTGGTTGGGAAAGTGGGAGGATCTTGCAGAGTAGAGTGTATGACTATACTGTCCTGGACCGTCCAGCAGTGCATGTACTACAGTGTGTAGCAGAGTACTCGATGTCCTTGTATTTTTTGGTAGGCTGTGTTAATGTGACCACGCCGTAAAGATGTATGACGTGTTGCTGCAACAGGAGCAGGTCATGTTGTGGCGTGTCTGCGGCGCGAGCTCAACAATGCACGCACTTTAAACTTTACACCAGCACTAGTTTGCTGTTTTCACTTTTATAATCTGTCGGTTTCGATTGCTGAAACGGAGCATGTGAAGCGAGCTGCCGGGACTTACAGACATGGAGGAACCTGAAGCAGCACATCCAACAGAGACCAACAGACAGCAACAGACAGAGGGCTGTTTTGACAGGACGTTCTCGGCTCTGACCGTGGATGATGTGTACGAAATAGCCAAACTGATCGGCACCGAGGTAGAGAAACTTATCGACGGCTGCGGTAGAGAGAGCGTCGTGGGTCTGGTGCCGAAGATCGTGAAAGTGCTGGAGCTGCTGGAGAGCTTCGCGTCGAGGAACCATGCTCACAAACTGAGGGAAGAGGAGCTGCTCAAGACCTTCGAGACCATACAGCTGCAACAGCACAAGAAACGTGTGGGGAAAGAGAGCGACGAGGGAAACGATAAAAATGAAATACGGGTGAGAAACATGGCAGCGTTTAATCCTCTCAGTGTTTTGTAAACAGTATACTACAGGCGCCAGTTCTTTTTACCCACTGTGTGTGTGTGTGTGTGTGTGTGTGTTATCCCAAAGAGCCAACTGTGTTAACAGTGCTTCACTTCTGCGACAGTGTGTCTGGTGTATTCAGTGTCGTGACAAACATCCAACCTACGTAACGAACGTTGGTTGACAGGCAGGCAGAGGGAGACCAGTTACATGGCCGACACCTTCCAAATATAACAAACGTATTCAGAAGGATTGTATAGAACTTATGAAGTCAGTAATAAACGGAAAACTTGAAATACAGTATGATATAAACTCTAATAGCTAACATTACTGTGGCTGTCAGTTACTGACTAGTCTAATTTGTATCAATCCGCCAGCGTTAACCTGAAATACCAGCCCCGCCGCCCTTTGTTGTCAAGGCAACCGCGCATGACAGTTTAGCTAACGAGGTGTTGTAGCTAGTTCACACAAAGGTTAACATTGGGGATTATTACCTTTACCATTTACATTAATTTGCATTTTGTCTAACTGTACATAGGTTACTATAGTCGTGTACAGGACTGTGTTAGCTAGGTAATGCGACACAGTAGCTACCTTTGGTAGGAAAATGTTTTATTTCTTCTAGAGAACGTTAGGTATTAACTACGTTGGCTAAAAGGAAGCTAGCTAGCTAACTACTGTGAGACAGGTATTAGTTAACATACGTTAAAGTAGCACATTATCAGAACTAGTGCGAATTCGCCAGCCGTGCGCGCAGCGTGATGCGGTCGCTCCTGCTCGTCCCCCCAACTTCTGTTTTTGCATTCTTCTCATATTTATTCGTCTGTTTTTGTTGGCAAATTATTTAAGCTGCGCCATCTCTAAATATGTTGGTGAAAAGAGTTCTGGTCTGTTCAACAATTATATCATACAGACATATAGACGATCGTTTTAGGGATGAACCCTTTACAAATCAAGACTTGATAATCTCACAATGGCAGAGCTGTCCGTGCACAGTAAAAAATAAAAAATCTTTAAATCAAAAAATTGAATTGAATCTTGACCTTGAAGTCACAAAGTCATATTGAATCGCGGATTGTTAATCGGTTATTAAATTAACTATTATTATGATCGATTGATTGATTTGAGTAGCTAATTTTTTAAGAAAAAATGTCAAAATCCTTTGATTCCTGATTCTTAAATGTAAATATTTTAGGGTTCTTTACTCCTCAGTGTCAGTAAGCTGAATATCTTTGGGTTGTGGGGAAAACAAGACAATTGAGGACGTCTTTCTGTGCTTTGGGAAACACTGATCGACATTTATCACCGTTTTCTGACGTTTCATAGACCAAACAACTACTGGTTGTTTCGTCAAGAAAATAATTGGTCAATTACTGGATTATAACAATAACTGTCAGTCACAGCCCTGGTCAGTTGTTGAGTTTTGAAGATCATCTGCCATCTCTCAAATATAATGGAATGGCACTTGTGTTATTCAAGGTACCAAAAAATACATTAAAAAAACAACAACTCTAAAACAATGTCTCTTATCTATGTTAAGTGACTTCTACTAACAGAAACATGTTCTCTGTGTTGGTAATCCTCATATATTGTGTTTGGGTGCTGACAGAAAGTAAACAGCTGTGGGAGGACAGATTGCTCAGTGCTTCACTTCCAGCATTTGTGCGGTTTGTCCTGCTGTGATAAGTCATATCCAGTTTGTGGAGCGAAAGAGAAGCAAACTGTTGTGTCACTGTCTAAAATCCTCCCTCACTTTAGATAACCGCAGTGAGTCTTGCTCTCTGCAGCTTGTTCATAATGACATGTCGATTATGTTGATGAATAGCTCCAGCCCTAGCTGGGACCAATTTCATGTAGGAGCTACTTTCTTTGTACCACAGAAAGAAAGTAAATGCTACATGAAACTGCTCACAACAAAGTCTGTGGATTATCTTTGATAACCGGGTCATTTCTGGAAAGAGGAATAGCTGTTGAGTTTTCTCAATGTATCTTTTGTGCCATGAAGTTAGATTATATTTAAGAGAAGGTAGACATCTTTATGGCCGATATCTCCGAAACTCAGCAGCTCACACCAAAACTATCTAGATGGACAAATAGAATTGCAGTTAAGATGAAAAGTGTGTATTTTGGAGTGGACTGTCCCTTTTAAGTATCAAAGTTAAGATATCACTGTAAATCAGACTCATCTTTAATAATAATGAATATGGATGTTCAAAAATTATTGATCAGAGTTAGTGTGGCATAGGATTAACAATTTTCAGAGCTTATTGAATGCTGTACATTAAACTATCAACAGGGCAAAGTGGGCCACTGGACCCCAGGGCCCCAGGGCCCCAGGGCAGGTTCACTGTGTGGGGTAAGTAGCTTGTTGCAATTCAATTAACAGAAACTTTGAATGGAAATATGCAGTCTAACACGAAATAGAGGTTAATAGGGCACCAGCAGCTCAATTTTGGCTTGACTCAAGCAGGTTAATCTGGCCATGTGTGAGTTCGTGTAGCCTAATATATAAAACCTCTTTTTAAAGTAAACAGCCATATGGGTGGAAATACAGCTTATTATTTCACCTCTTAGTTGTACTTAAATAAAAGTATGAAGTGTCACAAAATAATCAGACGACAGTGAAATGCTGCTGTGACATAACGACAGTACAGTCAGAGGGAAGTTTGTGCTGGACTTCCACAGCAAGAGCCTGCCATTGTAGTACATGTGTTAAGGTTTATTAACACATATATTAACACAACAAAGGACGTCATTGTTGTGAGACTGTGACAAGCAATCTTTCAACTGCCTTAATAAAAGCAAAGCAATTACCTGTTTTAAAAAGGCTTTTGATCGTACTACTTCATTACTTAACAAAGTATTTGTTTTATGCTGTTTGACCTACATCATGTAAAATATATTTCTGCTTATCCATCAGCATGTCTAACCCTTATACTATAATCCATAATATCAATGCACTCTAGTTAAGACAGCATTATTTTCAATAGTTGTTGAGAAAGTAATTGCAGAGGTGTGGTGTGATGTCTTGGAACCATTTCAACAAAACATCTGTAAGGACTCAACAACAGAGTGACAAACCCGTTTGGATCCAGCCTGTTCAGCAGAAGCCAAATGCTTACATGCTCATGAGATTTAAACAGAAAGCTGTGTATCCTGTCCCTGACGTCACGGTTTTACAGTCTGTCCTCTGTCCTCTCAAGCAGGAGCTGCAGCAGAAGGAGCAGCAGTGGAGAAGGAGGTGTGAGGAGCTGCAGGTCCAGGTGCAGCAGCTCCAAGAGGACAGGGAGGAGCTGCAGAGCAGGCTCAAGGGCAGCCATGCACAGGAAGGTATGTCCCAAGATTCGGAAGATAAACGTGAAATATGTGAAGAGTTGTTCTGGGCTGTGTTCACTAAATTGCTTCCAAAAATCAGTTCCAAAAGATTTAGTTGTTCCAAAAGCAGCCTTTCACTGTTCTGTATTATGTATTGTTTATAGTACTCACATGACAGTTTAAATCCCACCCTGAAAAGTAAGATTTTAACACATGAATTTGTCATCAAGTCTGGGGGAATCATGGGGATTTTTTCCATCTGTGAGAGCTGAGTTGACAGTATAAACTGGAAATCTGTGGCTTACACATTTTGTGTTCTTAGGCCCGCTCTATAGCCCCAGTTGATAAGTTTTAGATAACATAAAACAAATAAATGTTGTTAAATGATATCACAAAGACACCATAGCATTATTTATACCTTATTGCTTCAAGAAGCACCGTAAACAGCAGGGAAACACTCAAGTATTTTTTCCAAACAGAATTGGATCTGAATTTGGTGTGAATGTCCTTATGATCCCTCTTCTTTAAATAAGCAAATTAACCTCGCAGTCATTTGGTTATGCAGTTTCCTACTGAATGCAAATGTATGTCGCAGTACTTTCTATGAAGATGCGTCTCAACCAACTACAGTGCAGATTCAAAGCAGTGGGTTAACAGTCACACACACTGAGGCTGCAGGAAGCAGTCAAACTGGTCGTTGCAATGTTTATAGTGCAGTTATTTTTGAAGCAGTAGAAGTTCTTACAGATAGGAGAGGAACTACTTTTTTTCTACTAGAAAGAAAGTAGTTCCTACATGAAACTCCACACAACAAAGTCTGTCTTTTTTTTGGTGCTTTGAGCACCACAAGCCAACTGTCATTTGGGTCCATTATATTGGAGAGAAGACAGACATCTCTATGGACTATATCTCCAAAAGTCACACCAAAAATATCTAGATGGATCAGTTGCACACCTGGAGGTGAACTGTCAGTTTAAAATTAACTGAAGAACCTAAAACTAGCCTAAAAGAACATCAAACTAACCTTAAAAAAACTAAAACCTAACCTAAAGTAACCTAAAATCCTCTGAGCTTCTCTCTCTGGCAACATCTTTGATGTTATAACTGGTTTTAGAAAGTGAAACAGAAAAGATATTATCTCTCTTGTGTTCACTGCTAAATTTCAGTGAGCCAGTGGGGTGGAGTGTCTTTGCTGACTCTTGTTTTCTTGTACTGACAGGAAAAACATGCCATCTAAATCCTTTAGTGATTTATTTGACAAGAGGCCGTGTGGCAGGTGAATGTGATCATTCATTTTATGTGACTGCTGTTGGGCTCCTGTGCTTCACTCAGCTGAGGGGAAGTTTAACATGGCTGTTGATTATTTCAGTTTAAGGAAATGAATAGTAATTTTATGGGACAGCAGTATGTGGTTTAAAAGACAGTTTAGTTTTGCTGCTGCACCAGTTTTTCTATTAATGATATCTATTGTATCTGTGTGATAGCTTTGGTTTTATTTGCTCAGGTTATGAGATATCCACGTCAGAGATAGATTCCTCCCTCCACTCCAGTACAATAGAGGTGAATGGAATGTTATTTGTGGTATGTGTGGTATGCATTAAACATATATCAGAGAAACTCAACAGTGAAATGTCTTTCCTGACATTGTCTCAGCTGACAAAGTTCAGTTGGGAGTGAAAATGAAAGGAAGCTGTTGCTGCTGGTCATTGCACTTCATCTCAATTTATTATTTTCTTTATAAGCCTTCATGGTAAGTTGACCCCAAGACGCTTTGTTAAACTGGAGGCTGCAGTGTTTCTGCTCTGAGGGCCGCTGTTAATGTGTTTCTTTCAATGTTATTTGTACTATTGTTTTCATAGCTTCCTCAGTGTAGCTAACCTGCCAACTTTTCATAATCCCCCTCCCCCCACCAAACATCATCCATCGTCCATGATGTTTGACAGTGAACATCATCAGTTTCTTTGGCGTTGACTCTATAATATAACAGCATAATAATGCAAGTACACACTTTCAATGAGCAAGAACTTGAAATTCAGACAACAGACGATGAGAGGACAAAAACAGCAGAATGTGTCTCAGCATAGTGATTTCTGCTCATTTGGTTTAGGCACTGTTAAATGAATGTCTTATAATGGTAGGTAAAAGCCTGCTGTTTGGCTTCATGTTGGCTGAAGTGTCAGTGACATTCTTGTTTAAACATGAAAAAAAAAAACAACTTTTTTTTTTGTTTTTTGATCAATAACTCCAGTCCTCGTCATGTATAGCAAATGATAATTCAGTTTCATAATTTTAACCCTCTAAATGCCAGTTTATTTACATAATGACACTTTTCTTTACACAAAAAATGAATTATTTTCTATTTGATGAATGCAAAGTGTTTTTTTTTTGCTGGGATTATCAGTCTGGGAAATGTCAATGATTAGCAACAACGCTGATTTTGATCGATTATTACTTTTTGTGCTGTTACAAAAAATACAAAAAAAATCACACTTTCCCTCCTGCAGCCCTAAAAGGGATACCATAAATAAACTGCACTTCTGGTCCTGGCTAAATTTATAACTTCTCATGTGCACCTGCATAAACTAATCGAGGCACCTCGCTGCCTTGTTTACATTCTGCTCTGCAGGGATTCACTGCTTCATTATGATGCAGACATGGTTGCAAAGGTCATGTTGCTATGAGGGGATTTCTGCTCACTTTTTTATCTTTTCACTTCAAACACTTGAATCAAAGAAAATGCAGTGAGAACCATTGATTTTACAGACCACATCTGTAAAACCATCTGTAATGTTTTTCTGTGTGTATTTTTTTAGCCTCTGAATGACAGGGCTACAGAGGAATTACCAGGATTTCACATTTCTGTATTGCAATGGCAGTAGAATGAAAATAAGTGTTTTTGATGATAGTCATTGAGGACAAAAAAAGGTTCCAGGGGGAAACTGAGTTTTTTGTCTGGACAGTGGAAAATTCTGTTTTTTTCAGTGTTGATGCTGAAATTCCAAAATTCATATCTTTGTCAGATATCATCATCTCAGCATAATAACTGCCAAAATGGGAGCAAAACATACAATTGAAAAGCCCTAAAAGGTCGCAGGAGGGCCTGAGGGTTAAAGGAACAGTTAACCCCAAAATAAAAAATACATATTTTTCCTCTGGCCTGTAGTGATATTTATCCATCTATACGCAGCTATAGAATCTACCAGAACTTCATTCTTTCCAATAGAAAGAAAGTAGTTCCTACATGAAACTGGTCTGTGAATTATTTTGAGTAACAGGGTCATGATTCTTTCTTTCTTTTTCTTTTTTTAGTGCTTTGAGCAACACAAGGCAAGTGTCATCTAATTCCATTATATTGGAGAGAAAGCAGACATCTCTACAGCTGATATTTCCAAAGCTCTGCAACTCAGGCCAAAAACATTTGGATGGATAAATAGCACTACAGACCAGGGGAAAAATATGTATTTTTGGGGATGAACTATCCCTTTAAACAAACATACTTGTAAACACAGCGGCTATTATGTTAAAATATATGGACACACACAGTGTGGCATGCCTAACTATAGCCATATTTCTCACCATGTAAATTGTAGGAATGGCTGGAAAAAAGTATCCAGCTTTGTTGTATATTTTCATACCCTGTATGCAGTCAACACTCTGCTTTCTGCTTTTCCATGGTTAGTTTATTACATGATGAGAATATTTAACACTCAGGATGACTAAAACGGCTCTGTTAGCCTTCAATTAATTATACAGCTTAATGTAACGATAAAATACTACCCATTCCAGAAGAATACATCCTGTAAAAGGATGTACGCTTAGGGCCCCTTTTTTCATGACCTGACCCTTTGTGTGTGTGTGTGTGTGTGTGTGTGTGTGTGTGTGTGTGTGTGTGTGTGTGTGTGTGTGTGTGTGTGTGTGTGTGTGTATGCAGACCGTGTCCAGCGGCAGGAGCGAGAGGTGATGCTGAAGCTGAAGGAGGTGGTGGACAGGCAGAGAGATGAGCTGAGGGCCAAAGTCCAGGAGATAACCACCATCTCCAAGGAGGTAGAGGCGGTAAGGAGACACAGACACAAACATATGACCATTCCTCTGCCCACGCACGATGACACATTCTCATTAAAAGTCACACATTCATGCACAGCAGCTCTCAACTCAAGAAGAACCATTTGTTGTCATTTCATTGGGTGCTGTGTTTCCAGAGTGGGCGAAGGCTGTGATCCTCGCTGGTGTGACAGGAATGAACACGTGGACACACAAACACTATTATAATGTCTGTGACTGTGGCTTCAAAGGTCGTTTTTTAAAGGCATGTTGGCTTTTCTGATGACATACATAATTACACACTCATGTATCACATGCAGCATCAAAAGAAGATTTATATTACATAAACGCCACCAATAAACACACTGGAGGACAGGAAGTGTTCTCACTATCAGGGAACAGTGCAGAGATTATCCACATAGTTACTGGTTGAGGGTTAAGCTGCAGTTAAGACAAGTCGGGGCAGAATTTTCACCCCCACACGCCTAGTGTGTGTGTGTGTGTGTGTGTGTGTGTTCTTGTATGATTGTTTGCACGTGTCTGTATGTGTGTCAGGGCATGCATACCACATGATTCAACAGCCATGATGGGGTGTGTATTTGTTAATGTTTTTTACTCACAGTCAGTTGACTTGAGTGAAAGAGTGACAAAACAGCTCATGGTCAACTTGAACTAGTGCCTCTGTTTGCTCAAATGGATGCCTAGAATTTTTTTTCATCTTTAAAATGAATGCTGCACTTGTGTTGACATGGTGTGGTTTCATTCCTTGCCCTCTTCTTACCCCAGACTTTTGGTCCAAATCCCACGCATGGAGACATTTTCACCCCACTCACAGATGCAGATAGAGTGTCTTTTTGTTTCAGCTCTGCCTTGTTGGTTTTGGGTTTAACGGTATTTACACCTGGCAGGAAATATTTAAACAAAACTTGACTTTAAACCTGTTTAGTGGGTCTTGCTTCAGCTCATGATTAAAACTGTAGTTCATATGTATCTCTGTCTGTGTGTATGTGCAGCTCCAGGAGCAGTTGGAGCGCTTCATGAAGATGAACGCAGAGCTGCGACACAAGCAGAACGTCCTGCAGGCCCAGCTGAAGAGCTCCGTGGAGAGGAAGGCCGACATGGAGGCTGACCTGAAAGAGAAAAGCAAAATGATTGAAAACCTCCAAGCACAGCTGGACCAAACCAACAGCAATGGCCCTGTATGCACGCCTCTTACACAGAATAATTATATAGTATATATGTCAGTTATGATTCCTTTATTTCATGTCAAAACATGTACGATAGTCTGTGTTTCACATGTGTGAAAATGTGCTTGCTTATGTGCTTCTGAACTTCAATGAGGCTCTTTTACTCAACATAAAGTTGGGTTGCACCAACAAGGATTATTTTTTAAGCGCAATTAAGTCATAGTTTAACTTTAGATCATGTTGCCCCAGACTTTAAAACTAGCTTAAAGTTCAGAAAGATTAAATTTAAACCTCTTTAAACCTGCAGTTTATTTGTTAATCTTCTAGTATTTGGCCGTATTGCTCCTTTAATTCAGCACAACACATTTTTCTCAAAGAAGACTTTAGAGCTTCTCTGTAAAGAAGTTAGTCTAGTTAGCCTCTCTGTCTTTGTTAACTTTTTAGCTAGCTAGCAAACAAGGTAACATTTTAGTAAACAAGCTAGCAAACAATTAAGATGCAAATGAGCCCACAGCACTCACTTTTTTATGTTTTTTCCATTTGGGTAAGCAAGCATATTCATTAAACTCCATTTAATGTCCCTTTCCCATTTACATCTATGTATTTGGATTTACTAAACAGAGTTCTGCTTAATTTAAAATATAGATTTACTCATGTTTAACTTTGCTCTTAGAACTAATCTTAATTTGGTGCTGCCCAGTGTAAGAGATTTGAAAATTAATTTAAATCTTGTATAACTGATCAAATAACAGTTGTTTTCAAACCTACTCCAATGAAAAGAATCTAACAACATTTTTGTAGTTTGTAATTCCTGATGACGCTCTTCTCCCATCAGACCAGTCCAAGTAAAACAACTTGTGAATCAACGAAAAAGTCGTCGGTTGACCAGAAGGATCCTGATCAGCCGTGCTTCACCAAGAAGGAGGTGCGTGACATCATTTTCGAGAGGAACGAGCTCAAAACCAACCTGTTCCTGGTGCAGGAGGAGCTCAACTACTACCAGAGGTGGGTACACTGTGTATCTGGTTTTGCTATTGGTCTGAGAAAAAGTTTGCACTTTTTAGTCATTTGCAGTCAGTTTAAATTCAGATGTGTGAGTTTTAAAGAAATGTTCCTAAATGAAAATGGTCGTGTGTTTCTGCAGGGAGATCCTGAATGAGGAGAGGTGTCCTGGTTTCTTGTTAGAAGCCGTCCGCTCTGCCATCAACAAAAAGAGAAAGCTGATTAAGGCAAAGATGCTTGGGATTCCTGTGACCCAGTGCAGCAGCAGGTCTCTCTTACACACATTCATGATATCCAGAAATAATGGGCCGGTGTAGAAATACGTACAGAAGAGAACCTAGTCTTTTATTCTCTTTTCCAGTGACGAGGAGGAGCGGAGTTCTCAGTTTGGGCAGACAGAAGTAGATGGTACAGAAGTTGACGGCACTGACAAACCAGCTGAGTCACGTATTCAAAGCCTGTGAGTACAGCTTCGGCCTGCACTGCTACACTGCAACGCCCAGACATGAAACCACAAGGCTGGTCCACAAAAACCTAGACATGATGTCGTCATCTGTTTACTTGGTGGTTTTTGGAAGTGGTGGTTTGGTTATTTTTGTTTCCCTGTTTATGTTATTGCTTTGACAAAATATAAGTTAATTTCCTTTTTCTGGCAAGTTCAGAACTATGTTATCTTATTATCTTATTATCCCTGAAAGAGAAAGAGAAACATCAGACGTGACAAAATTCCTGAGATGGATTTAACCCTGATGATTTAGTAACTGAAGCATGATGCTTCACTTCGGACTCTTAATACCTGTTCTTGTTAAGTCAAGTCAAATTTTATTTCTATAGCCTAAAATCACAAATTACAATTTGAATCAGGCAGCTTTACTGTCTGTACAGTGTGCAACACCCTCTGTCCTTTAGACCGAAAAAAAAATTTAGTGGGAAAAAAATGGAAGTCACCTCAGGGAGAACCAAGGAGGAGGCGTCACCCTCCCTGGACAAACAGTATGTGCAATAGCAGTCTCACTATGTTTACACTAAAGTTAGTAATTCAACAGAGCAACCTTAAAATTGATTCTATCCCCCCTAAAATGTGCATATATTGAGAAAAGTTTGTCATGCAACTTTAACTAATGAAAGAACAGGGAGTGGGAATTACCAGGAGGGAAGGAGGAGACGTTCAGGGAAGGAAATCTTACTTACTTAGTAACTTTGGGAAAATAGTTTTGAGTCTGGATGAGAGAAAACCTGAGCCTGGCTGAGAATTTACTTAAGTGAAGAATGTGTTTGACAACTCTTGTCTGGCCAGGACTGTGTGTGTGTGTGTGTGTGTGTGTGTGTGTGTGTGTGTGTGTGTGTGTGTGTGTGTGTGTGTGTGTCTGTGTGTGTGTGTGTGTGTGTGTCTGTGTCTGTGTGTTTTAATACATTATTTCTTCATGAAACTTGGAGGCAGGGCAAAAAATAAATGAAAGAAAACTGATAAATATTAGTTTATGCCAGAGGGGCAAACTTTGAGAATGAAAAGCATTTAAGATAAAACTGCTGTTGTGGTGTACTTAACATTTTTTATCTTCATTCTTTAAAAGTCACCAGAATGCAGTAAACTAGTTCTCAGAAACTTTTTTTTCTCTCCGTTCTTGAAGTCTCAAGGTTGTCAAATACGAGGGATGTAACAGTGTATTGAATATTGCAATAAACAAAAATCTCAATACTGTGTAATGATATCTACTGCAGTATTACATGTTTAATTATTTTATTTAATTATTTTTATTTTGTTTTATAAAATGGCTTCTCCTAACTGCTGCATTATTTTCGTTTTGACAGCTCACTCCATTTTTTGCACATTCTTAGGTTATGGCTGGCTACTGTTTTATTAAAGAAGTAAAGCAGAGCACTTTAAATTAATGAGATTTAATTTTGTATTATCACTTCTGCTACAGATGATCTGAAATAATTTTTTTTTCAGCTTAGAATCACTGAAGAGAAACAAGAAAAGGAATGATCAGTTAAACAAGACAAGACAAAAAATTATTTTGTCACTTGCACTATAACATCATTAAATGCAAAGTAAGAATAATAACCACCGCTTCTAAAAGCTGAATCAGAGATCTGTGAATCAAAGCAGTTTCATGTCTGTCAGCTGGAGCTGGAACTGTGCTGAGATCCTCGTCAATCCCAGACTATATTTAGCTGTAATCCCCGACTACAGCTCTGACCTCATGCCTGCCTTTTCTACTCTGTCGGCTGCAGCTTTGGCTTCCTGACGCGGTCGGGCAGCGGCCGGAGCCCCACCCACATGAGCAGCTCCGCCTCCACCTGGGAGATCATCGGAGACTCGGAGGCCACCGATGAGCCGGATCAGCGACCGTCCTCCTGAGCCCGGTACTGACCACAGAGATTTCTCCAAGTTTGTCTCCTTTTAATCTGAAACAGACACTTCATTCTTCCTTCAGTCACAAATTCTTCCTCAGTCTGGTTGGGGCTCAGGAACAACATGTGGACATTTGAACACAGAGTGAGGAAAGAGAACGTGTGAACGTGTTTAAACAAACTCCTCAGCTTTCTTTTTTGCTTTATTTTGCTTTCATTTCCCTTTTTTGTTAATTTCACTCTTACCCCAAATGTCATTATTTTTCCATAGAAATGATAAATAAGTACATATTTAGTACTACATTGTATATGGTACAGTGTACCGCAGTATTAAGAGGGATACTTTCTTTTGTATTATTCAAGTATTAATACAACAATCATGTTGTTCCTCATCATAGGAAAGTTTTATTGTTAGTAATTTTAGAAAAAACTGTTATTAAACATAGCTGTTTATATAGATCCTCAGACCTCTTCAACAAAAACCAAAGACATTACAAAAGTATATATTCTGAAATGAATACTACATGGAAAACAGTATATTAGATGGATAGTTGTCTTGTTGTTTGAGGTGGGGTTATATGAGGTACTTTGTAAATAGTCAGTGTGTTCCCTGCAGTAGATGGTGGTTGATGCACCTCCAGTTTGGACAGGAGTACCAGCATGGACAGAGTCAGCAACAACAAATTTTAGCCACCTAAAAAAAAAAAACAATATCATTTAAGTGTACGATATATTTAGAATATTTTCACCACTTTTCCTTGCCGTCAGACGGCCTTTTCTGATTGGAAACTGCTGTTATTTAAGCCAAATATCACTCACTCCAAATCAACCAGACTCCATGGGGGAAATCAGTTAGTTTACCGTGCATAACATCAGAGTTGCTGGTCTATATCTGCCTTGATTTCTTTGTCATTGTGTGACTTCAGTGAATCCAAACTAACCTTATAAAACACCAAAGACACACAATAACACAAACAAACTAACTGATAGAGGCAGCGGTAGTTCAGCAGCTCCTGTGTTCTGTGAGGTAAAATTAATGCTTTCAGTCATGGAGTTTTGTTGGTTTGGAGAGCGCGATATCTGACTTATATAACAGGGGTGACAGCAATTTAAAGTGGTGAAAATATTTGAATTATACCATACACTTAAACTGATGTCCACAGCAGTATATTGCTTTGCTTCCTATACTGGTACTCCTGCTGCCTCTCCAAACTGAGGGTGTCGACTGGCCTCTACTGTAGATAATACACTGACTATCTATAAGGTTCCTCATAAACCTTACTTGAAATGAATCAGAACTGTCCCTTCAACTTCACCTTTGTTCCACAAGAGGGCGTTAGTTAATTTTATAACTAATAATCAATATTTTACCACAGTTTTATCATGTATCTTTTACCTCAGTAGGAGACTTTTCAAGCCATGTGTTTGCTCATGTATCTTTCATGATTTGAAGCACTTCTGTACTCAGAGTTGTAGTCATTTTGTCAGCCTCTTCCAGTGGTGAGTGCTTTTTAACCCCTCAAGCCTTAACTTACCACTTGTATTGTTAAATTATATTTTCTTAATTTTCATTCATTGCACAGAGCCAAAGCCTTTGGCTGGAGTGTGTGTGATGTTGGTGCCAAAAATGTGCATGAGTACATGTGCATGTGAGCACATGTGTGGTGGCTGGTGTAACTGCCTATGCAGACTGGTTACTTTACTTTAAAAAGAAGCTATGAGTTTCCTTGTGGAAATGAGGAATTTTGTGTTGTTTTAGCCGACGAATTACCATAAAGTAACAACATTTACTCTGTATGACCCCTCTGTTCCCTCTAAATATCTGACATACTCAGACAGTGACAGACCAGTGATGTTGTATTTGTTGACAGACAATGAATGACCTTCCAATCAGATAATGTTTTCTTAAAATACTGTGTTCACAATTTATTTTTGTAAGCAAGTTTATAAAGGAGAGTTTTTGCTGCCGAAAACAGATTTCAGATGCCATTTGCCATGTGAGTGAATTTTACTGATGTGATGTTTGAATATTCAAAATGTGGATTTTCTGTGATATTGAGATTTCAAGATTCAATAAAATCAATTAAACATGCAATTATATTGAAAATCAAATTGATCTCTGCATTTTTTGCAATGATTCAAGAAAAAACAGCACAAGATTAAAAATGCTGCTGGAGAATAAAATCAAATTTTTACAGGAGCTCAAAGTGATCACGTCATCATCTTTGTTCTGACTTTCAAGACTTATAAGGAGGACGAAGGCGTTCTTCATCATCTCCTGGAAGGCTGTCAACAATAGATTCTGGGAAAAGGGTGAACATCAGGGGTGTGTTTGTGTCCCGCCAGTGTGTGCGGCGAGTTTTGTGTGTTAGTGTTCGACCATCTTTAAAAAGCTCTGTGTCTGGCTGAATAGAAGGAAGTGGCTCTGACTTCCCCAGGAAATGGGAAGAGGAAACCCAGGGGCTTCGACCTCTGTGGCTGCGGCGGGGGCCGCAAGACGACTCACGGGAGAGAGAGAAGGAGGGAAGGGTGGAGGGGCAGACAGAGAGAGATTCTGCTTCTCATTGTGCTCCCTCTGACTGGAAGAAAGAGGTTGTGACCAGGCTGGACGTAAAGACGTGAGACGGAAAGATATTTGGTGCCTCGTTTTTGGTTTTCGGAGTCTGTGTGGAGATGAATCTCCTCCTCAGAGCTCTGAGTGTTCTGCTCTTCTGCTCGTTGTCTTCCTCACACTCACTGGATCCTGCTGGGAAGAACGTCTGCCACAATCCAAGGTACAATTCAACTTAACCGTCACCAGCACACACTCATCTTTTTACTATTTAACTGACAAGTGATGACAGCCGGAGCTGGTCAGTTATACAAGCTCGTGACCAAAAGCTTTTGAAATCTTTTGGAAATTAGTATGATTTCCTGTGTACATGTGGTGGAGCTCCTTGGTCTGAATACAGGATAGATTTTGTCTTGTTTTCTGTTTAAAGAGAGAGTTCATCCAAAAGTCAAAAATAGACATTTTCCCCCTGGCCTTTTTTTTGTGTGTGAGTTGTAGAGTTTTGGAGATTCTGGCTGTAGAGATGTCTGTCTTTTCTCCAGTATAATGGAACTAATGACACCTGACTTTTGCTCAGAGTGCCAAAAAATACATTTGAAAAAAATCAACACCAGTGTCTCTTTACAAAAATGATGACCCGCTTAGCAAAGATAATCCACAGACCTTACTGCGAGCAGTTTCACGTAGGAACTACTTTCTTCCTGCAGTAGAATTTACTGGAACTACTTTAGATTCTGCCGGAACGACTTTCCCATCCACTAGAAAGAAAGTAGTTCCTACACGAAGCTGTTAACAAACAAGATCTGTAACCGGGTCTTGATTTCTGGAAAGATGGACTGCTTTTGAGTTTTTCAGACTTTATTTTTTTTGGTTCCTTGAGCACCACAACCCGAGTGACATCCAGTCCCATTATACTGCAGAGAAGGCAGACATCTCTACGGCTGATATTTACAAAACTCTGCAACTCACCAGAAAAAAAATCTATATGGGTAAACAATACTACAGGCCAGGGGAAAATATGTATTTTTAATTTTGGGATGAACCATCCCTTTACTTATTTCCTCATGCTATTTTGAGTGTTTTACTTGCTGAGTGTCAGATGTGATTACATTCTGTATATTCAGGGACGCCTCCACTCTGGTCTGTTGCACTGGATGGCGTCAAGAGGGAAATGAGTGCACTATAGGTGAGTTAAACTATTCTAATGGACAGATATCTGCAGGAATTATCCTTTTTTCTGCCTCCACATTTGCTCTGTTTTCCTGGTTTCTGTATATCTGTGTGTGTGTGTGTGTGTGTGTGTGTGTGTGCAGCTGTGTGTGAGGGTGAGCAGGCTTGTCATAAGGAGGAGGTCTGTGTGTATCCTGGCGTGTGTCGCTGCCCAGCTGGCTTCTACGGAGCTCACTGTAGAACACGTGAGTTATAATAACCAGCGGAAGCTGTTTTGTCCTTTGATTCACTGTTTACAATCTGCACCAAATATTTCTGTTTTACTATGTGATACTGACATTGCTTTTTTACAAAACAACATAATAAATCTGTAAATATTCCTCATGAATTGCACGTGACAATGTGGCTCACCGATCCCTTTTTATAAATGTACAGAATGTTAATACTAAACCACAATAACATGAGTCACTGCTGCCAAGAGGAGGAAGAAGTATTCAGATCTGTAACTTCAGTAAAAGTACTACAACAACAATAGAAAAAAAAGCTGTATTACAAGTAATCAGGCTTTTATATTTATATTGTACTTTTACTTCGCTACATTTATCTGACAGCTAAACTACCCAACAGTTTATACAAGTACAGATCAAATTATTAGTTTATTATTTAATTGACAAAACATTAATTGGTAAAAATTTTGACAATTGTTGAGTCATTTTTAATACAAAAACAAGAAAGCTTCACAAATATTAAGACGCTGTGCTTTTCATTTGCATTTTTTTTAATATTTTTAGTGTATTTGCAATAATTTTGAGGTTTGGACTTTTAGTTGGTCAAAAACATTGTGCAGGTGTCACTTTGGGCTCTGGGTAATTGTGATGACATTTCTCACTATTTTTGAGAAAATAATCAGTAGATTAATTATTAAATTAATTACCTACGTCAATAAAATCCTGCTTTTACATTAAAGTATGAGCCATAATAAAGTAATGATTCCATATATAACAGTGTAAGTTACAGGGAACATTTCTCTACATTGAGTACTTTTACTTTTAATACTTTAAGTGCATTTCCCTGATTATACTTACATACTTTTACTTTAGTAGCATTTCAATTCAGGACATTTATTTGAGTATTTTTACTTTTACTGAAGTGAAGGATCTGAAAACTTCCTCTAGCCCTTAATTTTTCTCTCTGAAATGTAGTTAAGTTGAAGTAGAAAGTATCATAAAATGGAAATAATGAAGTTAAGTACAGGTATCTCAAAATTGTACTGAAGTACAGCACTTGAGTAAATTACTAAGTTACGTTCCATCTGTCTGCAAAGTGTTTGCACTGTTTCTGCTCAGTATTATGAATGATGTGTTCCCTGTTTGTTTGGTTGTTACCAGGCTGTCCCCCTGAGTTCTGGGCTCCAGACTGTCGCAAGGTGTGTCCGTGTTTCCCGCATGGCCGCTGTCACCACGTCACCGGTGAGTGCACCTGCAGCCCCAACCGCTGGGGTCCGCAGTGCCAATATGCCTGCAAGTGCGCCCGGCACGGCCACTGCCACCCTGTCCATGGGAACTGCACCTGCGACAAGGGCTGGTGGACGCCGACCTGCTCCAAGCCGTGCCAGTGCATCAACGGTGCATCCGTGGGCCCCGGCTGCGACCAGCTGACGGGCCGCTGTCAGTGCCAACGGGGCCACTGGGGTCCGAAATGTCTCGGCACATGTAACTGTCACATGTCACCGTGCAATGAGCGTACGGGCCTGTGTGACTGCGGGCTGGGCTGGTGGGGATCCAGCTGTGACCGCCGGTGTAACTGTGACCACAAACACAGCAGCTGTGACCCGGCCACCGGGCAGTGCCTCTGCCATCCGGGGTACCAAGGTCCCTTCTGCAACCAGCCCTGTGAAGCTGGGAAGTACGGCAGTGGTTGTAAAATGAGGTACGTGTGAGGTACATACACTTTTTTTTTTATTTAAATACCTCTTATATTACTGCTAAGTGTTTCTTACTGTTTTTCTGTCCTCAGCTGTGGTTTCTGTAAAGACAACCAGCTCTGCTCTGCCACTGATGGAGCCTGTGATGCCTGTCTGCCCGGCTGGAACGGGACACAGTGCGACCACCCCTGTCCCTCTGGTTATTATGGTGACGGCTGCCAGAACAAGTGTCCACGCTGCAGGAACAAAGAACCCTGCGACCCAAAAACTGGGAAATGTTGGAGGTGTGACCCTGGATGGACCGGACCCAGGTGTGTATGTGTGTTTACACGACAATCCTATACTTAAAGCTACTACAAGGAACTTTCATACTTTGTTAATTTAGGCCGGACAAAATTAGTTGTGTGTCCATCGTCATAACCACAAAATATGATCCAAGTAAAAAATAAACAAATAAAACTAAAAATATCCTCTTGCTTTTACAAGTACAAAAGTTAATTTTGTCTGGTTTAAAAGAGAACCCCCTCCTGGTGGCAGCCTTTAAGAACAGCTGTACAGAAACAGCCAGTCTTGTTTTCTTATGTGTTTCATATAGAGGCATCAGTGTTAAACTGAGATTTTATAACCAGTTAAAAACTCCTTGTAGTAACTTTAAGTTATCATGAAGGTTACTGGATCTCCTGTGGGTTTGTCATGTTTCAGACCAGTGTTTTTCAAATGATAATGTGAGATTTTTGAACCTTGAACCTCGAACCCAAGCCTTGAGATAATTACAGCGTACTTAAACATGTTACAAGGAGTTTTTAGCTGGTTATGAAACAGTCTCAGTTTAATACTGATGCCTCTACATTGTCTACATAAGCAAACAAGACCATCAGGGAAAAGATCAGCTATTTATAGTTGTTCTTAAAGTCTGTCACTGGGCGAAAGTTAGCTGGTTAAAAAGAAGCAAGAGGAGATTTTTCTTTAGATAATTTGATTTTTGATGTTATGTTTTGTGATTATTACAGTGGGAACACTACCATTTTTTGTCCACAGGGGCCTCCAAAATCAACACAACATCAAAGCTCCACTCGTGTGATGTAATCCAAGTGTCCTTAAGCCGCAACATTAAAATTTGACCCAAAAAGACACAATTTACACCATGTTTTTAGCCTAAATGTCAACTGTAGCCTCTCAGACCTGATGTGTGTGAGAGAGATAAATATCCACATGAAAAGAAAAGAGTAAAATCAGTTTTGATCGTCCTTCATGTAGAGAGATTTATGTTAAGGATTAGATAATGAATGTTGGTCAGTTTGATGCCCTCATTATTTGTGTCCTTGGTCTCGCCAGGTGTGAGGAGGCCTGCTCCAACAGGACGTTTGGAGAAGCCTGCGGCTTCCTGTGCAGCCCTTGTTTCCATGGTAACTGCCATCACGTGACAGGAAGATGTGTCTGTCAGTCAGGCTTTCAGGGAGAGAGGTGAGGTTTCTCTTTGGACACACACACACACACACACACACACACACACACACACACACACACACACACACACACACACACACACACACACACACACACACACAATTACATTAGTCTTGTGAATCCTGCACAAGCAGGAGAAGCTAAAATGTTTTGTGTTGGTTGTTGTTCTTGCCTGAGAAGATAATGGGGTCTTTATTTTTTAATCTTATGTGATACATTTCTGTGACGTTATTTAAACTGAGAGAAATGCTTTAAATTGTGGATTCACTGTGTTTCACCACGTTGTTAACTTAACTGACTTCACTTGGCTAACCCATAAACAAACATTACTTCAGTTTAGGCTGCTAATTGATACACACACTGTACTTTTGGCGTGTTTTAACTCATTACTGTGTTGTTTTTGTTTGGTACAATACTGATGTCATGTACATATTTAGAACAGCAAGGAAGCTGGAAGGAAGCAAGCTGATTGCATTTATCTCTCTACTGTCAGAGCTGATTTGCTCAGGATCTGGAGCATTTATCACAAACAGTTCATAACACTGCAGTGGAATATGAATCTCAGTGTAATTGTGAAATTGTCAGGAGAGAAAACAAACTAAAAATCAAAGAAGAAAATCGTAAGATCCAGAAATGCGACTGAAAATCTACTGCAGATTTTTTTTAAATGAAAAATATATTTACTGTTATAGATCATAAAAAGACCATGATATGTCATCAGAGATTAAGGAAATGCGTTAAGTTGGGAGACTCGTCTTCCCTTGTTATTGTCAGTTCAGTGTTGCGCTCCTGCAGTGTTCCTGCAGCCTGCCTGAGCTTCCTCGAGTCTGGGGAGGAGGAGACTATATTAAATAGGATTTCAACCTATTTAATACACCGTTTGTGGCTCCAACTAGCTATTTGGACTACAGTAATCATTTCTGGACACACAGCTCTTAAATATTTCTTCTTTAAAATAAAAAGCAAATTCTATGAGGCACCACAGTGACACCTAGAGAACAGAGAAACAAAACCAAGTGTCAGGGAAGGTAAATCACACAGAAAGAAACAGAAAATACATAAAACACATTAAAGTTTAGTCGGATATTTACCCAAATAACAAATAAACACATTTGAACAAATAATTTTATGATCCTTATGAATTCCCCAAATAAGACCTGTATTAAAGAAAGAGACAAGAAGTCTACATTTATCTCCTAAGAAGTGTACAGGTACAAACACTGAAACAGGTAGGTGTACGACACTTGAACATGCTTTACTGTCTTATTTTTGTCTGCCTTACATTACTGTTGTGTAGTAATGTGACCATGGACTGTTTTGAAAAATTGTCCTCCTTGGTGTGTTCAAGGAACCTCTGACATCTTTGACAGTCTCTAAGCAGCACTGCAGTCATGAACTGTTGATGATGAGGATCAAACCCAGACGACAAACAGTCAGCAAACATGAAAAAATAAATAGGAATTCAGTTTCTTAAACCTTCAAATCAAGACATATAATTTTGTGTAATTTAAGCCAATAAAACAAATTATGTTTTGGAAAATGGTTACCAACACACTGTAAAAAACAAAAGAAAACACATTTCAAAGCAAGTCAAGTTCAAACTCTTTTAAAGTTTGAAATGAACTAAAATAAGTTTTGCTGACCTATAAGCTTTTGTTACGCTAATTAACTTTTCTTCTTCTACTTTGCGTTAAAACTTTATTTATTGGGTTTTTCAACAGACCACAGTTGAACAAAGCACACATGTACATACAGTTCAAACAGTCAGTTCAAATGGTCACAGTTATAATCACTGTATGATAACATTTTTAAAAGAGAATCAAAGAAGAAAAGAGTCATGAACACAACTGGAAATACCCTCTCAAGAAGAGAAAAAAAAGGGACCAAACAAGAAAAAAAGGGGAAAAAACAGAATATTTGAGTGTTAGAAACCCACAGATTCAGTATTTAAGAAGTTACTTACAGTTATCAATTTCAAATATTAAATTATAAGCCATTATTCACTTTCTCTTTAATGAATTTACTTAGCAAGTTGTAAAATACACTTTTTGGTTTGTAAAACTCAAAGATTTAAGACTTTTTTAATGAAGAAAAGTCAATAATCTAAACAAAAGATTATAGGTTGAGAAGCTTTTTTTTTTTTTAAGTTTGATTCAAAACTTCAAAACACAGTTGCCTTGAAATTATGAGTTTTCTTTCTTTGTTTTTTTTTTTTTTTTTTTTTTTTTTTTTTTTACAGTGTATTGTTATTGTTAGGTAAATGCAGATTTAGGTTAGCAGATTAAAATACCCCCAACCTCCATTATAGTCCCCTTTAATTTTCTTCTCGGTGACGCTGCAGTGTTTATTAGTCATCACAGTGTTTCCACATCATGATTCACACACAGGGTTTAGTGTTTGCTGCTCTGATGTCATTACGTGGTTTTATGTTTTTTTTTCTCTTCCAGCTGTAACAGCAGCTGCCCCGCCCTGCAGTTCGGCCTCAACTGCTCCTCCGCCTGTGACTGTGGGGAGGGGGTCAGCTGCGACCCAGTCACTGGTGCCTGCCCCTACAGTATGTCTGTCCATCCGTCCATCCATTCACTCATCCACTCATCCATCCATGTTTCTTAACTTGTATGTGTGTGTGTTGTGTGTGTGTGTGTGTGTGTGTGTGTGTGTGTGTGTGTGTCAGGTGTCAGAGGTCCTGTTCTAGCAGGAGTGTTGGTTCCTTTGCTCCTGTTGCTCCTGGCTGTGCTCTGCTGCTGTTTGTTTTGTGGAGGAGGTCCTGTCGATGGCAAAGACAGGTCTGTACCTCACTCACACATATATCAACATCATGACCCTAAACACTACTGGATCACCCTGAACTTTACCCAAGGCTTTCATTTTTTATGAGATTAGAGGTTTATTACTTGGACTTTGAGCCATGACTAACTTTGTACTTCATGTACAAACTCATACCTGTGTGACATAGCCCAGAATCTGGAAGTATTCTTCATTAAAACTGATAATAGTGATATTATCCTGACATTTCCAGTGATGGAAAGACGTTCGGTACCAAGGATTTGAATTAGTGTGAATCAGCTGTACAATCATCAAAACATTTCTGACAACATAAACCTTCTTTCTTCCAGGGCAGCTGTGGCTGAGGGAGGCTGGGCAGTTCGGATGAAATATCACGTCTACAGCGTCCTGGCTAACATCGGCGCCGCTCTGCCCTGTATCTCTGACTGGTCCTCTGGCCTGCCTCGTGTCACTGGTCAGTCCTGCTGCACAGTATTGATAGTATTGCTTCAGTTATTAATATGGCTGTACACAATAGTTCAGAGCTTTGTTTATAAAGTTGACATTTAAATTCTAAATCAGTATTCAAATGCTTTGCAGATATTTTTTTGCATGTCTCATCACTTCATTCTGTTTAAACCTGGTGTTTCTGCACGGTTGCAGATAAACTCCAGGCTTCACTAATATTATTATACTAGTAGTAGAATTAGATTCCAGTGGCGGCTGTGTAGGATTGTTCTGACTTGTGTGATGCAAACATGTCCAATAATTCTAGAGTTTTGTAAAGTCTGAAATTCAAAATTTAATGACAAAATCTAGATGTAATCATTTCCTAAATTTACAACATGCTTTTATTAGGGTTGCAAATTTTGTGCAGTTTTCTAACAATTAATTAATCATCCATCATTACTGAGGTACAAAACACAAGTTTAACTTTGCCAGACAATACGGTGTCAAATGAGGTGTAATTGCTGCCATTTCTAGACTCTTGATTAATTATCAATTCATATGTTTTAATTGGTTCAATCATAGCGACTAATTGATTCATAATTAATTAACATCCCTAGTTTTTATCTAACACAGCGGTTCCCAAACTTTTTCAGTCATGCCCCGTTTCAAAAGCTGAAAAAAGTTTGCATTCCCCCACCCCACAGTTTTTATCAATTATTAAAAATAATTGGGGATGTAACTGATGAAAAATGGATTCAAACGTTGAATTGTAGTGAGATAAAGGTTAGCAGGGTAGAATCATTTCCCCTACACAGATCATATTCATTCAACTTTGTTTCATTCTGTATGTCTCCCCTTGTCTTCCGGGCCCCTCCGCAGTGCCCCCCCCCCCAGTGGCTCCCCCCCCCCAGTGGCCCCCCCCCCCAGGGTTTACGAATCACTGATCTAACAAAATATTCTGCCTCAGTCCAGTTTTTGGCATTTAGCTTTCCAAAAACATTTTCACTCTGATCAAAAACTGCTGTCCTGCTTACATAAAGGGAGACATGCTGACAAAAAGGACACGTTATATTCATGAAAGAAAGTTGATTTAATACTAATTAATTTTATCTGTTGTCTCACTTTATCAGAATTGAGCATTTTTTTCAGTGTGATGATCTCATAAAATATGACAGACATTTAAAGCTTCACATAAAAAATCCTCAGCAGAAGCTTTGAATCTAAAAAAAATAATATTCAGCACAGATCCTGGTATTAATGCCAGACTCTGGAGCGAAAAACACAAAATCTTTCCAACATATCTTTCATCATTAACAGGATGGATCCTATTTTACACCAACCTGAATATATTTGATTACAAGTACAAAACAATCACACGCCAAATCAACAGAGTAAATCTGAGTCTGAGGGAAATTACAGGTGTCTCTTAACACCTAACAGCAGCCTTTATGAGCTTCATCTTTTATCATTCAATCTGTTTACACCCACAGTGTCTCACCATGACCCCGAGCTGACGTTCAACCACAGCTTCATTGAGCCTCCGTCCTCCGGCTGGCTGACCGAGGGGTCGTCCTTCGACAGTGATGAGGAGGAGGGAGAGGCGCTCTACTGCGTCCCTCCAAGAGAAGGTCGGAACGGCATCGACACATTTACATATGAATTCATTCTACTTATTTGCTCTTATGCTGCTTATTTGCTGTGTTGTGAATGTTTATTTTTGTTGGGCTTAATGGAGTTGTGTATGGAGAAAACTAGGGTAAAAAACATGAGTATTCATTATAATCACTGATGAAATGTAAAAATGGGTGTAAAACTTGATAAGTGTTCACTTCCTCCAACTCCTTTTCAGACTTGAAATGTCTTGTGATTGTGAATGTGCTGAATATTTGTTTTTTTTTACTTGTATGCTTTATTTATTTATTTTTTTACATGTCTGAAATAGAATCTAGTCTAAGCTAACATAGATACAGCTTTGACCGCTTTAGCTTGTTGCTTTGACACATAAGCATTGCCGCCATATTGGACAGGGCAAGCCTGGACTGTTAGTAAATACATGTAAATGGGCCACCTGTTGCATTTCTCAACTGACTGCAATGAGTCGTGTTATATTCACTGGTTTTTACATGAAGAAATACAAGAAATAAAGTTTTCCTAACTTAACTGTCCAATATGGTGGCAAAGTTGACATATGATCCAAAGGTGAAAGCGCTGTCTACTTGGATGTGTCTAGAGGAACAGGGATAAACCCAACTTTGTATCGCCCTCTTTCATTGGTGAGCAGAACTTCCACTGCAGACTTCCTGTCCATCTTGTCTCATGTCTTTCTCTGTCTCCATCTCTTTGTCAGACATCCCAGCGGTGGCGAGCGGCGAGTTCCAGGAGATGAGCTCAAAGTGTAACATGTTCTTAGACCCGTCCGGCTTCAGCAGTGAGGACATCACGTCCCCCTTCAACATCCCTCGCACCTCCAGCATCGCCAAGGCCAAGCGGCCGTCCGTCTCTTTCGCAGAGGGCACCCGCTTCAGCCCCAAGGAACGGCGTGGCTCGGCCCAGGACCCCAGCGGTCTCCCTGGACACCCGCGCAACAAACCCAAGTCACCCTGGGGGGTTTTGATGCTGTCTGCCCTCCAGAGTCAGGGAGGTGCAGCGAAAACGGGGGAGGAGGATGGAGCTGAGGATGAGGAGAGGGAGGATGAAGTGGATGCAAAGGAGACAGACAATCAGGAAGGTGAGGCGGGGGAACAGGAAGTAGACAGAACCCCATCACGGGCCACCCTGCAGGTCCCCGGGGCATCAGGACGAAGACGGACTCTGTCCAACACAGCCACTCATAAGGGGACCCAGCTGTCTGCCTCTGATGGTCAGGTGGGGGTGTCAGATAAGGTCACCACAGTGTACGTGACGGTGGGCAAAGCAGGACGGCCTGTGTTGAAGACAGAGTCGAGCTCTGAGGGTCCTGTCCAGGCCATGCTGCGACGGCTTGGCAGCCTCCAGAGACAGAAGGAGCAGGAGTCCTCCAGGCCCAAATCCAAAGCAGCTGAAGGGATCACCAAACCACCGAGGAAGAAGCTCGGAGCTCGGGCGAGCGTGTGGGAGCAGGGAGGGCCGTCTGGAGGGGAGGTCGGCGTTTGTAAGCCAATCAGGAGAAAGCAAGCTTCTCTAAACTCCCCTGATGCAGCTGGGGTTAGTGACACTCCGTCAACAGAGAGCAGCACGCCGAAAAGGCCGCTGTCGGGCATTCTGAAGAGCGTGCCAGAGGTGGCGTCGGCGGACTCGGGGTCAGATCTGAGGGCTGAATGTGGCGGTCCCGGGGCAGAAAGAACTGAGAGCAACTACCTGACTGTGGGACCAGCAGGAGACGCTGCGAGTCTCACTGAGGTCATCGCCAATGAAGGTGCAGAGCCGTGCTACGAAAACGTCATGATTAAACACTCGTAACCTCTGAGAGACTAAACATGTCAGCAGGTCTGATCCAAACGCAGCTGCATATTTATTACTCTGCAGTTAAAGGAAGAAACCGTGTTACATTCTTGAATTATGGTGCTATTTAGAACAGTTATGTACACATGTATGCAGCATTTATGAGAAAAAATACTCAAATATTTTGTCTAAATTCTACAAATTCTTTATATAAAAATTATATTTTAGGTTAAAAGTTAAATGAAACTAAAAAAGATATTACCAGATGTGGTATTTGGCCACTGGCTGCATTCAGTATCTCAGTTTCATCTGAATGTGAGTGTGGGGACAATTGAACTGATAATAGAGAAGCAAAGTCCCTCCCCTTCCGGTTTGCCACATGGGACCTTACTTCAGAAAAAATATGAACTGCAGTGAATGGGGAGAGACAAATATTTTTTGTTACCATTTAAATTGTGTCATGAATTAATGTTTGTCAGTTTAAACAATCATTTTACAAGACAGAAAAGTCTCAGTTTGTGGTTGGTTTGTTGTAGTTTTTTCTAGTTTTGTGTGAAACCGCTCAGTGAACTACATCTCGTCTCACAAAATACACGTCAGCATCGCTGTCCTTTGTAACGTTATCTTACTTACGTAATCTCTGAAGTGTTTTATCCGGCGGCTCCTGGTCCTTTTGTCAACCAGGAAGAGAAAGGACAAGCGGGATCGCTTGTGTGACTACATCCTGGTACGAAACCACACAGGTGTCGTAGCTTCAGTGGCTAACTTTAGCTTTTGGAGGGAGAAAATCATGACGTTACATGACTTCCAGGTGTGCACTGGGGCATTTCTGGGGGCACCGGCCACCCCTGAATTGGGGGGGGGGCAAGAATGGAAGCTTTATTTTGTATTTGTAAACTGCCACTCTGTTTTGTTGTGATTGGTGGGACTTAGCAGAGGAATGTAAGAAACTGTAAGATAAAGTGGATATTAGAAATGGTAAATTAATACTATTCTGGCATGTATGCTACTGTCTGCCACCTCTGCATAAGTCACTGCCCAGTCAAACACGTCTGGACCCTCCCCTGAGTGTGTAGTCTTTCTAATTACGTATCTTCATAGTTTGATACTTCAACAGCTTTTCTTGTAAACTCATCTTTTAAACAGACAAACATCATACGTGTGATTCATGGCACAGTTCAAACACAATCAATAAATTATTTGTCTGTCACCACTGACCACATTCATAATCATCCTTCCTACGTCCCACCCCTTTTTGCTTTGTGCTCCAATAACAGTTGATCAAGCTGGGTACCTGTCAGAACCTCGATCATGTAAGCTCGTCTGTGTTAAAAAGAAAAACAGATTTTGAAGATGATTGAAAGATTTTGCTGGGGGACCTGCAAAATTCATGGAGTTACGTCTTTAGTCAGCTAATGTTAGGGAAAAGCTAGCTAACTAGATAGCCAGCAATTGATGTAGATTAGCTAGCTAGTTAGCTAAAAGTTAGCAACATCTTTTAACCATCTTCAAATTTTAGTTTTCTTTTCAAAATAGCGGAGCCTGGCACATAGTATATCTAAGTTCAGTAAACAGGAAAGGAGAAAGTTGACCGAGGTTCCAAAAGGTGTCAGGAAGGATCGCTCTTATTCACTCCAGTGATGCATGTTGTATTAACTGTATACATATAAGTACTGTAATATCTGTCACTGGACACAGAAGAGATAAACAGACAACATCTGGGTTGTTCCAGAACAAAAAGAGCAAACAATGGCAAAAACATTGTAGTACGTCATCCTGAACTCTGTTCTCAATCCAGGCAGATAGAATTTAAGCATGAGAAAAGATTTGAGTCAGCAGCTGGGTTGATGTTTTTATTTGTTGTAGATAAAAAATACAAGAAAGAACAGACTGTAACAAGTTGTGAATATATAATCAAATGATTCACTCTGATTCAGGACACAGTACAGCCTTTGGATGTCTGTCAAAAACACTTACATTCAACAGTTTTTCATTCATTTTATTTTGCCCTCTAATAACAGTCAGTAGATGTTAGACAACTGCCAAATTTAAGACTCAAAGCCAAATGAACTCTGAGAGGACGGACTCATAATGCTGCTGTTTGGTAAAACTCACATTACTGCAGTTTAGGGAATTTTCCTCTCATTACTCAAAGGAACATCTGTATGACCACACATCAAGATTTAAAGGCCCTTTGGTTCATGAAACCTCCATCATGTCATGAGTGATTTATATTTTCCTGTTCACTGTAAATATGTTCACAGTTAATAATGAAAATAAACATTTTGAAATGTGTAGATACATGATTTTCAAAATGTCACTGAATTACCGTCTGTTTGGAAGAAGTGCTCAAATCTTTTATTTATGTAAAAGTAGCCACTCTGTAAAAAAAACTGTGTTACAAGTAAAAGTGCTGCAATCAAAATGATTAAAAGTACAAAAAAAAGTATTATCAGCAAAATGTACTTTAAGTATCAAAAGTAAACGGATGCATTCACATCTGGTAGAGGCGGAGCTAATTTAATACAATGTTGGTTAGTTTAACCTTTAACAATGTGGCATATTTTGGAAGTTGATCATATGTTTTGTATTTAAAACCATGAAGTAAGCAGTAACTGTAGTTTTAAGATAAATGTAGTGGAGTAAAAAGTACAATATTTCCAGCTAAACTGTAGGTGGAGTAGAAGTAACAGAAATCTGAAAGCTATTTTCACTGTTGTTGTTTTTAATAAAGCAGGTCAGCTGATGTTGACAGCAGATTAGAAAATCAACCAGCTGAAGTTTGGCTGTGTGAGCAGAGTGTGGACTTTGATCGATCTCCAATATTTGCTGAAGTTGACGAGCAGCTAGTTATGTGTTGCACTGAACATGTCTGACACACTTTTTTTTTTTTTTTTTTACAGCCGTCACAGCCTGTTCTAGTTAGAATGATTGGTTATAGATGAGTTTGATCATATTTAAATACCTAAAAAACCATTTGTGTTTACTTCTCTGCCCCGGTGGTGTCTGAACAGCCGAGCCAGTACTTGGCGATGGATCTGGGATACGGAGGACTGGCAGGGTCGACTCTCTTGGTCCTCAGGTCCACTCTGTAGTATTTATCTACAAAGGACATGAGACAAGACAGTCATTTTCTCCCTCTGGATAAGCTGATATGAGTGTTGGGTTGGAACAGGTGCTCCGAAGTCAAAGGATAAAGCAACTCCCAGTCAGTCAAACATTTTTTTATCACTGACAGAAATCATCAAAACACTCCCTGTCTTCAGTCTCGGTTGACAGCTGAATATCACACAGAAAAGCAGAAGGAGTGTAAAGGGTTTTTTTTTGTCTGTTTCTCTGTCATGTGAACTAATACACAACATGTGAATCTAGTTAGAATACACCCTCTGTGGCTGGACAGAGCTGGGGAAGTCTGACAAAATTACCAAGTTCCTTGAACTCATCTTACAGAAGGTTTCTGTCTGTCTGAAAAAGACGGAAAGAGTAATAAAAAAATGCACTGAAGTACAAACAAAATACAGCAAAAGTACAAAGTACTGAGCTTATTAGTTGTTTTTAACTGTTTATGCTTAATAAATTATCAATAACCACATTCAATCAGGGGTTTCTGTTTCTAAATTACTTCCAATTAAGGTTACAAATTTGGCAAGTTTTTCCAGCCAATAGCTGAAAATGCTGACAATGTTTTTCTGATTTTTCTTATTTTAAGTTTAAGGTTCTTTAATCAACAAACGGCTCCGCAAGACAAAACAATGTCAAACAATTACTGCCATTTCTAGACTTGATTAATTAGCAGTTATTACATTTTGAATTGGTTAAATTCTTACTGTCGATTAATTGATTAATGATTCATCTGTGCCTGCTGTGGGTTTTTGTTTTGTTTTCTCACCAGTATGTCATGTGTTCACTGGCCCGTTGGCTAGTAAAACGCAGATGAAAGGTTTGGATATTAATTCAAAATGTACTCAGTATTCAAGCATGATTTTAAAAGTAACTAACCCAAAAAATACTTAATTACACTACTTTGAGTATTTGTAATTAGTTACTTCCAACAGCAGCAGGTACAGAAGGAGAACATGCTGTTAGAAGCTTTTCTTTGACATTCTATCTTTTAGGGGCTGTCTCTGTTTTGTGTTTTTATTTAACATATTTTTTTAATCCTTTTTTATTTTTTTAAATAAAGAGGAATTGATTTGATTTAATTCAATTACAACTCCCATGAAGTTCTGAGAGCACGCTAATTGGAAAAGACTCATGGGATATGCTGTTCTCTGTATATTCAGTGCCTGGTTATATTTTTACCCTCTTATTTCATATCAATATTAGTGCTGAAACTAATACTTAATAAATTGATTCATTTATCAACAGGACGAGCGGCGGTTCCCAAACAGAGGTATGTCACTCATTCTAACACCAGGACCCATCATTGCACACTGTACAGCATGGTGGGCCCTGAACCCAGGGGCACCGCCGGGGGGGGGGAGTTAGGACGATTCTAAGGGCCCGGGCCTGACAGGGGGCCCTTTGAGGGCTATCAATATTATTTTAATAGTATTATCTATCTAATCTTTCAGGGGGCCCAAGATTTCTGGCGGCGCCCCTGCCTGAACCATTTCAGTCTAAGATCATTTCTGGCAAAGTCCCTCCTTGATTAAGCTTTTCATTTTTGCTTAATACTCATACCCTTAGGACGTACTAATGGCTGATGTTTAAAGTGCCTTTTATCAGTGCAGAAGCTTGTAAAACAAGCCTGTTTTCTGCTGTCCTCGGTCCTCGAATGAACTGCAGAGCGAGCTCAGACTTGAAGCTGTTATCTCTTTAAAATGTAATAATGGAGCAATAATGAATGTTGTCTGTTGGACGCTCTGATTCACCATTTTCTTACATTTGAAGACTAAGTAATGAATCAGTAATGAATATAACTGTTAGTAGCAGCCATAATTGCAGGAAATAGCTTTGTTTTTGTGTACACAGGACATCCACGAGAGGTAGAGGTGAGGACTCCAGCTCCAGGAAGGCCACGCTTTTTCCCTTGGAGGCCCAAAACTAAAACTTAACGGTGGGCCAAGCAAGCACTTATTTGCAGGGGTCTTCAATATTTTTCAGGTCCTGGACCCTTCAGCTGATAGACAGACAGAGCAGGGACCTGCTACATGTAATTGATTTAGGTCAGGTCTTCCTTCATTTGTGCTAACCTGTATCTGTTAAGTCAGTGTCAGTTGTAGTTGGGGTAGTTCAATGAAATGAACAGTGATCTGGTGGTCTCCCTATAGTAATATGAGGACCCCCTAGGGGCTGTGGCCCCACTGTTGAGGACCCATAACCTACTGCATTATATTTTAAGATGAAGAATGGTAGTTTCTGAACAGATTGGCTGAAAGGTTAAATTAATGACTATGTTGTTTATTAAATAAACATTAGATTAAATAAACATGTTGAGTTGGAATACTGGCTTCTCTAACAACAACAACGCTACAGCTGTGGCATCTCCCTTTGAAATTTCCACTCCAGGCTGGAATAACTGTTTTTGTTTGCCTGTTTCATGTTAATTAGACTTCAATTTAAAGCTGAATGTTTGCTGAATGAGTAAGTGTCTGTTTATGAGCCGTAAGAAATCGTTAATAATCATGTAGAAGGAGTAGATGTTTCTAACGGTTAAATTGAGCAAAATGTTAATGGAGTTTGGCAGGAAGTGAGACAGGCAGCCACTTAACTCACAGTCAGAATGTGTATTTTAGAGCAGTGGGCTTTTGCTTTTAGGATAACGGGCTTGACAGACAACTGACAGTTATAAACAGCTGATCAACTTACAGTGGAGGACTTGTCATCGCTTATTATTGTCAATTTATGATGCTGCACGTCTTACACTCCTGCAGCCCAACCTAAAGCACACTGTTGATGAGTCTTTCCCTGCTGTCTTACCTCCTTTAAAGAAGTAGACGGTCTGTATGGGCATAGTCCTCTGGATGGAGTCCCAGTACCACCTGTCACTTCTGGAGTCGTAGTTGCCTCTGTTGTTCTGCCGGTAACCGTCTCTCCGTCTGTCCTGGTCCCAGTCTTGATCCCATCGTCTGTCCCAGTCTCGATCCCACCGTCTGTCCCAGTCTCGTCCGAGCCTCTCCTCCATCTCCATCCTCCTCTCTGCCAGCCTCAGACCCATTTCCATCCCCCTCTCCGCAAAGTCCCGGCCCATGTCCATCCCCCTCTCGGCCATGGACCCCCAGAAGGGTGAGCGGCTTTGTCTTCTACGACCCCACTGCTGTCCGTACTGCTGGTTCCACTGCTGTCCGTACTGCTGGTTCCACTGCTGTCCGTACTGCTGGTTCCACTGCTGGCCCTGCTGCAGTCCCCACTGCTGGTCACGTCTTGTGGGCCTCCAGGTAGGGATGTACATCCTGCCCGTCATCACGGCGTCCACCGGAGACTTGAGGCCCTTCCAGTCCCTCTCAATGAAGTGGTGTTTGTCATGATGCTGAGGTACTACAGTAGATTAGGAAAACATGAAGCGGTGTTAAGTGACCTCGCTCCACCGTCAAACGAGCACAAATGATCTATAACACCACAACTCACATTCAGAGAAGAGCTGGCTGAGAAAATGTTCATAGTTGTTGTAGTAGACGTCAGTGTAGCGTCTGAACAGCGTGGACGGAGACCTCTCAGACATGGTGATACACTCCTCATGAGACGGCTGGTGCAAGAACTCGTACGTGTAGTACTGATCACCTGGAGAAACCAACAAAACATTTAAAGGAGCAGTTCATCCCTTAATAAAAATACATATTTTTCCTCTGGTCTCTAGAGTTTTGGAGATATCAGCTGTAGAGATTCTCTTGAACATTAGCTCAACAGGCCAGAGGAAAAATATTATTTTTGATTTTGTGGTGAACTGTCCCTTTAAGTAATTCTATGTTAAGTATACCAAATATTAATAATAATATATAAGAAGTGTTTGGACATATATAGTGTAATATCTGGCTGTACCTTTGAAAAAATAGACCTTCTCTTTCCCGTTGTGACCAGGAGCCGGCAGAGCAAACGCCGCATCCACATGATCAGGAACTTTGTCGAAGCCCACGCTGATGTCTCGAGGGTAGTCCTCATCCAGCACGCCGTTATCAAACCTCCAGTACTTGTTTCCCTAAATTAAATTTCAATCCATTTAAATGTTCAGTTGACGTACCTGTAACTGGTCAAATTAATACAGGATCATGTCCTGTGTCCCCACCTTGAAGATGTACGTCTTCCCTTGACAGTTGACGCGGGTGAAGGCAGCATCAATCGGCCCGCTGATGCCCCACACATCCTTTATGAGTTTTGGATAACCAGGAAGAACTGACTTGTGGTCCAGTTCAAAAAAGTAGTCCCCTAGAAAAAAACACACAAGTTCATGAGCATGGGCCCCCAATAGTGGTACAGGAAGTATTTAAATCCTTTTCTTAGAGTAAAATTACTGATACAACCCTGCAAAAATACACATTTATCAGTAAACATCCTGCAGTGAAAATGTTACGAAGTAAAAGTATCAAAAGTAAAAGTACTAGCCCCTCTGACTCATATACTATTATATATCATTATATAATTCTGACTCATACATTAATGTAAAAGGAGTATTTTATTAATCTACTAACTTTAATTGTCTGGTTTGTGAAAATTATGAAAATAGTGAGAAATGATGTCACAGTTACCCAGAGCCCAGGACGACACCTTCACAATGATGCTGACTGATGATTGTTTGGTCCAACAAACAACCCTCAAAAATTCTTAAAAATAAATTTAAAAATCTGCTGATGATAAATCAACTAATCAACTTAATATTTTTTCAGTACTGTGTATTTTATTTGTAAAAAAAAATGCCCATCTTATCTTATCATTATTTATTTTTAGCTTTTTATTAGTATTATTCTGTTTTCGTACTTACTTGCTATTCTGTTACTTACCATTATTTTTTTAAAATATTTTTTTATATTTGAGCATTCTGGCCAAAGTTTTTCACACGATTGTACATTGAACCTTGAATCGTTTTAGTTTGATTTATCACATAACATAACATTTTGTAAGCTTTTCATGCTTTTTATACATAAATTTGTTAGTTTGTAAAGCTAGTAATTAAAGCTGTCGGACAAGTGTAGCAAAGCGAAAAATAAATTGCAATTTGTTCTCCTCTGAAATGTAGTGGAGGTAGAAAGTACCATGAAAAAAAAGTGAAGTTAAGTACTTCAAATTTGAACTTAAGTAGAGTACTTCAGTAAATCTACTTAGTTACATACCACCACTGTCCCCGACAATAATAAGCTCTTTGAATGTTATGGGATAACACTGCCAGTGCCTCACCTCTGAAGGCATATATGGAGCCATTTTTCAGCTGCATGAAGGAGTCAAAAGGCCTCCCGCTGCAGACCACAGCGTCCGGGTCGGGCGCCTCGGTGGGGCCTGTTGTGATGGGAGCAGTGGTCGTCTCAGCTGCCGCATCAGTCGAGGCGGGGACCTCCTGTGTAGGCGGGACTGTCTCTGAAATGGGTGTCGTCTGCATGTCAGGGATGTTTTGAGTCATGGTGTCAGTCAGTTGGGGGGGTCTGGTCATCTCCAGCGTGGTTTCTGGATGTCGGTGGGGTCTGCGGCCGAAGTCTGGGACAGGCTGCTGTGTGGGCCTCAGCTGACGACTGACGGAGGTAAAAGACCGGCCGTGTACTGAGCGTCCAGGGGAAGGAGTGGCGTCTTCAAACACCTCATCATCATCATCATCTGCAGACACAAATGTGTCTCCACGAGCTGAGGGGAGAAAAGTGAAATCAGTGACCACCTCAGTTTCTGCAGTCTGAAAAGCTACAGCTTATTAATGCCTACCCTTTTAATTATGCACCATACTTAACAAAGTAGGATCAAACAACAAAAAAACAAAACAAAGACAACAATCAGAACATAACATGATTGTTAAAAAATGAGCAGGGAGGTTTTCTTACTCGTCATGCCACATGTAGCCTCAAAGTCAGAGCAGCAGCTCTTGTAATACTTGCACATGGAGTCACACTGGCACGTCCTCTTTGAGTCGAAGCCATTCTCACAGCGACCCATACAAGACTCTGAAGACTGTGTTGGAAAATCTGAAAATGACCATGACCGAGACTGTCTTTGTGGTGTTTTCACAGAGCTTTGCAAAGGATCAGCACACAGTCACACAGAAAGTGTGAAAGAAACTGATAATGAGTCAAGAATGTAAATCTGTCTTAGAGACGGAGGAGACGAAGGAGGTTGGGTCAGGATGGACCTGAACTGCTCATCGGGAGAGTCAGGATGTGATTGTGTTATCACAAGTTGTTCTTTCAAAGGGAGAACAGCTGTGTGTTCAAGGACCAGTAACCAGTTAGTGCCTGACAAAACATGAGAAGTAACTATGAGGAACAACAGTGACCAGTTCAGCAGATAATTTTCCCACTACAAGACACAATGTTGAGAGTTTAAGGGACAGTTCACTCAAAAATCCAAAAAATAAATGATTGTTGTGGTGTGAGTTGCAGAGTTTTGGAGATACCCACCTTTGAGATGTCTGCTTTCTCTCCAATAAAATGGAACTAGAAATCACTAGTCCTGTGCTGCTCAAAGCACCAAAAATACATTTTAAAAACTCAACAGCAATGTGTCTTTCCAGAAATCAAGCGATTACTCAAGATAATCCACAAACCTTGCTGTGAGCTGTTTCATGGAGGAAGTACTCGCATTCTACAGAACAACACCCACCAACTGTATCACTGTGCAGAAGGAAGTGCGCATCTACTCATGGTTGAGAGGCTCACACTCATCACAGAGCAGGATGCAAACATTAATACTGTTCTCCGCGGTTGAGCTGTAATTGCGACATCGGCACCACTGAACAAGCTAGCACAGCGATACAGCTGGCGAGAGATGTTTGGTAGAAAGACAGTAGTTCCTACATGAAAGTGCTCACAACAAGGTCTGAGGATTATTTTGAGAAAGCAGGTCATGTTTTCTAGAAAGAGACACTGCCGTCGAGTTTTTCAAATGTATCTAAAATCTCCAAAACTCAAATTAAAACAATCTAGATGGATAAATGGTACAAACAGGCCAGAGGGAAAATATGTATTTTTATTTTGGGATGAACTGTCCCACTGAGAAAATGAATTTCCTCCTTTGGATAATTAAGTCACATTGGATTTGATTTAATTACAGCTCCCATGAGGCTCTGACAGCACGCCAATGCCATCATGGGATATCCTGGCTGTCATTAATAGTATTTTTTTCCTGTGTAGATAGGTCTGCATTTTTAATGCCTGCTTATGGTATCCTGTTTAAACTCACAGTTGTAATTAGTGCTGAAACAAATAATTGATTAAAATCAATCAACAGATATAAAGTATTTTGATACTGTGTCAACTATTAAAGTCATTGATCAAGCAAAAATGCCACTCACATGTACCACCTTCATAAATACAATCATTTTCTGCTCTTCACTGTTTTCTGTAGTTTTAAATGTGAATATATTTGGATACTGGACTGCTGGTCAGACAAAACAAGCAATTTGAGAACATCACTTTTTGTACTGGCCATTTTTAACTATTTTCTGACATGTTATAGACTTAACGATTCATTGGTTAGGTGTAAAAATCATTGTCAGATTAATTGATAATGAAAATATTTTTTAGAACTGTCTTAACTCTAATAAATATTTACTGGTGTATACAGGGCTGATTGGATAAACAGTTAAATAAATGAAAAACTAAACACATCGATATGGTTTTTAAATGTTAATTGGTTTATCTAGTATATAGTTATAGCGCCTGACATACAAACTAAATCAGGACACAGTTCAGCCCATTGTCAAGACTGATTGCAACCTGATCTTACAATACTATAATCGATCAATATAATCATATAATCCTCTGTTTGCTTATTTCAAATCCCCTACAGAACTTTAAAAGAGATTTTTAATGTACTCACCATCTGCGGCAAAAGTATGAGCGAGCAGAGGGATCAGCAGGGCGGCGGCGGCGGCGGCCCACAGCCTCATGTTGCCTCTGTTGTGTGAGAGGACAGAATGAGAAAAGCAATGATGGACTGTGTGCTTCCAATCATTGGAAGCATGTGTCAGTCACCCCGCTTCCTTGTTTGCTTTAACTCTATTTGCAAACCTCTTTCTACTCGGTCAAATAAACAGAGAGAAAGAGAGAAAGAGATCAATAGGAAGCAAAAGTTTAAGCGATGTAACCATCTGTTGACCTCTTGACCAAACAGCTTCTGCATTTTTTTTAATGCAATCTATGAGTCATTAAGTGACAGAGCAGTGACTTTATCTCTGCGGTTTGAATACTCAGTCAGCAACATAATCCTGTATTATTTTATTACTTGCTCTTAGGACATGGCCAGACTTGAATACAGCTTGTAATCTGGTGTCACTGTGAGGTCTCAGTGAAGACAGAAAAGCAAAGTACCGGTGTGGCCTGCTCTGTCGCCTCGTAAAACAGTTTAATAGATAGTTACAAACTAATAAAAAGAATTTACAACTCCAGAGGTGAACGTGACTCAAAACTTCTTTTTTGTCTTCATGTGTCATTCTCCGCTCTGACGCAAAGAGACTGAAACTGGCTGATGGCGTTACTTCAGAATCTATGGAGACAAAACAACAAACAGATTCATTCTTTTCAACATAACAACAACAACATACAGTGTTTCCCTCTGCTGCTGAATGTGAATCATTTCAGCCACCCATTATGCAGTGTATGCTGCTATGATGATAAAACAATACTTTATTTGAAGGGGTGTACATGAAAATGACACGACATAACCGAGCACACTAGCTAACCCCAGCTACAGTTAGCAGCAGTTACCATTTATCCTACTTTAGCAACAAGCAACACTAGCTATCTGTCCATAAGGAGACTCTGTCAAACTGGCCTCGTAACAAATTAAAGATACCATGACAAGTCCAAATGGTACCACTTTAGTCAAGCATCATTCTGTGTCAGTCTTATGCACACAAATGAAGATTTTAGCCTATTTGTATAGGCTTTGCTTTGTTAAAGTGCTCCTAAACCTGCTAACACTAGATACAATTAGCAGCAGTTAGCAGTTAGCCTACTTTAGCAACAAGAAAACTAGCTATCTGTCCATCGGGAAACTCTGTAAATCACCTTGGTACTTTACTCAGTCATCAAACTGGCCTTATAGCAGTTAATGACATCTTTAGAAATGTTGCCACTTCAATTGAGTGAAATCCCCAAATTCCCCAATTCCTGGATAAAAATTATATTTGTTAAGGCTTGACTTATAGTTAGGGCTTGCCTTAAAACCTGCATATAGCTAACACCAGCTATACTTAGCAGCAGTTAGTGGTTAGCCTACCTGTCAATCAGGTAACTGTAAATCATCGTACTGTACTCTTTTGTCAAACTGTCCTTATAACATTGGACAAAATCTTTATAGTACCACTTTACTTGTGGCCCAGTTACCAATCAGTGCGGTTGATGGTGTAATAAAACTTAATGGTATTTTTATGACAAGTACAAAATGTACGATTGTAACTGAGATCAAGGAAAATTCATGACGCAGTTATAATGGCCTCATAACAATCAATGCCAAAACCAACCACATATGACACATAATAATGTAATGCTAACACATAAAGCTAAATAGTTTCTTTATGTTTAATTATTAGCCCTGCTACAGCACGTTTATAACAGGTTATGTTGTCTTGGTTGATTTCAAGTTAACAAAAGACGTCAAAAAGTCTCCGTCATGTTCATGTATATTACTGTTACACATTATACAATATATTAAACTTCAGTTTAGAACTGTTAAGATTGTGTCAGAGAGGTGACTGACATGTAACTCAAAAATGTGTTTCTAGTGCTATAACTCCTTGGTATGTAGGTGATTTAATAAAATAATATAAGCTAACAGAGTTGAACTGTTGAGCCTGATGGTATTAATCAGACAATAAAAACAATGAATTACAGATAAGAAAAGATAGTGACTTTTTCTGTTCTTTGCAGCATGTTATTCAAAAGACTCGTGTGATGTAACTTCCTCAATTCTGATATCACAGGGCCTGATACATTATTTTTATATGGGGTAAATGGCATGGTGTGGCGGGGTTGAAAATAAATTTGGGGATGTGTGCAAATATTGCAATTTCATAGATAACTATATATATATATATATATATATATATATATATATATATATATATATATATATATATATATATATATATATATTTTTTTTTTTTTTTTTTTTTTTTGTCAGAAAAAAATACAATTTTACTTAAAGTAGTGTAGCATATGATTATATCAGCAGAAGAAATTGCATTAATTGCAATTTTTATTTGTTTTTCAGTGAAAAGCTAATGATGGTCATGAAGGACATGCAATCATGCTGGTTTTCTAGAAAACTCCATGATTTATTTTGCTTTGTATTAGCATACAAAACACCCAGTTCTATGAATTGACATCTTTAAAATACATTTTGTGGTCTCCTTAAATTCAAAATCTAAATTGTAAATCTGGGGAATTTAAAGGGCACTAGATTCAGAGAATCACCCACATCTCAAAAAATGTCAACTTTACTTTTAAATCACATAACTGACTGAATGACACTTGACATACAACAGTCATAAACACTGGTGAAGACTCCTTCATGTTCCTGTATGTTACAATATATCATAAATTAACATCTTATACTGCAGTTTCTAATTGTTGAGACTGTCAGAGAGGAGGATGGCAGCCAACTCAAACTCCTCCTGCCAACTCCTTCTCATGTGGGCTGTTTAATAAAATAACAACAGTCTTCACAGCAACTGTGTTCAGCACATTTTGAGAAACAATGGTGTCTGTCAGATGTTTTTCTGCAGTTCCTCCAGCAGAGGGCTGGAGTGTTTACAGCCGTGATGAGCATGCTCTGACCGGCTGTGATGCAGGGAGGAGAGGGGAGGAGGGGGTGCTTCTTTTCCTGTTCATCACCGGCAGGATCTCGAGCCGGTGGGCGGTGCAGACCCCTGAAGATGCGGACAGCCTGCGGATGCTGCTGACCAAAGGACGCGATAGATCGGGGGGAGATACATATTTTGTAGTTTTGTTGCAGGAGACAAGCAGCTGTAGTTCATCGGGAAAACTGTATGAGACGAACAGGCCTTCTTTGTCTGCAATACCTCAATGAATGCAGAGGAGACAATCGACAATAGAGTATTTTTCTCTCAGGAAAACAAGTGGGATCTGCTCTCCAGGCTGTCAGTGCTCAGATTTTTAACTCTTTAAGGAGTCTTCTTCAGACAGACCGTGTGGAGACATTAAGTCTTCTGCTGGTCGGTGGGATAAAGAGACAAAGCAGCAGCTATTGAGGCTGCAGGACTCTGACCTGCTCACTAAGACCTGCTTATGACTGTTTATGTGGTCACTGCCAGGGATGTGAGAGAGGTGATGCAATTTGGTGAAAGCTGTCAGTACTGATTTCCAGCTGAAGCCTGTCCTGACTCATCTTTATTCTGTGGATGTGAGTGTTTACAGCAGGCTGGAGTCACTGACAGGGATACAGGCCTTTGTAAACATCACAGTCAGCAGCATCACTGACGCGTCTTTGCCGGTACATGCTCTTTTCTCTGACGCTCTTCCTGTGGAGGCTCCATCGATATTTCTCCATCATGTTCAGCTCAGACAGACTCACAGTCCCGGATTACGTGAGCCGGCTGCAGAGAGGGAGGAGCGGCTCGGCCTCGGGCTCCTGCCCCGACCCCAGGGCCGTCTCCCCGGGCATCAGCGCCGACGTCCAGGCGATGTTGGACGTCTCGCTCCCCGCCCTGCGCTGCGCCATCAAGAGGCTGAAGGACGGCAAGGAAACGAACGACTCGGAGGAGACCCGCAGGGCCATCGCGGAGATCTATCAGCTGGTGGAGGAGGCCTGGGTCCTGCCCACCGTGGGCCGTCAGGTGGCCGAGGAGATCTGCAACAGGATCCGGCTGGACGGAGGCCTGAAGCTGCTGCTGCAGCTGCAACAGACACCTGCTGTGGAGATCACCTATGAGTCTGCAAAACTGCTGGAGCAGATCCTCATCTCAGAGAACAGGTGGAGTAGAAATAACACGTTTATATCAGCAGCTTAACAAGTCACCTGTTTGAAGATTTAAATGTTCACTTTTTGTTGAGACCGGCAGAGAGGTGTTCAGCATCATCAGGTAGTTTTTGAACCTTAAGATATGATGTGAAGCAGCTTATAATATCATGCAATAAAATAAAATAGATGATTCTGCCATATGATCCAGTCAGGACAAAATAACAGCAACATAATAAGAATTATAATAACAACAATAATAAATAACCTTAAAAATTTACAACATCAAAAATGATCCAGATCAGCTGTTTTCAAACTGGGGTCCAGGGACCTTGTCTGGGTTTTACATGGGTCCCAAGGAGAAACAGAATATTTTAACTTTTATTACATCATTTTTGGAGCAAGGAAGGAAGTGAAAGGGTTCACGATTAGATTGATTCAAATGAAACTGTCCATGAGTTGAGCAATAACAAGAACTCTCCTTATTCCTAATGCTCTTTAATTGTTTTATAAATGACATTTATTTTAAGGTTTATGTATTGATTTTATGCCTCTGTTAACCCTTTATGGTTGATGTATTTCAGGATTCATTGTCTATGAACCATTACCAAACACTATTAAATTAAACTAGAAACTCACAGTGATCCAAGTTTGATTGACTGTGACAATGATTTCGACCAGTCAAACTGGACATGTACTGTGGGGGTCCTTGACATGAAAAAGTTTGGGAACCCCTGGTCTAAATGAGTCAACACCTCTCAGTCAGACACAGTCTCAACAAAAAGTTTAACATTACATTTTAAGTTATTGCAAGGTGTTTTTTTCATTGGCTTGTAAATGTTGAAGGCAGTATTCATGTTTGTGTTAAGTCTTTGGTGAAAATGTTTAAAAAACGTGAAAAACACTCATCACAGAACTCACAAGCAACACGACATCTTGAAGTTACAGTAGCTGCTTTGCCTGACCAGCAGTCCAACACTAAATATATTTCATTTACAGTGATATAAAACAGAGAAAGCAACCATCGTTACCTTTGACAAGTTGGTACCCCTAAATGTTTGGCTCATTTGTTTGTTAAGTGCTTTAAAGCAGGGGTGTCGAACAATTTTAGGTCATGGACCACATACAGCCTGATTCCATATTAAGTGGTCTGAAGCAGTAAAATCACTGCATAATAACCTCTAAATAACATCTCCATTTTTCCTCTTTACATTCTGAAAACATTCACTATTAATGAACCATTCAGTTACAAAACAGATGATTAACAGCCTGAGATGTCTTGAGAAAAATATGTGCAGTCATCAGTCATTTATGTACTTTGGCACTGAACAACAGTATAGTATTCCTGTGCTCTGGTCTGTAAAATGTCAGAAAATGGCAAGATGACGTCCTCAAATGTCTTATTTTGACCACAACCCCAGAGAAGAGTAAAGAAACCAGAAAATATTCACATTTAAGAACCTGAGATCACACAATTTTCACTTTTTTTACTTAAAAAATTACTCAAACCACTTAATCATTTATGTCAATAGTTGGCGATTAATTTAATGTTCGATTAACTGTTGCTGCTCTATCTTTAAATATGACAACAATAAGTATTTATTGTTTTTCCAGAGTACTGTGTTCTGATTTGTAATTAACGACTACTCTGAAAGTTTTTTACACTGCAAAGTCATCCAGTGGGCCCGACTGGACCCCTTTGGTGGGCTGGTTCTGGCCCGCAGGCAGTATGTTTGACACCCCTGATAAAGGATTTAACAGTTCTAAAAATTGTTGGTTATTCTGTTTATCAACTAATTCATCAATTGTCCCATTGTTTCAGCGCTAGAAGATTGATAACTGTTACCAAATGCACCACATATGTATGTTTATGCCTCCGTCGTCCAGGAATGTCTGTTCACTGTTCACTGTGGAATCGAACTCAGTCAAGTTTTGACAAGTTTCACAAACGTCTGTTGACAGAGATTATTTAGCACGAATGGGTCTGGGGGTTATCCTCAACCTGAGTCGACAGCAGGAAGATGCACAGCTGGCTCGCAGCGTCTCGGGGATCCTGGAGCACATGTTCAAACACACCGAGGAGACGTCCGTCCACCTCATCTCTAACGGCGCCCTGGACGCCCTCCTCTTCTGGTGCCGAGGTACAGATCCCACCGTGCTGCGCCACTGTGCGGTGGGCCTAGCAAACTGTGCCATGTACGGAGGCCACCGCTGCCAGCGATGGATGATCGAGAAACAGGCGGCCGAGTGGCTTTTCCCCCTGGCTTTTTCCAAGGAGGACGAACTGATTCGCTTCCACGCGTGTCTGGCTGTGGCTGTATTAGCTGCAAACCGAGAAATTGAGAAAGAGGTGGTGAAATCTGGGACCCTGGAGCTGGTGGAGCCATTCATTGCATCTTTGGATCCGGATGACTTTGCCCGCAGTTTGCTGGACAGTGCAGACTCCATGCAAGGCAGGACAGCATCTGATCTGCAGCATCTTTTGCCACTACTGGACGGCACACGACTGGAGGGAAAGTGCATCGCAGCCTTTTACCTTTGCGTTGAAGCCAGCATCAAGTCTCGTCAACGCAACACCAAGGTACCATCACTGTCCACACAGCTGAAAATGTTAGCTAATAAAGTCTGGTAGCTTTGTTGTGACTGTGACTTTTTCTTGATCTCCTTCCAAGATATTTCAAGAGATTGGAGCAGTGCAGAGCCTCAAGAGAATTGTCATGTACTCCAGTAATGGCACAGCCTCTGCCCTCGCCAAGCGGGCACTGAATATGATGGGGGAGGAAGTGCCAAAACGCATCCTGTCATGTGTGCCCAACTGGAAAACCTGCGAAGTGCAGACTTGGCTGCAGCAGGTTGGCTTTACTGCCTATTGTGACCGTTTCCAGGTAAGTTCAAAAGAAAGAAAAACACTAGGGATGCACCGATTTATCAGCTGAACATTGGTATCAGCTTTGATAACTGCAATCGGGCAATCGGATAAGATGACTAACATACTTTAATGGCAGTGGGTAATGTTTGTGTCGCATCAACTGACCCTACCCCCTTTTGGAAACTTCGAAATGCTGCTGCTAGAGTAAGTTGTTATTAATGTAATGTTAAGAAAGTCAAATTTTGATGCTGCTGCTGGGGGACCTGTCTTTTCAACATGGATGAGTCTAGCACATGGCATGTCTAAGAACAGGAAACAGATAAGGAGAAAGCTGACAGAGGTTACGCTGGATACTAAGCTTGATGAACCCCTACTTGACCACAGGACTTAAGAAGGGTCAGAGACGCAGAAGCCACTGGCTGGAAATACCCTGGTATGACATAAGAGTGCCAAAGGTGCAATGTTTTTTCGTATATTGAAGATTTCTTTGTTTTCCAGACACAAAAAAGGCATAAATTCCAACAGAGACAAAATAAACTACCACCAAAAACATCAGCATCGGCTGCTGGCCAAATTGTCATTTTAAACATTAGTAACGGACCAGAATTTCACAATCGGTGCATCTATAATGAATGCAGAGGTAAACATCTGCCTAGTGCAGTAGTTCCCAGAAAGTGTCCACTTAGGAAAGTCCAGGTGTGCTTTGGGATTTTGTGACAACCATGCATTTTCATTTCAGTATACAACTATACAAAAAACTTATGAATTAATTTCTAATGTACTATATCAGAACTTTGTATGCACTCATTTCCCAACACAGAGGCAAATTCTATACCCTAAAAAATCCTTTAAAAAACCTTCCATCAGTTTTTGCAGTTCACACAGTTACCCTGTGGTGGAAATTAGTTTGACGCATCAAAGGCCCTGACTGATTAACTGACAGCTCAATTTTTCCTCCTCACCCGCAGTCCAGGAACTGTTCCTCCGATTGGCTAGTAGGCTACTTCTTGCCTCTGTTAGTTAGGTTGGTAATAGAGACTATTTTGCATGGATATGAATTTAAGTGTGCTTTGAGATTTAACTTGTCCCTTGGTGTACCTTGGGCAAAAAAAAGGCCTATTTCACGGTATGTCTGACATTTCTAACTATCTTACTGTATAGGAGCTTCAGGTGGATGGAGACCTGCTGCTGAGCATCACAGACGAGGATCTAAGCACTGATCTGGGCATGACTGCAAACCTCACCCGCAAAAGGCAAGTGACACAGAAACCTTTCAACACACGAGTCTGAGGCTGAGCAGTATAACACCTCTGTTCTGTCTCACCCTCCAGGTTTTTGAGAGACTTGCGTGTGTTGAAGACTTATGCCAACTACTCCACATGTGACCCAAACAATATGGCCGACTGGTTAGTTGACGTGGACCCTCGTTTCCGTCAGTACACCTACGGCCTGGTCCAGTCGGGAGTGGATCGCAACAACGTCCAGCACCTGACCGATCAGCAACTCCAGCACGACTGCCACATAGACAACGGAGTCCACAGAGCTAAGATACTGTCTTCCAGCCGCAGGCCCCTGAAACCGTGCCACACAGATGCCCGGCCTGCGGGTCCCGATGTGTTCATCAGCTACCGTCGGACTACTGGATCCCAGCTTGCCAGGTCAGAGCTTAGACAGATGTAGGAGGTTAAATTAGAGCCAGGGCAAAAGTCACTGTCTTTATTTGTCTTTACCTCATTTTCTCTCTTTGTCCCAAGCCTTCTGAAGGTCCACCTGCAGCTTCGGGGATACAGCGTCTTCATAGATGTGGAGAAACTGGAGGCCGGTAAATTCGAGGACAAACTGATTCAGAGTGTACAGAGAGCTCGGAACTTCATCCTGGTCCTGTCCGCAAATGCGCTCGACAAGTGCATGGGTGACACTGCCATGAAGGATTGGGTGCATAAGGTCAGAAGTTTTCCATTCGCTGCATGTGAAGGAATCATTATACCTAATTTTGCATAATACTTTCACTCCAATGCATCATAAGTCCTTATCAAGATATCAGGGATTTTTTTTTTGGAATGTCACTTTAAGACCCTGCAGGTATAATTTCATGACTACGATACATCAAAACGCAATAAATTAAACATAATTATTACATGGTGTTGTTAGATACTTGATTGGTCAATTACAACATTTTATGGTCTGTTTTGAAGAGCAGGCCGCTGTCCACTGCAATGAATACAAGACTGTTGCTGTGGATGTAGTACTGATCATAGACTCTGAAGGACTTGACTGAAGCAAGAAAATTGTTTTTAAATCAATACTTTGTGTCACCTTATTGACGTTTTAGTGAGCAGGCATGTAATAAACAGGATAATGAATCACCTTCGGGATTCAAGACTGGTTAGTTGAGGCTGACCCTTATCGTGCATCATCCTGTCAGGGATTATTTCGCAATAAGGTCCCATTCACTGTACATTATTCCTGAGACATGAATTTGCCAGGTGTCAGGAAATTAAAATTTTGTCTGGTAAACATGGCCTGCAATGCTATAAGTTGGCTAAATGTCTCTATTGGATCTCTGCTCTAGATTATATACTGCGTTATGTAATTTGATGTAATCCTTTATGAATGTTAATGTTTGATTCCTTGCAGCAGGATTAGAAAATGTGACTTACCTTTGTCTTCTGCAGAGCTCCTGAGAATTACGAGTGCAGTCTTATCATTCCTGTTGTATTCATATTCCCTGTCTGAGCTATGCCACATTATTCATATTGTAACTAAAACATCATGTCAGATGATTTCTTTACTTGCAGATGACTCCAGACATTTGTGCTTTTGTCTGTGTGTCTGGACAATTTCATAGACTCAAAGATATGAGGGTTGTTCTGTATTGGAAAATGCCTCAGATGCAGCCTAAAATGCTAGATAGGGTATCAGTGACTGTTCAGGCATCAGAATCAGTATTTAGAAGGGAGAAATTATACTGTAACATCTCTAAAAGATACTGTCATTGCTTTTGCAGGAGATAGTCACAGCCTTGGCTGGTAAGAAGAACATAGTTCCTGTCACAGATAACTTCCTGTGGCCCGACCCCATGTCTCTACCAGAGGACATGAGAGCGATTCTCAACTTCAACGGCATCAAGTGAGTCACTGAAAACTCAAATAAACCAAAGATATTACTGTAAAACAAACGTGGTTAGTACAACTGTGTAACTGGGTCAGAAAATATTCATACCGTTCACCACATGGCTGTGTGGTGTTCATACAGAAATCTTTCATTTCTCAACATGTTTAATAGCTAATTTAAGAGTCTCTTTTCATGCTGACATATCTTTTAAAGCCTCTTTTATTTCTTTAATGAATAATTTATGAATACATGGGTTGTTGTCTTTGTGTTGTAGGTGTTTAGCATGTCTGTAAAATATCCATTAGAGACAACTGATTTGCTTTTAATCATCAAATCCCTGTTGTCTTTTCTCGACATAGATGGTCTCATGAATATCAGGAGGCCACGATCGAGAAGATCCTACGCTTTCTGAAGGGACAGGAAGACCTGATCGACGGCCCAGGTGCCGCCAAAGGGCAGAAAAAGAAAGAATGAGACAAAAAAACAAACAAACAACAACATAAACAGAGTTTGATCTCAGCTATAGTAACTTTGAACGATGCCAAATTCCACTGAACTGGCCGGCAGCTTCCCCCGCGCTGCCATAACAAACGCATGTAAGTGAATTTGATTATATTGCTCACAGAAAGACCTAATATAAATAGATCTACCATACTGCAAACAATGAGTGAAATTAGAAAAAGAGATTTCAGACTGTATATAATTAACTGTAAGCCTTTAATGATAGTACCCTGCCACTGCTGTATATGTGTAATCAGGTGCAGTATACGCCTTCTGTCTCTCAGGAAAATAACTGTGATAGATCAGCCGACACTGGCATCCAGCAAAATCATCAACAATGATCTCTGAAGCCTCCACTAACACGCCAGTCTTCATAAAAAATTATATGCAATCATTTTTTGTTAAACTCATACTGTACATTCAAAGAGGAAAAGCAGATCTCTTGATTTTACTGTGTTTTTACGTTTGTGTTGTGATAGAAAAGAAAGCAGATGCAGTGACTGTGGACATGATCTAAGCAGGAGGCACAACATACTGTACAGAAGTCAATGAGCTACATGCTGTATGACAAATACAGGTTTAAGGAGTACATAGATAATGACAAATACCCATGTAGTATTAAACACGTCCTTCCTTCTGTAAAAGTGGATAAAACTATGAACTGACGTACATCAACTTACAGGACTCATAAGTGTAAAGTCGTCTCCTGTGCACTATCATTTAATAACTGACTTGAGGTTTTATTCACACTGTTTAGCCTGATAGGAAATTAACTGTCCGCTTTCATCCTCTTTCCCTCGGTGTATTTTCCTCCTCTATCATAGAAGCAGTCACATAAAACCAAAAACAAATCCAGCAATATGACACACCGAGACCGAAAAACGGCAAAGCCCTTCTACTCTTGTGTAAAACAAAAATCACTTTAAAAAACACAAAACACTGCTTTGATGATGCTGAAATAAATATGTGATGAAACAATTTTTAACTCTCGCAAATTAACCAAAGCAGTGTGTTATTATTCTATAAAACTATGTTATCATAGCCTGAATGCGAGTGCTGTTCTGCAGGGCTTTTATCTCATCTTGCCTTAATATTGTTTTGAATGTCCACCCTTAATTATTTTAAATATACTCTGTGTAACTGACCTTTTTTCAAGTAGTAAAACAGGATTTAATTTTTCATTGTCATGTTTATTAATGTTCTCAGTGTCAAACAAACATAATTATGTCCCTTCATTTGAAACATGGTAAAAAAATAAAATGTGTTGTAAAACATTTAACAGCAAAATCTTTTATTTGAACTTCATTTAGGTACTTTGTCACACGTAAACACAAACAAATCTAACCATCATCTTTATCACAGACTATTCAAAATGATCCAGTATAGTCCAATAAATAAAATGAATGCAACTTATAAATGTTGCACAACTGATTAGGATGAAGAACAGACAGTTTTATAGGTATGTCCGAAATATGGCTTTGACTACATGATCTGACCCGACTGTCAAAAATACCTTCATGCTGATCGATTCACACACAAATACTTCAGTTAACCTCTAAACTTCCCTTTGTGCATTTTAAAGCTGATTTTGCAGCTCTTGTTGCCTCACTGTGCGACCAGGACATGACCTCTGTGTGCATGTTGGTTGGTTGGACTTGTGCTCTGGGACTATCCAGTGTTGTTGTGGTGGAGGGAGGGGACGGGGGGGGGGGGGCTCTTCAGAGAATTTGGGCTGTGCTATCTTAATGGAAGGAGGAGGGAGGTGTAACTCAATAATCCCTGCCTGCTGCCTCAGTTTCACTCTGTCTGTTGTGGATTACTGGACATGGTTGGCACAGATGATCTGTCTGTATGTATAGTGTGACATCAGGAAGCTCACGTACAAAATACACGTAAAAATACTCTGTTAAAAGTAAAAGTTGTGCATTCAATTTCGTACTTATGTAAAATAACAAAAGTACTTGCAATAAAATTTACTTTAAGTACTAAAGTAAATGTATTTATTATCCAGAATGCCCCAATTAAAATATGGGCCATTCTGCATATTATTGGATCATGGCATCACTTTAATAGTGCAGCTGGTAAAGGTGTGACTCATTTTAACTATATTATGTTCTGTTTCTCATCTAAACCTGTTAAAAAACATTAGAATTTGAGTAGCGACTGAAGTTCCCCAAAACTGTACCTAAGTGCAGCACTTGACTTACTTTTAACCACTGCACACATAAATATTAAAGGTAAGAGTGTGATGGCTATAATAGGTCGATCTCCTATAGTGTATATTGATTTACTTGCCACATGTAGGGTTCTCAATATATATGTGTTCCAAATCAGAATAGTTCATTATAAAACAAGATACCTGTTTAAGTAAAAACATCATAATCTTCATTCATTCTGTATGATCTTACTGACTGGCTATTTGTGGATCTACAACATTTCTCAAATCAAAACTTGGTTACCTGGTCACCAAGGAAAATATTTTACTAAAATATAATTTTTTTTTTAGATTTATTTTCTATTTTCCTTTCCAGTCACCTCCCTTTTTGAAGAAAAACTTACTAAACTGCTATGAACCTCAATATAACATCTGTATGGTTTATTTTCTGAGAAACTACGAGTGACACATCTCCTCGCCTGAATGCCCTTTATGTTCAGAAATCACTGGCCTGGTTGTTTCTTGTGTACACAAATCAAAGAATAGCAGCATTTTACATGGTCAGAGTTTCATTAAAAGGAAACAAATAGTTAAAAAAAAGAGCTTTTGCTGAGAGTCATACATACTATGACAACTCACAAATTACTTTTTACAGTATAAAACACATACAAAAAGAAAACTGATACACAACATTACGTTATCAGTATAGTTTTGTCCTGCTCGTTCTGTTGTTAAAATTAACTGACAGGATATTGGTTGAGAAATTTTGTCACTGTGCAGCAATTAATAGCAATGGAGTGTAGGTATTTCAGAATCTGTCTGTAAGATAGTGTCAGAGGTGTCTCACTTATCGATTACTACTGTAATTACAAACCACACCCATGTCAGGTGATTCATATGCTGCTAAAATGACCCTCTGAAAACACATGATGTTGCTGCACCCAGGCTTAATGTCATTAACTGAGGAGTTTGGGACTTTCCACTCCTGGTTAGAAACTGTGGTGTGGTGTACCATTAGAGCTACTGACATAAATACATTCAAAACTGAAATGTGAGGAACATTCTTTGGCACTTTTTTTTACTGTACTGAAAATGTATTTAGTCGCAAAATAAAAACACGTACTAACTCTTGTTCACTAACAGAAGATTGTGCAAAGACTTGACCGAGTCTCAGCCTTTACTCCACTGTTTGAGTCTCTTGATTTCTTGATTGTCCTTTGGTCTCCGACACTTTGGTTTAACTAGTCAGCTGCTCCGTCACTGTGTTAAGATCAAAAAGTCTCTCCCAGCATCACAGATAGACATGATGGACGTCTCTGTCAGAGCTGCTCACCTCATGGACTGACACCAGGAAGAACTTTCTCTTCAGGTCAGGATGCTGTAGAGTCTCTCCTCTGATCTAAACACTGCAGGGTCCTACAAAGACAAACATCAACAATTGTTAATAATTTATAATATATAATAAAATAAGTTGTAGTGTGCTGGTTGATGATGTCAATTCGGCCACTGAGGCACGAGCAAACTCACCCGATTATTCCAGCGGGGATGAGGAGGATGATGGCAGCGAACAGGAAGGGGAAGCCCTTCATGAAGTGCAGTGTGGCTGGGTAGAGGGCGTTGAAGAAGCTACTGCCCACCAGAAAACATAAACTCTCCACGCAGGCAACAGAGGCAAACAGGGCACCTGTGAGAACACACAAACACACAATGATGTACACAACCTGCGGGGCACGAGCCGTCCCTCATGACACAGTGGCGTTGTGACACTGATCGAATGAATTCAAATTCACTGACTCCTTTAAACTGTCCACAGCTGACAGACTGAGCAGGCTCTCACTTCCAGATGTGTCCTGACCATGTGGTGCAATTACACAAGAAAACAATATATGTTTTCTCAATACTACCCTCACAACTTTACACCATTGCAATATGCGCTGCGATAAAATTAGCTGCTTAAATACAAGGTAGTATCTGTACATGTTCAGTGTAAGGTTGTCAAAAGGTTTGTTACTTTGACACTTTCTGAGAGCATGTGTTTAAAATGATATAATCTCTTAAAACATTCAGTCTTACAGAAAGCACCTAAGCTATAAAAAAAAGAAAATGATCAAGACGTCAGTTCAGTTGAGTCTTTATTGTCCTGCCTGCAGCAAGACAAAACAAAACCACGGTGTTCAGTGACTTTTTCTGTATCAGCACAAAAATAAAGAAACAATTATCATCACTTTGTAGGACTTCTTCTCTTTTTGCTGTGGTATTTAAAGAGATATCACACTTTTTCTACTAGTATTGTGCCGAAGTTAAAAAACTCTAGTATTGTGTCAACATTAGTTCAGTGACTGACCTTGTTCTGATGGGTCCACCAACTTGGACAGTTTTGACCTGAGCACAGGTGTTGTAGCCATGAAGAGGAAACTCAGACCATAACCTGGAGACAGACAAATAAACAGTGAAACCACATTAACACATAACTAATATTTAAAATCTATTTTTTATTTGCATTTGTTCTGTCTTAATATGGTCCACAGATCATTGTGCAACTACTTTACAATCTCTGACATCCTCCCTACAATGCATACTTGAACTTTTGTGGTTAATGTTAACGATTCCCGCAGTGAACGTACTGAGTTCTTTATTGCCTGGTACTCAAGGAGGCCGACATACACAACCTGTTCAGTCTGTCACATGCTGAGCTGTGACAGCGTGACGGGAAAGCACAAAGACAGGAGGATAATGAAAGTAAAAGGCATATTAAATTTTAGTGTGATGTCATTAAACGGATACACTTTCAATCTTACTCAAAGGGATAATCCAGGGAAATGACTTTAGCTGGTCATCATGCTTTATAAAGGCCAAAACAGGTTAATAAATACTGATTCCCGTGCTTAATAGTGGAGTAATAAGAGCTTAAAGGGATCTATTGTTCTGACTAGGGGTGTTGTGATATACTATGATTCTTAAAAAATCAAATATTGATATTAATGTTAATGATCCCTGTTATAATATTGTGTAAATAATCTAATATGTCTTAAACATACTGTATGCTCTTAAATCATTTTTGTGTCTTTCTTTGTATCCCTCCCCCAGTTGTTTGCACTTCTGAAGAGTTTTGGTTACAGACTCTCTCTCCATCTCCCTCCCTCATATTTTGAGTGTAATTCATTTGCCAAGGAGACAAAACACATAATAAACAAGGTTCAAGATAATATCATTATTGAGTTCTTTTGTCCACAATAATCATGTAATGAAAATCTGATATTGTGATAGCCCTAGTCCTGACTTTACTTACCTTCTAGATGTTAAACCATATGTTCAATAAGGGCTGCAACTAAAGATTATTTGTCGATTTATCTGTCAGTTATTTTCTGAATTAATCAAATTTATTTGGGCCATAAAATGGTGTAAAATGTTAATCAGTGTTTCCCAAAACCCAAGATGAAGTCCTCAAATATCTTGCCTTGTACTCAGCCCAAAGATATTCTGTTTAATTTCATAGAGGAGTAAAGAAACCAGAAAATAATCACATTTAAGAAGCTGAAATCAGAGAGCTTTGACTTTTTTCATTTAAAAAAAAAAAAAAGATTTATCCAAAATATATCAAAATAGCTGGTAATTCATAACTGATCATTGCAGCTCTGGTTTCAATTACCAACATAATTTGAAAAACACAGTCACATGTCACCAACTGGATTCAGATTCTCTCACCTGTGAACACGAGCTGGGTGGTGTCAGCTACAGAGAAGACCAGCAGCCCTGTGATGTTGGAGGCCAGACCCACGAGAGCCACCCAGGAGTCCGCCAGACAGAGCTGCATGATCTTCAGCCCCAGCAGACTGGTGAGGTAGGCCAGGTGCAGAGCCGCTGATCCGTAGCCAATGAGGTCCGACCCCCAGCACAGCGGCGAGCTCAGCTCAAACAACACATACAACTCCCTGCAGCCCAAGTGTACGGTCACCACCACAAAGAAACACAGCATGTAAAGCCACAGCTTACATCTGTGAAATCTTCCACTGCCCTCGCTAGTGCTGCCGCCTGTCGAGAAGAGGTGCCAGACAGCTTTATGGTGGCGAGACGTGAGAAGCTTGGCACTCGGGTCCGGCAGGACAGACTCACGGACAAAGAGGTAAGCGTACAGAGCCGAAGCCAAGTTGGTGGCCAGAACCAGCCAGAATGGGTTGATGTACCTAAACACAGACGTAAACATGAATGACACTGATTACCAATGTAGAAGTGTCCTGGTGTTAAAGCTGGTGTAGGCAGTTTATTTTTGGCATCATTGGGCAAAAGTTCCATCACGACCTTTTAGTATGATGTAACTCAAGTGGTCTGGGAGAAAACTAGACTTGTTCTGTTTATGCGAGACTTTATGATGGTCAATACAGCCATTAGTACTGCAGAATTACAGCCACATAGAACAACTACTAGCCATATAATAACAGAGGTGTAGTGCTATTTGTCTAAATTGACAGTTTTCTGTCTGTCTACTCTCCAGTATAATGAGACTACATGGCAAATTCAAAACCAGTGTGTTTACAAAAAATCATGACCATTACTCAAGAAAATCCACAGACCTTTTTGTGAGTAGTTTCATGTAGGAACTACTTTCTTTTGGCAGTAGAATCTACAGCACTGCTTTTTCTTCTACCAGGAAGAAAGTTTTTCCTACATGAGACTGCTCGCAACAAGGTATGTGGATTATCTAGAGTAACCAGGTCATGATATTTGGAAAGGGGCACCAGTTTTGAATTTCAAATATATTTTTTGTGTTTCCTGAGCACCACAGTCCATGTGCCATTTAATCCCATCATTATTGAGAGAAGGCATCTCTACAGTGGCTATCTGCAAAACTCTACAACTCACACCAGAAAATAAATAGATGGACAAACAGCACTACAGGGACAAATATCCATTTTTGATTTTGGGGTGAAATTTATTTACTGGAGCACGCCTATGACACATGCTTGTATGCATGAACAAGCTTACATACATTAGTCAACAATAACTTTACTCCATCTATATAACTGTGCTCCATCTGCTCGAGGCCACGTGCTTTAGAAATGATTTGATCTTTAGCACTAAACAAAACAGATTATGTGAACTGCAAATATTCTATTTCCTCACTTAGAGAAAAGAAAAAGTGGCGTACTGACATAGGGCATGTGATCACAATTTAACATGACCAGAATTAAATTCCCCAACACTCCTTTCGGTACTGTGGATAGTGCCACTTGGCCAGACGTGCCAATTAATGCCATTCTTGTATGTCACTGTTAAATTCAGCTCTATGCTCGACATGCAGCAAACTTCAATACTGAATAGAAAAGAATCACAAGTAATGCACTTATATTTAAATATGTTATTTTTATTTTAGATATTTTGTGTGGTCTTTTTGACAAATTTCCCACTGGACATTTCGGCCATCGATATTTTCAACTGCTGGACACCTACATGTGCAACTGCCAAAAAAACTTGCACTGGAAGAATTGGAAATATGACGACCAGGGAAAGAGACTCAACATTCAACTCAGCACCTTTAAGGACAGATACAGTGACTGCAACAACACACATTTCTTACCCTTGTGCCCGCCGCCACTGCCCTCCGATGATGCTGGCTAGCATCCCTGAAAGGCCCAGACAAGCCTCCAAGATCGCCACCTTGAAAGTGCGGGACTTTCTGTCGCTGGTATCAGCCACGTATGAAAAGCAGCCGGCCAGGATGGCGTTGAAGTCACCTGAAAGGCCGCTAAGTAGCCTGCCCACTAAGAAGTAGACCACAGGCAGTTTCAGGTACATCACCACTAGGTAAACCACTGCTTGGAGGGCCATGCCCAGGTTGGGGAGGATAAGGACCGGTCTGCGACCAGCGAGGTCACTCCACGAGCCCAGGAGAGGCACCACCAACAGGCCGACAGAAAAGCCCCCAAGACTGATGTACAGGTTCCAGTGGGCTGTCAGTGTTTCCACCTCCTGCAAAGAGAAACAGTGAAGAGTGTAACCAGGTTAACCTCACATGTCAGCAAACAGGATGAAGTTTCAAGGGATTCAAATTGTTACCGCTTGATCTCCTCCCATGAACACATTTACCCCACATTGTGGGTGTAATTTTCTCTCTGAGTCCTAGTAAACAGAACTGAAAACTGCTGATCTATCTGCACGTTCATCATCCATGGTGCTTAGTTTCAACTTGTGACTGCTGTTCCTCTTTATGGAAACTGTTTCTGGGTTAAATGCTGTGATGGTTTTAAGGTATTTTCCCCTGAGTGCTCAAAAAGAATTGTAGATCTTGTTTATCTATGCACCTGCATTTTAGCCACAGATGATTCTGCCTCTTTGAGTTCCCTTTCCTTAGTTGTCCATTTTGATGTATAAAATGCTTCTAAATGTATGCTGGTATTGTTATCTGCGAGTAAGCGAGTCTATGTATAGATCCAATACCATGTAATTTATTACACCTTTTTACCCCAAAGGATGGCAAAGTCATGTCGTATGGCTTTCTTTATCTGTATATGTTTGTTCATGTTTGCAAAGGACCTGACCGAAGCCATACAACAATGATAACAATCACATCACATCCACACAGGGTTTGTTCTGCTCATATCAGAGCGATGTTCGGTACTCTTTTGGCAGATATGCAAAGTTCAGGTATCAGAATCAGTATGGAACATTTGTACCTGCATTCTACTACACTACATCTTAGAGGCAAATACTGTACCTTTTACTCAACTACATTTGTCTGATAGTTTAGTTTCTAGTTAAGTGAATAAGTGGTCCCTCGTGGGTTTATAAAATTCACTTCTTAAGCTAAATTAACTCTTTCTATATAAATACCAGACTGGATTAGCTGGAAAATGCACTGACACAAATGCTCTGTGTACTTTTACTTTTGATACTTTTAAGTAAACTTTTCAAATATTCACACACTTAAACTTAAATAAGTTAGCTTTGGACTACAGGATGTCTACTTGTATGTGGAAGGAAAAAAATAAGATAAGACATCTCTGCCTGCATCAGTATCTTTAACTGTGGCCTTACTTTTTTGATTTCTGTTGATTATGTGTTGCTTTTCACCTGTGAGTTGCACGCATCTTCTGTGTTGCATGTGTAGTGACTTACATATTTACATTAAGCTGAACATTTCATGCTGTGCTATGTTGCATGTTTTCATACATTCTTGAGTAATTCCAGTACTTGACAATGTAATATAAACATGTCTTAATGTATATATTTACTTATATTAACTTTCTATCTCTATCATTGCTATTGCAACTATTTAGTTAGCTGTTTTAACTTCAGCCTCCAGTCCCACGTCGATAGTGTTTATAAGTGTAATTCCGTAACTTTCCCAAATGAATTGCAATGAGGCTTCTTGTTGCCCCCGATAGTTGCCCCACACCTGACACCAGCCTGCTCAGTAACCAGCTGAACCATTGAACTGCTGCTCGGTTGATCACTGAGTTGGTTGTTCGCTACTGTGATGGAGGCGCTTTTGAGCAAGGCACTTAGCTGACAGGGTATTTTGAATGTGAGTAACTGTTATAAGACGTCGAGCAGGTAATGAGCCACTGGAAAAAGGTTAAATATGCTGTAATAGTAACTGTGAGAAGTGGTTGACCACCTTCTGCAGAGGGTCGGGGGGCACGGAGGCGTTGCTGCACTCCGACCTCTTGGAGCCGTTGTAACCGACGTCCTCGCTGATGCGGTCCCACAGATACTGTGTGGCCAGAGGCGCCTGCAGGGCCAGAGAGAACATGGACAGGAACATCACCGGCTCCACGTTCACCGGCAGCGGGCATGTAAACGGTGGTCGCACGGGGCGGCCGGTCGCTACATCAGCCTCCGGTTTGTGGTCACCCGAGCCGTTGTTCGACAGCTCGTCGTCAGCTGCAGCGAGCGCGTCGCCGGGTAGAATCGCTGCGGTGTCCGGCTCGTCCATGTCGAACCGACCCAACTGTAAACACTAGAGTAACTGTGTTAACGTTAGCTTACTGGCTGTGTATTCAACAGAGCACATGAACACAAGAGAGACATGAACTACTAACTCGCTCTCTACTCCTTTCTGCAACGCTGTGGCTAGCTGACCTCAGCTAACTAGCCAACCATGCTAACGCTAGTTAGTTTACACTGCTGGTGTTTCTGTTGAGAGAAATGAACGTAGCTTCCAGGTAACTTATCTACCAGCTCCAAGTCATCAGCTCAGCAAAATCAAGGAAGCGCCACTGGTGCGTGTTAAAGCGTGAACTTAGCGACCCCTTCTGGACGAAGAGGTGAACTAGAGCTACATGTTTTTTTCTCAAAGTAAAAACTAAGCCACATCAGCTGGACAGTTCAGACTTAGTGGTGCAATATAACCAGGTGCGAATTTGATACTTTTACTTGAGGTTCTCTGTTCTATGTTACTATATACAAATACTGTACTTTTTACTTTACTACATTTGTCTGGCAGCTTTAGGTACTTGCTACTTTTCATATGCCAATTTTTCATACCATTCCTGTTGGGTGAAAACTATGTATCTCAGTGTGTGATTGTTATGAAAGAGAAGGTGTTTCTATATGGGTTGAGAAAATTCACTTCTTAAGCTAAATGAACTGTTTTATATATTAAAACCCCAGTTGGATTAGCTGGAAAACACAGTGGATATGTTTACATGCACACTGATTTTCCACCACTATTCAGAATATGGCAATGATCAGACTTTGTAATGTAAACAGCATATTCACTTGGATATTCTGAATTAGGCCTTATTATGATTGGAGCATATTTGCATTAATACGTGTGGGGTGTGTTGGTATTAGTCAGGTTTTAGGAGCATTCTTTGGACATGTAAACAGCAAATTCAGAATATGTGTCTGAGTTGGGGTTTTTATTGCAGTTTGGCCTGTTGTTTAGTTGCAGTCAGCTCTGTGCTGCAGACAGTCTAACTGGGGTAGAGATGTGTGCACAAAAGAAAATCCTAGATTTCTGGTTAAAGGGAGAAACAAACTTACTTTAAAATATTACTTTAAAGATTTGATATCGACAGGTTTTGGATATGCACAAATATCACAGTGCTGACCTTTTCAAGAAGGCGATTAAATGAATGAAAAAGGGAGGCTGTGTTTGCACATTCAAACAAGTCTGTCAACTCTGTAAAACTTTTTTAAAAAATCCTATTTTGACCCACAGAAGCACCCGTAATTAGATTATACACGTCTGCTTGTAACCAGGAATATTCATTTTCATTAGCCATGTAAATTAGCCATAGAAACAGCTTAGTGGGAATATTGTCTTTTTCAGAATAAGACCCAAAACCATTCTATTGTGTGCATGGAAACAGGTGAAAGTAGGAATGTTTTCACTTTTACTTCTGATGCTTTTAAGTAAACACTGGGAGTACAGGGCGTCTACAAGTAGTTGTAGGTATTTTCCCATTATGGGACTTCCTCATCACTGGGTAAGTTTTACTAAGGTGCACGTACAAACCAAAAGAGGGCCGGTGCTGAGCTGAATGTGAGCAAATGAATGTGAGTCTGAAGAGCAGTTGTGCTTGAAATGTCACTTTGTTGCATCAACTAAAGAAGTGGACAGTGGGGCCCTGCTGTTAAAGGCACAGTTCACCCCAAACTCAAAAATACATGTGCTTCCCCTGGCCTCTAGTTCTGTTTATCCATCTGGATAGTTTTTGCTTGAGTTGCAAAGTTTTCAGCCCTAAAGATGTCTGCTTTTTCTCCAATATAATGGAGCTAAATGGCACTCAGCCTGTGTTGTTCAAAGCACCAAAAAATGCATCTGGAAAATTCAAAACTCACAACCCGACTAGTGGAAGATAATCTACAGATGTGAGCAGTTTTGTGTAGAAACTACTTTCTTTCTGCGGTAGAACTACTTAAGAATTTCCTGGAACTTCTTTCTTTCTAATAGAGAGAAAGTAGTTCCTACATGAAGCTTGTCACATCAAATTTTTGGTTAATCCTGAGGAACCAGGTCATGATTTTTGTAAAGAGAAACTGGTTTTGAATTTTTCAGCTGTATTTTTTTGTCTCTTTGACCACTTAGTCCCATTATATTAGAGACAAGGCAGACATCTGCAGCTGAGATCTCGAGGAAAGAGATCTTGAGGAAAAATATGTAGTTTTGATTCTGGGGTGGATTAAACTCAAAAAATGTTTGACCACAGACCATTTGTTGAGGTTTTTTTTTACACTTTAGAATTGCTACTTTTGCTAAGTAGTTAAGTATGAGATCAGAATACTGATTTCACTGTTGTATTTTATTTACTCAGTTGACACCCAGAATTGCAACCAACCAACCAAACAAACAAAAACATAACAAAACCAAAAAAAGACCACTCCAACAGCCATGCTGTAAAATAATTCTTGTGGTAATTTATAAATATTTATAAATTACATATTTTTCCTCTTACCTGTAGTGCTATTTATAGGTCTAGATCCCTGGATATCAGCTGTAGATCAGTCTGCTTTCTCTTCAATAAAATGGAACTAAATGATGCTCGGCTTCTGGTGCTCAAAGGGTGAAAATAAAAAATGAAACAGCAGTGTCTCTTTCCTGAAATCACAACCCAAATACTTTAGATGCACAAACCATGTGAGCAGTTTCATGTAGGAACTACTTTCTTTTTTTAGATGATTTTTTTAAAGATTAATTTTGGGGCCTTTATTTGACCAGACAGCTCAAGAGAGACAGGATATGGGGTAGAAAGTTCGAGGAAGGCGTGCAGCAAAGGGCTGCAGACTGGCATCGGAGTCATGGCTGCTGCTGAGCTGCACCAACTGAGCCACCAAGTCCTTTCTTCTACTGGAACTACTTTCTTTTTGCAGTAGAATCCATACAGAAATCTATATATGAAACAACTCACAACAAGGTCTGTGGATTATCCTGGTCATCAAAATATGCATTTTTGATTTTGGGGTGAACTGCCCCTTTAAGGTCTGACTATTGGTTGCTATTTTTAATTTTAATGTTTCTTCCAATCACTGACTGTAACTTCGACTGTCAACACACCCAGCCGCTCTGTTCAGGTCAGTTCAGGAGAAATAATTACAGCCTTGCAACAGTATTTTATGATGCTTGGCATGACTGCACAAAAGCTCCTGCTGGTAGCCAAGTTTTATTTTTTATGAATGATCAAAGGATCTGAGGATCTGCTAAGACAATAACATAAAAATATGTCCTGTGAGGTGCGGATTCCTTTGCACACATGGGAAGGCTTTACAGATATTTAAAATAATGTGCACAATATGACCTTTGATGGATGTGGCAGTGAAACAACCAGAGTAAATTAGACATTTATGATCAGAGCTGTCAGTGTCATCATTAGTTTAACAATGATAATAAACCTGATTTATACGGCGCACTTCAGTGTAATATATGCCTATGCTGCTCTGGTATACGTCTGAGGAAATGATCCCTTTAACATTTCTAAATTGTCAACAGCCCATTTTAAAGGAACAGTTCACACCAAAATTCACAATACATATTTTTCCCCTGGCTGGTAGTGCTATTTATCCATCTAGGTTGTTTTGGTGAGAGTTGCAGAGTTTTGGAGATACCCGCTATAGAGATGACTGCCTCCGCTCCAAAATAATGGGACTAAATGTCACTCAGCTTATGGTGGTCTAAGCCCTAAAAAATACATTTGAGAAATTTAAAAGTAGTTTCTGAAAATGACGACCTGGTTGTTCAAGATAATTCACAGACCACTGTTGTGAGCAGTTTCATGTAAGAACTATTTTTTTTTCAGCGGTAGAATTTTTACTTTCTTTCTACTGGAAGGTGGTATGTCTCTATGTACGGTCTCATTCCCAGTTAACTTCTAGTTCCATATTTATATCAAACTCTTTGAACCCTAAACCCTGACTTTGTCCAATCCCTGAGCAGGTCTCATGTCATGTCTCACAACCTACGATCCCACCCATGTAGACATGCCTTCCTATTACAATTTTTTATTTTAAAACTAATATTAAAACCCAATTTGTGTAAATACTAAATAAATTGCAACATAATGCAATGACATGCAAGTACTTTTCAACTTGTATTAGACTGAATATAGTAGAAAGACAAGATATTAAATGTTTTTTGAAAACCTGTAGTCATTCTGTTTCTGATGCCCACAAGGGGCATGAAAAGAACGGGAAACGCAAAAGTGAATTGGTAACAGGTGTTAGTATCATAGTAGGGAATTAAAGGGTCATTCTCAAGAGGCTCAGTCATTCACAGGTAGGGCAAGGTTCACAGTTTTAAGAACATTTCTCAGCACGAACTGCAAGGACTTTAGGGATTTCAACATCTACAGTTCACAGTATCATTAACGATACAAGGCTGAAAACTAACATTGAATACCTGCATCAAAAGCTGTATTAAAAACCCAAATGATTATGGGCTCAGGAACACTTTGGAAAACCGTCGCTGCATCTACAAATGCAGGTTAAGACTCCACAACGCCAGCAACATCCAGAAACGCTGCTGACTTCTCTGAGGCTGAGAACCTCAGTGGTGAGAATGAGTCGCATGCTAACTTTAACTTTCCCCACCCAGATTTATCCTGCTGATCGGGGGGACCTTCCAGACCATGACCCGTTTTTCTCATGCTTTTTTTCTTTTTTTCTTTGAGTATCAAGGAGGATCATTTGACTTTGAACGTATTTTTCCGCATCCATTAACTGTCTGGGTAATTAAATACAAAGTCAGGTTTGCCTCAAGAAATAAAACATCAATCATAGCTGTCTCCTTCAAAACCTTGTCACATTTTCTTTCAAACACACAGACACACAATAGGAAGACGAGCCGGTTCGTCTACATTTCAGCTACTTGCGTTTGTTCGTAGGAATCGCCTCATTGTTTTTCATAAGTTACACCCACATGACCTTTTCACAAGGCCCTTTATCTTTGTTATTTTTTCAGATTGCCCTTTGCTGCTTCTGGGGTTAAACATCTTGAGACATGCAGACATCTTTGTCACACTTTGATAACCAGTGATTAGGCCACAGTCTTCCCACTGCTGCATCAAGTGTCTGTACAGAAGGGTTGAAATGGTGTGAATGTGTTCGCCCTACTAATAACCACTGTGACTTTTTATCTTTTACACCTTACACAGACGAAACAGCCGTCACGCCTCACAATCATAGATCTAAAAGATTAGTTTTTCTGTAGATAGTTGCTTGTGGTCGCTTAACTTATCTATCCCCTTCTAAACACATGGAAACTCCCCCTGTGCATGCAGGCCCCTACTCTGTGAAGTTAATTTTTAATCTGTTTTTCAGGGTGACATATACCACTATATATACTGTGAGTTTGTCTGTTACCGTCTCTTAGACAGCACAGAGGTGTCACTAATAACTTTTTCCCCTTTGATGCCCATAACACCTTGTGAATCATGGCTGGATTTCTTACATGGCTGTGGAAGTGCAGGAATTACATTGTGATCGTCCTGACGCCTCTTTTACTCCTGCCGCTGCCACTGATCATCCCGACCCCGGTAAGAAAATAAACATGTGTGTCTGCAGACCTATTTTAGACTTGACGCCTTATGAAGAGGGACTGCAAGATGTATATGAGTCCAAAGCTATACAATATGCCATCAATGATACTTTAAATGTTGCTGAATATGTCTTAATGTATATCTCTTCAAGTATACACTTATGGTGTTGTGTTGCCTTGTTATTTGAGAAGCCTTCTTTTTTGCACAGGTCTTCATCAATGCTAACTTAAGTCTTCATCTAGACATCATCTTATTCCACTAATTCTGAGCCTTGCTGGAATTGGAGTAAACAAATAAATAAATAACTTAAAAATGAATAAATTAATAAATTAAATGGACAAAAAGCAGTCGTGGAAAATCAGTAGGGGACTACGTTAAAAGGTAAATAAATTTAGAAGCAAATTAAAATGGAAATGTCATTTCATGTGCTATAATTTTTTAACTTGTACACGATTTGTGGTGCAATTAATGACATTAATTTATTTATTTAGTCATTTATATTTTTTTTGATTTGTTCCTTCACACACAAGCTCATCTCAGCAGGTAAAGAAATGAGAGCTGAAACATTTCTTGACAAGGTCTTGCACATGGCGTCCGGAGGTCACGATCAGTTCACATTAAATGTTAAGGGGTTTGTCTGATAGACCTCCTTTTACCAAAATATACACTCACAGGTCAGACATCAAAGAACAGACCTGCAGGTAGGGCTTCTCAGGTGTTTCATCATATCTGATCTTTGACTGTTGGCTTTTGTTCTGATATCAAAAATTGTTATGAATACCACAGATGCAACAAAACACCACAAACACAAGTTCCACTGCCAACATGACCAGCAAAGTCTCTCAGTACTGTATCAAACAAACAACAAGGTTCAAACTAGGAAAACCACAGGTAAGGAGGACTGAGTGAAGAAGCTTTGCTCAACCTTCAACTCCATTCCATTATCCATTATCTTCCGCTTATCCGGGGCCGGGTCGCGGGGGCAGCAGTCTGAGCAGGGACACCCAGACTTCCCTCTCCCTGGACACTTCTTCCAGGTGTTCCGGAGGGACCCCAAGGCGTTCCCAGGCCAGCCGAGCGACGTAGTCACTCCAGCGTGTCCTGGGTCTTCCCCGGGGCCTCCTCCCAGTGGGGCATGCCCGGAACACCTCCCTAGGCAGGCGCCCAGGAGGCATCCGATATAGATGTCCAAGCCACCTCAGCTGACTCCTCTCGACGTGGAGGAGCAGCGGCTCTACTCCGAGCTCCTCCCGGGTGACAGAGCTCCTCACCCTATCTCTAAGGGAGCGCCCCGCCACCCTGCGGAGGAAACTCATTTCAGCCGCTTGTATCCGAGATCTTGTTCTTTCGGTCATGACCCAGAGTTCATGACCATAGGTGAGGGTAGGAACGTAGATTGACCGGAAAATCGAGAGCTTCGCCTTTCGGCTCAGCTCCTTCTTCCCCACGACAGACCGGCGCAACGACCGCATTACTGCTGCCGCCGCACCAATCCGTCTGTCGATCTCGCGTTCCATCCTCCCCTCACTCGTAAACAAAACCCCAAGATACTTAAACTCCTCCACTTGGGGCAGGGACTCTTCTCCGACCCGGAGGGAACAAGCCATCTTTTTCCTTCAACTCTTGAACTTATATTAAAGGCACATTGCAGGATTTTTCTCTCTGAGTCTCTGGCTCTGTCTGCATTTTCTTATTTTCTCATATTTTGCCATGTTCAGATGTTCCTGGGCTTCAGCCTGTTGACCAACAGTTACACTGCATCCTCCGTCTCTTTCCTCTCCTGACTGCGTGTGAGAGCTGCATGAGTGTTACACACACACACACATACACATACACACACACACACACACACACGCACAGGCGCGCGCGAGCAGAGCAGACTGATGCTTATGCTGTGTTCACACAAAATCAGGATTGTGTGGATTGTGCTTTTTGAACATAGCCGCCGTTGAACAATCAAAATAACATTTTATTTCTGTGATTCAGTGCTTTATTTTCACTAACACCGGTTTTTCACTTCATTCTCTCTCATTTGGTGCGTCCACAAACAATCCCGCCTGTTCTACCTTTTATTTTAATTGCAAAGGTTCAGTTCTTCAGAGATTCTCTCCTCTGCTTGAGGACCATCAGATATGGAGAAAACCCCACACTGCTTTAAAGTTACAATAACAAAACTGAATGAGCCTTTTCATCAGTAACTTGACTGGTGAAAATTTGTGTTGAAGTACGATCACAAGGGATGATAAGTATTAGTTAATGACGGTGATGATTAATCAGTCATTTAGAATTGATCGATCTGCTATCAAATAAAGATCTGTAATATAGCAGGTTATTTTTATGAGCACGCTCCACATGTTACCTGCAATTCAATGGTAAGTTTTTAATATGAAGACTTAGGTGTCTTCATATGTTTCATAGTCTATGTGATGCTGTCAGAAAATGTTCAGTATTTTGCTGTAGAAATAAAGCTTTGATCTTTCAGTTTTTGAAAGAAGAATTAATTGATTAGTTGATCGATAAGGTTACCAATGACTGATTAAGGAGAGCGCTTTACAACTCTAAAGACCACATACTAAAAAATTACATAAGACATGCATTTGGCTGCTCCTACTACTGTTACAACAACAATGTGATTACCAGGAGTAAGCAGTGCAAAGTTTAAAGAGCCCTGACCACAGATGTAATAAAACTGTGTCGTAAGAAATGATTATATTGATACACAAGGGAAGGAGGTCAGAGAGATTGTCTTTGTGGTAGAGGATGATACTGGAGAGAGGTGTTATTTGAATGGGGATATGATGAGAATTAAGACTGATGTTACCATGGTAACAATCGGTGCCACCAACTGATTGGTTGCATCCAACGGCAAAAAAAAACAGGAAAACGTATCTTTGATGCTCCTCTCAGCGGTGGGATTAAAACTGTTTACTGTTGCTGCAATTTTTTTTCAATATCAGATTTTTGCATTGTTATAAATTTAGCTAAACTTTCAAAGTAAAATATCAATGTAACTGTTGAATTACACCAAAAGACACATATTTTCTGTTGGGGTGAACAGAGCTGAGTGGTTAGATGCAGTCACTCAGTTTGCCATTTTTTATTTTGAAAAAGGTCTTAGTTTACCCAGAATTCATTGTGCCATAGTCCCACTTAAGATAGTCAGCAGCTAAAAGTCTGACTGTCTGTTACATCTAAGCTGTAAACAAAATCTATCTTTATGAAACCAGCTCAATATCTCACTCGTACCGCCTGACTGATATCTACATACATTAATTCTTTCAGCAGTATCCTACTCCCACTCGTTCACCACAAAGAAAATTACAGAACCAATTACAAGACTATACAATAGAGCTCACGGCAGATTTCCCCCTTTGACTCATCGCTTCACTGCACATTCACATTGTAATGCCCTGGCTTTTCAGAACTGTATAATTAAATAATCAAGCCATTAAATTTTATTATCAGATCTAAAACAGTAACACGTCTCCAACGCTTTAATCCCGAGACACAGCACAGTCACAGATCAGCCTCCCTTCACCTTTTTATCCCAGCACCAGTTTATAAAAACAGCGATGGTCAGAGATCATTTTTTCAGACGTACACCAAACCCTGGACAGAGATTCCATTTCAAACACTATCCGATGAAAGGACACACTTGCAACCGCCGATATAACCATAATATCTGCCCACATAACTTAAGTCGTCTCCTTGCTGTCCTTGATGTCCATGTTGCTGTTTGTCTTCTTGTCTTTGTCTCTGTTTTGACTGTCTCTGTTTTGTGATGTGATTTTGTCTTTTATGTGCTGCAGAACGGGAACCTGTTGTAGACCAGCTTTAACTGAATGTAGCCCGTTTAATTGTAACTGATTTTATCATCTGTAATGTTACTTTTAATCTTTTCCTGCATAACAAATGAAATGAAATGAAAGAGCCAATTCTAATGTCCATGACTGTGGACTGACTGAAGAGTCAGGAGGGAGAAGAGCAGAGGATCATTAGGAATCTCATTAATCAGTGACTTTAAATCAATTTTACTTTATTTACTTAGAAAATGATTAGACTTTTTTGTATTTTTTGAATCAAATCAAATCTTTTCTGCCCTGTCCTGTGCTTGTTTTTTTTTTGTTTTTTTTCAAAATTAATTTCTTAAATCCACAGAGTATATTTGAGAAAGAGAGCTAGAGTTCCAGTGGTACTGCAGCCAAAGTTTGTGAACCCATTACAGCAAAATGAGAGACGTAACCTCTGATAATCAAAAAGGATCAAAGACATCAGTCCGGAAGTACATTCATTTTACCGCTTTACATTGTCTTCTTAGCTGCCCGCACCATGTCCAGGAGAGGCCTCTGTCACTGACCCTTTGTACCATGTAATCATGATATAATAAAATGAAAAGTGGGATCATGTTCGGGGCTCAATCAGTCCCATTAAATCAAAGACCACAATCTGTGTTCCCTTTCAGCTCATCACAATTCATGTCAGCTTTAACGGAGATGAGCATTTGATGGTTCTTTGTTCACTTTTTGTACAGTGTTATACTGTATATGTGAATATAGAAATCCATCCATCCACAACCGCTTATCCTTGATGCCTTGACGGCTGGAGTCTGTCCCAGCTGACATTGGGTGAGAGGCGGGGTTCACCCTGGACAAGTCGCCAGTCCATCGCAGGGCTGACACATAGAGACAGACACGCTCATATTCACACCTACGGGCAATTTAGAGTTATCAGTTAACCTATTATACTGCATGTGTTGTCATGAAGCTGGAGTACTTGAAGAGAACCCACACAGACATGAGGAGAACATGCAAACTCCACACAGAAAGACCCTGTCCCCGGACCCCCAGCCAGCTGGGGGACTCAAACTCAGGACCTTCTTGCTGTGAGGTGACAGTGTTAACCACTGTACCACCGTTCCACCCAAAATATAGAAATATATAGAGAATAGAAAACAATAACAAATACTAATACATTTCCTTTGTATAGCACCCAACTTAACCCTCTATGGTTCTGTGTTGCCTCTACATAACGTGCAGATTTCGTCCCTTTGTCCCTACACTCAGACAGTACATCCTCAATTATGGTGCACAACTTTAAAAAAGAGGCAGGTCCCTAAAGAAACTAATTACAGAGAATTAATTTGTTAGGTTGTGTTGAGTGTCTTTTTTGCAGCCTTCCTCACATGGTTCACTTCCATCGTCTCTCACCACAAAAAAATGGGCTGAAAATGTCTTTTTCAATTTGTCATCATACAATCTGGAAAAACAAATGGATTCACATTAACAGATGAGTAAAGTCTAATATTTAATTGTTCAAAGTAGTTAATTTGATCATGAAGTCAAAGAAAAAAATCTGACTCACTGTCTTGTTTTGTGGAGGGTTCTGATAGTTTAATTTGATGTATTGTTAATGTAAAGTTTGCTGAAATAATCTTGCACTCTTTAAAACATTGATTCCTACAGGCTGTTCCTCAATGGTACGATGTTATCTGAGAGTAACATCCAGACAAACAAAGTAATGAAAATATTTCATTTCGAATCCTTTTCTATTTCAAATGGCATAGATTTTAACCTGGTGATGCAATTGAACATTTTCCATGAGTATTACAATAATTTATATAAAGAATTTTAAACAATAACTCTCTTTTTTCATTCCTTGTCATTATGGTGTTGCTTTAAGGTGGCACACTCAAATATAATGCGTACCATGAAAGGCTGACAGAGTTTATGAACATAAATATGCAACACAAAGCAAAAGTAAATTAAATACGGATAGGCATCATAAAACATGACGGCTTTTCTTTATCCTTTGACTTCTATCGGCATATAGTTCAGTGTTTGCCCCGAATTACAAGCAATTAGTGGCTCATTATACAAGATTAGTCATAATTAGACTGGAAGTATTTCAAAACATCTTATGAATTCCACAATGCCACACAGACAAAGGCAGGAGTTCACCTTTTCTTATTTCCCAAGAAATGTGTTATGTAAGTTTTAATAACTGGGTGCAGATGTTTCAACTGCAACATTCCAGCAGTGAGCACACATGCGTTAATTTCACGACTGTAGTCTTCTCTAGTTACAGAAACATTTACTCAAATGAATTACTGCAGTTGGCAGAGAATCATAAACAAGGATAACTGAACTGTAGCAGCTGAGCCAAGAAAAAGATGTTTCTGGTGTGTTGTCGCTCCCTTACAGGTGTTGACAGGGGTTCCTCTCTTTCTTAAGAAGCCATCACTCATAGTGTTACAGTAATGTAACTAACCAAAGTATTGTAACTTGTGTTAGGCTTGTTAGGGGTCCTGGGCTGAGGTTTTTACCCACCTACCATCCTCATCACCACCTACAGTTTCACTACACTTTAGCAGTTGCAAAACTTTCAAACTTTCAAAAAACTGTCAAAAGTCAAAATAACGGCAAATTTTCCAGCATTTTTCCCACTATAATATAATATTTATACAGCACATTTAAAAACTAAATTTACAAAGTGTTTTGACAGACAGAGCAAAAGAGCAGGATACCCCAGAGGCAAACACAACAGAAGGCCAACGCAATAGGGGCAAATAGGAGCAAGAAAAAACTTGGCAAAGCAAAAGACGCAGTAAAATAAGACAAAACAGTAAAAGAGATAAGAACAGCAAAACAAGAAAAACATATCAATAAGAATAAATGAAAATAGAGGGAGGAGATTACAGAGACATTAATAAAAAAATATAAAAGAAACGATAAAAAAGACGACGACATCACATAAAAGTCTATAAAAATGTTTTTTAAGTAGTGATTTAAAAGTGATTTATCTTCTCGTGCAGGTTGTTCCAAAGTCGCGGGGCCCTGATGGAGAAAGCGCGGTTACCTTTAGAGTTAAACCTCGACTTGGGAACAGTCAGGAGAGCCCCGCCCGAGGATCTAAGTACTAGTACTAGGATCGCACCAGCTCATAAGGGGTTAATATATCGGCTATGTAGCTAGGGGCCAGACCCAGACGGGCTTTAAAACAGATCAGTAAAATCTTAAAATCAATTCTAAAACGCACAGGGAGTTCAGTGGAGGGAAGCCAGGATTGGGGTGATGAACCCTAGAGAAGCCTAGCAGCTGCGTTTTGAAGCAGTCGGAGGCGGGATTTTTTTTTATTAATGCCAGAGAGGAGAGAAAAGTCAAGAGAATATGAATGTGTAGACGAGTGTTTCCAGGTCAGAGTGTGGGAGGATCGCTTTGATTCTAGAAACGGCGCGCAGATGGAGAAAACAGGACTGGACAACTTTTTTTGATGCATGTTTGGAAGCTGAGGTCTGAGTCGTATATTACTCCTAGATTTCTGGAAGAGGAAGTGACATTTGTGGACAGGGGACCAAAGCTATTTCCAGTGGGATTAATGTAATTTGGTGGACTGCATCTTATATCATTGAGGCAGTCTAAGACAACAGCTAGGCCTCTTGGGTCATCCGCTGTCAGGGGCAGGTATGTCCGTGGACTGGAGGACCCTCATGATTTTCCTGAGAGATTCCGGTTTATCGCAACTCTCCTGCTTTTCTCCCGACTGATAAAAATCCTCACACCGTTTTTTTCCATTTCCCGATGACTCCCTGTTTTTGGCATCGGACAACGTGTTTAAACCCTACAGCTCTGAATGTCTGCTGTGTCCATCCACACAACACAGCCACACCAAACCAGACTAAGAAGAATTCGAGAGGTTGTTGAGGAAAGTTTTAAAGGAAAGGAGTGAACATTTTGTAAAATCTGCCTTGTCAGTTTTCTTTTGAGGGGCAGGGTAAAAAACAAATAAATGAAAGAAAACTAATGAATACTAGTTTACATAGTTTCACACGTATTGTAATTATACGAATCCATTCCATGTATTTTGCTACTCCTGAAGCCAGGTGTCATACATGTTAAGCAACACAGTTCTTGTCTGTCATTACAGGAGGCAAAATGTGGCTTTGTAATAATCCTCATGGCGCTGTACTGGTGCACAGAGTGTATCCCTCTGGCTGTGACCGCCCTGCTGCCCGTCATTCTCTACCCCATGATGGGCATCATGGAATCCGGCGAGGTATTTCCCAATTTATTCTGTATGCGCACATTTTATGGGAATTAGTTTGACAAGGAAGTGTAACTTTTCTACATGGACTTATTTGGATTTTCTTACTGGTCCAGGTGTGTATCCAGTACCTGAAAGACTCCAACATGCTGTTTATTGGTGGGCTGCTGGTGGCCATCGCTGTCGAGCACTGGAACCTGCACAGGAGGATCGCCCTTCAAGTTCTGCTTATTGTTGGGGTGAAGCCATCTCTGTAAGACACTTCATCCTCACACATTCATATAACTAAATATAAATTCAGCTACAATATTAAGTATGTAGAAACCCCTCAGCCCTCACAGATCTCATCAGAGGTGGCCAAAGTCCACACATTATGTACTCAAGTAGAAGTACAGATACTTGAGTAAAACGAGGAAGTAGTAGTACTGATTCAATTTCTTTACTCAGGTAAAAGTGAAAAAGTACAGGCTCTGAGATGTACTCAAAGTGATGTCATTTTGTCTTGTTACGCCTTTTATGTTGTTTTCATCTTGTCACATCATTTTAGTCTTGTTACATCTTGTATATTATTCTCTTATTATGGCTTTAATGTTGTTTCTGTCTTGTTAAATCATGTTTGTCTTGTTATGTGTTGTTATTGTATTGTTTTTTATCTTATGTCACTTACATTTTTTCTCCTTTTATTTATCATCACTTCCTTTTTGTCCTGTTAAATAATTTTTGTCTTCTTACATCTTTTATTTAATTTTCATCTTGTTAAATATCCTTACGTCATTTTATGTCGTTACACCTTTTAAACCATATGTGTCTTGTTACGTCATTTACTCTGTTTTCTTGTTTTTTCATCTTTCATGTTGTTTTCATTTTGTTCTGCCTTTTTTATGTTCTTTTGTCTTGCATTGAAACTAAAGTAATGAGCCTATTTTTAAAATGTAAGGAGTGGAAAGTACAGAATGTAGAGTAAAGTAAGTAATTAGTCATTAAAGGGACAGTTCACCCAAAAATAAATAAAGAAAAAACATATTTTTTCCCCTGGCCTGTAGCGCTGTTTATCCATCTAGATTTTTTGGTCTGAGTTGCAGAGTTTTGCAGATATCGACCATAGAGATGTCTGCCTTCCCTCCAGTATAACGGGATAAAATGGCACTCAGCTTGTGGTGCTCCAAGTGCCAAAAAAATATATATTTGAAAATTCCTGCAGTAGAATCAGTCGGAACTACTTTCTTTTATACAAGACAGAAAGTAGTTCCCACATGAAACTGCTCACAACAACAGTGTGTGTTATCTCGAGTAACAGGGTTATGAGCACTATAGGCTGAACTGTACCTTTAAAAAATAGTGTTGGGTTGGTTAGGGTTAGGCTACAGGCCAGTTAAAAATGTTAGTAACTCTTAAATATGATTAATTAGTTGTAGCCGAAACTGGATCTTGCCAAATATTGAGGCTACATCAGTGCGTGAAAACTTGTTTATAATTGTTTACTCATGATTCATAAAGTGTTTACAACCTAATTTAATTTATAACCTAATTATAAGCCATTTATAAATCTAAATTTATAGGAATAGTCTTATTGTAAAATGGTTCTGCCTTCCCAGTTGGAGGCCTGCCATGTCAACATATTAACGCTTCATCAACCTTCCATCTAACTGTTCATCCTGCGTCCTCTCTAGCCTGATGATCGGCTTCATGAGCACCACAGCCTTCCTGTCCATGTGGATCAGTAACACGGCCTCCACGGCCATGATGCTGCCCATCGCCAACGCCGTGCTGCAGCAGCTGTGCGACACAGAGGCCAGAGCTGATGAGAGGGATCATGGCCTGGCCGCCGCAAAGGGTGGTGAGGAAAACCAGGCCTTCGAGATGGGTGACGCCAAAGAGAGCGACGACAGCAGCATCAACATGGGTGTGTGTAACAACTTTTTGGTTGTTGTTACTGTTGTTTATTGCTGTTGTTTTACTGTTTTGTTGTTTACTTGTTGGTGTTTTGCAGATGCAGATAAACCAGGTGATGGCAAACAAATGAAGGAAAACATTTCAGGTAGTTTATCTGTTTTTTTAAGCTTTGTCTTTAAACTAACAGTCTGGCGTAGAAAATAATAATAAAGGGTCAAACAGAACCCAGAAGTAGAGGAACAAAAGTGCCACAGTCCAGGCCAAATGTGTTCTTGCTGTGGTTTGTCTAAGGGTTAAATAACAAATCTTGATCACATGAAATGTGAAATGTGATGACAAATAAAAGCTGTAAATACAATTTTAATCAGTCACATAATTGACAAGCAGTGTGGTTAAGTCACCCAAGATTTCAGCAAAAATGATCTGCTGCTTTGATGAAGATATGTGATGAACTACACTTTCAAAGAAGTCTTAAAATCTAATACCAACTTTCATAGAGTTAAAATATTACAGAAACTGATAATACATGGAAGACATATATATATATATATATATATATATATATATATATATATATATATATATGTGTGTGTGTGTGTGTGTGTGTGTATTTGAAAAACTCAACAGCAATCTCTCTTTCTAGAAATCATGAGGTGTGCAGTTTCACATAGGAACTACTTTCTTTCTACCACGAAAAAAGTAGTTCCTACATGAAATTGCTCACAACAAGGTCTGTGGATTATCTTGAGTACCTGGGTCATGGTTTCTGGAAAGAGATATTGTGGTTGAGTTTGTTAAATGTATTATTTTTTTTATGCTTTGAGCCCCACAAGCCGAGTGCCGTCAGACATCTCTACAAGTAATATCTCCAGAACACTGAAAATCACATCAAAACTTTCTAGATAGACAAATAGCACTACAGGTAAGAGGAAAAACATGTAATTTTGATATTTTAACTATTTTTTATTCCAATGTTGAAGGTGTCAGCTCTGTCCCTCTGGAGGTTTGTGACAGGAGTCTGGACGCCGAGCAGCGCAGACTGAAGAGGGAGCTGAAATATGCCAAGCTGACGAAAGGCATGAGCCTGAGTGTTTGTTACGCTGCCAGCATCGGTGGAACGGCAACTCTCACTGGAACCACACCTAATGTTATCTTGAAAGGCCAGATTGATGAGTACGCAAATATGCAAATCAACACACATGACACACATCACACACAAGGCAAGATTCCAAGCTGCAGATTCACCTGAGGAGAATTCATTCTGTGGAAACCACACCAGCCAGTTATATAATCCTCTTCACGCTCAGTCTGGTGGGCCAAATTGACTTCTTTCCACTAAAAGTCTATTTTAAAGGTACTATACTTTTCAGAAAAATCATTGAAAAAAATGTCTCTGGTGGACTGTAGTCCACGTCCTGTTGCAGGCATGCATGCTTGCACTTTGTAGTGTCTAGACTGGGACCTCTATTCCCCTAGACCTAACCAAGTTTTTCTCTGTATCTAAACCTAAGCAGAGCTTCACCACAGTGTTGTCACATTATAAAATGTTAGTTTTCACAACTTGCACAGTGAAGAAACAATATGTACAAATCTTAAAAGAGTTTTGGAAATCCATGGTTCCCATCTAGACACAACCTTTGTACTCCACAGGCATGAGCGAGCATCCTGGGCATCGGCCCAAACAGTGACATAACACACACTAGATTGAAGGTGATTGATTGACATCATGTTGACAAATGAATTAAGAAAAGTGAATTTTGTATTGTGGTAGATGCCAGTGGTTTGTTTACATTAGCAGACTGTATTTCTAAGCTAATGCTAGCTAGTGTTGCACGCTGTTGGTGCTGGAAAAAAAAAACCCCTGAGCTCCTAACAAAGAAATCAGTCCACAGGCTGTTGTAGGCAACTGATAATAGTTTATGATAGTTGGGAAAGGTCTAATTTTTTTTTATAGGACCAGTGTGTAAGCTGTAGAGCGGTTTAGCAGTTAGCTTGATGATTGCAACCGATGGGATTTTCCATACGCATTATGGATCGCATCAAGTCAAAACACGCTGCCTCGATTTGCATTTCCATTAAAACTTTTGACGCACCACACTTTGCTGACTGGCGCCTGGGATCTGGGCCAAAGACAGTCAGACCCGCCTCTGAGCGGGACGTCTCCTTCACTGCCACCAATCACCCTCGTCCCCCTCAAACAAGCACATTTTTAAAAGTCTGGGAGTCATAAAAACTCAACATTTCATGGTTTTGCTGCTTCATAATAAAAGCATTTGAATAATTTTTAGCGCGAAGAATATATAGGAAGAATACAAGTGTTTATCTACTGTTCTACAGCCACTCAACTCACGCTAAAAAAGCTCGCATAGAAGAGGACCTGTGCCTCTGTAGATATAAAAAGTTCATTCTAAGGTAACAAAATGATTCTAATTTTCACGTGATTATGAAAATATACTTATGAACGGGGGCTTTCAAAACTTTTTTGACTGGGGTGGCACAAGTTGGGCACTGACTTATGCAGGGGTGGCATGAAGTATGTGTGCATGCACGCATGTACATGCATATGCACATATGAGCATGGAGACATGTTGGATAAATTTCTACTCTAATTACTAACATTAAATTATTTTTTATCATTTTTTATTAAATTAAAAGATAAAGAGTCTAGCCAATCACAACACAACACATAGAGAGACAACACTCAAAGATAATGTAAAGCTACTTCACTTTAAGATCTCAAAAATAAATTATATCTCTATTCTACCTCTATCCTCAGTATTCCATCATGGAAAATATATATAATATGGATTTTTAAAAATGATTTTATATTTATTCACTCATTTTCTGTAAATACTATTTCATGTATTGTTTTGGTTGGGGTTGGGGGTGGGGTCAGGGTTGGGGTGGCTAATCAGATTTGTGCCAGTGCCCCCCCATGCCACCGCTCTAGAAATGCCCCTGCTTATGTATAATATATTCCATTTATGCCATACTCCACCCATTCACACCTGTACCTCTTACACACATGTCATAACCTGTTCACACAATGGTAATAAAAAGTGATTAATACATGTAAACTGCCTCAGATAGTACCTTTAACAACAGGAGGGTATTGCTTTGGGCAGCATTCCAAATAGTTTGAATAAAATTGCATTGTAGGTGTTTGGTAACAGTATACACGCCTTGCAGAGAAAGTCCAGATTAACAGGATTAAACAAGTCTCTAGTTTCATCAGTAATGATGTGCAGATCAGTGTTGGCACGTTCAAACTGCTGAGTGCCCTTCATTTTAAAGCCTTGCCAAGCAGATTGAGCAACACAGGAGGACGACCAAAACAAGAATAATAACAAAAACAAAATAAATCTTGCTGGCACTTGTAGATTTGCTAATCAAATCACACGAGTTTCTAGCCATGTGCTTGGATTCTAATGTTTCTTTTCTCATCATCCACAGACTCTTTCCGGATAATGGTGGCATAATCAACTTTGCCAGCTGGTTTGGTTTCTCGTTCCCCAATATGGTGCTAATGCTGGCTCTGTCTTGGTTGTGGCTGCAGTTTATGTTTTTGGGTTTCAAGTATGTTTAATTCTCTGTTCTGATATTCTATTGTTAACTACCAAAGCATCCACATCATAAAAACAGTGATATTGTCTTTCACATTGTGTTATTCCAGCTTGAGAAAGTCCTTCGGATGTGGCACAAAGGGAGATGGCGACAGGGAGGCATACCAGGTAATCAAAGACGAGTACAAAAAGTTGGGCAGGATGAGCTTCGCTGAGGCCTGTGTGCTGGTTATCTTCACGTTGCTGGTTCTTCTGTGGTTCACCAGGGAGCCTGGGTTCATACCCGGCTGGGCCACTGTGCTCTTCAACAAAGACAAACCGTGAGTACAAAAAAGTGAAGGGAATGGCCCGGTCTAAAAAGAGAAAACAAAGAAGGGTTTGTTATTGAGTGCGTATCAAACACTAAAGTTTGGTCTCCATGGTGCTGAGTGTTGGCCAGTCTATAACTGTTTAAATTGATAACCTGGCCCTGTAATGCGCTGTCCAGCGTAGGGTTTTTCCAAGAAGTTAAAGGGATAGTTTGGATTATTTTAAGTGTGATTGTATGAGGAACTTATCAATAGTCAATGCACCAGCACAGAAGCTACGCAATGTACTGCTGTTGCGAGGGTCAGCAACAAAATGTATTTCATTTTGACCACTTAAAAAGAACCATCTAAGTTGAAGTTTATGCTATGTTTAGAATATTTTCACTGCTTTACCTTGCTGTCAGACAGTCTCTTCTGACAGGAAATCGCTGCTATATGCGACAAATATAACTCTCTCCAAAGCAACCAAATTCCATTGGCAAAATCAGTAATTTTATTTTGTAAAACACAGGAGTTGCTGGTCTTCTGTTGCCTCAACTAGTTAGTTCATTTGTGTTATTGTGTGATTTAGGGGAATCTAATCTAGCCTTTTAATACATCATAGTCACAAAAACGGAAACAAACAAACTGATTGAGGCAGCAGTAGATGAGCAACTCCCGTATTCTGTGAGGTAAAATTACTGTTTTCGTGAATGGAATTTGGTTGAGCAAGAAAGAGCAATATTTTGCTTATACAACGGTGATTGTCTATTGCTAAAGTGGTAAAATTATTAATATAGCACACACTTAAAATGATATTAATTTTTCTTAGATGGACCATTTTTAAATGTCAAAAATATATTTTGTTGGTGACGCCGTCTACTTCACTTAGCTTCCATCTTACTGCTCCTCTGTGCTTCTGCCAGCCTCCATCTACACTGACTATAGATAAGTACCTCACTCTACTTCTAATAATTGGAACTATCCCTTTAATACAGGTGCTGCATCAGAAATAAAGATATTTTCAATATCTTTTTCCCATCAGGTACGTCACAGATGGCACTGTGGCCATATTAATGTCGGCACTCTTCTTCTGCATCCTGTCCAACTTGCCAAGATGCTGGGGGAAGTCCGATGACGGTATGTCAGCTGGTGTGTTTCTGATCATTTTGTGTGTTCAACAGTTGCATTAGTAGATGTTTTATTATAAAATCAGAATCAGAAATATTTTATTAATCCCTGTGGGGAAACTGGGCTACATTACAGTTGCTCCCATTCAAGAAAAGAAATGTATACATACAAGCATAGATAAATTATAAAAAATAGAAATACGAATATGTGCAAAACACCACAAAATATAACATCCATATGTAAAACAAAAAGTAGAAAAACAAGAAATATGTAGTAAAATAGGTATAGCAGTGTACATAAATAATAATGCTGAAAAATTAAATAAATGTATATAATAATTAGTCATGCAAGAATAATTAAAGATATATAAACAAAATGGCTGCGCAGCTTTTGAGGATCACAGTTTGAGATTAAGCAACAAATCATAAAATTGCGTGCAAAAAGCAAAAGTCAACATGTTTTTAGAGAAATAACACAAGAACTTGATCTCTTTTTTGCTCCATCTGTGCAAAACAACACAGTGGGAGGTCTTTATTCGGCAAGTTACGGCAGGTCTGTTACATGATGATAGTCGTGAGGTTTTATGATCACTTCTGTCCTCTCTATCTGCGTACAATTACAGACAAAGATACAGTCAATAACTTTTACTGCCCTTGACAACTCATCCCGCTGATTCAGTGCTTTCTACTCAACGTTATCCCCAATGCTTCCTGAGTTGTAGCCTGATAGCACCAAGGTCAAGCCTGCACAACCGTTCACGCTGTGCTGTTCTTTAGACAAATCACTTTTGCATCAATGAATATTTTTTTTCTCCCTCTGTAACTTAAGTTAAGCGTGTCCTGCTCCTGCCTATAAGCCACGAGGTCTTTGCGACTCCTGGAAAAGTGGAAAACAGTATTTTGTACACAGAGGAGTGACACAATGATTAACGCTCTTTTTGTTTTAAAGGTTAGACGGAAACTTTGAGGTCCATTTCTCACCTTGGGAAAAGGAAAAAATAGTTTAAAAGAATGAATCAAGTTACGGTTTGATAGCTAATCAGTTCATCACATTTCTTTTCATCTTTATGGAGTGTGTTTCTACTCACAAAATCTTATCTGTAGACAATAAAAGCTGCTATGTTTTTCTACAGTTAGGTTAGATATCAGTATTTATGACTGTCCTAATCAATAGCTGAAAATAATCAGCTCTAAAGGTTGGGATTTTGCTTTCTTCATCTCCTTTGTCCAATAGGGGCCCCTGCTGAAGCCCCCTCACCTCTGCTTAGCTGGGACATCGTCCATGAAAAGATGCCTTGGAACATCCTTTTGCTTCTGGGAGGAGGTTTTGCACTGGCTCACGGAAGTGAGGTAATGCTGCCGATCATCGAGCTCAAAGTCTTTTCTATAAATATTTGGATGTTGATGTGTGTTTTCTCACCCTGCATAAAGAAATCGGGGCTCTCTCTGTGGCTGGGAGAAAGTCTCATACCGCTGCAGAGCATCCCCCCATTCGCCATCTCCATCCTGCTGTGTCTGCTGGTGGCCATGTTCACCGAATGTTCCAGCAACACTGCCACCACCACTCTCTTCTTGCCAATACTGGCCTCTATGGTGAGACAGAACTTCATATATATAGATATAATTAAAAAAAAAAACAATCAAGGAGATACAACATGTTATTTAGTGAGTTTTAGAGGTGTTGGCAGGCTCGCCAGGCTTTATGCTAAGCTGAGATGATTGCACATACCTTAACACACTTGTAAGAGTTTTACAGTCAGTTCTTATTTCAGTCTGCAAGAAAGCAAATAACCCTATTTCCCAAAATGTGAAACTGTTTCTTCACACAATAACACAGACAAACTAACCAACTGAGGCAGAGATAGACCAACAGCTCTTATGTTCTGTGAGGTTAAATTACTGATTTTGTCAATGGAGTCTGGTGGCTTTGGAGAGAATGTGATATTTCCCATCAGAAAAGGCTGTCTGAGGGCAAGATAAAGCAGTTAAAATATAATTATATCTTACACTTAAAGCGATAGTTCGCCCAAAAATGAAAATTCACTCAATATCCACTCAGCCCTGTGCTGATGTGAGGATGGATGAAGATCTCCAGTTCACAAAACACTCCTGGAGCTTCAGCGGAAAACAGAACTGCAGCCAAATCCAGTACTATTGAAGTGAATGGTGACCCAAAAAGACGCCATTTACACCATGTTTTTAGCCTAAATGTCAACTGTAGCCTCTCAGACCTGATCCTCGTTCACACGCTTGAAGTGGGTACACAGGCTCTCATCCACGTAGTGCTACACAGGATATATGAGATCCCGCCATACCTTCACATCTGTGTTTACATGCTACCTGGAAGCGACTCAGACAACAGAGAGAGATCTGCTCAGAAATAGTGACTTGTCACGCGCACAGCTGACTTCGCAAACTTTCAGCAAAGAAGTAAAATGTCTGAGGACTTCGACATAGAAGAGGAACATCATTTCTTTGCTGCAGCCGCGCCACTTGGGCGAGAGCCTGTGTACCTGCTTCAGGCATGTGCACACGGATCAGGTCTGAGAGGCTACAGTTGACATTTAGGCTAAAAACATGGTGTAAATGGCGTCTTTTTGCAACGCTGTTTTCCACCAAAGCTTTGGGAGCGTTTCATGAACTGGAGATCTTCACCCATCCTCACATCAGCACAGGGGTGAGAAGATATTGAGTGAAATTTCATTTTTGGGTGAACTATCCAATAATGGACCACTTATGACAACTCTGTCTCTGTCTCTGACATCAGCCAGCTGCATTGCAATCAACAGCAGCCCCCATGATGGGGCCCTGACAGATTTAGACCTGCCTGTTCAGCATGTGTGTGTGTGAATATCTTTTTATTTATTTATTTTTTTTTAAATCCAGGCCACTGCCATCAAGATACACCCGCTGTATGTCATGCTCCCCTGCACCATCTCTGCCTCGCTGGCTTTCATGCTGCCTGTAGCCACTCCGCCGAACGCCATCGCCTTCTCCTACGGCAACCTTAAAGTCATGGACATGGTAAAACTTTCAGAAAAGATAGAGACCCTATCACATGCACACAGATTTTTGGATAAAGGCTCATATCCAGTTTTTAGATAAGCGGCTTATATTAATCCCTGTGTCTGATCATTATTATCTATCTACACACACACACAATATCCTGAATAACAATAATAAGAGAATATGACTGAGCTCAGGCAGCAAATGCAATGTGTACATGCCTCAGTATGTCAACAAATTAGAATTAATATTATTAGATTGGTATAAGATCCACTCTGACAAAACATGGAGGTCCAAATGTAATTATGTTTATCTTGGATTATTTTTCTGCTTGTTCCAGGCCAAAGCCGGATTCATTCTGAACTTTCTTGGCGTCATAACCATCAACATTGCCATCAACACATGGGGAGTGGCCATGTTCCAGCTAAACACCTTTCCCAGTTGGGCTAATGCCACCAGCACTCCTTAAATATGAACTGAAATGGAGAGAAACTGGGGGAGATGAAGAATATCTCCTTGTTTATCAGATTGTCATTGCTGTAGGACTGGGCTGTCAGGTGACTTAGTATATTTATTTAAAGCTCCCCTGAATGTTCCAACCAGTACGGCCTGATGCGCACCGATGCCTGTCCTTTAGTGCTGACACTGGTCTGTTTGTCTTATATCCTGTCTCACATTGTGATGTCTTCAGAAATCAGCTGGACACACTGACCAGGAACACCGGAGTTCAATTCATTTAGATCATCTCGTGGTCAGTCAACAGCAGATCAGAATTTCAATGGACAGTTTGGATTATCTGAAGTGAGGTTATACGAGTTACTAATCAATATTCAGTGTGTTACCTGCAGTAGATGGTGGTTGGCAGGTTGGTGAAGCAGACAGGAATCTAAGCAATCCACTGCTGTGGACAGGGACAGAAACAAAACATATTTTAGTCACTTAAAAAAGCTTAAACTTGAAAAAAATCAATATCGGTTTAAGTGTGCACCATATTTAGAATATCTTCACTGCTTCACCATGCCATCAGACAGCCTTTACCAACCAGAAACCATCGTTATATAAGCCAAACATCTCTCTCTCTCTCTCTCTCTCTCTCTCTCGCTCAAGCAGACTACAATCAGTGAATCAGTAATTTTACCCTGCAGAACACTGAAGTTACATGTCTACTGTTGCCATGATTGGTTAGATCGTTTCTGACATTGTGTGACTTTGGTGTTTTTAAAGGTTAGTTCCAATGCACCGAAAATTAGTAATTTTGCCAATGGAGTCTAGTTTAGCCAGAGAGAGCAATATTTGGCTAATACAACTGGGATTTCCTGTCAGAAAAGGCTGCCTGGTGCCAAGGTAAAGCAGTGAAAATATTATAAATATAGTGTACACTTAAACTGATAATGAATTTTTTGGATGTGCCTTTTTTAGGTGGCTAAAATACCCTGACCACAGCAGTACATTGTTTGGCTTACATGCTGGTACTCTGCCTCTCCAAATTAGAGGCGTGTCAACTGCCATCTACTGTAGGTAATACACTGACTATTGAGAAATACCTCATACAGCTCCACTTTAAAAAAATCTGAACCATCCCTTTAATGCTTTTAGTCAGAATCAGCAATATAATTTCTATAAAAAATACATTTTTTCAGTTATAAGACATGATATTTAAAAACTAGTGTTTTTAGTATACTGTGGCAAAACTTTGATACTGTGAGTTCTTATTGCACCTGTTATAAACAGTGTTACACTGTCCTAATGTAATAAACTTAAGTTTAAACAACTTAAAAAAAAAAAACACCAATCGTTTGTTTTTTCAGTCTTCATACTAATGTGTCATCTTATCGTCTTATTGCTGTTTTGGGCAGATACATGAAGTCAACATGTTGGATGGTTGCATGGTTCTGAGAGTGGAGAGACTCTAAAGTCAGGCGTTACCAGTGATGCTAATCGAGGCTCCGCTCAGGTCAAACATTGTCAGGATGCTGCTGTTGTGCTTGTTGGCTCACTGGAAAGACTTTGCTACACTAAACTGAAGGGATATGGATTTAATTAGCTCCATAGTATCGTTAGTAAGACTTATGTTTACCCTACTATTTTGTATTAATATGGCTGCTGTGAAAAAGATCTATAATCATTCTTGCTTTTTCAGTTTGTTAGCAAATTATACACACTGTACTGCATGCAGTTTTGAAAATACTGAAGTTATTCAAATTAATTTGTAAGGCTGCAGCCGACTCAGAATTTTGTCAGTTAAAAAATGGGGGAAAAATGTCAATCGGTGTTTCTAAAAGCCCATGATGACGTCCTCAGATGTCTTGTTTTGTCCAGAACCCAAAGATATTCAGTTTACTGTCATGGAGAAGCTGGAATCTGACAACTTTGACTTTTTACTTTTTAAAAAATTCTCAAGCCGATTATCAAAATAGTTGCAGATTAATTTCAATAAATCATTAATAATTGATTAATTGTTGCAGTCTTTATTAAAAAAACAAAAACCATGACACCACAGAGCATTGTTTAGAGCGGGCTGCTGCCACTCTAGCCTCCATTTCTACACCCCTCTCCTCCTCCATCACAGTTAGTTTCGTGGTTTGTGGTGGTTTTCAGACTCTGTTTTTAAGGTCACAGGCTGTCATGCTGCTGCAGGACTCTGTGTGCAATGGCACAACTAAAAAACAAGAATCGAAACTTGTTACCAACCACTAGTTTCACCTTCTCTCCCCAATTAACCATCAGCACATGTTGTCACATGTATTTTCATTTTGAAATCTGCGCCGGCTGATTTTTCATTCTATGTCTCTAATGCATCATAAACATACCTATGATGCACTATCATTTGCTTCTAACACTGTAATGAATTGCTGGTCACAAGCTTTTTTTGCGAGGATCATAGTCTATTATAATTATCACAGTTGTGATATAACATCATTTTTCAATGCATTATTCTCACTGTTATAATGCATTATAATGTGCATTATAAGCTTTAAGTCAGTGGGTCCCAACCTTTTTTCCTTGAAGCCCTCCCACACTTGTTTCTAAGGAACGCCCCCAAGTCTGCACACACACACACACACACACACACACACACACACACACACACACACACACACAATATTATTTTTAATTGAGGACAAAGAAATGTTTCTTTTTTTAAAAAATGGTTTTGTACAGAGACCTTTGTATAAATTGTGATTTTAATTAATACATGCAAATTAAATTTAATTTGACAACCTCAGAACAGACAGTCTAATAATTTATTTGTATAGAATTATACAGTGCTACAGGCAGATTATAATGCTTTATAAGTTTGTTTATAATGCATTATAGACATGGACGTCGTAGCTACCAAAATATTTATGATTCCGCTTATAAGCCTCGGTCAGTTTTATCCTGTTACTGTAACACACACTGACTGAGAAACAAACAAAACAAAACAAAAAAAAAACTGCTCAACACATGTTTGAAACAGAGATGCTGCAGTTTTTGACCGAGACGGTTAAATTTAATGACGGGCTCAAATCTCATTGACATCCATAGGATTAGGACCACTGGGTCCCCGAATGATTTAAAGGGAGCCAAATGGACAGAAGGCAAATCCCTTCAAAGGGTCAATGTGGGAGAAAAGCAAAATGAATCAAGTTAAGGGAAATTAATTATAGGAAACTGATGTCATCGAAGTCCTTGGCAGGGGTCCGTATATCTGCTGTAAGTGAGGGGCCCGAGCAAAAAGGATTTTAAAGTGGTGAATCTACAGTGCACAGAGGTCAAACGACTGAGCAGCTATGAAATCAAAAACGTTTGTGTTTAATCTAGGGACCATTCTTCTGGTAAAGACTGAAAGACAGCATCATTCAAAGGCAAAACTCTTGTTAAATTGTCTCTGACAGCGATGGAAGGTAACGGAGGCGTGATGGACGTCACTTATCACAGGTAAGACAACATCTTCATTTCTCTTCTGTCGCCTCATTCTGATTACTTTAGGCCTTTTTCCCACTTCAGTCCTGCCCCAGTGTGTGTTCTGTGACTTTTAAACAGATGAAAGACAAGCAGGGTGTAAACCGCCGCAGCACATTTTCTGCTGAACGGCTGGATTGTCAGCACGTGTAAGTCCCAACTTACTGACCCTGTGCAAGCGTGTTATTAATGAGATGTGAATGTGCAATTATCAAACTCTCCGGAAAGCTTTACCACCCATAATTTTCATTTCTTAACCCGAAAGTGACCTGAATCAGTGATGAAATGGTAACTGTGAATATTATCGAGAACAGTGATCATTTGGGGAAACAGCTGCACATTTTTTATTATGAGATATCCCTGGGACAAGCAAAGTAATTCCTCAATTTATATAACCTCACCCTGAGCCAAAAAGTGAAGTCGGTGATAAATCTTCCTGCCTCGGGGTCTTTGAATGTTTTCCTCTGAGTTTTCAAAGGACACCCATAAATCACTGTTTCTGATGACATAAAATATGGAATTGGATTTCCACTGGCTTTACCTTCCACTCAGCTTCTGATTTATGAATATTTTTTTATTGGATAAAATCATTACAATTGTTCTGAAACTAATAAAATCACTTACTGTAAAATAGACTGTGCAGAGGCAAACATGTTGCTTCATACTGTTAAATTACTGGCACAGGCAGGTTAAGGTGTGGGTTCAACTTATCACAAAGCACATGATCCATTGAATAGGTGCTGGGAAAAAAAAGTATTGTCAAAGCACATGCTTCTGCACAGGTGTGGCCCACAAGAAAGACTACCAGTCAACACGTTGCTATCATTTATAACAAACCCTGGACTATAAATTTATTGGCATCCTCTGTCACTATATTAAACTTCTTCCAGAGAAGAGGTGTGTTGCTGCCAACAATGACTTGTTGTGTAGTTTTTTTCTTTGAGGTGTATCCTCAGGGTTAAGATAACACATTGTCTGTGGTTTGATTCTGGCTGGAGACCTTTGGGGCATTCGATTCTCCTCTTTTTACCCCTGTTTCCAGCCTGGATCACTTTTATCAGCTCAGTTAGCTAACATGAACACAAGAGTCCTGCAATAAATCAAACTCAAAAAGGGTAAAATTAAAAAAACAAGTCAATAACTAAAAGCATGAATGAATGTTAGGAGTTAAAGGTGCTGTATGTGACATTTACTTCCACTGTAGAGTGAAGTGCACCACCTGTAAGCCTTGTGCGTTGCTTATTTGATAAAGCTGAAAAAAAAAAAGAAATTGACACATACTGCCACACTTGTTATTTCTCAGCATAGAAACATAATTTACATATACTGTTTAGCTGTAATACAAGAAATATTGTGATCAGGCAACTGCCATTTCATGTTTGGTTTCAAATAGAGCCTCAGACAAACTGTGAAACCAATCCAGGCACGACACTACAGGAGTTTCGGGCTGATTTTCCTCAGATGTTTGGCCCAGATTACTTTCCTTGAGACCTCAAAAACAGGGAGGATTTTGATACCAAAACAATATAGAGTTTCAGAGACTTTGTGAAATCACAAGGGGTCCCTAAGACTTCTGCTCTGAGGTTGTCAAAACAAGATTTGCGCGTTAACTAAAATCACTATTTGTACAAATCTGTATGAAAAACTATCAAAAAAGAAACATTTCTATGTCTACAACTAAAAATAGCAGCCTGCTTCTGAGGCTACTTCTTAGTTTAGTTGTGGAACCACCTTGTTCAATTGCCAGAGGAAAAGCTGACCAAAAAGATTTTTAACTGGGATAGAACTTATAATAATCCTTGGGCAAAAGAGGTTTCTGTATTATTTTCGTTTTCTGATTTAAAGTATATATTCAGGAACAATTTGCTTTGTAATATAAACATAATTAAAGAAAAACTAGTAAAGATTCACAATGAACAATGGAAAGAAGAAATCTGAAACTACATTCAAATTAAAGAGGGGTTCCACACAGAACATTTCATAGCTTTTAATTTGAGGAGAGGTCCCTTTGTGGCCAGCACCCTACCTCTGGTTATTGAAGTAGGCAGATATAAAGAGAGGAGCGGCGGTCTTTGTGATCTTGAGGTTGTTGACCTGTGGTGCAGGTTCTAAGAATGGAATCAATTTAATTGATGTTTATTTTGGACGGTAAAACTTTGGAATGAATCACGATTTTTGTAATGAATGCTGGGATTACAACACTACATGGTTCAGGACACCATTGCTTTGCTATATTTACATATTTGTTTGGTGTCATATAAGTGAGACTGAATTTTGTATATTTCTCCTTTAAAGCGGTGATTTCCAACTTCAGGTTCAGACCACGCAAGAGGTCAAAAGACAAATCTGAGGGAAGCAGACAGCAAATTTCTCAAACAAAATGTTCTCTGTGTTTTTAGACTTATTGCTTGCGACTTAATTTTCTCCATTTCTTAGAGAATCCACATTAAACAATCCAGAGAAGAAAAATTTCAGAAATCTTCAAAAAGAAAAATATGTATGAAACGGCGTGACTTCACTTCTCTATATCACACTGGTCCAAGCAGGGATTGGACAGGGACACATCCCTACCAAAATCCAGTCTGCAAAACTACATTTTTAAGTTTTGCTCCACCTCATTATGCCTCACACTGGTTTGGTCCAAAGTCTGCCCATAGACATGCTTCTATTTTCACTGCCAGAGTATTTCATTGATTTAATTAAGTGATTAGTGATCCCATTAATTCCCATAAATGCTGAAATCTTAGTCAGGACTCACCTGGCAGCAGCACAGCGTCTCTCCATCTCCCCTCACACCACGTGCCATGAGACTGATAATTTTAGCTTTAATCATGGGAACACTCTTAATCTCTGTCACTGAGAAACAAAAGGAGAATTTATTAGGGTGGTAGCAAATGTGATTGCAGGAAATTTTATAGTGATGAGAAGTGACTAAACTGACTCATCTCTACAATGCTGTTGCAAGCGTATTATTCAATACATTCATTTTTAGCTGACATCCTGATTATGTAATGGTTGTGCTAAAGGCAAACCTAAGAAAAAAGTGGAGCCAAAAGCATTCAGCCACATAACAGGACTAAAATGTAATCCTTCTGTGTTGTTGGTGCCAGAGTTGAAATACTAATAGCTCATAAATGCCGTTTTATCACCAATCACAACCCCCGCCCCACCTCCACCCCCAAATGATAGACAGCTATGGTTAAATGAAATAAGATGAAAGTTGGGAAAGATGCATTAACAAAATATCAAGAAAGTCAATATATTCACACCTTTTCCTTATCAAAGAGAAAAACAGAACCAATCAACTTCTGTACTCAGTTTCTTGCTTCTACTGAACAAACATGAGCTTTACCATGGTAACTTTGTAAAACACGCTTCATTTAAACTCAAGAGACAGAAACCACCACCAGCTTGGGTTTGGTCAAAATAAATCCTCAGTTCACCACGTTAGATGTGAAAATAGCCGAGTTCTGATGGAGTTTCACAAGAAAACAGAATTGCAGAATCTCCCAAACAGTGCAAGTAAATGGTAACCAATTTTCACATTAAAAATAGAAAAACAACAACAACAACAACAACAAAAACATAAAATGCCTCCATGCTTGTGTGGTGTAATCCAAGTCTACTAAAGCCCCAACATGCAAAGTTGATTTGACAGGTGTCATTTACGCCATGTTTATGCCTAAATTTTCACTCTAGATCCTTAGCTTGGAGGCATGTTGACATGTGCGCGCACATCGTCTGACCTGTGTGTGTGTGTGTGGTGTGATGGTGAGCGCATACAAGTCAACAGCATGTTGGGGTTTTAGAAGACTTGGGTTATGCCAGACCAACAGTATTTTTTTCTGTTCAGAAACTGGTCACCGGTTGTTTGGGAGATTCGACAACACTGTTTTTCCCGTGAAACTCCAGCAGTGTTTTGTGGACTAAAAAAAAAAAAAAAACTAAACCCAACCTTCAATCGGCATCAGGGTGATTAGATAATGACTGAATTTTCATTTTTGGGTGTACTAGCCATTTAAATTAGCAAAATAAAATGTCAAAAATTGCCCTAAAAAAGCTTGTCCATCCATTGAGTGAGCGTGCACGAGTTGACAAGTCTGCTCTGATTGGTTAACGAGAACTAAAGGAAGTAAGTCTCGAAGTGCTGGAGAGCGAATGACCCTACATATTCAGAAGAGCTTGTATTTTCTTCAGCGAAAAAATTTGCTGGCTGCTATAAGCTGACATGTTTGGGGATTTTTTTTCTGCCTTTAGCTCCGCTCCGCTCCGAACATAAAAACTCATTATGCTTACGAACAGAAAAGGGATCCGCCCACAACAGCCTACAGCGGTCAAAGCTGAAGCACTAGCTGTGACAAACATGGGGGGGGGGGGTCAAAGGAACAATATACCTGAAGGTTTCATCCTACCGACAAAACAGTACAAAACATCAGTGTTTGACGTTTTTATGGTAGTATAGTACAAATCCTGGCTGATCATCATGAATCATTATTTTGGATCTAGATGAATGACTCATAACAACTGAGCAGGTATTGGCTCAGCATGTCTAAATTCCACTTGGATGACAAGACACTAATTTGAATATAGCAAAGATGTGTGTGTGTTGTCAGCATGATTAAGTCGTCCAACAGTTACCCGTCAGCCTGTCATTATTTTTTATATGTTTGTTTTTGTCCAGAGAGCCTAACCCTAATTTGGGGACAGTGACTCATACCGAAGAGCTGATATCTCAAACTGTCTGTCAGTAAATGGTATTAATAAACACAACATTTCCTCTAAATGGCAAAAGGATTAATAACATTTTATAGTTGTGGAGAAACATGACATTGCCACTGAGAACCCCCGAGCACTGGGGCAATTCTTTTTTTTTTTTTTTTCTCCCAGAAGACAATGAGACTTTCAGTGGAGGAATCTGTTCCCACATCACTCCCTCCTCAAGAACTCCATCTTTGGCAGAAAGAGCCTTCAGCAGTAGCTTCTCTCTGCAGAGGCCCCGCACTGTAACACAAGAGTTTATTCAATCTGTAATTAATCCCCCATCTCTCTGTCATTCTGCCTCACCCTCTCGCCGAGGACACGGTTTGTTCAAGGTATAGCTACGAGCTAAGGCTATTACTGTTTTCCTGGTTCATTGCGAGGATAGGATATGAATCTACCTGTATTGACATACCTCTACTCTCTCTCTCTCTCTCTCTTACTCCTTTATTTTACAACCTCCCATTCTCCCTGAGCCTCAAACTGTGATTGCAGACATTTCAGAGAGGAACTCGCATTAAATCGCTCAAGAAAATGCTCGCACGCAACATCGTAAAACACGTGTAGGAGCCGCCTGATGGTAGTTTCACTTCATATCCCGCAGACCACAACAGCTTGATTGGTGGGTATGTCCGTTAGCCAAGACATTTATTGTCGTTCTCAGAAACTGAAAATACCAGATTGACTGCTTGTATTTATCTGAGAAGCCCGAGCTTTTGGTTCAGTTTGCTCAAACTGTAACTTGGCTTGTGTTCTTTGTGTTCTTGCATGCTTTAACGACCCAGCTTGTATTTAGTTGTGCATGTGTTTGGATAAATGTGCAGCAGACAAAGGGAAAGCAGAGTGCTAACCAAACTAATGGCAATTAGTCACTTTAGCACTAAGTAAACATAGACTTATTGTAGAACTAGACAGGGCTTTGCTGATCAGCCTTGTGGCCAATTTATTTCTAGTGGCCATTTGCAGTATTGCAGGGAAAAAAAATCCCCACCAGCCTGTGAAGCATTTTGCCCCGTAGGTCACCATTACAAAAGAAACACCTATAAAACTGTTGACAGGACACCTCAAACTGCAGACAAGGTCAGTTATGACTCTTTCTATCATGAATGTTTGATTCATGGAATTTTTATATTTGTAAAACTTTCCTCAAGCCTGAAAAAGCCATTTAAAAATTTGTGACATCACAATGTAAAGTCTATGGGGCTGAGCAGGAACTTGCAAGTGTGGGTAAGGGGGGAAACTCTATTGCGCAGTGGGCCACATAACCAGGAAGTAAACCCAGAAGCTAAAAAACTTTTTCAGCTTATGCACCAGGCGAGCAACTCTCATTGGACTGAATGGGCGCCATCTGTGCATCCACTGTCTAGTTCATTATAATATATCTGTGCAAATAAAATTTTCCATCAGGAACTTTGTAAATGACCTTGGAACTGTATTCCCTGTCGGTCTTGGAGCCTGTATTTGTTCAATTATCTGCTAACAGTGGCTAACTGCTAAGTTAGCAGAAACTCTGACCTAAAGTCATTAAGTTGTGTTTTTGTACATACTATGAAATTGTGCTTTTTTTTTTTTTTTTTTTACATTTTGTTCATCAGTGAGACCTGGCTCCCAGCCCATCATATGCTCCATGTAGCTAATGTTAGCTAGCTGCTGAAGCAGTGCACTGTAATCTGCTGTCACAGATGCAGCTTTTTTCAAAGTGAATAAATTCTAGCCAGCGTGTAACCACGCTATTGTGGGGAAACAGAACAGGGTCTGAAGTGGGGAACATCTTGGAAGACACACCGACATGCTTGCTAACTATCTAACACATGAATCTTAGCCTTAGTGCTGCACTGCAGAAGGTTGAAAACTGATTGACAGGATGATTATATTATCAGTTGACACTGGTTGGTTTTAGCTTATGCATGTGTCATATTTTATTCTGATCAGATGATTGGATTTTCCACAATTTTCAAATAAAAATGCAAAGGCATATATTGTGAAATATAATCTTCAAAGGTTAAAAAGCCTTTAAAAAAAATTTCATCTCAACTTTAAAGTTGAAATAGCTAGATCACATTTACAGTAACACAGCCTTTGGCGAGCTCAGAAACCAGGGCACGGCGCCCGCTCTCTGCCACTGGCTGTGATCGGTCGTGTATCTTATGTCCCATTCAGACAAGTAACCATTCAGTGAGGCAAAGAAAGAGTGATGGAAGGAGGAAGAGAGCGCTGCCAGCTGCCAATGACTGCACCGGTAGATCTTTTGGAACCTGTTGCAGCAGGTTTTTCTTTCTGTATATCTTATTCCTGGGCTAGCCTGGACAAGTGCCAAACACACATGCGCACACACACACACACACGCACACACACACACACACACACACACACACACACACACACACACACACACACAGAATGAGGATGATATTCTGAGCTGCCAAAATCTGAAACCAGCCCATCAACCACTTTCATACATATTTAGACAGTCAATCTAATCGAAGTGACTCAGTGTCAGGTGAAAGTGCACGGAGAGAAGTGGGAGTGAGAAAATCCGACTGAAGCTTCAAACCCACTAAGAAGAGAGCGGGCATTGATTGGAAAGATTAGGTGAGTTAATTGTGAATGTTGCTACTTAGATAAACTCCTACAACATTTTTGCTCTGATTTACACTTGATGTTCACTCAATTTTACCTCATGTTTATGTAGTAACTAACAGAGAACAGGGTGCTGTGCTGATGCTGCTGGCAAAGCTGTAGGTGTTGAATGCTGGATAACCCCTGTGAACTTTGAGCAGCAGCTCTCTCACGTCAGCGTTGTCAGTATATAATCCAGACGATTAGCCTTAAGAAAAACAGATATTCCTGTTCTTGTCCTCTGATAACCACAGGCAAGATCAGCTCTGCTTCATAAACAGCTGTGTGAAGTGTTTGTGTGCTCTCATCTGTAATATATATGATAAACTGTCTTCTGTTGGTTATGTAGCTTTTATTGACAGTGTTATGTAGTATGTATTATATTGTATTATTGTCAGCGTCACAGACTGTTATAGACATTCAGAGGTTGCTGCCTTTCTTTCGCACAATTCAGAAAAGTTGCACTGAATACTATAAAGCGATCAAGGTAACTGATTAGTCTTTATACAGCAGGGGCTGCACAATGAAACAAAAGTTTTAGTCCACTCACGCAACAAATAGAACATCCACACATAATGAAATTTAGTATAGAATCAGATAAAATATAAAGTAAATTAAAATAAAACAATATATATTTATTTATTTACATATATACACGCAAGCACCCAGGAAATAATTCTGTAGTGTATATTTTGAATTGTCATCTTGGGGAATATAAACATATATGTGATCATTATTTTAAATTTGTAAAATGAAATTATTCACATCCTGACGGCTGGAACGACAATTTTTTTTAACTTGTTTTAAAGGAGGTGATCCGAAAAAATAAAGCAATAAAAGGATGTAATGATATGCATTGTAATAGAAATATATATAATATTTTTTATTATAATAATATAAGTGAACTTATGGAACCACAGCAAAAACATTCTCAAAGAAGTAAACATCACTCATTCACTGTTTACAGTGACAGTCATTAGATTGGGTTCCAGTGACAGCGTATGTACTAAACATGGGAAACTTGTCAGTTGGAGTCACTTTCAATCATGTCTCAGATTTTATCACAGATGACATGAAACATACATTTTGTCTTTGTCCCAACCTGACACCAGGTCTTAAATCCTTAGATGAAAATCTTGCTGGATGTGTTTTTCTCAGTAGTTTTAATTTATGACACCACATCCAAGCGCCAATGATCACAGAAAAATGAATGAAAACAGCAGTGGTGGAGGAAGTACTCACATCTTTTACTTGTATTTAAGTAAAACAACAACTAATACAATTTATAAGTACTCCATTACATTCATTTAAAATCTTACCTAAGGAAAAGTTTTAGAAATATTAAAGTGCCTGCCCTTATATCGTTAAATCATTAAAGGTAGAATCAGTAGAATTTGTCTGAGCTGTTTTTAAACGCACCAGAAATTCACCAGGAGATCAAATACCAGTGTTTTGATTTGGTGAAGCGTCCCGAGCACAGAAAAACGATGAGAAACATAAGAAAATTCTGCCAGATGCAGACACCAGCACACACTTCTAATGTGTTGTAAGTGATGATTGAAAGGGATTATGTTTACATGAGTCTAAGCATGATTTTTAAAGCAAAATAATAAAAAACACCCTTTAAGATCTGGAATAGTTGGAATAGTCACAATCATACAGTAAGGTAATGTAATAAAATGATAATAATATAATAATAGTTATACATAGAGCACTTATCTAAATCCACACTACACAGATATTTATGACAAGCAGGTCATAAAATCAATTTCCAAGCAAATAAAGCAGATAACACCAACCCAGATATAATCAGCGCTCGTTCACGGCTTGCAATGATAGTCATCCAGTCTGGATCCAGTGAGTAAACATGTAAAACCTTGTCCGTCTGAGTCACTTTCAATCAGGTCTCGGTTTTGATCACAGATGAGAAGAAACATACAAAATGCCCTTTTCATTCCAACCTGATTCCTGCTCTTAAATCTGTCATAATAAAAATCGATCGCGATGAATCTTGCTTGTCCCGGAAGTTCGTTTTAAGTTATGACAACGAACCCGACTACCAAAGATCACGGAGAAAATGCGCCAAAACAGGAAGTCTTCAGATCTTTTATTTGTTTTTAACAAGAAAAGTCATTAATTTAAAATCCTCCTTAAGTAAAAGTATGGAAGTATTATAATCAAAATGTACCTACATATAAAAAATATCTTTACAAAAAAGTACTTATTTTGAGTATTATATTTTTTGTTATCAGATTATTAATACAGATGAATAAATGCACATGTAGTTTTCAGTGGAGTTGGTTTTACTTCAGTAATTTAGTGCGGTGGTCGCCAACCGAGGGATCAACCCCACCAGATAAATCTGAGGAGCTCTGAGATGATTAATGGGAGAGGAACAAAGAAAGATCCAAGTTCTGATACACACATTTCTAATAATATTTTTAAACTTTCTACTGGTGCTGGAAATCCTTGTTAACCTTCGAATTTTAATGTGGTGTTTTCAAGGTTTGAAAAGTGCTTGAAATTGTAATCGCTTTACTCTCATAATAAGTCACTTGTTGTGTTTCCCTTTAATATGTCACCCTTTTGTACAAGTCTATCATGAAAGATGGCTTAAAGGAATAGTTCACCCAAAAATGAAAATCCAGTCATTATCTGCTCACCCCAATTGAAGTTTTCAAATGGAAAAAACTACCGAAAAATAAATAAATAAAATGCGTCCAAACAGCTCATCTGGCGTAATCCAAGTCTCCTAAAGCCCCGACATGCTGTTCACTCGCGCGCGCAGTCCGTCACACCCAGTTCAGACAGTGTGCACGCACACGTGAATGTGGATCCAAGCTAAGGATCGGCAGTGAAGATTTAGGCTTAAAACATGGTGTAATTTTTTAAGTTTGAAAACTCATCGCCATTCAGTTACATCGTTCGGGAGATTCTGCAACACTGTTTTCCTGTGAAAAACTAAACCTGGTCTTCAATCAGTATGAGGGTGATTAGATAATGACTGAATTTACATTTTTGGGTGAACTATCCCTTTAATTTTGGTTGTTTGGAGCACGGTAAAACCTAACTGCACATGATGAAGGAATGAAATAATAATTTTGAGTATATGTAAATATGTAATTTACTACAGTAAAGTGCTGGACATTTTGTCAGGTCCCTGCCTGATAACCAGGGAAAAAATATAGAGTAAACAAAATGATTTTTTTTTTTTATCATGTTAACCCTTGTTTCACTAAAATTCAGCTTGAATCCTTTTTTTTTTTTATCAGGTGTTTTCCCCATTCATTAAAGATTGATTTAAAAATGTGTGGGTGGGGGTGCATGAATTTTTTCAGCTACTGAAGGGGAGCCTGTCACAAAAATTTGGGAGCTACTGCTCTAATCTCTTCTATTTTCAGTGACATATAAGATAATGTGGTCTCTTGAAGAGGTATTTAAGGGGCGGAGAGTTGTAAATTGTATTTTATAAACTGATCCTGTTTGTTTTTTACCGTAAAATGTTAATTTACAAAGTAACTAGTGACTAAAGCTGTCAAACTATACTTAGTTACTTTCCATCCCTTCAAAAGACACTGCACAATTTGCAACAGGTGACATATTCAAGCACAGGGCTCCAAATCCCACATGACCCCAGACAGGTGGGATCTCAGACCAAAAAACTATTTTATGTTTAAACTTTATCCTGTAAGTCAAACTCTGAGCTTTTGTTAACCATGACAATACGATCAGAAATTGTAAACAAAACACAACTAGTTACATCTTCAACATTGACACTGACATTTATTTGTTGGCTCTCTTCTAAGTTCTGCCAATAACTGACTCATAAACAATCACATAATTTGCATGCTTGGCAGATGTTGCTGCACAGGTTGAGAGCGTGACGGCAGCACGTGACTCCTGAGCAGTGGTGTGAGGTTGCTTGAATGGAGCATCTGGTCAGCATTAATATCAAAACACGCTTATTTTCTTCATATTGAGCAGAGAATAATTATATTGGGTTTGACCAACATGATTATTGAAGACAGAAACAGAAAGTTTTCCCCCTACAGTTGCTGATAACCAGTATTTAGTGCCAGCAGCAATTTACCATCACAGATAAAGCAAGAATATATGAGTTATGAGTTAATAAAAGAAAAGAAAATGAAGAAAGATTTCTTAAATTTGTTGATTTTAAGATGTTTGACATATCCAAACTATTTAGGTTTCTGGAACAGTTTATATTTCAAATGTGGTGCTGGAAGAAGTATGCAGGTCCTTAAAGCTGGGGTAGGCAGTTTATTTTTACTGTCACTGGGCAAGAAATCCATAATAACTTTTCAGCATTATGTAATTCAGGTTCTCTGAGAGAAAACTACACTTCTGCTCCTCCTCTTGGCTGTGTTTCAGGCGTTACAATATCTATCCCATGCCGGGAGACTCTGGCCAATCACAGGTCTTTTCAGAGAGAAAATGTGCGTTAGCTCCTCTGCCTACAGCAGTGCATGGTTCAAAACCCATCGTGGCTCCACAGGGAGATTTGGGCTTGTTATTTTTCATGTGGTGAAGAGGCATGATGACAAACAGTGGGGAATAAGTGCTCAGTGCAAGCTTGGACAGTGGTGTGTGTGTGTGTGTGTGTGTGTGTGTGTGCATGTGGTGTACCTGCTTTTCATTGCAGGCTTACCTTAACTTCACTCTATTGGCCACATGGCTACAAAACGGGCAAACATGGCCAGCTACGTTGTCTCAGGGTCACCAGTGAAGTATTGACGTCAGTGAGTGCTGTTGTGAAGAGTCAGCGATCATGTATCGATGGTTAAGGTTGGGTACCGTTCATACTTGGACCTCTATGGTACAGAAACTGGTACCTGGATTTTGGTACCCAATGATACCTTTTTTCGTCCAAACTTCTCAATTTCAGCGCTGTAATTTATTTTGAACATTCTAGTACTTATTTAGTCGTTTTACAAAGTGCATGAAATAAAAAACCTCCCTCTCCCCTCTCTCTTGTAACCATGACAACGCTGTTGTTTATATTGCAGAGGAAGCACATGTGATTTCCTTTCTCGTATGTTGTTGTCATCGTTACCACAGCTGTGTTTGAATATCCTTCTGTAATATTTCCCCTTTAATAGGTTTTTGACATCTCACTCACTGTTGTGGCGTACATACCATGTTGGTGAGCTTCTGAGGCAGCCAGGGGCTGATTGACGGCTAACGCTAGTAAATACGTTAAACTAGAGAAGACAGTGAAAGCCGGCCAGTTATCTCCCGTAACAACTTATCCAAGCTCATTAATCCCGTAAAGGTGCCAGTGAGGTTACTGATGCTCGCTCCGCTCTGTGAGTAGAACAAGCCGCTGCACGCTCTAACCCAACCCTGGCTGCAAAAAAGACAGGGTTAAATAAAACTAGAAACTGGCAAGTCCACTGTCCACATGGCATGGAAATTGTGGTTTGACGGGAAGCGAACGTGGCAAGACAAAAACCTAAGACTGGTTGGCAAGTCACCGCGTCATTGGAGCGCTAAAAAATATCGAGGCCTTCTCAATGTTGATTTGTAGTACCTCATGCCTGGCACGCAGTGACAAGTGCCACCTTCATCTGAAAATAACTTGAAGCCTCACACCACTTCCTAACTAGAACTCTGTAGATGAGTAAGTGAAGTTATTCATTCATAACTAACATCATTTTCTTCAGTCAGCCTTGTTTCTATATAATTGGATGACAGATTAGTCACTTGTAACTCCTAACAGCGCCGTATTTTCCTTCCAAACCTCACTGTTTTTGATGATATTCCCATAAAAACTTCTCGATCTTGTCCTCCCTGTTGACTCCTTTGATGATGGGAAACTGTAATGTCAAGGATGTCCATATCACATTAACCACAATGAGCGCTTTTTCAAAGAAGCGACAGTCGCTGAGCCTGTTCGGGCGCCTTTGAGAAGACGAGTGAGGGGGACCGGGATCTCGGCGAGAGGTTTAACAGGGCAACCGACTCGTTGGTTTGGTTTGAAGGGCTTAGCGAAATGGCACAGACAGAAAAAAGAGAGGAGGACAATGTAAAAATATTAAATTTTAAGTAAAGATACCTGCATTTAAAAAAGTTAGTGACAATGTTCCCACTCCTAAATATTTCAACTGTTTCAACTCAAGCTCTGCCAGGACCCTCCATCCTTCATTAACAAACACTTCCAAATATCAGTTATAAACTATTTATTTAATTATGCATCCATTAATTTTCACTTTACACTTTCCTAAATACATGTGTGGTTGTAATTATTATTATTACACCTCTTATCATTCAATACACACATACTATAAAAGACCCCTGCCCAAATGACAATACAATATCATTATAAGAAAATTTAAGAATATTTGTATTGCATTATTTATTATTTTTAAATATTTTAAATATTTTTAAATTGCTTTCTGTTTTCAGCTGTTTTGTTTGTTTGTGGTTTGTGTGTCCTTGTGTATTTTGTCTCAGTCTCATCATCATTGGTTTTTCTGTAAAATCACAATCGTTTTTGTGCAAAAAAAAAAGTTAAAAATGTTAAAAATTCTAATCAACAAAATGAGCTTATGTATCAAAGGTAAGAGTAATGCTGGGTAGACCATCTGAGGGGGTGTCCCACTTGTAAACCTGCCGTCTCCCATGCATCTCCATCCTGTAGCAGCATAGAGAGTGCAGGAGGATGAGGTTAACCCTAACCCTAACCCTAACCCTGTTCAGTTGAATACGTCAGTCTACCCGACTTAATACAGAACTAAAAGAGCCGTTCATGATTCAGTTCACTACTGACAGACAAACAAAACGAACCAGGTTACAACCGCTGACCTCATCAGTGCTCCCTCTGGGCCGTCGCCCCCCCCCGTTAAAAATCAACAAATCAACTACTGTCGAGAACAATGCATCAAAATTTAAAAGATGATTACGTGTTTTGTCTGTGAAGTCTTTCTCTAAAGTGAATAGTAGTTGTCAAGTAAATTGTTATAATAACCACAAGATATTACACATTGTAAAATGAAAAAGTTGAGAAAATTCAAAATTGCAAGACAAACTCAAAACTTTTTAAGTTTTGAAAATGTTTTACCAGCTTATAATGGTTGAGATAATTTACTTTTCTTCTTTAGACAAACTGGAATCTTTAAGTTTTAGGAATCCCCCAAAAGGGATTGAGGTGAAAGTGAATAATGGACAGTGAATATTTTCAGTTGACCCTTCACTAAGCCCCACCTCCAAACAGCAACTATCCAATCATAGCTTAGCGACTGTAACTAAGGCTGTCAAGCTTTGCATTTCTCTACATGTTGAAGTGGTGCGCAGGAGGCTCTGAGAAGAGC